>NC_136659.1:3139508-3864540 GCF_903797595.1 Erithacus rubecula | reverse complement strand
GGGATGGATGGATGGGATGGGATGGATGGGATGGGATGGGTGGATGGGATGGGATGGGTATGGGAGATGGGGGATGGGATGGGATGGATGGATGATGGATGGGATGGGATGGGATGGGATGGGATGGGATGATGGGATGGATGGATGGGATGGGATGGGATGGGATGGGTGAAGCTGGCTCCAAGCACCAGCCGTGTGGCCCAGGCTCTGCCACTCACCATCCTGCAGTGGCTGCAACTGTTGTGGCTCTTGCAGCTGCAGTTTGGGGGCAGCTGCAGGGCCTTTCTTTTTCTTTCCCCGAAGGGTCTTCAAGAGGCTGAACACTCTGCCTGCCATCCCACAGTCTGACCTCGAGGGCAGATCCCTCAGCGAGTCAGCCAGTGGAACAGTCAGGCTGCGAGGCCAGCCCAGGAGGAGCGCTTGGGAAGAGCTTCGGGACAGGCACGATCGAGTTGGCTCTGTGGTGTCTCACCACAGCTCCGCTCTCTGCGTCCTGTCCCGTCGCGAGCACCGAGCGCTCTGGCGTGGCTGCGTTGCTGCCAGCACCTATGTCAGTGCGTGTCACAAAGGGCCCTTGGACACCCTGTTCCACACCACTACACCCGGTTCCATGGTCACCGTGCTCCACCGTGTCCCAAAGGGCCCTTAGCACCCTGTTCCACACCACTACACCAGGTTCCATGGTCACCGTGCTCCACCGTGTCACAAAGGGCCCTTGGACTCTCTGCCACGGGCCCTGGTGTCGCCCCCAGCCCACCCAAAGTGCCCCGGTGTCTAAGACAGCCCGGGACACACCCAGACCGTACAAGTGCTCAGGGAAGGAATCTCCACCATGCCTGGCCCTTGCAGCCAGCTCGCTGCTGGCCCTGGAGCAGAGCAGTTTCCAGCCAGCAAGAGGCAAAGGCATCTTGCCCAGGGTGAAAATCACACCAGATAGGGATGATGGCATTAGTGTGTGCAATAAAGGTCTTTGAATGCACAGCTCTTTGAAAGTGCTTTGGGGCTCTCAGCTGGGCAGAGATGGTCCGGTTCACACCTGTGCTCAAAGCAGGGGAACACACCCTGCTGTAGGCGCTTGGGTTGGTCTCAGCAGGCTCAGGCAGATGCCAAAGCTGCTCTTCACAGCCTTCTCCCTTCCCACAACCTTCTGCTAAGGGCAAGGAGCCTCGAGGAGGCCCTGAAAGGAGTGCAGGGAGCCAAAGGGAGACAGCCGCACCTACATCACTGGGGCTCCTGGGAAGCACGCTGCTGGAGATGCAAGCCTCTCCTCCAAAGGCATTTCCCCAAATTTGGACCTTTCCTGGGGAACACCTGCACACTTTCCTTAGAAAACGCTGGCAAGGCTGAATTACTTGTGGTCCTTGCAGCACAGGCACTCCAGCTCCAGCTCATGCTCCTTGCCCGAACGTGTTCCCACGTGTCGCTCCGGCACGCAGCCCCGGGCCTCCTACAAACACCAGCTGCCCGCTGCCTCTTCACTCCCACCTCAACTCCCGCCTGCGGTCTCGGCAGCCAAACCAGGCTGTTGCCAGCCAGAGAGCAGAGTCCTGTTCTCCCAGGAGGCTCTCGTGAGCACCTTCCAGGACTCTGCTCTGGTCTGGCTTGCTCAGACTGTGTCTGAGGCAGGCACTGCCATTGCTTACTTGTGGGGAGACCAGAGCGCCCAACAAATAGATAATACTTGCCTTCTTTCCTGTTCCCAGGAAATCAGTGACAGAACTATTACTGAGACTCTAAAGGCTGAATCTCCATCAATCCATATAAAGGCATTAACAGTTGCTATTTCCGCGAACTGATATGTATTTTCTAGTGTTTTACATTTATATTTTTTTTTTAGTTCAGGAAATTTAGAAATTCTAAATTTCGTCACATTCCACATCATCTGTCATTGTCACCTGCCACTGAGCCACACCCAAGTAACACTGAATGAGCCAATTTTTCATCTCCACAGTAGCTATAGAAATAATTCTGTCTGTCATTAAACCTTTCTGCTGAATAACCTCCCACCAACCCAGAGAAGGCAACAGAGGTAAAGGGTGCTGAGCCAGGAATAGCTGGTGTGAGCTTAAAATGGGGTGGGACTAGGACAATTTACAAGTCTGAGGTAATAGTCAGAATTTATAAAGTTTTTTATTTGTTTTATATTCAAACACAAATTGATTTCAAGAGTCTAAAATTCTGGTACTGTTTGGGCTGGGGGGAATTTGTGTTCACTCCTTTATCATTCATTCTACTACTACATTCATGTCCTCATCTAAATTTTAAGAGTTCTTGAACATAAAGAATTTTTGTTGAAGCAGTTCTGTGTTTGAGCAAATTTTCAACCCGTTTAATGGGACAAAATGATGATGCAGACACAGAAATCTGTTCAGGATTTGGAGCAATATCCTTGTCCCATGCTCATACCTGTATGCTCGAAGCAGCCCAGGAATTCAACCCCAAAGCTACCCTCCCTGGGAAGGGGAAGGTAAAAATTAAATTAAATACTAAATTTAAAATTAAAACCAACTCCTTAGAGCAGCATATTGTCATCCATAAATTCATTCCCAACTATGCTCTAAGAAAGCCATGTAGTTTCTTATTTCCTACATCACTGGCAAAAACTCCAGCATGTTCCAGGTTCTCTAGCTGGATCTGTAATTCTTCTGAGGATTAGGGAAGTTTTTGGTTCCTTTTGGTGTCTGGGGCAAATAATTTGCTAACAGCCCTCAGAGCTACACATCAGCATCCTACACTGAAAGTAAATGTTTTTGGGTTTCTGGTAGGGTTTTGTCAGATTGTGTTGTGAACTACAATTAACTTTGAAGAAAACAGAATGGATAATTTCATGCCCTGTTAAACTCATAATTTCTTTCTGCATTTCTGGACTTGGACAGCATTGTTCCTATCACTGCTCAGCCTTCCACAGCCTTGCACCCATTACTGCAGTGCAGAGTTAATTAAACACAAACGTTCTCCTTGTCAAAGCGCTGACTAAGGTGTGTCAAATCCTGTCTCCTCAGATGCCACAAAGGGACCATTGAATGATCTAAACTCTTCCTGAAAGTGTTGCAGCACACCACAAATCACAGCAGTGTGAGCAGGCACTCATGGTGCCCATATCCACAAGCTGCCAGTCCTCCTGGAGATATTTCCTGTAGGAGATATTTCCTCTTCCACAGCTGCACCTTCCGAGCAGGCTGCCATGGAAAGCAAGTCCATATCAGCTCATCCATTTCTGATGAAGAATGAGAGAGCAAAAATTCAAGAGCTGAAGGACAGACATTTCAGAGGATCATGTACAAACAAAAGACAGGAAGCCCCAGCTTAAAACTCAGATAACTAAGAATGAACAACCACACCTGCTACTTTTATCCACACATGACACTTCCCATCAGGTAATTTTGAAATCACTTTCACTTGCCACCAGCTCCCAGTCAGGAGTCCTGGTCTTCCCTCTTTTCCTACCAGAGGTCTATCATCTCAGAATCACAGGATCATTTAGGTTGGGAGGGACCCTTGAGACCACTGAGTCCAGCTCTGCCAGGTCCACCACTCAACCATGTCTTCAAGAGTCACTCCTCATATCTTGTTGCATGGCATCAGTAAGAACCATGTGAATCCTCCTGAAGCATCAGTGGGTTCCTTGTTTCACCCTGGGGAGAATTACACTTCAGAAGATTTAATGGGGAACAGAAAGTGCCTCTGGTAGTGTAGAAAAATACTATTAAAAGTGAAGGACAAAAGAAAAACCCCTGAGAATGTAATTTGCTGAAATGGCAGAGTAGATAAGAGGCAAACCCAGCTTCCTTTAGCATAAGAAGTTTCAGTGGGAAGCTGTGAGCCCTGCTTTCGGCTCCCAGAACCTCCCCAGCAGTTTTGCAAGGGTCTCAGGAACTCTCCTGGCAGGAGGATGTGGTTTTCCCAAATACCTGGAAGAGAAGGCAGCTGTAACCCATTTAAAACACATAAGCAGCTCTTAGCCTCCTTGGTGGGGATCCAGGGCTGATTTTCCAGTGGGTGACTGCACCTGAGAAGCTTCTCAATACTTACAGGGAAATGCCACAGGAAATTCAGGATCTCATTCCCAGGAAAATGAACACATCCATTCTTTTTGCCAGAAAAATGCACAGTGAAGGGAGTTTTCCATAAACCTTGTGCATTACTACTGAGTCAGTGAATGCCAGGACATTTTACCAGTCGTTGGCCCTGAGCACATGTTTGGACCCAAAATTAGGCACAAATCTCCTCTGGTCTCAGTTTGCACTCAGCTCCCTTGGAAAACAGGAGCAAGATTTCTGAAGTGGATTTAGTTTCTCCCACAGTGGCTCCTTGACTTCATATGAACACCTTAAAACATATTTCTGAGCATTTTTGTAAAAACAAACACTACATGTCCTGAAAGCAAAACCAATTCCTAGGATTTTCTGTTTGATAATGATGGTAACAGCTCCCCTGACTAAAGGCAGATGCTGGGGTTTTTTTGCTACTTCATGCCAGCCTTGATTTTCTTTTACCCTTTGTGTAGAGGGCCATGTTAAATGTGTGTCACAAACTTGGGAACCACATCATGGTGTTTTCTCCTGCCACTTATCACTGAGCTAGTTTTTAGCTGAAAATATTAATCAAAAAGTTCATCCTCACTGTAGTCATATATTTTCACACCTGAACAGCAACTATCAATTCTGAAAGTTGTTTCAAGCCTCCTTTTCATTTCCAGGGTGATTTTTCTAGTTCTTCCAGGATGTCTTTCCCACCCTCCTGGTGCTACACGTGTAAGCTTGCCTTTCTCATCTCCTTTGGTTCAACTAGAATTTCATGTCCAAACCTTGACAGTCAAATCGAAAACCTTGTGTCCTCTTTGTGTCCCACTCCCAGCTGTAATCCCAGCCAAAGCATCTCACACTCTTAGAGGAGAATTTCTTGCTTCACATCACTTGGTAGTCAAAAAGCACTAGAGAGGCTCCCAAAAATATTTGCTGTGACCTCTACAAACCTTTGTCCCTCAGGATCAGAGCTTCTCCCTTGGGCATTACATGGCACTCACTCCTAGGAATGTGATTTCACATTGCTACCCAGACCTCTAGAGCTTCTTTGAGACCTATCCAGCCCTCAAGAGACAGAACCCAGATGGAGGATTTGGGAGTATCTGCAGCAAAACTGGCACAGAAGGCAGAGCTGCTGGGTACCAGGGGGTGTGGATCTGCCCCAGCCCAGATGGATGGACATGGGGTACAGCACATTCTGCTCTGCAGTCACAGCTCTGGCATCTTGTTTGAAAAAGCAATCATTCAAACCTCTGCAAAGCTCCTGCCATTGTGCTTCATTCCAGTCACAGTGACTGGGAAAAGCTCTAAATTACAGCTTGGCTGCCTCAGAATGATGGCACAACCCACCTTGATTTACAGCTCTGGAGCAAATCTGAAAGGTTTGGTATTCCTGCAGTCCTTCAAACCTCACCATTAGACTCTCCATCCTATTTATCCTCCGAGTTTGTCAACAACTGGAAGAAGTACTTGGACAATTTCATTATTTCATGTGGTGCAAGAGAAATTGGCCCTGTAGCTATAATCAGATTACTTCTTGCCAGGGACCCTGTGTAAAACCTCTGTGGCAGTTGCTGTTATTCTTGCAAAATGCCCATTTTGCTTCTTTTACAGCATCCAAAAAACCGGATTATTTTAAATATCCATGTTTAACTTGTATATATATATTTTTTTTTCAGGATTTTAATAGGATTTGTCATCATCTGTAAAGCACCATGAAATGTTATATTTTCCCCATAACAGGGTGTGAAATTTTTCTACCTTATCAGAAATTTGTGTACAACTTGCTCCTTGGATTAAGTGTTTGACTCACTGAATACCTTCTTCTCATACTAAGTGTATCCAATTGGCATGTAAGGAAATACATGGTTCTTTTTTCTTTTTCTGATGGTAGTCACAGCCTCAAAAGGGATACATGACATTTTATTGTGCATGCATATGTTTATACTTAATTGCTGGAGCTGAAGGACCAACATTATATCTAATTCCCTGCCTGAGTGGCTTTATTGCAACTTGAGGCACAAGCACACAGCTACAATGCTGAGACATCTAGAAGCCTTGCATACAGTTCAAGATCCTGAAGATGTACAAACAGGGAGAAATGGCCCCTGATTATGGATTTCATGAACAAAGGAAAAATAAGGACAGTGACTGGCACAGGCTGGGAGTTCCACATCAACATCTCTGACCAGGAGCAATGTCAGAGTGACCTGTAAATAGCAGATTTCCTCTACCCAGAAGATCTCCAATTGCAAAATAATGGTTTTTTTCTAGGTTTGGGGCTTGTTCTTCTTCAGAAAGAGCAACTTCCAGGGGGAAAAAAAATGAGGAGGGAAAAAAACAACAATAAAAAAACTAAAACCAAATTGTGTTCTGATGATTGCCCCAGACTATAATTTAGTCTTGTGCCTGCAAGTTTCAGGTTTTGTTCAGGTGCATAATGGTGTGGTGGAATGCTTCCCAGCAGTCCCCCAAAACATTTTCTGTAATAACAGAGAGATCATTATTGGAAAAAAGAGCAGATTCTTGCATAAGCCTCTTTTGTATAAGAAGTTTCAAGGATATGAAAGCAGCAATTATTCTCACCTTGGCTAATGCAATTAAGAAATTCTGAAGTACTGAGAAAACTGTGGAGCAATTAGATTTTGAACACCACCTAGCTATGAATTGTCATTTTCTAGCAAGCTATAGTTAGATCAAATGAAATTGGGGATGAGGGGAATGATCTGAATGCAGTCAGAGGCAGTGGGGCAGAGTTTTCCCTGCAGTTTGTTACAGGATCCAAACTATGTCAAACCATGACTATGAGTTATAAGCACTTGGCCAGTTTTTAGAGCACTAATCAGGTATTTTTTGATAACTTAGGCAGAAATATTACATTATTTTAGTGATAACTGCAGAACTAATTCTACTCCCAGTCCAAAGTTAAAATGTGTCAGGTAACAGGCAAAGTGCTGCTTAACTTAAATCTCCCATGCTGACTGCAGCTTTTGTGAAAGAGGAGGCTGGTTCTAACAAGAGGATCAAAATTTGAACAATTGGCCTTTGATATGAGGTGGAAGAAGCCCTTGCAGGATTACTGCAGCTTAAATGTCATCATTAAGAAACAAAGCAGTCCTTGGATAAGTGCTGCATTGACTTTAAGGCAAAGATATGGGCTGCAGAAGAGCACAGGCAAGACTGTGTGCCCAAAAAGAGGATCCAGGAGAAGAGAGGGGAAGATCAGACTGGAGGAAGAGGAGACAATATAAAATTCACTTCAAGATGCTCATGAATGGTGGAAGTATCCAGAAGTTTAAGCTTACATCAGGAGGAGATTGATGATGATAAACCAGGTGGCTGGGGAGGCTGAGGACCCTTCTTTGGATCCATGCCTGCTAATATCTGACCTGACAAATTTTGACAGAAAAATTGTTTACTGTGAGGGTGGTATGCACAGGCTGCCTAGGAATGCTGTGGATGCCCCATCCCTGAAAGTGTCCAAGCCCAGGTTGGTCAAGGCTTGGAGTAATTTGGTCTTCTTACTGTCAAGTTTCCCATCACTTACTCCTCCTATCACACAGTCAAACTTTCTCAAGGGGATAAATCATGGGGATAAAACTCTTGCCATGCTTCAAGCCCTTTGAAAAAGAACTTATATCCACAGTGTAAAACAAACAGTATTTCAAAATAATTTTGAGAAAGAAATTCAGTGAAAATCCAGATGAGTCCTGTCTTTCAGCTGGCTTAGTTATACTTGATTGCATCTGCTATAGAGTGGATGCAATTTCAGATTTTGCTGGGGAGGTTCACAAACACAAAGCTCCCTGTTCTGTGTTGCTCAGCACAGCTCCTGGAAGGGTACCCTGTCCAGAGGTTGCTCCTGTTGGTTCAGGATAGCTGTCTCTCCCCCTGTTCCAGGGTCTACCAGCATGCACAACCTGATCCTGTGCTAACCCCAAGTTTCTTTGCAATGGAAACTCCTTTTTGTGCTTGGAGAACTCAAAGTGTGGGAATGTCACTCCATCCAGATTCCCCACCCTAAGAGCTGCTGACACTGCTCCCCCAAGACCTTGGTGGTTACACAACTTGTGAAGGACATTATCATCATCAAGAAAAACCCAAGAAGTCTGCAAGTTTGTCCTGGATAATCTCCCTCCTTATTAACAGCAGACTGACACAGACATTGATTCACCTGTAGTTAAATGGGTAAATAGTTTAATTTACAACAAGGGATTTGTCTGGGAAAGAAGGGAAATAATTTCATGCCTCATTGGTTTTCTGTGATCCCATTACACCAATGGATGATGCTTCCTTTATATCAGCCAAATATGAAGCAGGGGCTTAGGAGCTGAGGAGCAGAGAAGGAACTCCTGCCTAGGGAAGGACAGAGGATCTGGCCCAAGTTTAGTGCTAAATGTCTTCTTCCTTTTCCCAGAAATCTGAGGATCTACAGATTACAGACACCACAGCTGACAAACCTGCAGCATCCAAGCACAAAAGGGCTCCTCAGGCACCTCCTCGTTCCTGCTCCCTGAGAGTGAGGGCTCCAGACACTTCCAGGGGTTCCCCACTCACAGAGCCAGGCATGGGCAGGCAGGAACAGAGCAGCATGGAAGAAAAAGGAAAGGCACTTCAGGAGCCTGGGGACTACCCACCTGCTCGAGCATCAAAGGCATGCTGCAGAGGGGAGGTGTGAGAGCTTTTCACAGGAGAGGCTGCCAAGATCTTTTTATAGATGGCAGGCAACACTGAGAGGCTCTGAGAGGGTTTGTCCTCCTGTGCAGTTGTACAAACAGTTCAGTAGTCAGTTCCATGAGCAGCAAAATGAGTGAAGTCTCCTCTCCTCTGCTTTAATGTGCTGCTGAAAGTCTTGAGAACTTATAAAAGGTGAACTTGTACCAGGTCCCTCCCTGCAGGAGTGTTCCTTCTGCCAATATCTTCACATAAGGAGCCACGAGATGGGACAGAGATCAGCCAAAGGGCTCAAGTCTGCCCAGAGAATGACTGAGTGGTTTCACATAGGCACAAGACTTCTCCTTGTTCACAAAAAAAGAGATTAAAAATACACAGGAGTGGTTTCACACTTCACTTATATTGTAAGATGAACAATGACACTACCACCTTAAAACAGTGCACAATTACTCCACTTGGCAAGTTTTTCATGCTGCACCCAGACAAGAGTGCCAGGGTCGGCCAAGCCCCCTTTTGTTCCACAACACTCTGTGCACTCACTCACAGCTTTACTTCTTGCTCTCCTGTGTCCGTGCATTTATTTCCCTGCTGCCATATCACACCACCACATGGAGGTGACCTGGAGGATGATGAACACTTCTCAATTGACTTTATTTTTTCCCCAATAAGTATGTTGGATGAATTTCAGTTCTCGTGGAGGGGGAGCACTGTGCCAGCTGCAGAGGGCAGAGCTGTCCCTTCAGCTGGGGAATGGGACACTGAAGTTGAAGGCAGGAGCTGCTGCTCCTGAACCCTGTCAACCCTTCAATGCAGGCTGTCTGGTTGGGATCCTAACCTAAGCCACAGGAATTAACTATAATTTAAAGTCTTTAAAGAAGCACACAAGAGGCCAAGCCTTTCAAAAGCACCCCAGGCAGTTCTGAACAAAGTCTCATTGACTTTGGGCAGCACTTCAGCTGCTATGTGCTGCAGACACCTCCAAAAACCCTGCCCAGAGACACAGTGTAGCACAGGCCAGGCAGGAGCTGCTTTCTGCTCATGGTTACCTTCAGCACAGCAGTTGAATGCTGCAGGATTTCATTCAGTGGTTTTTCATTTCTGACTTATCTTGGAGCATGACCTCGCTCTGGTAAGCTCTGCAAGGAGGCACCAATGTGGGCAAAGACAAAGCTTCAAAAAGAAATTCATCCACTACTGTTCCAAACCTGGTTGATTTGGCACGAATTCAGTACAAACATGGCCACAATTCAACAACAAGGTTGTAGCCTCCAGTTATTGAAGGTTACAAAAAGAACTGTCCATTTGGTGGGTTGGCACCTCACAGGGGCTGCTCTTGGGCAATGGTGAGGCACCAACCCAGCCTGCTCCAGACTTTGCTGCTGCCTGTCCACTAGAAACCTTGAATTTTGACTCCCAGGGTGCAAGCTTGGAGGAATTTTGGTGCAGTCAGAGTGGAGAGGGGTAGGTACTACCCTTGTTTGGGATAAAATGCTGATCTGTATCTTCAAAATGGCTCTTCAGCCACAGTGACCCTCAGATATGACAGCATATTTGCACTACCAAACTTCTGGCAAAAAGAAAATTAAATGTTGCTGGTGTACCTGATACCTGTGTGCAGATGGGTGAGGCACAGCTTCCCACAGAGCACTCAAGGGGTACCAGTGCTTTGCAGCAATGCCATAGTAAAAGAAAAAAGGGAAAAATAGAGTGAAATATGCAGAAGTTTCATTTGTAGCCTTGTACTCCCCCTCCCTGTCTACTGCTGCCAAAATCCTGCTTTGATTCCTTGTCCTGTGGCTAAAGCTCTTCCAGGGGGATACCAGGGGACACCAGGGGGCCAAGGGGTTGGCTGCAGCTGGACAAAGGCTGTCCCAGCAGCAGCACTCGGCTCTCCTGGCAGGCACAGGCACATGCAGCTGTCACTGTGCAGCACAAGATGTCGTTGCTGTGCTACTTTTGTCCCTCCTGCCCATCCCTGCTTCCCTGGCTGGGAAAAGCACCAGCTCAGACTGATGGGTTCTCCCTCTATAATATTCCAAGCCTTCAATGTTCAATTTCTTTGCCAGAAGAACCTGTACGATGGCATTATTTACTTTTTAAGGAACTTGTGCAGCAGCTACAGAAAATTGCAGCAAGGATTTTCCCACAAAATTGATTTCATTCATGTAAACCCCAATTTTTCTGTAGGATGTAAGGTCAGGGAAATTTTCTTGTGTGGATCTAGTCCACAGCCCTTCAGCTCCAGTCCAACACTTGATGGTGTTGGACTTGTACCAAATTCAAGAAGTTTTAAAGAGTTTTTTAAAGCCTAAGTACTGTTTCTAGGATGTGGGGTAGTGAGCCTTCCCTGAGGATTTTCATGGTGGATGAGCCTTCAGGGCCAGCACAGAGTTTGGATAAAAAATTTAATTTGGGTGTCTTGGAGTCAGGCTTTTCCTTTGAGTATCTAAAACATCCTTTAGTGAACTCCTTTAGTGGTGCCACCATTCACTTATGTCTGGTGAATTAAAGAGTGAAACTTCAGCCTATTCCCTTTTGGAAACCTAGAAGTCCTTTACACAGCAGGAGGAATATTTGTACCCTCCTCACTCCTCAATCCCCATTCACAAGAAATAAGCAGCAATTCAGCATCCTTTTTAACAACCTGCCAGGATCCCAGAGGCACTTCACATCCCTGGTCCCCACCCTTGGGCAAGTGGCACAAAATAAAACAGCCCATAATCCCAGCCATGGCCCAGCATGACAAGGAAGCCAGAGTCCCTCTCAGGTTCAGCACTGCACTGCTGGCAGCAGCAGCCACCTCTGAAAGCTTTTTTGGAAAGAAATGAGATTCCCTTACTTGCTTTGCCAGAAGCAAGAGGTTCATGGCATCAAGAACAGAAGCGCCTCTGCAAAGCCACCTGACACACAGGGTGGCACACAGGGGACCCTGTGCCTGTCCTGCAAGGTTTTTATAAAAAAAACCAACTCATGTAGAGGTATGAAATCACACCAGTGCCTGTGTGATGGTCTTCAGACCAGAGGAGAGTGTGTTAAAATTACTGCCAGCACCGATTAGGGGGTTTCACTTTACTGGATCTGACAAACACAAATAAGCATTTGAGAGCTGAACTAGCTCACAGAGCTTTAGCCTTTGGATTACTTACTAATGAACTCCCCACAGTCCAGCCATTTAATTTCATTAAATTGCCAAGACGGTTCCAGTTAAAGGCCTGGGTCAAGTGACACACTGCTGTTTTTTCAGAGACCTCATCAGGAAAAGGCACATTCCTCTGTTTAAACAGATACCATTTTATAAATATCTGCATTGTGCAATTAACCTAAATGAACTGCTTTTCCCCAGTGTACCACTGGAAAACCCAGCAGGAGTCACAAGCAAGGATCATGCTTTTGCTTTTGGAATTTTCTGCTTCTGAGGCCAGAAAGTCCTATCAGACCCTGCTGACACAGAAGTACTCAGTTAACTGGCCACATTTTCCTCTCCTCAGACACCTGGACCTTGGCTCAGAGAGTAGGATATCATCATGGGGATCAGGAAGGAGCTGATTGCAGTCCCCTCCCACTGCTTCAACGAGATGCTTTGGGCTCCATGGCCCATCAGTTCACCCCTTTTGGAAAAGCTGGGGTGTATGGAAACAGGAACCAGGCAGGCTGCAGGGAAATGCTACCCAGGGGTTCCTGCATCCCACAACATCCCATGGTTTATAGTTTGACCTGCAGTCCTCCAGCAGCCAAGGAAGGGTTTGGTTTCATCCCACTGCTCACATCCATATGAGCTGAGCCCCGCTCCTTCCCAGGGCTGCTGGAGCCTCTCTGGCTGATCTCACAGCTTTGGGATCAGCCCACAGCAATGTGCACGGTCAGCAATCCTCAGCCAGCACGTGGGGCTGCAGCCCAGCCAGCTGAGGGAGTGGAATTTAATTTCCAGAATGGATGTTTGTCAGCTCTGTCCTCCCGGCACATCCAGGCACAGCCCAGGCAGCCCCAAATCCACTTACTCCTCATATTGCCGTTTGTCTCTTCTCACTTCCAGCTTCAAGGATCTTCCTTCAAGCAGATTCATCCCTTCCTGACCTACTTTGGTGGCCACCACGTTTCAGAGAGGAGGCAACCACTTGGCACAGCCCCTTTGTCCCTCAGATTGCCCTGCAGCCAGCAGGATCTTTGCTCTGCTCTTCCCACCTCACCTTGTCTGGATGCTATTTCCTGCTAGCAGCTCCCACTGCAACAACCAGAGTGAATCCTAGAGCCTGGAGCCAGCAAGAATTGCCCTGAGAAGGCAAGTTCTGGTGTGAGCCCTAATTTTCAAAAAAAACTATCCCCTTTTTTTTTTTTTTTTTTTTTTACAATTTTCATGCTGGCACCTGTAGATTTCATATAAACAGAAAGTCAAAGAAACCAAGAGCAAAGCCAACACCAGCCAGACCACTGATGCACTGACTTATCCAAGCTCTCTTGCTTCACTGGACTGGATTTTGGTGAAGCACCAAGCCAATACCACTCTCAAGAGAGCTCTCTGCAGTTGCTCATCATCCTCAGAGCAGTTATTGCTGTGCAGGTTGCCCTGCATTGTGGAAATCAGAGAGAACAAGGGAAGGTCAATAGTAGATTGCAGTGAGATTGAGTCTGTTTTTCTCAAAGATATGCCTTAGTTCAGCCACAAGATATTTGGGTCTGTGCAGGGGTCACTGAATAAAGCTTTAGGTCCTGTTTTATGTGGGGGAGAAATGAGTTGGCCATGGGGTTTCCTTCTACCCTAACAAGACACAGGGGCTGCTGCCAGCAAGGGGAGAAGCTCTGTGCATCCACTTGCAGGTGTCCCAGGTGAGGATCTGTTCCTTTCAGTTACTAATTCAGTGAAAAAGGAAAATAAAAATTAGAATAAAGATAGAAAAGCTGTTGCATCCTCCTTCCATCCCAAGCCCCAGCATTGTCACTGCAGTGGAGCATTGCCAGTGATTTCAGAAAAAACTTCTTGAAAAGTATGGCTTTGGGCAAATCCAAGCACAGGGACTGGTCTGGACTCATTCACATCACCCAAGCATATCTTTCAGTCCCATTGAAGGCTGTGTCTTCACTGATTCATATTTGCACATTTCAATTATTCCTCTGAGAGGTGTCATTGTTTGCTGTCTGAAGATGACCATTCTGTATGCATGCCATGTTTGCATTAAAAAAATTACTGTAAGTAAGTCACACTGAGCCTCCATATAATAAGTTCTATTCAAACTTGGAAGAAAAACAGCAAGAAAAGAAGTTTGGAGTCTGCTGGCAATAATTATTTTGCCAAGGAGAGATTTCCATACTGAGACATAGTCAGGCTCTCTTTTAGTGCAGTTAGAGATTAATACCCTGAGAAGGATATAATAAATGATCAATACACTGGGACTTGGCTACTTTTAGCAAATGAAAAACTACTTACAGGGTGTTTTTTTCTGCCTCTTCCTCTCTTTTTTTTTTTTTTTTTTCCTTTTAAGAAGGCACATCCTGCACTCTGTGCAGGATCCTGGTGTGCCTCTAGCCTATGAACAAAGGGAAAAGCCTGGCTTGTCCACTCCAGCTTAACAGAGCTGTTTAACCAAGGTCCAGCAGGAGTAAAGAGACTTTACTTTGACACATAGTAGGCAACTCCTGTCCAGGGCTAAGAAAATTCCCTAACCTATCGTTCACTCATCTGGGGCTGGATTTACTTCATTAAAAACAGCTAATGCAATGTTAATGGTACTTAATCATATTCACTGCACCGGTTTTGCTGGGATTTTTATTTCCCTCTCAGCTCACAAAGATGGGACAAAGTGCTAATGTATTGCAAACTTATAACCTGCGGTCATGATTTTAAACACATGTAGAGGTGCTAATTGCATTCAGTTGTCACAACTGTAGATGGGAAGATCATTTTTCACACCTTATCAGCGCTGGGGAGGTGATAACTGCATTCAGAAGACACCACTGCTGTTACAAAGGTAATTTCTTGCACTTCATCGGTGCTTAACACATGCTCAGCAATGCAACCAGCCAAAAATACCACACCATCGGAGTTAATGAGGTGCTCGCATGTTTTTTAACAAACGGGAATTATAAAAAAAAAAAAAAAAAAAAAAAATTGAAAAAAAAGCTTTCCCTATTTCTTTTATTAAAGAGTAACAAATTCCTGCAGCTGCCATGATGCTGGAGTTGGTGGCTGCCTGCCTCAATGAGATTTTGATGAGATTTTTAAGGCTGTTCCTGGTGCTTTCTGCTGGTGGATCCCTCAGGGATCAGGGCAGTGTCTGTGACCTGCAGAACAGGTGAAACACAGCCCTTGTCCATCTTCAGCAGGTGCTGCTGGTAAAAAAGCCGAAGCTTTTGGCCACATAGCTAGTTTTGAGATCTGAAGTCACCATTTTGTGCAATTTCAGTGTGTTTGACTGTGCTATAAATGGTTCTCTTTCCCTCCTCCTGTGCATTTGAGGAGCCTTTGAGTCTTCCCTAAATATGCCTGTGGTCTTTGATGGAAAATCCTGTTTACAAGGTGCAACGTGTTGAGGTTGTTAGGCTGTCCAGGGTAATTTGGACATGCAGCAGATGTGAAGCAGAGCTGGTCTGAGGGAAAAATTCCTACTGAAAGGAGTTCCCCTTTGCTTCAAATAAAGAAATATATGATTAATCTTTCTGCTGGAATAAAATTGGATGGTGAGGGAGCATTACAAGGCTTCTTTGGCAAAGCTAGGGAACTAAATATCTAACTTTGAGATAAACTATTTCAAAACAAAGGAAAAAAATACATTTCAAATCCCCAAAATGTTTGCTTTAGGTGCTTGCATGCTGAAATGATGTTGACAAGGAGATTTTTAACTAATAGAACCATGAATATTCCTCCACATTACTTCCAGAATTCTTGAGTAAATAAAGCTAATCCAAAAGACACAAAGGTAGATCTGCAAAGCAAATTTACCCTGGCAATACCCATGTGTCACTCCTGGGGACATGGGGGCAATCACCTCAAGCAGATTACCTGCAGCTCAACACCTCTGCCTCCAACCTACATCTTCTATTTCCTTACATGTCTTTTTATTTATTATTAAAGTGAGACTTTCTCAACCTCTCCCTGCAGAGTTGGTCAGCTTGTGATCTCTTTCTGTGGTTTTTTTTCCCCCTTCTTCTTATTTATTTTCTTTGCTGTTTTCTTATTAGTAGCTCCCTCCTTTAGAGAAAGAATCACAGCTATATGTTAACATAATGATAATGATGATAATAATAATATTAACAAAATAATAAAATAATAATAATAATCTCACTGCTTGCACATTAAAGGCTTTTATAGCTGCCCTACTGCAGTTATCAAGCTGAAGGTTTGAATCCAAATTTGCAACTGGCAGTGGCAGGAAATGGTGAATGATTTTCTTGCTCAGAGTGGCTACTTCATGCCCCTTCCTTTCCTCACCAAAGCTCCCTTTGTCCTGTGTCCTCCCAAAAAACAAACAATCAAAAAAATCTCAGCTTTCCCAAGTTCTGGAAGAAATAACTTCAGGGGAAATAAGGAGAGCATCTTCAGAGGTTTTATTTTATTATTCTGTGTGATGAGTTCCCAGCAGAGCTGGCTGACCCCAGCAATTTTGATGTTTAGGAGCAGCTCATCCCCATATTCTGCTCTTCAAGTGTCCTCTCATTCCCATATTCTGCTCTTCAAGGGTCCCCTCATCCCCAAATTCTGCTCTCCCAGGGGTCTCCCCACAGCCTGGACCACCACAGGCAGCTACAATCAGAGCATCCTTCCTGCACATCTCTCTTTGCTTCTCAATCTCCAGCCCATTATGAATTAGAATTCAATGAATTATAATATATAACAAGAGTGCAGAGACATGGAGGTTTGAGTGCAGCCAGGGGTAGGTCAGGGTTATTTTGTGATGCACAAAGCAGACAGGAGAGTTTTGCTCTGGAGCATAAATTAACGGTCTTAAGGCAGCATTCATTTGCATTCAAAGACACGCCTCCTCAGCGAAACACTCTTCATATTAAGCATGTTTTGGGTGGCAAGGCTTGACTAGCAGTGTGTGCCCTGACTCTCGAGTTCAGATGCAGATGGGAAGATGCTGTCATCCGGGAACACGCTGGGAAAGTCTCTGCTGAGCCTGCCCACAGTGAGACGCGTCTGGCGGCTGCTCATTTCTGCAGGAGAGATCACACCCGTGAGGATCCTGTGACTCACTGCTGAGAGGGTTTCCTTGCCTCCTGAAATGAAAGGTCACTCCTTCGCTGGGCAGTTTGCATCCCTGTCAGCCCCAGCCTGGGAGGATGCCTTGCCTGTTCCCTTTGTGGTGCTCCCTTGGGTGATCTCGCAGAGATTTCCTACCCTGGTGTTAACCTCAGGAGAAAAGGTGTCTCCTGTGCCAGAGCCTGGCAATTACACATTCAGTTCCCTCCTCTAACAGCATCTAGGCTCTGCTTTTGGGGCAGTCACCCCATCTGACTGTGCTTCTTTCCCCTAGTGGTTTTCTTCCCTACTTCCTTCCTCTGTGACCTTTAGCCACACCCACAATTTTACATCTCTTCCTTTTCTATTTGCAGTTCAAGCCAGAAAGCAGGATTGTTTCTGAAGCACCTGCAGGCTGTCTGGGCAGCCTGACCCCTTTAGGATAATTTAACAAAGGCCCCACAGAGCCATCCATGTCAGTGGCTCCATTCAGGGCCTGCCAGCCTTCCCCTAGCACCAGGAGGAACTAATAATGCAGGGGGAGCTGAGGACTCTTCCTCTGGGGGAAGAAGTATAACCCAGCTGACTGCAAGATGAAAATTTACTGCAATATGAAGGGATCACCATGGAAACCTCTTTATTTTATTTCAGCCAATCTTTCTGTGCTGTCACAAGCAATATCACCTTCTCACTAGCCATAAAGAAAAGGTTCCCAGAGAGGTTTGTAATCCCTGCTGGCTGGCCAAGCCATCTGCCAGGAAGACATTTTCTCCAGGAAAACCATTTTTTTCGGGTGGTTCCTCTCCTCACCAAGAGTCACTCCACCAGTAAAGGATAAGGCACTGCTCAGTTCTGCATTGCTCCTCCTGCAAGGATGGTAGATTTTAACTTTGAGAATAAGAACAGGTGCAAGCAGGAAAGCCTGCTATGTCACTGCCACCATTTTTACCTGTCCCCTTTTCCCCATTTCCAAAGGAAACTTCTGTTTTGCCATGCATCCACCCCTGAAGAGCAGCTTTTGAGGAACTGCACATCTTGAATGACAGCTCCATCCATCAGCCACGCCCTGACTGCTGAGCTGGCAGCCTTAGTGTGAGTAGGGATGCAGGATAAACCCAGTACTCCTCCATGGAAAACCTAAAATTAAACTGAAATCCCAGCAAGCGAAGCTCCGCTTGGATCTCCTCTGCAGGAGCCTAAGATTTGGGAAAAAAAAATTAAATAATCTGTTTTGCATTCCAGCTATGGTGACAAAGATGAGGAACTGCTTTTTCTTTGGAGAAACCATATCTGCCCCATAACTATTTTTCACAAAACAAGCTCTTTGCATGACACAGACCCTTCCTAGACCCATGGCTGTCACAAGCAGTAACCTCAAGCTCTGCAGGTCTGCATGAGAAGAGCTTTGCTTTTGGAGGATCACCATGAATTGCAGAGGGAGAAAAAGAGGTCAGGCTTTTCAGACACTTAGTGCATCACTTATATCCTGTACAATGAAAATCCCAATTTGCATTTTCACTCATGGGTAAAAAGACTTGAAGACACCGTGCATGTTGTTCAAAGGTGTTTGTAAAATGCTCTAAAGTGGTTTGAGGAGTGCTGCTGCTGTCTGTTCCCCCTCTGCAGGTGCTCAGGACACTGTCAAAGTCCACCCCTCTCCAAGTGGAGCTGGCAGAGAAAACATCACCTATTCTCTCTTCACACCTGAACGGGCACAAGCATCTATTTGTAAATGAGCAGCACCCACCCCAAACCCTGCCAGGTGGGCAGGTAATGGGCACATCACCCTGGCAGGGTGCCTGCATTCCCCTGCTGTCCTGGCTCCTGGAGCTCCAGCTGATTGCTTTAGCCACCAGGCAGCTGCACATCTGACCTGATTTGCCCCAGCAAGCACAAGTGCCTCCAGCAAGCAGGTCTTTGTCAGCAGGCTGGAGCAGGGAGAGGGCTGAGATTAGCCAGCATCCCCTGCCTCCTGCTGTAAAACTGCCTTGCCTCCAATTACTTCATGCCAAGAGACAGCCTCTGATACACCCAAAGAAGCAGAATCCCAGAGAGAGCCTGGATGACAAAGCCCTCGCATGCACTCAAAGAACAGCAGATACTAAAGAAGCATCTTGTCTTTTAGGCAAGGAAATAATATTTGCAAACTCTACGTATTCCCCAGGAAAAGAAAAGGCAGGGAGATTACAGCTGCAAAATGACCCTGAGCAGGAGAAATTGATGTCCAGAGCAGTCACATGGAGTGGCACATGCACCTTGAAAAAGGCACAAACAAAGAAACCAGCAATGTGTTTGAATGCTTTGGGAAAACTGCACATTTTCAATATTTTTTTCTTTTCTTTTTTTTCCCTGAACAGATAAATCACAATATACACATTGTGACCTGCCAGCTTCAGGGTGGATGACCTCCCAAAGGACCAGCCTCACCAGCCATGCCTAGGAATAGGTAACCAAAGCAATCCCGCAGGCAGAAGGGGCAGCTGGACCCTCCCAGCTTGCAGAGAGTCATCCTTTCAGATGTGCAAGAGGATTTTTCAGTTTGTGTTTGCTAAACAGCAATTTGATAGCCCAACTTTTTTTTTGTGATGGATCAGTCGTCATGGTTTTGCAAGACAGGGATGTCCACCCACTGACTGAATAAATTTAGTCACCCTCATTCCCTATCAGCTCATCTTCAGCTGAGCTACAAGGCACAGCCTGGGCCATTTCTAGATCTGCTTCCTGAAAAAGCTCATTTCTCAGTACAAACACTGAAGCAAAGTGGGAATTTTCACCAGGAGCATGCCCCAGGCCCATCCTGCTTGCCAGAGAGGAAGGATGGGGAGAGGAATGAACAGAAAATTGTGGGATTCTCTGGAAAACAGCTCAGGATTGCCACTGGTGTTCCACCATCACTTCAGTTTTAGGATGATTCTCACCTTCTCCTGGTCTGCCTCATGTCCTGGTTCTTCACTGAAGGGCCATCTCTGATCATCACTGTCTCCTGGTGCAGAAGCAGCCTGTTCCAGGCAAGGCCATGCAGTGCTCACCAGTATAAATAAATATCTCACGTCTATTTTTGACATGATGTTTTTGAGAAGGAAGACAAGGAATAGTTTTTACTGATGGGCTGCAGTTAAGTACTGTTGAGAAAACATTACAGCATCACTCCCAGCAAACATCTGGTGGAAGAGTTCCTGCCTTAAGAATATGGCAGGCATAGGCTTGCTGTAAGATCAGGTGGGAAGATCTGCCCCTAAACCATTTCCCCAGCAAAATAAACCTTCTAGGGATAAAAATACAAGCAAATAATTTTTAACAAAGAAGCCCAAACAAGCCTTAACAAATCTGACATTTTCAAGAAACTGCAAATTTCCCTTGCTTTGTTTCAGAAATTTGTGGAATTTTGCATTCCGGCCAAATATGTTAAATTTTACTGCAATACCACATAGGAACTTTTACAATGAAGAATGAATACTGCAAAACATGGGCCAGTGTAACCCTTCAGGGGATTCTGACATAAATTTGGATCAATGGATCTGGGAAATTTTTAAAATAATATTTTGACTCCCTGGTTTAATATGTGCTAAATGGTTTTCATATAATCAATAATTTTTCTACAGAGGCTTCAGAAAGAGAAATCAGTGGAGTGAAACAGAGGCATATGATGCATTTACTTAGTCTTGTACTTACACAGTGGATTTATAGTGCTGTTACCATAAGCTTGTTTTGCCATAGGTTTCTTTCTGCCTTAGAGTGTAGAAGTTCATTGGGAAATAACCTGAGGATAAAATCTGCAATAAAGCAATCCGTAATAATAATAAAATATTCAAAAGCATGCTTTAAAATCAGAAAGGAGTGCATATATTCATGAGGCCTTCACACTTTTTTTTTTTTTAAGATGGAAAAATGGTGGAAATGTTATTTGTTAAATGTTTTATTTTAAAAATATTTGCTAAATTATGCCATCACAGTTAATCTATCATCAGCAATCTGGATGCTATAAATATTAATAATTATTCTTCAATCAGTGAATAGGTAATTCAATAATTAATGGGAACCTTAATATGTATGAATATTTTCATCATTTTTTTCCATTTTTCCATCTGTCTGGCTGTCCTGCACAAAACAGGTGAGCAGGAGCCCAAAGTGATGCATTTCCTGAGGGCAGGTGTGGAGCACATGGTCTCAAATGCACTTCAAGATGCCAACACAAGGAAATATTCAACTGTGCTCTTGACTTTGAGAGCAGCAGAGCTGCCCACGTGCCTTGAAAAATACTCCCTCTGCTTTCAGAACAGGAAAAATTGGTCTGAAATACAATTTTTGGGTCACAGCCTCGTAGAAGAGCTTGTTGTCCTGGTTTGAAGGACAGGTGTCTGCCAATAAAGGCAGAAACTTCTCTTTGAGATGGAGAATGTCAACCCCCTCCCTCCAAATTATTATAATTTTGAAATTAAGTGGCTCTCAGGCAAAGATATGGGAATTTGGAATAACAGTTCTTTACTAGGAAAATTAAAATAGAAATGCAGTATTACAAAGAACAATCCCCAAACACTGGCAGAGTCAGAATCCAAGCTGACACCTGTCAGTCAGTCAGGGTGTTGGCAGCAGCCCCATTCAATGGTGGCTGCATCCTCCTGCAGTGGCAGATGTGGTTCAGCTGGAGCAGTGCTCCTGCAGAAGGTGCAGTTTTCCTCTGAAGGTCCAGGGATGATGTGGGAAGGTCTGGCTTTCCTCTGGAATCCAGTGGAAAGAAGGTTCCTTGGTGTCCAAAATCTCAGTTTTTATCTGGTAGGAAAGGCTTGGCTGCTCCCCTGGCTGGAGCATCTCCCAGTGGGATGATGTAATTTTATCAGTCACACAGTGGCACTGAATGGGCCAGCAGCAGATGATATCTTCCTGGAGGGAGGATGGGCTGTGGAAAGATAAAGATGATTGCCCCAGCTGGTTTAAAGCTGGCCCATTAGCAGATAATATGTGCCAGGAGATCAGGGTCACTGCCCCACCCGGCTCAACAGATGGGGACAGAACACACATTGCTGGACACATCCTGTATTGCAACCCCAGACACTTGTCCAGAAGTGTGGAG
Organism: Erithacus rubecula; assembly: GCF_903797595.1. NCBI lineage: Eukaryota > Metazoa > Chordata > Aves > Passeriformes > Muscicapidae > Erithacus > Erithacus rubecula. Next base: position 3,842,597 of record NC_136659.1, on the reverse strand, counting down.
GGGAATGTGCAAACACTGTGCATCCTTATCAGCAGCATCCTTGCTTTCAGCCTTGCCTTTGCTTCTTACTTTCAGTCTTCCCCTGCCCTTTGAAGGGTCTCTGCTGAGGCAAAGCAGCTCTAAAGGGGTCCTGGGTGAAGTGCTTGCTGTCACAGAGGGCCTTCAAGTGTTTGCCCAGTTCTCTTTTTTCCTGTCTCTCACACATTCCAAGCATTGCAGTGCAGATCAAAGCCTCCAGATGGGCTGCCTTCCCCGAAAATCCAACCCAACCGGTTTGGTTTTCCCAGCTGAACTCATCTCAGGGAGTTAAGGGGGGATTGCAAACTATGAGGGGGAAATTTGTCAGACTTATACCCTCCCCAGAAAAGAAGAGACAAGGAAGCTCACCAAGCACATTTGGCCAGGGAGAATCTAAGAAAAGTGAACTCTGTCTCAAGATATTTCCAGCACTGCCCGAGCAGGTGCAGCAACCCAGCACCTGCCAGGTGGGTCTAGACCTGAGAAACACTCCTGTAATTTATCAAGTGGAAAAAGCAGTACATGGTTTTCCAGCTGTCCAGTACAAAGATTATGAATTGCTGGCACCTTTCCCCCAGGAGACAAACTCCTCTCCCATGCTGCCAGTCAGCAAGGCTACATGGAAAGGCCAGGAGCACATTTCCTGCCAAGGTCAGTCGTTTTCTTCCACAGAGGACAGGTGGGCTACAGAAAGGCAGAAAGACACAGAGGAAAGACAGAGAAGAAAACACATTGTGTAGCTGGACTGCAGACACTCATTTGAAGTATATCTGAAACATTAATTTGAGAGATGTCACCTCATCATGTTCAGCCACATGAGAGCTGCCTGCTGAGTGAAAGCCAAGCAGAGACCACTGCAGAGGGCTGGCCACAGTCAGCAACAGCTAAGTAGCCCCCCTAGGAGAACCACAGCTCCCTGTGACAATAAAGGTGAGGTAAACAGCCACAGGTCAGAGAGTGGTGCTAATAATGGCAGGTTGTGGGTTTGATTTTGTATGGGCTGTTCAATCAGGAGTTGAGCTTGATGATCTTTATGAGCCCCTTCCAACTCAAAACTTAGTGTGATTCTGTGAAATTACTCTTAGTAGAAGGCTCTCCCTGTCTCTGCATTGCCCACAGGAGCTGAAGGACTGTGCATAGCAATTTTGTGCAGCTGCCCCTCCTAGCACAAGGTGAAGCCCATCTGTCAGGGGTTTGGGTGAGACAGGAGTCCTCCAGCTCGTTTGCCAAGGCAATTTCCAGTTCTTTGTAACTGCTATCTCCCTCCCTGTTCAAGGTTGATGTGCCAGACAGACAACCCAGGAGCTCTCCCCTTCTGGACACAGCTTGCTGGTCCCTGTCACAACACAGCTGCTGTCACCATAAGATGAGACAGACAACCCAATTTATTAGCAGGTGCTTGCTTTGCACTGTGTGGCTCATTTTTGGGCAGCATAAACCACTCCACTTGCACCACTCAGGGCTGAATCAACCCAACACAGGGACCAAAGCAGCATTTCCATCCATGCCACCAGGTAAGGTATTTCTCTTTGAAATTCATCCCAAACATTTAATTGCAAGGTGACAGCTCGAAGCAAAGCTACAAGGCACACACAGGATTGCCCCAAGGAATGAGGAGAGAGCAGCTGGGCTGGGTGCAGTGAGCACCTGTGGGAAGGAGTAGAATCAGCTGTGATGATCTGAAGCTGGGTTCTAGCAAATCAGTAGGAGATGGACATTGAGGCCACTGGAGATTAAATTTTACCCTGCCTTTAACCCTCTAGCTAAAGCCCATGTGAAGCTGGGGGTCATCTGACAAATTAATTAAAGTGCACCCACCTCAGTCCCAATTTAATGAACAGATCATGCAATAGTTGGATGTACACATGGAGATACAGTCCCATGTCTCTCCAGAATAAACAACATTTCCCAGTTTTAATTGTGCCTTGATGTTACAACGACCACAACTAAACTGGTAATCATTTATTAAGCATGAGCTAATTCCATGTCCTGTTATAATTATTATTGTTTCCTGAAAATATAACGTGTAATAAAGTACAATAAGTGCAAATTGAAATATTGCTTTTCGAAGGTTATTTATTACCACCTCCAGCTGTAAACATTTATAACTGAAATTTATTAATCCACGGCCTCTTCATATAAATATTTTATGTCCAGCCTCAGGGATATGTATCTTCTCCTTTAAATGTCTCAGTCTTGGTGCCTGCACCAGCAGAATAATCACAGGAGAGAAAGTTTGCTGTCCTGGATTATTTGGCCACCCTGCTGACAGCATGAGGCAGCATCCCAAGTGCTGCACATTACCTGGAGTGCTCCTACATGCCACAGGACAGCTCAGAGTCAATGGAGATGTACAGAGAGTCATCAAGAGCTGCTTGTTCAATCCCAGCCTCTAAATTATAATAAATCATTTGGGTTTCCATGGCACCCGTCCAGAAAAGTTGAGACTGAAGTAGCTGATCTGCTAACAAAAATAATGTGTGCTTTTCAATGATAAATTTTAATTTCTACAGTGGAGGTGCTGGAAGAAGGCCAGACCCATATCAATCCTTTCAAAATGAACTAATGGTTCTCCCAAGACTCCCAGTCCCTCCTCACTCTACCAGGAAAAAGCACAGATCCTTAGGGAATGCAGTAGAGCCTCTTGATGAATATAATATGTGAAGGGTGAGCCAGCACGAGTTTACCACGGAAAAAAATCACCCTACCCTGTCCTAAATAATCAGAATTTACTGAAAGGAGAGGCAAAGTAATGGCTGAGAGATAGGCAAGAGATACCATGTGGGCTCTCAAAGGAGCTTCATTTTAAGTGCCCCAGAAGAGTATTAACCCTTGGAGCATGGAATGTGAGCACTCACATTCAATTACCTGCACCCAGGGACTGCTGAGCCTGTTTGCCTCTGGATTCCCCATTCCCACAAATGGATAAACACACACACGGATGCTTCTTCCCACCTCTGCCAGCTTTTCCTGCTGATATTATCTCCCTCCCAACTCATAGAAACTGAGAATAAAACTGCCTGAAAGATTACCACCAGCCCCCAGCTCTGCAGGTAAAACCCCCATGCAACAAAAATGGGACTAAATCCCTAAAACCACAGTGCAGGGTTTTTATCTTCCCACCTCTTGTTTGATTTCTGAGCAGTCATTCACGACAGGGTATTTAACAGCCCTTCAGTACTGGGTGATGCATCACTTACAGTTTGTAAGGGGTATTGATCTCTCCAAGTTTATCCTTTTAAATGGTTCCCATCAAGTGCCAGGAAATCAACCAGTCTGAGCTGTGTAGCTCATCTACAAAACTCAGGATGGCACAATTGAGTTACTCAGAAAATGGGGGTTTATTTGGTTTTTTTCCCCCCAGAGGGAACTCGAGTGTGCCTGTAGTCATTAAAACAAGATGTTTGCATGCCCTTAAAAATCATTTTATAGCTGTACTGAGGGTCTCCAAACATTAAATGTGTTCTATAAGTAGTTGGCTAACTAGCTGGGTGTGCTGTAAAGGCAGTAGTAAATAAAACAGTGAGACACTAAATATCAGGTGCATTTCATTGTCAGGGGTACTTTTTAAGCCATGGAGCAATTCAGAGTGTTGAAAACCTTGATTTTTGCTTTTCATGCTACATTGTGACTAGAATTACACCTAATCTCTTCAAGTTATGCTAAATACCACTCACCTGTTAATCTGATTACCCTCCCACAAAGAGGGAACATGACTGATATTGAGCAGGTAGAAACATTTTCTGAGGCTAGAAATTCACATCCAAAGCTTATACCTTCAGTAATGTTGTTAAAGCTGATGCCACTTGCCTTAGGTTCAGGTGACACCAGAAATCCATTTGTTGTCACTGTAGGATTGCAAATACTGAGGTGGTTTTTGTATCACCAAACTTTCCCTGGACAGAAGGGATTTTTCTGGGCAAATTCCTCTCACACAGCTGGAGAAATGTGTGTTGGTATAAAAATCATCTGCAAGGAGAAGGGGAACCTGTGGAGTACATTGGGCAGATGTTCAGGTTAACCCTTCCTAAATTTTTCTGTTTATGGCAGAGGTTAGAAACAGAACTTTGCCCTTCACCCCATCTCCATGCCCCTGAAATATTTTTATTTATTCTCTTTTTTTTTTTTTTTTTTTTGTCTTTCAATTTTCCTTTCAGGGATTTTTAGAGTTGTAAATCCACCTGGAGCCTCCTTTTCTCCATGGTGAACACTCCCTGCTTCTCTGTTCTTCCTCACCAGACTTGTGCTCCAGGCCCTTCCAAGTGTCTACCAGCTATTTCTGCTTCTTCCAGCATCAAATGTGTCCTTGCCTTCCCAGCAAGACAGAATTTAGCTCATTTTGCACTGCTGTGCAGATAAAAATATTGTTCAGATGGACATTTCCCAGAATCCAGGAGGGTGAGCTGGGGCAGGACAGCAGGATGTGACACCTGGCCACCAAAGCACCCACTGAGTGTGACCCTGGTGTGGCAAAATGTGGCTAAAATGTGCCAGCTCTGCTGTCAGGGTGAGCTCTGTGCTCCTGGGATGAGGCTGCTGAGCTGCCCTGCTGCTGCTAAACCCCATCCATTAATCAAAATTGAAACCAGGATGGAGACATGACTGCAGAGTGCCTGCTATCTGAGATCAATACTAATTTTACAAACCTCTGCAGAAGAGTTCTTTAATTAATTGTTGGAATTAAAATCAAAATTGACCCCTCAATTTGTTTCTGTGGCCTTTAAATGAATTTTCTCTGCTTTACAAATCGTAATTTTCAGACTGGAGAATGAAACAACACTTTTATTTTTTTTTTCTTTAATTAAGTATGAAGAAAGGTACCCACACTCTGGATATATTCTAAACAGGACTCACAGCCAGCATCTCCCTTTAATCTAAAAGAGGGCAAAAATTTTTCCATTCCAAGCCAATACAAGGACTTTGCCCAGATTGGCTTACATCCCACATTCTCACACTGCTCTCCATCTCCTCCCTGCCAGCCTTACTCCCCAAAACCCCATTTCTCAGGCCACTTATAAAGTGGCACCAACTGCAAGGAGCAGGAATGCCTTTGTTTTCCCTTTCTTTACCAAAGCAGAACCCTTTCACTCCCCAGACCAATAGAGTTCCCTGTCTTTGCACCTGTGTACCTGCCATAGCTTCTCACAGCTACAGAATTTATCCTCAAGGCAAGCAAGAGTGAAAATGGGATTCACGTGGGTTTGCTTAATGCCACTGACCTCCCAGTTTGTGCAGGCTGCATTTCCCAAGCTCTCAATGTGAGCTTTGTAATCCACCTGCTGCCTTTATCCCCATACTGTCCTGCATTCCCTTATGCCCATAGTTCTGCTTTCAAAGAACTGCTGAAAATCACAAATTAGGCAGAACTGTGCTGTTTTCCTCAGAGCTGGCACACTGAGTGCACCCTCCCAGTATTTTACAGCTTGGTCCTTACTTGGCTTGTTTTTCTAGGAGTGTGAGCAGCTCCCTGCAGCAATCTGGGAATGCTCTCATGGTGATGCCCTTAATCCAGGGGTGGATTAAACCATATTATTTCCCAGCCAGTGCACCCCAGTCAGAGGAATTACCCACTCAGCATGGCCAGGAGGGTCTGTGGATGGTCCTGACATCAAGAGCAGCCTCTGCTGGGTTACACACTGACAGCAACACAAAACTCCTCTGCTGACCTTCAGAATCACGGGCAGGTAGATCCCAGGCTGCCCAAAATCCCTCTGAAAACCATGGTGAAAGGCATGTGAGCTCAACACAAAGCATTCTCCTCTGCAGGAGTGTCACTGGGCAGAAAGACCATTGCAGATCAGCCTCTTGGATTTCAAGGATATTGTTCAGAATACACTTAGTTGCACTTCCCTGCTGCAATTAAGAGAATTAGTCAGTAAACAGACAGATATTTTTCAGGACACATAACATTTTCCAAGGCTGCAATGGGGAGGCCAAGTGGTCTCTGAAGACACCTGGAGAGGTGGGCAGGTAGAACCAAGCACAAAGAAGGACAGTGAGACTGGGAAGATATTATGTCTACATTTTAATGGCACACTCCCATGCAATTTTTTTTTTAAATTGATAGCTCTGCAAGGCATTCACAGATGAATACCAGCTGGTGTGGTGATTTATTGCCCCTGAATTTCTCAAGTTATGTTTTTTCTTTTTTTTTTTTTTCTTTTCTCATCTTACCTTTTCCTTATATTTTCACTCTACAAAAACATTTTCCATAGAAATGCAGTTGAGAGAAGCATTTCCCTAACACACTGTTTTTTCATAAGATAAACAGCAGCCTGTCACTGGACAGACCAACAAACAGCTGATGTATGGGATCTATTTAATACTTCTGCAACTCCAGGGCCCTTCTGGTCATATGGGCTGTTCTTCTATAAAAAAGAGATGCTTATAATAGGTCATATAGAAAAATGAATATATGATGTTTGCATTAAGGAATGTGTTTCAATGCACATGCACAGAGAGAAAGAAAATAGTTTGTACAAATATCTCTAAACCTGCTCCCTCCCAGCTGTTTAATGACTTATGAGGAAGAACATGCAAAACTTATTTTGTAACATTGTTCATTGTGAATTTTACTGTAATTTTAGTGCAACCTTTCTAACTTTGCTTAACACTGCATTTCCAGCTCAAATATCTCAGTATATGTGATGTCTATCACCATTGCTACCAGGTTCTCCAAGATCTCTTATATTGACTTTTTTTCTTTTTCCATCCTGCAATCATACAAAGAACAGACTCTAAACTACCTGTGCAATTGTTTTTAGATATCTCTCTAGACATATATTTAAATCTTCCTACACATCCAAATCATCTTTTTTTTTCTCACTAGGAGGAAAAGTTTCCCTTGTTTAAATAAGTTTGACTGGATGGAAACCAGACTGTAGATTGTCTGTCCTTTTACTCTTATGAAAGCATAATTAAAAGTCATGTTAAAGTTGGGAGATCAAGAGGGTTTGTGATAGATAACAAGCTAGGAGCTATCAAAGCTGTCAGGCCATTAAGAAACTAAATAATTCACACCCCAGTAATTGCTTTTATGTGCATTTTCCTATAAAATCCAGGAGACATGAGTCACAAAAGAGCCTTGTTTATCAGCCTCCGATACTGCACTTCTACTTTCAGGGAGTTTTTGACACAGGTATCACCCTCTGAGCATTTAAAGGTACTGAAAGCAGTGCTTAGTGTCCCTGCAGTGTCCCTGGCTCCTCCCATTCCTGAGGCCAGGCTGTGCCCACATCACTTGGGCAGCAGCAGCTTTGGTTCTGGTCACCTGCACCACAGCAGGAAATTCTGGCTCTGCAGAACACCAGGGGATGGTCTTTGATCCTCCCACCCAATTCCGAGATTTCTTTGGCCTTTTTAAGCTGACATGAGCCTGAGCTACATAAATCATGCAGCTAAAACTTAAGTGCAGGGATCCACTGCCAGGGGTGTGAGCAGGGATCCACTGCCAGGGGTGTGTGCAGGGATCCATGTCAAGGGTATGAGCAGGGATCCATGTCAAGGGTGTGAGCAGGGATCCACTGCCAGGGGTGTGTGCAGGGATCCATGTCAGGGGTGTGAGCAGGGATCCATGTCAAGGGTGTGAGCAGGGATCCACTGCCAGGGGTGTGAGCAGGGATCCACTGCCAGATATGTGAACAGGGATCCACTGCCAGGGGTGTGAGCAGTGATCCACTGGCAGGGATGTGACCAGGGATCCACTGCCAGGGGTGTGAGCAGGGATCCACTGGCAGGGATGTGACCAGGGATCCACTGACAGTGATGTGGGCAGGGATCCAGTACCAGGGGTGTGAGCAGGGATCCACTGACAGTGATGTGAGCAGGGATCCAGTACCAGGGGTGTGAGCAGGGATCCACTGACAGGGATGTGTGCAGGGATCCACTGTCACTAAGCATTAGTGCATTGATGTCACCTGCAAAGTTATGTTTCTCCTCCCAAACTGTCATTTTGGGAAGATCAAGGAAAAACAGTCTCTTACACGCTATTTGAGGCAGGGTTTCTCCAGGAATGGCTCGTGGGACAGTCCCCAGCAGGAGAGAGGAGGGGAGCCCTGCACTGCCCGGATCGCTCCCGCAGCACTCAGCCACTAGATGCCCCTGCAAGCCACGCAGTCTGCTGGCCAGGAGACACAAAGCTGAGGCAGAAGCCAAGGAAAAGGTGGAGTCTGCTCTTTGCCAGGGATTTTGGCAGCGGCTGCTACCTCTGTAAGCAGCACTGCAGTGTTGAACAAGGGACAGAGCATGGCCCATCTGTGATGGATGCCTCATCCCTGAAATCATCCATGGTCAGGCTGGACAGGGCTCTGAGCAGCCTGGTCTAGTTGGAGATGGGATTGGGCTGTATGGCCTTTAGTGATCTGTTCCAACACAAGCTAATCCATGATTCCTTGTGCCCCTGTGCCATTGCACAAGTGAAGGCACATCTCCTTTTCCACTCTACAGAGCACAAGAGCCATACAGGCAGGTAGAAAAAACAACAAATGCTGCAAAAGGCTCCAGATATCCTTTCTTGCACTATGCAGCACCAACTCACTTCCACAGAATGGGTCTGGATGCTGCCTGCCCAGGAGAGGGATGTTATCACAGGGGCTGTTTATTGCTCCCAGCTCCTCAGCCCCCCATTTATTTTACAGGCCATTTTCAGGGTAACAACATATTTCCTTTCCTGGCTCCACGTTACAGAGGGAAAAGTGTGCACAGGTGATTGTGGCCAGAGGTGCTGTCATTTTTAGGAGTGAGGCACTCAGATTTGTGGCTGTGACCAAGGTCAAACCAAGAGCTGGGACAGAACATTTTTAGTTTCACAAAGATGTTTGGGCAGGGGGTTTGGGTTTTATTTATTCGGTGGTGCTGTTTTCATTTTCAGTTCCTTTGCAGATCTGTTTCCTGCAGGGATTGTCCAAACCTTGCTGGTTTGCCCTCTTTTGGCTCTCCTGCTCTGTCCACGGCGGGATCATCCATCTCTCACACCATCCTTTTCCCACAGTCCCAAAGCTGGAGTGGCTCTGTCAAAACTCACTCTGTGTGCATTGTGTCCTTGTCCTCAGCACCTCATCCCCCTTCCCCCTGCAGCCCTGTGCCGACCACGGGGATGGAAAACACCTCTGCAAGAAGACAGCATAACTATCATTCCTTCCCCCACCCTTTCCCCTTTGTTTTTACTATTTGTTGGGTTTTTTTGGTAATCCCTCTCCCTGGCAGGACCTCCCCTTTCCCATCCTCGCCTTGTCCCCGGGCTGGCTGCAGGAACAATGTGGCTTTGAGGCTCCCGGTGTGTGCAGGGGAGGGGAGGATGCCGAGCTCTGGAGCGGCTGTAATCCCCCTTTAATTGCTGGATAAACACAACCAGTGATTTCCATGGATTGGCATAGCTGGGTGCATTGTTTTCTGACTCCAGGAGGAACTTCAAAACTGAAAAAAAAATTAAAAAAAAAAATCCCATTTTCTTCTTAGGCTGACAAGCCTACACCCAATTATCAGTACATCAGCAGAGGTGCTGTAATTTACAAAACTCACTTCATACCAGAAAACCACTACTGTGTCAACAAACAGATTTTTTAATTTATTTTTTTTATTAAATTTTAAAAACTTGCTTTTGATACATTTGGTCAGGTTGTTAAAACCCCACAAAAGCCAACTACTGTGAAAACTTTCTTCTTGTTCTCAGACTAGATTAGACTGAAAACAGGAGGGTTATCTTCAGAAAGTGCTGATACACAAATTTTGGTTTTATCAGAATTTTACACAGGTGAAAAACATTTTCCATGACTCAGAAATGTGCTACTGCCCTTCAGTGTTTGTCCCTTAAGGCCTTTATATTTTCCACATTTTGTTTTGCAGTTTTTTTCACCCAGATTCACAAGACCTCAGAAGTTAGGCTTTCCTAGTTTAGCCCAGTCTGGGAAAGCTGGGAGCACACCCTGGGAGCTGCAGGGTACAACAAAAGTTGGTCCTGAAAGGAGAAGGGAGCAGAAGGACCTGGAAAACCACATTTCCCATGGGAAATGCTCATGCTTTTTACACAAAAATACTTTGGTTTAAGCCAGAACAGCTTGGTTGATACATAAATCCCAAGATATGGGGTAGAAGGCAGATGTGCACATGGAAAAGGTAATTTTTGGTGAACTCCTTTGCACCCCTTCCTCCCAACTTTGCACCAAAGATGGATTTGGATGTCATAAATCTGGCAAACTGTATTTCTGGGAGAAATCCCAGCTTCGTGGGGACTTTGCTATTCACCATATCAGAGACAGGACATCTCTGATCCCTGAGGGCCTCTTCCCACACAAGATATTCTGTTTTATGATCCAGAAGGGCACAGATGTGGCACTTTGAAATGCTGTGTCCAGGATCTCTGTAAGGCAGGAGAGAATTCTGAGCTTCCTCCAGGGCTGTGGCAAGACCAGCACAAGCACACAGGGCAAGGTACAAGGTGTTCCCTCTCCATTTGAGTTATTCCAGTCAAGTGCTCCAAGAGAAATTGAGGGCACACCCATTTCCATGAGTCATGTGGAGGAGAAGCCATTGCACGTCTGGTTTTTGTGATACCAAGTGGAGCTGATGCAAGGTTTGGGGTTCTGGGCACTTGGGAAAATGGATACAACACACCAGGGATGGGATAATTGTCACCAAAAGATACAGGCTCTCCAGCAGTTAAGGATGTAGCTGGTATGTTGTGAAGGGAGAAATTTTGGCTACCCTTGCATAAAGTTTAAATAAAATTGTATTTTTTCCTGCTGTTGCACTGAAGTTTCACTCATTCCGAAAGGTTTAAGAAGATTGCTGGGAAAAACCTCTGTGAAATATGTTTGTGCATAAAATCCATCAGAAATTCCCAATTCCTTTGGTAATTTCCTGCTGGGGATTCACATGCTGGCCATGCCATGCCTTGGGAGAAGGGCTGGGACAGGTTTTGTCCTGCAGGCTAAAAACAAACAGCTGCTGTGCCATAGAAATCACCCTGCTGGAAGCTGAGAGCAAAAATGAATTTACTGACACCCCTGCCTTTCATGGAAAACTGTTAAAAGTGAGAAGTATTAAATCATTAAATGCCATTAAACCATAAGGAAGCCATAACCATCAAGCCATCAGATTCAGGGGGGTAGATATACAAATAATAGAGTAATTGCTGTTTTGTTTTTGGGGGGGTTTGGGGGGGATTTTTTTTGGAGAAGGTAAGTTGAGAGGTTATTTGTTGCTGGGTTTGGATGTCAGATCACTGCAGCTCACACCATCAGTGCATTATCAAATTCCTTTCTTCCAGGTGACAAGGTGAAACCAAATCAGGGCTAAGAGGATTAATGAATATGTGTGGCATCTGAGCCTGAAATAAGCTCAGGTGGGAGCAAACAAAAATTCATCATCCAACCAGCAGATACCCACCAAGGGCTCCCTATTTCCAGAGGAGCAGCCAAAATGCAGGGTCAGGTGCCATCAGCAGCCCACATGAATCATCCCTGCAGTGAGGCTGTAAAACAAGGTGTTGCTTTGCTGCATTCTTGCTTGATAAATCACAGCCTCACCAATCCAGGGAAGGCAGGAAAATGTCAGGATTTCCTGACACAGGGACTGGGGTCTGTCCTGTGGAACATGTCTTTCTTTAAGCCTCAGATGGGACAGCAATGGGGCCTTGGAGCCTGGTCTCACCCACAATCTACCCCATAACATGGACAACTGAATCCTTTTATCCTTTTCCTGTGAAAATGGAGACAAATTCTCCCACATCTCAGTGATTAATATCTAATAGTGACCACAGGGAACCTCGGTACCATGGTGATGCGCCTGCGCAGAACGCAGGGTGGGAGAAAGATGCTAAATAAACAGGCAAAGAATTCAGTCCAGAGAGAAACAGAGGTGTGGAAAACACTGAGGAAGGTCGCTGGAGAAGCAGCAAAACTGTCAGCTGAGTCACAGGCACATGGAGCTGGCCCTTGCATTGAGTGTGGTCTGAAAAGCTGTGGATGAGGAAGGAGATGTTAATTTACCCTGAGACTGGCAGGGACCCACCCACCAAGTATCAGGTTGGTTTTCTGAAGGGATTAGGGAGTCCTCACCCTTTTGGGAATTCTCTGTGCTGTTTTTGTTGCTGTCATCCAACAAAGGTGTGGCATCAGAGAGGTCACAGGAGAGGTGAGCGACGTGCTGAGTGCTTTGCTTGCCCCGGGATGGAGCAACACAGAGCAAGCAGAGCAGGTGAGTCAGGAGAAGGGTAAGGTAATAGGAAAGACCTGGAATGTGCACCAGTGCTCAGCCCCTTGTAACCCTTTTTATACTTAAAATTGATGGCAATAACTTCTGAATCCCCACTCTTCAGTTTTGGTAGAATAAGCCACGGGGGAAAACAAATTAACAAAGAAACAGTTTGCCCTATGAATTTGCATGGATTGGGCATTCTCACCCTTCCCTCAGGGTTGCTGTTCCTCAGCTGGGGAACTTGTGGCCACAGGAAACCCCTTTCTCCTTCAGTAGCAATGCCAAGGAGTAAAAGGAGTGATTCCTGAGCACAAAACCAGTAAAAAAGGGAAATTGGTGCCAAATTCGACAGCGTCCTGCCCGCTGGATTTGAAGGGGGGTTGTCATGATGACAGGTCCACTCCTCTTGGTATTGGCAGGTAAGGGCAATGACCACAGACTGTGGATTATGAGGTTCAGACTGGATATTATGAACAAAAACTGGGCTAAGAGTGTAGACAGAGCTGTAGCAGGTCACCCAGAAAGTGGGGATGTGCACACCCATAGCAGTGACCAGGCTTTGGGCAGCCAAAGCCACAGCTGACATGACCTGAGACAGCCCTCTCCAGATGGGAGGCTGGATTACAGAGATCTGTTCCCACCAGCACCTGGGGGAAGGAATAAAGAAAAGGGGGCATGAGGAAAATAATCCTTCCTGTTTTGAAGCCTCTTGGGATTTGCAAGTCACCAAATATGTATTTTCACACAGATGAGGACACTGCCACGCACACAAGCTCCCTTGCATCCCCCATCCCATTTTAGGAAGCAATGGGGGCCAGCTCCTCCCCAGTAGGTCAGAAACTTGGGTGTTTTGATCCCCAGGCATTATCCATCATCCTTTTTGTGATCACCTCCAGCTAACTCACTCTGCAGCTTCTAAAGATGCTCCTGTGCTGCAAGCCACACTTGGAGCCATTCACATGCCAGGGAAAGGATGGTTTCACTATGAGCAAAGCAGTACATGCAGCAACAAGTGCCTGGGCACACTCTCAGCTGTGAGCTGCTCTGCTGCTGCCACTGGAAATGACTGTGGGATTTTTTTAAGGACACATCAGATGGATTTGGAGCTGTTAAAACCCAATACCTCAATCTCCATCTGTGTTTGAAGTGTCCCTGCTGGAGCAGTAGAGGGAAGAAGTGGAGAACAGGAGAGAAAACAGGATTTTCCTTGCCTCATCCCCACCAAGATTTATTTGTTTAAACAAGATGGGTGGAACCAAAGCCATGCCTGGATGAAACTAAAAGGAGTCAGTCTCTGTGCCTGAACACTTCACACCAGCACATTTGCTCTCAAGTGTGTTTTCCTGCAATGCAAAAGCCAGTGGAGCTCTCAAAAAATTTTTCCTTACCAGCCAAGATTTAAAATTTACTTTTTTTTTTTTTTTTTTTTTTTTTTTTTTTTTTTTTTTTTTTTTTTTTTTTTTTTTTTTCCCAGCTGTTGGTTTACTTATTCCTGCCTCTGTTATTCCATGCAGTGAGTTTACCTTCCTCACAGCACCTTTTGAAACAAGTGGGATGGGCTGGGGATCCCATTCTGTGCCAGCCCCAGCCCAATTTCCCAGCCCTTCCTTAACACCCTCCCCACAAAAAGCACATTATTCCACCACTTTCACAAATTCCATCTAATAAACGGGCTGGGTGGGCAGAAACCTTCACACATTATTAGTGTGCTTATTTTCAGCAGTGAAGTAATTCTGCAGGAATTCAGCCACGTGCAGAACTTCCTTTCCATCACTTTGCTGGCTGTGAGCAGATCCCTGGACCACATCAGGTACCTGCTTCACCCTCCCTGGAATGAGGGATAGAAACTCTCAACATCCCCTGCAAAAGGCATCTCAGATGTTCTTTACAATGAGAGGAGATCTGTCAATGTGTTGCTGAATTGGACAGGAGTTATTTAGGACAGAACTTTTGAAGTCACTGAGCCCAAACCAAGGCAGGCACAGCTTTTCTTAGACTGGGGAAAATCCCCTGGAATAGTTTGCTGGTAAATGGGTGACAGCATTGCTCCAAGGTGACTCAGAAATTCCCCATGGCACTTCCTAGCCCACCACCAGCAGCAGAGATTTACAGGGATATGTGATAAGACATCACAGAAACCAGGGCTGGTGCAGATGGAGAGTTTGGAAACATGTCCTTGGTGAGTAGACACTCTTTTCCTTAAAACAAAACCAACACCAAAACAACAATAAAACAATTTATTCGCACTCTTGGGAAAAATGCTAATTAAAGTTTACTTTAAAATACTAGCAGACACGAGTGTGGGCTGTAACAGGAACATGCTGTGAGTGACAGGTCTGCAATAATCCCATGCCTCAGCCAAGTCTAATTCATGCTGAGCACGCCAAGGTCCGAAATCCAGGGAGGCTCTTGGAGCTCCAGCATGTGCACTTGTGGGAGGTGCAGAAAGTGTCTCTGGAGAGAGAGAGAGAGAGAGGGAACAGGTGTGGGAGCAGGGGTTCATGGAGGGGGTGTTGGGATTCTGACTCTGCAGCAAGAACAGGGAAAGGGAAATCTGCCTTCCCTGCTCCACTGTGGCAGATTCACAGAGCCCTCCCTCACTCTCTGGCTCAGGGAAGGCCTTCCCAGCTTTGCTTTAGTCCAAAGCAGCCTGGAGAGCTGGGAAGAGCCATGGGAAAGGCTAAACATGGTTTGGATTGCAGGGTGAGATGCTGACTGCTTTGCCTATAAGAAGATGGAATGTCATTCCACAGGATAGAATAACTCTTTGCCTTTAAGGGCTGACAAACCCCTTGTTCCTCAGTGACACTAAAATCATGGACCAGGCAAAAAAGGACACTCGTCTCCTGGCTTAGTGAGGTTTTCACTCATGCCAGGTGGTGCTGCACCCACCTAAACAAACCCAAGCTTTCCAAACAGGAGCAGAAGTCTTCCATGCTCCATGAATTATCTGCAGCCAGCTGTTAGGTGGAACAACTGGCAGAGCAGCAAAAAACCCCTGTGAGGGCAATACTGAAGTGAAAATTAGTTTGTTCTAGTGATGCCCAGCTCCCCTGTTGCAGCACCATGACATTTGTGCCCAGGCAGGCAAAGGGTGTTGAGAAAAAGGCTGATGGACATAATTTCCATGGCTCCACACCATGTGCTTCCCTGTTCCTTTAAACTCCTATAATGTTTTCCAGTTTGAGTAGGGAAAGCCATAGAATGGGATGCATATGATTTTTTGTTTTCCTGAGGCTCTTTCCTAACTTACATAGGTCTACAGCCAAAGGACTCAGCATTGCCTTCATTTCAAGGGCATTCAATAAAAGAGGTCAAGGACACTTCAGCACACACAGGTCACTGTCCCTGGAGCAGAAGGGTGACAAAAACATGTTCACCAGCCCCAGGAATGGCTCAAGGATCACATCATGAGTGCAGCACTGCCTCCACTCTCTGGGGGTGGAATGAGGAGAAGCACACTGGGTGTAACAGGGAATCATTCCAGCAGGAAATTCATCCCATTGATCCTGTTTCACTGGGATCACACCTGCACTCACCACAGCACTTTCCTCCTAGGGAGACTCTAATTAGATGGGACCAACAAACCATTAATCAAAAGGGTGATTTTACTTTTAATTACAGTTTTCCAAAGGTTATAAATAGTTCCATTGAAGCACCATTGTCAAGCCTGGTATCACCTCACCTCTTGCAAGGCACATCAGATTTGGGAGCCCAGGGTGTTCCCAAACTTGGGTTGAGCTTGCTGGTCCCCCAAAACCCCCTCACCTGAGCTCCTAATTGGAGAGCAGGAACTTCAGGGCAGCTGCTTCACTCTGATCAGAGTTCCTGAGGAAATCTGGGTCAGATCCACTGCTGCATTCACTGGAGTTTGGCTTTTTCCATATCAGGGATCTCCTTTCCTGCTGAAGTGTTGCATTTCAAAATAAGCAAACATCAAGTGTGAGCTGCAAGCTTCCAGGGATTCTCCTCAAAAGTGAGGTTAGATCTGTGTCAAAGAAACACTCCTGCACAAACCTTGTGGCCACTGGAGCCCAATCCATCTCTGCCACGGGACAGTGACACCCAGGGATGAACAGTGGGAGCACTCAGCTCAGAGCACAGCCAGACCCCATAGCCTGACTGCCCTGATCTTGCACAAAACCAGCAGCATTCGCACCATGATCCCTGAGCAACGTGAGTCAGACTGAAAAAGCTTGAGGAAAACTCAGTCTTGGAGTTTAGCAAAACAGATGTAGTGTCTAGAAGCTGAACAAGAATGTCTGCATCCTATAAGCTGATAGCAGAGAGAGCTGCCACCAGCATCTATGGATGCTTCCCACTAAAATACCTTTAAATAGCAGCTTCTATTCAGCACCCTACAGAGCACAACAGTGCTCAAATATCTCAATATATTAAGGGGATTTTGTTTTGCTCCAAGTGCCATGCCTGGTGCAGGGCAGGTGAGTGGAGCACAGGGATTTTTGGAGGGGAAAGCAGGTTGGGACTGATGGATTTTGGTGTGGAGGAGGGAAAAAAAATCCTCCTCCCACCCCTTCAAACATTCTACACATGCTACAGAAACTGCTGGCCAAGGCAGGATAGTCTGGAAAGGGATTCCCCACCCAACATCACATCTTGTTCCCCTCTTTGCCCCCAGACAGAGCTGTGAGCAGCTGGAGCACAAACACACTGCTCTCCTCCTCAGCAGTGAAAACCAGCCACCCCCACACTCTGCACTGCCTGGAAAAACTCCCTCCAAAACTGGCACAAACCTTCAAGGGGCAGCAAATGAGCTGGCCCCTGCTCAAGCTGGGCAGCAGCCTGGGGCCAGGGCTCCATCAGCAGGGATGATGCTCCACCAGCAGCATCCCAGCTCCCTCTTCCCCTTGGGCACATCCCTGTGCACCAGGGCATGGCCCCAGGCATGGGTGATGCTGATTTTAGCACTCCTTTTTCTGCCCAAGCCCTCCTGAAACTTTCAATCCTTTCCACCTCTGCAGTTTTTGGTGCATCCATGCTACTTACAGCTACCTGTAATTTATGATTATGTAGCTTATAAGGACAGGTAGTGAACATGCCTTGGGGCACTTCTAGCAATGAGGGGACAGGATTTCAAGGCAAGGCTATCTCCAGCTCCCTTACACAACATTACTGCATTCCAGTGTGGAATTTTGCAGTCTCAGTGAAGAAATGCCTTTGGGTACAAAAGCAATGAGTTACACACCTGTGCAGATTTCTGAAAGGCAGACAGCACCACTCCAGGCTTTTAAAGGCTGTGGTCTTCAGTTCAAGAGCAGATTTCTCCTTCAAAACAATGAGCTGCTGTCTCAGAGTTTCATTATGAGCCTTCAAATAAAGGTGGTGTCCTGGAAATTCAAGGGACAGAGCAAAAGCTGCAGCTGACAAAGTACAGGAACTGAACCCATGCAAACTGTGACATCTTAATCTTCAAGGAATAACCTGCACCCTCCTTCAAATTTCATTCCCATTGGTTATGTGTATGACTGGCTTCAAACACATTGCTCAAAGTCCAATTATTTTACATATTAGTACAAAAAAATCCCTTTGCATACAACCCAAATTATGCAAGAAAATTCATACCAAAACTAATTTTTTAGCAGGTTTAAACAGCATGATGGGGAAAAAAGGCAAAAAAAAAAAATTACATTTTACTTGATCTGTGGCTAGAGGTAAATATTCTTAGCTGACTTTTTAACCATTTACTTCCAGGTTTTCTGAAAGGATTAGGAAAGTGCCCAAATGCCTGAAGTTTGTATTTTTCTAGTGAGAAGATCAGTTTTTTTTAATCTTGTTTTTTACACCACTTTACCTATTTGGTCATCTAGACAGGTGTGTGTCCTTCACCTCTCAGTGAAGGTGTTCCTCCTCCCAGAAGAAGAGGAAAAGCTCAAACTGCAGGGGCATGTGACTGCACAGCCCCCACATCATCCCCTTCACAAGCATTGCAAAAATAATCTTTTTCAATGTGACAAAACCTCCAAAACTCTGATTCTGGGTTTATGTCAGACCAGAATCCTGCAGTCCAATACTCCACATTTTCTAGCATGATTTTCTAGCTGATTCCCCCAGCTCAGGCATTTCCTTGCCAAGCTTTGGTGAAGGCTTACCTGGCCTCCTGCTGGAGGGAAGAAAAGGATTGCTCTGCTAATTCCATAGTGGGGAGGAGGAGATAATATTTCTTCAGTGACTTCCAATGGCAAACCTTTTTTTTTTTCCTCAAAGATGCCTTCCTGAATATTCTCTCTGGACATTGTGCTGTCTGCTGGGATTCTGTGGAACCTGGAGGTGCAAACCTTTCCATTCCCATTCAGCACCCAGCATTCCCTCCTGGAGAAGCACAGGAAGGCAGAGGAGAGAGGGAGAGAGTTCTCTTTGCAAAGCTCTGCACAGCTAAATGCTGATAGAAACAAGAGCTGCTCTCAGAAGGATGTTCTGTTCTCAGTTCCATCAGAAAGGACTGAGCAAGCAAGGTTTGACACAGCAAGAAGAAAATCAGGATCATCCCAGTCAGACAGAACTGTTGGCAGCTATTTTCTTCCTACTTTTGATGGCTCTCAGCTATTGTCATACCTGGAACCAAGTCAAAAGCATGCTTATCCTGCTGTGCAAAGCTGTTTCTCTCAGCCTCTATAATAAATCAGGGGCATGAGCAAACCCTTAGGATGCAGGTTGCAAAAAAAAGCACCATCCCATGTTTAAAATGCACCAACTTCCAGCTGAGATCCCTCATGTTTCCTTTTAATTTTGATTGATTTTGATTGCTTAATTTAAGGCAGCTAAGCTATCCCCTCTTCCAAGACCACTCAGAGCAAGCATTGAGTTCCCCACTCACCTCCTGGCCTCAGCAGGACAGGGAAAGCTCCCTGAGCACCTCCACAGCTCTGGAATATCACAATTCCCATATCCCCCTACAGGTCATGAAAATAGCTCATTAGGTCTTCCAGTCAAGTTTAGAAAGTTTGAGCAAACCCTTTGTGGGAAGTGGGAGAATTCTGCATAAATTGAAAAAAAGCCAGAGAAACCACAAAAAAAAAAAAAAAATCCCTGAAGTTTGTAATTTCTGCAATGAAAGAAAATCTGGTGATGTACTACCAGCTATGAACAGTTAAGAAAATACTGGGCAGTTCTGAAAAAAATGGTGAGGGATAAACCTTGGACTGCTGGAAGTGAACACTTCCCCTTGGGATGGTGGCAAACATCCTGTGCTATTGCTCAGACCTGAGTATTTTAAGTGACTAGAGAAATCTACTGCTAGAAATAAAATTAGACAAACTGGCTGGGGAGAGCCCTGACCTTTTTATGTCCGTTTTTCTGTGAAATTTGCAAACTTTATTGGAGGCCACTTCCTGCATTCACAGAACACTACTTTCCTTCATTAATACCCCAATAAGTCTGCAGAACAATGTCAGAGCCAGGGCTGCTACAGACCTGCTTTTAACCATTTCCTTTCTGATAAATGTCACCATCAGCTCCAGCACAGTTATCAGAAATCTGCTAAAATCTTTTGCCATCTCCTCAAGGACTTTTTTTTTTTTCCCTCCATGAGGAGCAGCACAACCAACAGTCACGTAACCAACTGCTGACAGGAGGAGATGAGGTCTCTGAATAGATTGGCTGTGTCATTCCAAGCCCTAGCTCCATAGCACCAACTTTAATTGCCAGATAATTTCCACCTGCTCCTCTAAAATTTTTTATGAATATACAGGAGATTTCCGCTTTCAACGCCATATGGGAGACTAAGTTATTCCCATTTCAAAGATGAGTTTGTGAGACCAAGAAAAACAGCTTGTTGACACTTGAAAATTGACTAGAGGAACTTTTCTGGATGCTCTTAAGCTAGAATAAGAAAATGTATTAAGTCAAGTTAAAATAAATCAGCTTCTATTCCAGAATGAGTGCTATTATATTTTATTCAGTGCATCAGTTCTTATGGTTCTGTTTTATATCTGTGTGAGTCCAAAGGCTCTCAGAGGCCATGGCTACACTTTAATTGACTTTATTAGGTCAGGCTCCTGAAAAGAGGCTGAAGGGCTGCAGCCTTGAGACTCACTGGAGCTCCCAAAAGGCTGATCCCCACAGCAGAAACCTCTGGAGTGGGTGGAGTATTCTCTGGGCTGTGAACAGGTAGGAAGAGCTGCACATCTCAAGACATGATAATTTTAAGCATCACACACAGCTCCATAAAAGGACCAGGAAACCATCACTGAATGATGAGGATGGAGGTGTCTTATCTCACCTCCCTGTAAGGCTGTATTCACTCCTCAGTGCAGCACTTTGATCTTTCAAACCAAGAACATGGGAACTGAAGAATTCCTCCTTTGAAAAAGAAAAAAAAAAAAAAAAAAAAAAAAAAAGAAAAAAAAAGAATAAAAAAGAGAAGGAAAAAGCACTACCAAAAGCTTTCACTCAATATCTCATTGGTTAAGGGTATTTTTACCAAACATGGGACCTAATTTCAGCCTCTCTCTGAAGATGAGGTGAATCTTTTCTGCAGAGAGAAAATGTCACTTGAGACTGTCTCATCCAGGAGAAAAAGCTGCTTTTCCTATGGAGTCAGCATCCCTGGGTGAGGTTCAGGTATCCAACGTGGTAGCTGGAGCATGAGCACTCATTACCCAGACAAACAATGTCAATGCTTGCAGAAGCCCAAAGCTGTCAGAAAAAATGAGTGACTGTGGTGGCCAAGTCCCTTAGACACTCCTCTCAGAGGAACACCCTATGGATGCCAGAATGGAAACACCCCATGGATGCTGTAAGCAATGAACACTCTGCATTTTAACCACCTGGTTGAGTAAAAGCCCTGAGGACACCCCTCTTCTGACCTCATTTGTGTGTGACCATCCAGCACCCTTCCTCTCTCTGCAAGGGAGAAATGTGATGGATTTTATCCCAAGAGACTTCAAGCCAGATGCTCCACAAGCAGCAGAATCCTCAGTCACATCCACCAAGACCGATTACCTTTTATTTAATTGCTTTGTTTGGTTGGTTGGGTTTTTTTTTCCTTTTTACCAGTCTGACATTTACCCAGGCATGGTTTCCTGCACATGCCTGGACCAAAGCTTGGCATGGCAGCTTCCCTTCCACATCCACCTTCCTCTATCCCAACCCAAACTGCAGCACCCAAAACCTCAGTGAAGACCCCCTTGGCTCTTCTCCTCCCAAGGGATCTTGGAGAAAAGCTCTCCCTTGGCTCCAAGTGATGCACAGCCCTCTCTCCTCTAAGGCACTACAATGTGTCCTTGCCCAGTCCTTCTGCAGCAATGTCCCCCTTCCCACCCTTGGGAAGTCTCCAGCACAGCAGGGAGCACCACACTGTATTTTACCTCCAAAATCAGAGCCCAGCCTTGGCCATTCACAGCTGCCACAAGGGAGGCTTTGAATCTTGCTAAGCCCAAGCGAGAAAACACTAATAAAATGTAACATTAGAAATGAGTGACTCCTTTTGGAGCCTGGCTCCTTCCTTGATAACCACCTGAAATATTATCTCCCCTGCAAAGTCTGTTCTGCATTTCCCACACCCAGGGAAGGTAACAAGGTGATTTCCTAGCTGTCAGAGCTGGGATCCAGCTCCTTGGATGAGGCACATCCCTGGGCATCGTTGCAGACACCTCTGGCTCCAGCCATCCTTGTGCTTACTGACAGAGATGGGGCAGCTCAACTTCACAGGACAATTTTTTGGGGAGGGAAACTGATTCTGGGCACCTAAATCTTATTTATCCCCAGGAAACAAATTCAAGCAGTGCTTCTAATTTTTCTCCTGAGCTGAACCTTTTTCTCTAAGTGTCTGGGATGCAGATGAGTTGGGGAAACCCATATTTCCCACTGGGCTGTGTCAGATTTTTAGCCCTGGCCCATCTCTCCTACCTGGGGAGAGAGGGTCATCAGCACCCTGATTTCTCTCTGAGCTGTCGGACTGCTGATATTTTCTCCTGCTGACATATTTCACATGACACACTCTGCAGCCAGATGCCTCCATTTCCCATTTGCTGCCACACACAGATAATCCCCTGGATAAAAAAAAAAAAAAAATAAATAAAATAAAAGAGGCTAGGGGAGAAATTACCCAGCAAAGCCTGAGGAAAACGGAGCAGGGAATGCCTGGGAGGAGCAGAGGGCAACAGAGGGGTCATGGCTTGGAAAAAGAGAGGAAAACGAAGGTGGGGTGGGATGCAGGGGTGGCTCCATCATTCTCCTCGGAGAGCAGCAATCCAGAGCCTTTGGAGCAGGGGATGCTTTCCAAAAGCACCCCGGGGCTCGCACGGGCAGCATCAGCATCAGCAGCACTCCTTGCCAAATCCAGCGGGGAAAATTCGGGCGGGGAGGGAGGGGGGGAGGGAGAGCCTCGCACTTTGCCTGGCTCCAGGCAGTGCTATTAGTCTCCCTGCTAATGAGCATTAAGCACAAACAAACACGCCAGGCGTTTCCACCCAGCTCTGATGGAGCAATAAACCCGGGCTGAGCTGATCCTACGCCTGGGAAGGGGACGCGGCTTCTCTGCCGCAAAGAGAATTCCCTGACAATTTACAGGTGTGCTCAGAGAGAGGAATAATAATTTTAGTGCTCCTGAATTATGGGGGTGGAGGACAAAAAAAAAAAAAACAAAAACAAAAAAAACCCAAAGAAATTTAAAAAATTAATAAATAAAATTAAAGATCCTGCCCAAGAAGCTTCTGCCTGAAAACAGAGGCAGGATCTTGACCAAAAAGCAGCCCTTGTTAGAAAGACATCAGAAGGAGGTAAAATGAAGCTTTTTTTGTTTTCTAATGACTACCATTTTTTCTTTTTTTTTCTTTTTTTCTTTTTTTTTCTCCTCGAGGCTAAATCCCAGGGATCTTCAAACCAGCAGGGTGATGGGCAGAAGAGCATCAGCCTAGGGGTTCCCTCAGTCCAGCCAGCAAAGGATCATTTCTTTGCTACCTGCACACAAAGCAAGGCAGCAGCTGTCCCAGTGTGCTTGGAACTTTATTTGAGGCTGAAACTGCAA
Source organism: Erithacus rubecula (assembly GCF_903797595.1). NCBI lineage: Eukaryota > Metazoa > Chordata > Aves > Passeriformes > Muscicapidae > Erithacus > Erithacus rubecula. The sequence continues at coordinate 3,819,397 of NC_136659.1, read as the reverse complement.
CATCTCAGGGCTGGATTTAAGTTTTGCCTTTCCATCTCAGCACAGCAAAGTGTAGAGGTAGCTAGAAAATATTGCATTGCCAGTTTTGCTGCCCCTTTTGCTTCAAAAGACAGTGAAAACACTAAGTAGCAAACAAAAAGGAGAAATAAGGCAAGGAAGCAAATTAACAGGCACTGATTAGGGTGTTTTTTAATTTTTTTTTTTCCTTTTGGGTGAATGGAGAAAAAGAAAACTCCTAAGTCAACGTTTTTTAAAAGTCTGGCCTTTAAAAAATGCTGCACATCTCTGTATCTGCAGAATAAAGCACCAGCTCAAGCCAGCCACAAACTAGTCTGATAGGATCTGCAGAATTATTTTTCTGGCTGTCTTGATGAGTGCTGACTAATTAGCATGACAGCACTCCAAAGTGCCCCTTTGTGCCATCCCAGCCCTGCTGGCTCCAACACAAACCCTGAGTCACCCCCTGGCCCTGGTGGAGTGAGGACACAGAGCAGGGGAGCAGAGGGTGCTGGGGAGATGAACCACACACCACCAGAATTCACTGAATTACAGAATTCCCCCTGAGCCAGGAGAGGTGAGATGGGTCTCACCTGCCTTCCACACTAAATCCCCCCTGAATATGATCTGCATGTGTGCAGATATTGAATAAACATTGAGTATATAATATATATTTAGTATATATATTTATTTAATAAATATTACCCTGATCTGGGCTCTTTTTGTAACCATGGCATTTAAATTTGTCTCTGTGTGGTGTTCTTAGACTGCTTGGTCTCCTACATCCCATTCCAGGTCTGTATTTCCATGCTTCTAACTTATTAGTGGAGCTAGATAAAACTTGTGCAGGGAGTGAAGGTGGTGGAGTACTTTTTTTCACCTTTTATTTTTTGGTCCATCAAGTTACAAGGGACTTTACTCAATTTCACAAACTCCCCAGGGCAGTGGGGGCTCCTGGCTGGTGCCTGAGTGCTCCCAGCTGCTCATCACCCACGGCTCTTCTGAGAGCCTGGGGAAATTTGAAATCTGCTTCCTCCCCTCCTCTATTCCCCTTTTTTTGGTGGTTGTTTTTGTGTGCCTACACTAGAGATAAAACCCAGAACCACCGGTGCCCCCTCTGTTGCTCTGCATCTCAGCAGTGCTGCAATCCCCACCCAGCAATCCCAGAAGCATCCTGCACCCCCCAGGTCATTGTCCCCATCAAGGGGACATCCAGGGACTCAGAGCCGTGCCCAGGGCCGGAGTATCCCAAGAGATGCTCTCCCACTTGTCCTCTGGGAGAGGATGCTGCAGGTGAGCCACAGCTGAGGCACATCTGGCACCCTCCCCTCCTTCACCAGCTTCACCTGCAGGGAAAAGCAGAGGGCAATGGGTAAGAGACACAACAACCAAGCCTGAATGGTGGAGGCACACACTGAGAGACAGGAAAAACAATTTATTTCTCTATATTTGAGGCAATTTAACCAACTTTTGTTCATCCCTTAGCTGGTGCATCTCCATACCGCAAACTTGCTCGAGACTTACAGGAGCTTTAAAACAGCAAAATGAGCTTCAAAACCTTCACAGTTTTCCACAAGAACTTAGTAAGGGTGTTTGCTGTAGCCTTATTTGTCACTAGCAATCTGTTTGGTGTCACAGTGGGGCAGTGAGATCCATCCCAGGTGTCAGGACACATTGGCACCATCTCCTTCCAGCTCAGCTCTGAGAGGCATTGAAGAGGATGCTTCAGTGGGATGGGACAACTTCAGCCCCAGATGTCTTTCCAGAACTATAAAAACTAAGAAATATAAAAACTTCATTTAATGAAATTAAAATTAGCCAAATTCCAGAATATTTCAGCCTTGGGCACAGCACCTGATGGGGAGGAGGAAGAGGAGGGCCAAGTCCTGTAACAGGAATCATCACACATGCTCCCTCCTCTGCTCTTCTCTGCACACCAGATCTTTATCACATCTTGTGCTGTTTCCTCTTCTTGTTACCATCTCCTGCACAACAGGGACTTCTCAGAATTTTAATGCCTAATAATCTACTTGACCTTTTCATTACTCCAGATTTTGGTTGGTTTTCATGTTAACTTCATGTTTTTTAGGTGGCACACATCACAAATTGGGTGGAAACATGATCCAACACCAGTTCACGTTAGAAAACAGCTTAAAAGTCAGATTAACAATCTCTGCAATTAAGTTTCAAAGAACTCAGGAGTCATTACAATTACACCATAAATTACAATTAACAATACCACCTTTTTCAAAACAGAAGTAGTGAAGATATGTAAGAGATTACTAAGCTTTGAGGAAAAAAAAATAATCATACTTCTTATTTATTGGTAAAATTCACAACATTGAATAGAACAGTATTATTTGGTGTTGCTGGAGACTGAGCTCTCTCTACCAGAGCTGCAGAAATTCAGGGCAAACAGCAGCAAAACAAATGTCAGTGTGGGCTGGGATTCAGACACCACCACTTCCCAAATCACCCTTTTTGATACTTCCCAAGGAATCAGCACTAACAGTTTCTTTGCTTTTATACCTCTGCTGCCTGTTTTCATTCTGTGATATAATACCCTTGTCCAGGATAATCTGAATTTATCTGACAGCAGTATTATATGCACTGGTGTATCAAAATGCCTTCTGAGAACCTTCTAAAAACAGATGTTGCACTGGAAGAACACAAGATACATTTATTGATGCCATTTGTATTGATTCACACCCATTCAGGTGCTCGTTTGGGAGCAAAGTGAATCAATTTCTTTTGGGATTCTGCAGCTTTTTATATGATCTCATTCCACCTGTGGGGGATATTCTGGCTTCCCTTCCCTTTAGAGCCCAGCAAAGCTCTAAATGGTCCCAGAGATGAACCACAGGACACAGCAGGAATCCCTCTGTAGACTCCCATGGCTGTGTTTCCTCAGCCTGTGCACCAAAAATCACCATTTTACCATGTCCCACGTGGCTGTGCACACCTGCAGACCCTCTACAGACACACACATTAAAAAATAGGTGTGCATATACATTGCATTAGGAAAAAAAAAGAGCCGTGGGAGAGAAATGTCCCTGCTCCACCTCACCCTGAAATGAAGGGATTGGAATTCCCTGCTGCTGCACTACTGGACAGGTACAGAGGATGAGCTGGGTGTCTTTATCTACGGGGGCCTTATTCTCCCCCCACAATGTTTCCTCTGGGGTGACAAAAATCTGTTTCAAAATGTTCCAGGCTGTGGTTTGAGGCTGCCTTGCTGGGGGCCAGCAGATGAGGCAGCTCCACAGAACCCAGAGGAGGGAACTTTGCCCTGATCTTATCCACCCTGCTCCACCAGGCATCCTGTTTCCCAATGCCACCGGGAGCTTTGCACCAGAAAAAATAAAAAAAAAAGTGTTTGCAGCTGAGGGTGGTCTCACAGCAATTCAGGCTGCTCAGGGAGGTGGCAGTGACTCAAAACCCCAGGGCAACCTGCCCTAGGTGGCCCTGCCTAAGGATGGAGTCATCCCAGGTGATCTTTGGAGGTTTTTGCCAACCTCAAGCATTCTGTGACTCAGAAAAATCCTGCCTGACTCAGAGCACGGCTGTAAAAAAGAGGGAGAGTGGCTTTTTACTCAGGCAGGACAAAGGGGAATGGTTTCAAACTAAGAGGGATTTAGATTAGATGGTAGAAAGGAATTCTTTACTCAGGGGGTGAGGCAGTGGCACAGGGTGCCCATCCCTGGAAGTGTCCAGTGCCAGGCTGGACAGGGCTTGGAGAAACTGGGATAGTGGTGGAAACTGCCCGTGCTCTTGGTGAGAGGGAGGAACTGGATGAGCTTTAAGGTCCCTTCCTACCCAAACCATGCCAGGATTCTGTGATTCTACCAGAAGTGACTGAGGCAATGGCACTGAGGAAATGGTTACCCCTGAATGCAACCATGATTAATGCTAATTTCCCCTAGTCATCCACCAAGAGCTGGGAGTGCTGTATCCCATACAAACTGGGAAAGGAAGATCTCACTCTTTTGTCTTTCTGTTGCCTTATAAAGAAAAACTGCACTGCAGTATCTGGAGAAGCAGTACTCTGACCAAAGAGCTTCATTATTCACACTGTTCAAATTAAATTTTGCATATGGGACAAATTAATTCTACTGGTTCACAGTGCAGTTGTCAGCCTTTGTTTGCCCTTCCCTCCATTCTCCCCAAATGAAGCATCAGGTGGTGCCTTGCAAGTAGGAGAATATGGGTATGGCCTGGGTGGAGTAAGTGATTAGCAATGAATTAATTTTGAAGTGTCAGGGAGTAGTGAGAACATGGGAGATGACAAGCAAAGGATCTGTGACACATGGCTGCAACACAGTGTGCCAGCACAGTGAAATCATAGCTCCATGCTGGCCAAGGATGGCAGCCTTCACTTCCCTCCCCACCTATGGCTGAATGCATGGAAAAAAATCCAAAAAGCAGAGGGGATGTGGTGAGATTGTCCTTGGGAAGCAGCAGGTGTGGCAGTGACACCTCACACAGTGGCAGCAATGAAGGAAAAGGCAGGAAGAGAAGAGCTGTGTGCCCTATGGAAACTTCTATTATCTGATTTGTTTTCTGCTTTTGCAGAATCCAGTCATGGATGTGGGAAAGGGATCTCACACACAGGCCATCCAGTGGCAACAAATGAACAGGATTGCTCACACCAATGGAATTCTCTGCACACAGATTCAGGGGGAAGAGCATTTTCTGAGCAGTCCCTGCCACACTGTATAGAATGGAGGCAATAAAAAAAATTAATATTCAAACAGGAAACCTGACTGAATTCTGTTTAACTACACACGTGCTGGCTCTCCAAGAAACTATCTGAATGAACATCACTCAGTTCCAGATGATAAAAACATTTTGATAGATAATCATTCACTAGGAAATGGCTTAAAATAATTATCTTAATTCCAAATAAATTAACAAACAAGCTTGCTTTGGCTGTACCTGCTGCTGAAATTGGAATGTAAGAGGCAACACATTTTCTGCTTTGACTGCCTGTATTCAGTCCTCATCTAATTTTTGAAGCTCGGAAAGCAAGCATTAGCTTATTGCTATGCTTGCAAAAGTATTGATTTAATAGAAATCATTTTGGATATGGAAAAGAGACATCACAGTCTTGGTTTGTTTTTTTAAACAGGCAAAGAAACATGAGGTGACAAGTGTCAAATGATATAATTGAAGTTCTTTTCTTTGTCAGGAGATTCTGAAAAATGCTTAAAACCCAGTAAGTTTTGTGAACCAAAGCTACCTGAAATACATTCTTAAAGGACTGCCCATAGATAATTGATCAGCTGATTAAGAATAGAGATTTCTCTCCTAATTACATGATCATGGACCACTCGAAGAGTTTTCACATCAGAAGGAAGTGAACATTACTCATTAATCAAGTCTCCCTGTCCCCACCCCAGCTCTGCTGAAAGCAGAAAGCTAAGTGGGTCAGGAGAGGGGTTTTGGGTGATGCTGCAAGACCAGAGATAAGGCATCAGGCAGTTGGAGGGGAAAGCATCTTATCTAGAAGAACAGGCTTGACTTTCGTTCCACTGAGATAAGCACTAGAGCTTCTCAGTGTGGGGAAATAACCCAGCAGAGCTTTTGTGGGATCCTGCTGCCCAAACACCTCCTGAGCCAGACACTCAGTGCCTGCACCAAACCCTCTGCTCAGGGATAAGCCAGGGGGTGCAGAGGCTCTGGGAATGATGAATTAGAGGGATCCCTGTCAGGGCAGCAGTGTGAGAATTGCCACGCTGTAAAAATCTCCATTTGGCTAATTCCACCATTATTCTGCCCTGAAAAGAATCTCTGAGTTAGGGGATCTGGCTGTGTGCAGGCTTGGCAGAGGAATGGAGCAAATGACTGAAGGAAAAATTACATCAGAGGTCACCTGTGGTTTATTCAGCCTCGCCTAGACATGCACAGAAATAACAGCAAAGGTTTCTCTACTGACAGCCTGGGCCTGGAAGTCTTGGCAAGGCAGTAATTTATACAATGAAATAAAGTGTGTGAGCAGCCTTACAGTCATCTCCACTTGGCAGGACAGGTGAGCCAGAGATCACTAAAATATCACATGAGGCTGAAGGAACTGGCCAGTGATGTTGTCTTCAAAACCTCCTCTTCCTTAAGAGCTTAGGGTTTCTTCCATAACTGAGTCTATGTCAAACACAGAAAAGTCCTTTACATTTCCTCTTACACAAAACTGTCTCCTAAGAGCAGCTGAAGTGTCTTGTACAGGGTGCGTCACACCAGCTTCAGCTTAGAGATTTCCTTTCCAGCAGATATGTCCAGGGTTAATCTGCTATGCATTTGACAGTGTTACTGCTTTCCCCCTCTTTTTGGCTTTTGGAGAAAACAAAAAATTGGTGCTCACATAATAAAAAGACCAAAGCCCATCTTTCTACCAGTGAGTTTCAGCAGGAGCTACGACTAGGACATCATCCAGCTGCAGTGTTTTGAGCAAGATAGATCTGGTTTGGACCCAGATAATTTAATATCTTATCAAAAGATCTAACAAACAAAAAAAAAAAAAAAAAAAAAAAAGAAAAAAAAAAAAAACCAAACCCAGAGAAGCAGAGCCGGTAACGTTCAGAGAGGAGGCAGATCTGATAAAAACCAGGATGTCAGTTATCCGGATCTCTTGGGCAGCTGCAATCATTTGACCAGGGATGTGTTCCAGCTGCACTCACTGGGTTTGGGATGTGTTTGGGCACATCCCAGCCTCAGATCCAGCACCCAGTGACACTGGCCATGAGCTCTGGAATCAGGGATGGAGCCAAGCTCAGAGCTCATCACACAGGCAGGGCACAGCTGGGAGCTGAGCTCACTGCCCCACAAATCCTGTGCAGCTGCTCTGGGGACACAAGGAGATCCCAGCTAGGCAGGGAAGAGTTCCAGGAAGCAGCAAAATGCCAGAGGGACAGTTACTGGAATTCTGTCTGCAAATCTGATAAGCAGGCTTGGACAAATAAAGGAAAGGAGCATTACAGAAAAATCTTTGGATTTCTAAAAATGAGAAGAAGCTTGGCTTCTTTTCATAATTAGTGAGAACCAGAACCTATTTTTGCTAAGTGCTAGAACCCCACCTAGCTCAGAAGGGTTTCTAGAAACAAACATCATGCAAATAATCAATATTAACCCACATTGACCTGAACCTTGCTGTGTTCTAATGCCTAGTGACAATTTCTGTTTTCTTACTGGAAGAAATGGGGACAAAAGATGAAGGCAAACAAAGAGAACACTTGAGCAAAGAAATAAATTTTTAAAAAGAACTTCCAAGAAAAAAGCACTTTAAATGCCTCCTCATGGCCACACAGCAGCAGCATAGCACTCAGTATGTACTGCAGACATCCCAGCCATGCACTCACTGCTTGGGAAATGCACCCCATGCCCAAACCCTGCATATTTCTGCCACTTCAGGGGAAGGAGAAGCCTCCCAAGCTGCAAGGACCAGGTATCCAAGGACAGGTGTGTTCCAGGCTTTTTGTAGCACACTGGCCAGAATGGGCCATCAGCTTTGAGTGTGCAGCATGTGCCACCTAAACTCCACTTTTCACAGAGGCCACCCACTGCTACTAGTCACAGCCTCAGGCACAAAGATGCTGCAGGACTAAAGCTAGACAGAAAAAAAAAAAAAAAATCATCACCAGTGATTGTACTCCTAGGTTCCAGATTTATCCAAAACTGAGAGAGACTGAAGTGACAGCTAGAAGCACGAACACAGGCAGAGGCTGTGACAATGGTTTTGGGTATATGAAGCTGTAACCAGGACAGGGACACAGGAGGGGCTGGCACAGGGGGCACAGCAGAGGAGCTCACAGACACAGGGCAGATCAGCTCAGCCCCTGCCAGGCTGCTCAGGCCATGCAGATCTGCAGAGGCAGAGGTTCTGGTCCCATGGGTGATACACCCTTGGTGCCTGAGCCATCAGCTCACCCTTCCCAGCTGGAAAGGCTTTGGAGAACCCTGCAGCACCTGGAGCTGCCAAAAGGCCCTCCCAGCTTGTGGGGAATACAGCAGTGCCCCAGGGTTGTGTGGAACTGGGAACAGCTTGACATCTTCACTCGAAGTGCAGAGCTGCCTGCTGGAGCTCAGCCCTGCTCCTCCACCATCCTGGGCTGCATTCAGACCTTTTAACTTGTTGAGTTTTTTTTTTAAGTTGGTTATCAAGAGACAGATAGTGGCAGGTTATCATGGGAGATGGGGTTGAAAGGCGAAGCTGGTCAGATTTTGCAACTAACTGATAAAAACAATTCAACTGCAGAAACAAATTCCTCAACTCATTTCAAAGAGGCAAAAAAAAAAAAAAAAAAAAAACCAACAACAAACCCAGCTTCAAGGAAGATCTCTTTTTTCCCCATCTCACAGATTTCTAGGAGTGCTTTGAATTATTTTAGCAAGGAATAAAATGTCCCTGCTCCTGATAGATTGCAGCGTTCTCTGCTCAGAAGACAAATCAATATTACAGATCACAAATAAAATAGTCAGAAGGATTGAAAACAGGATTTACAACTGAATAGCTACCACACCTATATGAAAATAATAATTTACATTCCTCACCACACCCTATCAACTACACGCAGGCAGCCTGAAACAGGAAAAGTAACAAAAATAATGGGAAAGAGCAGCAAAGAGTGTCTTGACATTATTTGAACTGATATGAAAACAGGAGTTGAGGGCAGGGAAGTATTTTCTCTTGAAACCAAAAAAAAAAATAACACAGAAACCTTCCAAGGGTTTAGAGTTTCAGCTTTCTCACTGAGGGAAAAAATCCCCATATCCTCCCAAATCTATGAAAAGCATAGAGAATGGGTTCATTGAAAAGCAATTTTCTGTTAAAAATCAGTTCTGACAGGGTAGTTTCATCCAGGCTTGGATGTTGGATACCACAGGAGCATTTGCCAGGAATAAAAATAGGCATTTAGCTCTGGAGGGCTGGGCTGCCAGGTTTAAAGATGACTCCTTGCCTAGGGAAGAGGTTCCTGTCTCAGGAATGGCCAGTGACAGATCAGAAGGGATAGAGGTTCACGATTTGTGTGGGAGTCTTGAATAATCTGTTCCTATTTTAATGTGAACATGGGTGGTAACATGGAATTACAGCATGTGGAGGCGGGCTGGTGTGCAAGGATTAATGAAAAATAATGAGATAATATTGAGCACTTCTATAGTCTCATTACAAGGGCTCAGTTTCTCCACTGACAGAAATCCCTGGAAAATACCATACTCTGAGACTCCATCCCTAATCTTTGCACCAGGAATTAGCAGGAAACACAAAGGCTATTTCACAAGTATATCCCTTTGAAAAGAGCTTTCATCCTTAGTCTAAAATTTTAGGCGACTCTGCACTTACACAGTAATCCTTCCAACTCATATTTCATTGAATCCAGAAGTCGTTGTGGCTCCTGAGGTACTCTGCTGTAAAAAAACCCAAAACAAACACTTATAATTGCATGCTGGAAGTTATGGCAATGTTTATATGATGCACCAAGAAGAGACAAAAATAAGCACTGAAGGGCACAAGGGTAAAGCTGGGTTTATTGAGGACTAACTACATTAGGATTGACTAAAAAGAAAGAAAAAAAACCAACCCAAGCATGTTCAAACTGCAATCCAAGCAAAATTTATTTTTAGTCCCTTGATTATTGCGAGTTTCATAATGGGATTTTGAGGCCCTGCCGTTGTCTCCCATTAACAAGGGCTCTGTTATATATTCTGCAGTGTCGTGGTGGGAAATGATTCATGGCAGGGCTGGGATTTGACATTCGAGCACAGAGATGGAGGAAAAACATGCTTTGATTCACCATGTTTTAAAAACAAACTCACCCTCAGAAGAAACTCCAGAAAGTTCTTGAAAGCACGGCATAGAAATAGAAATATTAGTGCTATAGAAGCCAAAGCCAGAAAACAAGGCTTAAACTGGGATAATAATACTGGTTTTGGTAAAGCTGGAGAGAGCCACTGGCAGAATGCAGGGCTGGTCTGGCAGATCAGAAATAGAAATGCTTACCTGGCCACAAGACTGATCCAGTTATCGGTGTGAGGTGTGATGCTGCAGCTCAAAAACCACTGCAGGTGCATCATTTGATGTGGAAAATAATTCAGTGTTTTTAAACCACTGGCCTCCCACGGACGAAAGGAAGACTGGGTGATGGCAGCACTGCTGACACTGGTCACTGGAGCAATTTTTAAACATCTGTTGCTATAAAGAGGAAAAGGCTGTTTTTGATACAGCAAAACCATGCAGAGGAGGGATCAGACACAGCTCCCTGTTGCCTGAATAAGAGCTGAATGGCCAACCTGCCCTTTGCTTTGACAGGGTGACCTAAAGGGAAAGGCAATGGCACCCCACCATGACTCCTGCCCACAGGCACAACACCAGGCTGGCCCTGAGTCAAGGCCAGGAGATTTCTAAGAGCCTCTTCCTTATAATGTGAGGACATCCACAGTCTCACCCCTGAAAATGACTCAGCAGTCCTCAGGATTATAAAGTCATTTAATTTCTGCCTATGAGCTCTCCCCTGATCATCTCAGACCCTGAAGTTGATGAAAAGAGCATCTCCATCTCCAATAAATTTTGGGACTGAGTCCATCAAGCCAGTCATTTCTGTCCTACAATGGCACAATGGGATTTCTGCTCCATGCACTAAAGATTCAGACTGTCCCATTAGCTGAACTTTGAGGGTTTTTTTTAAAGCAAAATCAGTAATCCTGCAATCCTGTGTGGAAGGAATTGGGAAATTCTGCTCACTGAACAGAAGCATTTCTGGGAGACAACATACATCAAGCATGACTTAGAAGATTAACTTTTATTCAGATGATATCTTAAGGAATTTCCATTCTCATGTGAACGATGAACACTTTTATTATGGGGAGAGCCTGATTAATCTTTAACCAAGAATTTACAAGAGTTTTTTTAAAACAAACAACAAACAATTTATGAAGCTCCATGAGGTCTTCTTTTTATTCTGAAGAGTTTGTACTGTGAATGCTACCAGATTGATAGCTGGTTATGAAAAGAAGGACAGGTTGGGCAATGTGAAATGCCCAACAAATCCCTACTGGGAACATCACCTCTGGATACAACAGAGGGAACTCAGCCAAAAACCCACACTGAGGGAAGGGTTCAAAGGAAATGTGTGTGCAGTCCAAGTGTTTCCAGAAAAATCTGAGCCACTAATTCATTTCAAAAACACGGCAGAGAGGTTGGCAGGTGACTGATGCCACCATTTGACACAGAAGGAACCTCGTGGACACTTGTGTTGCTGGTGCTGAAGCTGAGGGAAGGCATTTCTTCAGCTCCAGTAAATATTAAAAGTAGGTCTGTGCCCAACTCCCCCCTCTCATAACCCATGCTTAGAACCCCAGCTCAGAACACTCTCCAGCTAGTTAACAGGATTTTTGAGCAGGTAGAAATGCAATTCCTGGGAGGTGCCAAACCACCATGTGTTTTCTGCTACAAGAAAGAAAAGTGTATGCATACACCAATGTGTCCAGAAAGCTTGAATAGAAAACCCTTTCGTGTCAGAAGTTTATTTTTATTGGTAAAATATTAAATAATATACAGAATTAAAAACTGCACTTACACTTCTGAGAAGAAATAATTCTTGGACAAATTATATGCTTGTTCCTGAGATTCCCTACATTTATTCCAGTAGCTGTGCACTCAAGACAGTACAAACCTTTATAATATAATCCTTTTCACAAAGTATTACAAAGTTTCTGCAGCTTCTTTTATTTATACACACACACACACCCACACCCACACACACGGACTCCCACTCTCACATGGCTGTACAACACTCACACAGGTACAGAGCACACACATAAGATGTGCAACCATATGTATGCATGTATGCTAAGAAGAAAATAAAAATAACAACAAGTCCCATAGTTCAGTCTATAGCGGCAAAACTCTTTCAGCAGGGGGATACAGGGTTACATTAGGGTTGCTCACATGCACCACTGTCAAAGGGATTGTTTCTGAACTCCTGTTATAAGAGCACCTTCCAATGAACACATAAAGAAGTGGGACAATTCCCAGTGTCTTCACTGGCTTTTTGAGTAAACTCTGATGTCTTTTTTTTTTTTTTTTTTTTTTTAATTTAAAAGATTCCTCAATTGCAGCTTGGAAGATCTCTCACAGAACCAAAGATCCTTAACTTGGGAGGGAAAAGGGCTCATTCCCAGGTTAGTGGCCTGGCTGTCTGCAGGAGAGGAGCACTGGGGATGCACCTGGAGCTCTGAGCCTGGGTCCCACTGCTCAGAGCACCCCCTGAGCAGCAGGAGCCGAGCTGCCCACGGGAGGATCCCAGAATTTGGCCCAAGAAGTGAGACCCAGCAGTCACCCACTGAATGTTCTTCTTCACCTCACGCACCAGGGGCTGGGCAACGGTTTTGGCAACCTATCAGAAGGGGATACAGTCTCCTCACCTTTGTTATTATTAAAAAGAAATCTCTTAAATACAAATTTAAAAGACAAAAGTGGCTGCTGTGCATGCGCAGTAACTGCCTTTCCAAGAAATCTCAATGGGATTTTATTATTTTTTGTTTTTATTACGTACCTAAATACATATTTACAGAATAGCGGCTTCAGTCTACTGGGGGGGCAAGGGAGGGGGGAGGGAAGGCATTAAAAATACACTATATATAAATATGTATGATATGTAAAACAAGTCCCATCTAAACTTATATAAGACAAGGACAACTCTAAAGAAGCTTTTCTGGTCTCTCAGGTAGATAAAGGACACGAGTCCTGTAATTCTTACGCAGGCAAATCTCTCCCTAGAGTAAATGGCAGTTTTGCCCTAGCTAACAGATTAGGCCTAATCCAAAATCCATCATCAAAGTCAACAAGAGTCTCCACTGAGTGGGTTTTGGATCAGACCAGAAGATCTTTTTATTTTTTTTGTTGTCATTTTTAATAAACATCAATATTAAGTGCTTTTCTTAAAAAAAGCTGCAATTAGAAAAGAAGAGGAAGGAAGAGTCAAGAACAGGTATGTCCTTAATTCTGGATGTGGATGTGTTTCAATGCCAACGACAAGCAGGAGGTAAATTATGGGCTTTACCCTTAATTTACAGTTTCTCATCTTTTGTCAGTCGCAATCAGTTTACTTGAACCATATCTTTAAATGCATTTAGGGCAGAGCATTTTGTTTCACTGATTTGTGTGGACTGAGGAAGGAACACAGAAACCACTAATACATTACTAAGATGTCAGGGTAAGTATTGCACTTGAACAGAAAAGTAACCCAAATCTTGATGATTTTTGTTTTTAGAATTAATACAAGCAAATCATCCACGTCTGCAATGATCACGTTTAGAAAGCAGGATCCAAGAATGAAGCATAAGAAGCAAATTTGGGGTTGGTAACCCCCACCCTGGAATACAACAGTAGTAAAACTTTTTTTAAAGCATTTTCTTCCAACAGGAAAAAAAAAATTATATGACTTTTTTTTTTTTTTTTTTTTTACTTTACAATTTTAAATCTTTCTAAACATTTGCATTAAAAGTTTCCAGTTTCTCATAAAAAGATATACATTTTAGGAAAAAAACCAAAACAAAACAACTAGAAAATAAAACCAACTAAAAAGGAAGGCAAATATACAGTATTATAATTACATTACTGTAGAGTCATCTCAAAGGTACCCTAGATCTTTTAAAGTGTTACAAAGAGTACGTACCTTATTATTTTTTTTTCTCAAATCAACTATCTTTTTTTTTTTTCTGTTTTTAATAAAAAACTACACTTGAGTACAAAAATATGTAAACAGACTGTACAGCCAATGAACAAAAAAAAACCCAAAAACCAACCCCCCCCAAACCCCTAGACAGCCCAAAGCTACAGGAGATAAGAGCAGGCTCAGACTTAAAGCTCCAAGAAGGAAAAGGGGGAAAGAGAAAAGCACAGAAAGCCAGAGGAGACTGCTACATGGTGAGGAAGTGAACGTGTTCAAGCTCTGAGGACACTTGACAATTCATCAAATAATTGATCACAGTTTCAGAATCTGAACGACTACAAAAACAACCCAAACAAAAAAAGTCCTTCCCTTGTTACAGCGTGTTCAGGAACGAATATCCATTTCCAGTAAGCGATGCCAAATCTCAGTGAGTGCATAGTAGGGATTCAGTGACCTCCACCCCTGCAAGAAGCTTTGCTGACTCCATGTCACTTGAGGTAAAACTAAGTGGCCCAATTTACTGCAAACTGTGCTCCCCCCACACCTTGATCCAGCCTGGTGACACACACCAGAGGCTGCAGGGACCCAGGGATTAAGGCTGCTACACGGAATGAGGGAACACCCAGGCTGCCCAGAGCTGCACCCTCATCTCCCAGGGGATGGAGTGACCAAACACAGCTGCAAAGCTCCTGTGCACTTCCAGATCCAGCCAAAGGGATGGCACCAGGCTGATGCTGCTCAAGTGTTTTCCTGGGCTGCAGTGCAGTCACCTAAACCAACACCTGCAGTGGGAAGTGCTGGCCCCAGCTTTGGGCCAGGCTGCTCCCTTTCTCCAAAAAGGGTCCACATGGTACCAGCCCCTCTCAAGACATGATCTGATTAACTTCATTGTCATTCACTCTGTTGAAATACTTCACGTACTGCTAGTCAAAATATCACAGTTTTTTGTTGTTGTTTTTTTTTTTGCAACTGTAAAAACTATTAGTTGTACTACAACTAATATGAAATGGTCATTTCTATATCCACTGAATAATTAAGCCCCAAGATGAAAATGAGAAATTTCTACAGAAGAAGATAGTATAGGAAGTTATCTTCAAAGATGAGGACCCAAGTGAGCACACTGATAACCACCTTTCCAAAGGCTGGAAGCAAACAGGAACTGGGAATCTGCATGATCAGCTGGGAAGTAGGAGAATTAAACAGAGGCTCCTTTTATTGTTTTCTTGGCCTGTAAGTATGCAGCATGGCAAAGCCTGAGCCCACCCTTCCTCCTGACTGTCCTCTGGGAATTTCAGAGCCAGGCAGGAGAAGGACACAACCCACCCTGTTCAGGTGGGGCTGTAGGAGGTCAAATTGGGAACCAGTGATGTTCTCCTTTCTTGCATCTCAGAACACATCGATGGGATAAAAGGGAATCTATCCACTATGAAGCAAATTCCAGCTCTTTTCTGCCTACTTGCTCCCCTCACCACCCCTCTTTGGCTGCTGTGTGTTGCTGAGGGGGTGGCCCTGGGCTGTTGCTGGGCCCTCCCACTTTGGCTGTGCTGGCACACTCAGCTCTGCAGCCCTGCAGGGGCAACAACTGCACCTGGAAGCAGGTCACCAACCCACTGGATAGTCCCAGAACCAGCACTGTGCTTGTCACTGTCACTCCAGCTCATGAACCCCATGAACACCTCCTGCTGATGAGTTTCTCTCATATCTACATCAACTCCCGGGGCAGCAGTGTGACAGGCAGACCTGCACACCACTTCCAAAGGACTTGCCACATTTGTTTTCCCAGGGTGAAGCAAGAAGCAAGTGCTTTAAAGTGTGGTCCCAGTCATAAGTGGGAACTTTATATCAGAGCAAAGTCCACCTCCAAGGGTGCTTTAGTTAAAGCACTGAGAGGGAGAAAACAGCAGAGGCTTCCCTGGGTCTCTGTAGGGCACAGTGCAGCTGGGGGCTCCCAATGCAAGTCCTGGCTGTGCTCCCTGGGACAGCTACACTCCAGCTCTGGCTGGACAGCTGGAATGCACTTGGCTAGGGATATTGTCAGCCCTTCCCACTCCTAAATGCCATCTGACTCCAGGAAATCTCACACAGAGTCCTCTCTCTGGGTCAAGCTGCCAAGGAGGGTGCAGAGCAGAAGGGATTTGGGTTTCCTTTGGGTTGGTTTTTGTTGTGCATTCTGAAAGGGTCTGGCAGGATCTCACCAATGACATCAGGATCTCCCAAAATGCATTTGGAAAAGGCACATATACAATAAAGCATATACCTTACTACACAATACTATATATATAAATATACTTTCTCAAGCTCTCCAGCTGCCCCAGACCACAGGCCATCAATTTTTGTTTTTAAATGCTATTAAGCCAAGCTAAGATGTGAATTACTAGCAGAAAAGCCAGTTTCATCACCCTTTTCCTAAAATCTCACACTGACTTTAGGTGATTCTGGCAGCCAGCCTCCTCCCCCCTCATTACATTATGAAGCACAGCAAGAGTTAAGGAAAGCAATTTATCCAGAGAAGGAACTGTATTACTGTAGCTCCTGCCCTTGGCTGAAAAAAGCACCTTTGCTGCAATTATCTCCAAAATTTCTTCCTGGAGGAAGGAGTGTCTGCTGTCTGGCTTTTCCAAACCAGAACAATCTAGCCCAGGACCTGGGCAACAGTAATAATGCCCCATGAAAGCCCAGTTTTGAAGGGTTGGGTTCCATTACTGACCTCCTACCTGACAGCACAAATTTAGGGAAGCCCTTGTAAACAGAAAGAAATTTGGAAACTCTGACAATCGAGGATTTCTCCACCTTGCAGTAAACATACTTTAGGCCAACACAGCTACTTCATGGGCTAGGTTCTCACATTGCAGAAACCAGTATCACTAAAAATCAGACCAATTAACCCATTTAAAAATCTTCCTCTCTACTACAGACCACTACAGGTTAATGCCTAGACACCTTTCACATCACATCATAGATGAAAGCACTTTTTAAGGAGAATAAAATTATTTTAATCCCATAAATTACTGAGTAAAGAGCAGGCTTTACTGAAAAATGCAATATATTTTGATGTGCACTCCTAACTGATTACAAGGAGAGGTGGCTGTAAAATTCATCAGTCATAACTGCAGATATATAGATAATGCCCTTTGCTCCAAGGATATGGATCACACCAAGAGCAGAATAAGCAGTCACACTTCCCTTTAAATTAATAGGCTTGTAATCCTCTAAACTGAGAGCACAGGGGTTTTTTTTTGTTGTTTGTTTTTTGTTTTTTTAATGAAAATGGGGAATGCTCACAGGTAGCCAATTCGAAATTTGCAAATGCATGTTTCTAACCAGAAACCTGATTCCAAGAATTTCAAAAGAGTCCAATAAAAATCAGCCAGGTTCGATTTCCAGCACCGAATAGTCAGAACAAATGGATTTGGAGGCCAAGGATTAGCTACTGAAATTCCTAGTACACTGTGAATGACTAATGAACTTGATGAAACTCAAGAGCTTTTCTTAGAAATCCAATTCTGCAAAGAGCAAGCAAGAAAAAACACCCAAAGAAATCCCTGCTGCCCCATTTTGCTCACTTTTGTGAAAGGACAAACTGCATTACACAAAGCTCTCTAATAATTTTCAGAAGGAATTGAATTCTAAAGTAAATGTTATTTCAAAATTTTCTTCAAAATT
Source organism: Erithacus rubecula (assembly GCF_903797595.1). Classification (NCBI taxonomy): domain Eukaryota; kingdom Metazoa; phylum Chordata; class Aves; order Passeriformes; family Muscicapidae; genus Erithacus; species Erithacus rubecula. The sequence continues at coordinate 3,802,076 of NC_136659.1, read as the reverse complement.
TGAACTAGAATTTAACCTTTTTCTTTTCCTAACTCTAGGATAAAACTCTTCAGTGACTGTTTAGAAAAGGACCCCGATAATAAAAAATTAATGTGACCCCTCAAGTTTCTTCCTCTCCTCCTATAAGTCCCCAGTGCCTTCCCAGTTCCCTGTGCCCGTGACACCAGGACATAGAGATGTCACCTGATACTGCCAGATTAAGAAGTTGGACTTAACTGAAGCCAGGTCCAAAATCAGTGGGCCTCCCCATGTGATCCTCCAAATATCTCCAGAATATACCCCACCAGAGATACCAGTGAGTCATCAGTGAGCCAAAGTGCACACTAAGGAGCTGCAGATGTAATTGCTCCAACTGGTTTGTGGATACACAAGAGATTCTCTACCTTTCCTGTATTCCGGTGCTTTCCCAAACAAAGGCAGAAATTTTCAACATTTTCCCCTAGTGCTAGCTATTCCAAGAAACCACAGCCCAATGCTCTTTCACTGACCACAGAGGGGAGAACAGAGTGGTTCCCCCAGGGACTGAAAGGATTTGCTAGCAACATTTCTCTCTGGCTTGGGCTTGTGTTTTTCTGGAGGCCCAGGCAAGCCCAGCAACCCTCAAGGCCCAAGAACCTTTTCCTTTCCACTTTGTTCTTAAAAGACCTTTCCTGCCTCAGCAAATCACAACCACTTTTTTCTTTTCTGACTTTCCAGGCACCTCCTGACACAAAGCCCACCTCCCTAACTGCAGAGAACAAATAATAAAGGAATAAAAGTGATGCCCTCCAGCATGTCCCTGCTTTTCTCCTGCACAAACTCTTCTGACTGCAATGTGCACAAGACAATGAGAATGGCTCATTTGCCCCAGTTTCCTCTATATTAGGGTGAAGAAAGAAGGAGGGGGAGGAACCCAATGACATTAAGAACAATGTTGGGAATAGATCTTTAAATCTGTCTCTCCAAAGCCTGCATATTCCCAGCCTTGATAGGTCTCACATTACACAAGATGACATTTCTCTCCATATTGTATTATAATTAATAGGCTACTGCAAGACTTTACCAGCTCCTACTTAATAGCATTGCAGTGCTGGGAAGCAGTCATCAGGTAATCTGGCCATGATCTACTGTATTCTTTCTAAACACAGGTTCTAGCTGCCAAGAATGTCACCATAAAAAGATTTCAATCAATACCACTCAGCTCCTACTTTCAAATGCTCCAGGTCTAGGAAGAGAAGAAGAAAAAAACCCAGTACCCTCAAAACGAACAGCAAACTGGCATATGCATCAAGTGCACAGATTGGAGGCAGCAGATGGGAATTCATTATGGCCTGATCTTGCTCTCTCTTTTATACTTTAGTAACTTTATCCCTTGGAAAAGGTCTCCCCGAGCGCATGGAGACCATGCGTGTGGAGGGGGTTAAACCCATCCAGATCCTTCCATTCTCAAGCTGTGCTCTTGTTGCCAAACAACAACATTTCAATTGTGATTGGTACAAACAGTTGGGTTTCAATGGCAATCTGTCCCGTAGGTTTAAGCCCAGTTTTTACTGATGCAACTTGCTGGGTGATTACTGGCTTTGTTATTTACTGAGAGAGAAAGAAAGGAAACAAAACAGTTCGGTGGACTTGTTTTTTGTCCAGTCTGTAAGTCAAGAACTCTCTCTGGAGTGTGTTTCTCTATTTGCTTTCCCTACAGGGAAATTAATAAATTAGGAGTAAAAATGAAATCTGTAAGTCCAAATCAATACACAGCACCTACATCTCCACTTCTCACTTTCTGAAGAAGTAGGGGAGGTTGTATGTGACCTGTTGGTTTGCTGGGCTTCTGTGCTCACTGGGAGCCAAGGCTTCCAGCAAAACCTGCTAATACTTTCACCCCTAAGTGAAGCAGAATTCATGATGTACAAACAAAAGGAAATCAGTGGTTCAGCAAATTAGCAAGTAAGAAGTCAACAAGAGAAGAAACAGACAAGGTTCAGATCCTGTTGTAGCTGAAGTAGTTGGGACAGTTCCATTAAATTCAATGGAGCCAAAAGGATTAATGCTGGCCAAGGTTCTGGCTCCTAAAGCTTTCCCAGCTGCAAGTCTTAGTTTAGGCAGTTGCCAAGAGGTTAACACTGTGATAGCAGAATGAGAAAGTATTTACATAATTTTATATCTATATATACCTATATTTAAAGAACACTTTGCTACTAGTACTTTTGTCATTTTTAAATCCATAATTTTAACCCAAAAGTATTTCAGAAGAGCAGCAGAACCTCTTGAGTAAACTACAGACTCTTACCCACTCCTAGGCCACTTACTGTCCTAGAAGAAAGTTTAAATGTTATTTCTAAATGCTTTTTCTTAAAACTTAGGGTGCAACTAAAAAAATAAGGCTCCCAAGGGTCTCTAAGAAACCAGTGAGACAACACATAGGCATGGAGTAACAGAACATTAACGATTCTAAAAAAAGGTGCTTCATAAGTTAAGGAAAATAAAAACACAAAGCCTCAAACTTATCACGGAAGGCCCTCAGACTTATGAAACTAAACTGCTGTAATGTGGTACAGTGTTGAGACATAAATTTCTTTTTTTTTTTTTAATTTTTAATTTATTTACATTCTAGAGGGGCAATAAACACTGAACCCAGGAAAACAGCTCATCCTTGAAGGTAGTTTTGAAAGGAATATTGACTTTGATTCATGCTCCTAACTCCCTACCAGTTTTGCTTTAAAAAAAAATTGTTCATTCTTTAAAACAAAGTTCCCTCCCTTTCCTCCAGCCACTGAAATCTCACACCATATCTTCACATTAGAAAAAGGCTCTCCTCTGAAATGTTTTTACCTATTCCTGTGAAATTGCAGGTGAGTGGCATCTTGTTGGGACTTGAAAGCACCTGGCATGGTTAGTGATAGCTCAAAAGAGGACACGGTGTACAACTGACTGAGACAGACACAGACTGCCTTCCAATTCCCACAGAAAGCAAGGCGGGTCACTCCCCAAAAACTGATGGCCACAACAAACCCTTCTTTTACCCATTCCCTTCCTTCTTTCCATTCTTAGCGCTGGGGCAGAGCGAATGAGGTTGGGTCCACAAAAAAAAAATAAGGTTAATAATAATAATTAAACAACGGCAACAACAACAACGGCAACAACAACAAAACAGGCGTCTCAATGTCTGAGGAAAAGTGGGATTGTAAGTGCAGTATTTCTTCATGTGCAGTCCTTGTACTTCATGGAGTCCCCTTTGGATGAGAAGGCCTAGCGGAATGTGTGCTCGCCCCGCACTATGTGCGACGAGAACTCGTAGCGGTCCTGGCTGCGGTAGCCACAGATGTTGCACTCCAGCGGGTCCCGGTAGCCGTGGCAGCCCATGTGGATGGTGTACATGACATGGTCCAGGAAGAGGACGCGACAGTGCTCGCACTTGAAAGCCCTAATCTGCTCCCCTTCTCCGTTGATCACCTTGTACATATCCTTGAAAGAGCCCTTAGAAGCTTTTGTGACATCCAAAGGCTTGGCCTCCTCCTTCACATAAGCCGGGTTTGGCTTTATCTTGGGGGTTAAGGCAGCATTTCCTGGGTAGGACTGGCGGTCGTCGTGGCTGCTGTCTGAGTCAGTAGAATCCAGGCAGCTATTGCTGGGGGAGCCCTCTCTATCCTGGATTCGACTCTTTGGTCTGATGAGGGAGATGGGGCCATCCATGTTGTTCTCGTGGCTGTCGGCTGTTTCCCTGCTGACGGGCCTCTCTATCCTGCTGGGATGATAGACCTGAGCGTAAGCTGAGCTGATGACCGGGGCCACCTCTGCGATTGTGCTCGGTGTGTGCTGCATCAGGGGGTGAAGTGCCTCAGCTCCAAGGTAGGTGATTGCATTGGTGATGGCTTGGTCCATCATGTGAGACTGCATCAGCTCAGCCTCCTTCTCGTAGCTTAGGTTCATATCAAAGGGGATATCTGGATAGCCAAATCTCATGAACTTTTCACCTAAGAGATAAAAGCAAATGAGTGAGCCAAATCAACACAATCGCTGAAATGTTTCATTGCAGAAGGGGTGGGGAGGGACAGAAACCCCCTGACTTGGAGTGAAGTTATTCAAGAGTCTAAAGTTAATCTCCTTCTCATGTATTACTGACCTTCTATAAAGTTCCTGTCCTGAGATGGGTAAAACAGTAACCTCACCAAGAGCTTTTTTTTTTTTCTTTAATTTATTCCAGGTGAAACATGTGGTTGCAGAAACTTTCAGAGCAATTCCAAATCTTCAGCTAGGCCTGACAGCACCCACACTTCAAGTTAGGAAATGCATGTTAACTGGTAGATAATGGATTGAAATATTGAGGCCACTGGAGTTCTGACAGAGTATACCATTAGAAATACTCCCCCTGAAATTCAGGGGACATTTTTACATGTCCCCCACAATCTGAGGTGCCTCACACCTACCTTACAACAGGTCTGCACAGTGAGAAACCTAAACAACAGGTGCATGGTGCTTGTTATGGTGGCACATTTAGAGCTACAATATGTAAATCCTTTAACCAGCAGAAAAAACCCCAAACGTTAAATGAGAGCACATGGCCAAAAATGAAGAATGAAGCCATTTGCAGGAGCAGTGGAGGCTGTTCTTTGCAGATTTCCTCCCTCAAAGAAAAGATTTTATTCTTTTTGGACTGAGAAAAAACCACATACACACACCCCTCCCTTCCCAGTGTCTATTTAAGCAAGAAAACAGAGAAACAACGTGTATAGCTTAGTTCCACTTGGTAAAAGGCAAAAGCACCTTTCACTGACACAGGATAAATTTATACATAATGATGCTGAAGCTGGCTTATTTATCAGTGTGAATCCTAACCCACATCCTTGTAACCTTTTTACATCAGTGGCATGACAGATGTGCAAAACCAGGACCACATGCTGGTACATCACAGCAGTCACAGGGCACCATGTCATGCATGACAGCTCTCCTTGGAGGTGAACAAACTGACCACTGCCTACAGCAGGGCTCAGCTCAGCAGCACTGCTTTTCCAGTGATGGCTTTGGAGTGTCAGGACAGGCAAAGCTCATGGAATCACTTCTTTTTAAACAGAAAAGGTTATATGTATATGATACAAGATACACAGGCTCCTATGTGTTCATACATGCAAATAGCTAGTTGTTAACAGCTAACTTTTAAAGCTGATTTTATGAAGTCTGATAAATAATTTTGGTTGGTTTTCATTGTCTTTGTTACTTCACTTCCTTGCTACATAAAACCAGGGTTTTTTTTTTCCAGTAGCATAAGTTAATAAATTCAAGAACTCATTACTTACAAGTGGTTTGGCTACTCAAGAATTAAATTACTCAAGAAGCTTCTTCTATCACCTTTTGCCAAAACTGCTTGGAACACAATGTGTATAAACCACTATAAGAAACAGAACTGTAATCCCAAATCTCTTCCAAATTGCATTAGTACATTTCAACACAGCTATCACTCAGCATTTTATTTTTTACTATAATAATTCATTCCACTTAGTGTGACTTATTCTAAAGTGATGCATGGAGAACAACCCTGCTGTCCTTAGAGATGATGCCTCACTTCTGCTGGGGAACTTAGTCCTGATTATCAAGGTAATGAAATGTGAGTCTAAAGTAAAGTACATGAATACTCCTACTCTCTTCAGCAATACTGTTCACATGGCTGGACACCATACCTCATTTGTGTACCTGTGATATGTACTCAAGGATGGTCCTGGTAATCTACCATGACCTGTGGAAGATTCTTGTCATCAAACATCCTCTTTGCAGTGTTTTGCTGTGCTCTGCCAGTCTGTGATGGCTGTGCTGCCACAGGCAGGAGGAACAGCTCTGCAACTGCATGTGGCTCCAGCCTCCCATAAACAGTGCAGCCCCTTCCCTGGTGGGGACAAGGGGGACTGAAAGACAGCTCCAGGAGGCAAGTGTGCCTGGTGCCCATGGGTGTCTGTAACCTTCTCTGGCCAGCTGTGTCATTCTTGTGTTTGGATAAAGAAATGGATCTGGTGAGGGTCTGATCCAGCTGCCAAACACACTGTCAGTCCTTTGTAGGCTTTATAGATCAAGAAATATTACCCATCCTTTATGGGCTACTTGGATAAATGATGCAAACCTTATTTTGATTCCTTTCATCATCCATGTTTAGTTACTCCAGCACAGACAGCAAAGAAAGCTGTAAATTGCCAGTGACCTGAATTATTTATTCCTTTAATTATGAACCAGTTCCAAAGATGTCAGAGCCTGAGAAATGGAGTGTGACATAAAAAAGTAAAATAAATGATAACATGGGAAGGAGAGGGTATAAAACACAGAGCTCAGAAGTAACCAATAGACCAGTACGACGTGGTTTCCAAATTAAATTCCTCTTTAGCCAATTCTGTACTTAAAATCAACTGATCAGACCAATCATTCTGAATTTTCATTTAAACTATGCTCAGAGTCTATTCATCTTTGCCCTACATTAGCGAAGTAGAAGAAAAAAACATTCTCCCCTCTGGCCATATGACATTCAAATAAACCCCAAAACGGGTATTTGAATCTAGATCAAAGCACACAGCCACAGCTGTCCTGTGATACCTGCAGTCCATCTCATCAATATCTGAAGCAGCTGCAGTGCTGGACCCTTGGGAGAAAGCTACAAGAAACCTTGGAGAAAGCCATTCCAGCATTTCCCCCTGGGGAAGTTTCTCCCTGACCCCCATTAACCAGAGGCTGACTGTAATTTGGCAGCTGGCTGATCTTCATCTGCTCTGAGACGCCCGTGTATTTTTAATTCTTACTCTAACAATCATGGTCTTATCGTAAGCCACATGAATGTCTCCTTTTGCATCCTGCCAGTTCTTAACCTTGGTGACATTGTGAGAGTAAGCTCCCAGTTCCAACTGAAAATACACGAATCTGCTTCACATGGCTGGCCTGAAGACTGCTGCTTTTAATTTAACAGGCGTCTGCCTCTCCCTCATTGAACAAGAAGCAAAAAGAAGTGCTCACACTCCTGCACATCACAAGCTGTACTTTCTGCCTCCACTATTTCCACTGTTTGGTAGGACTAGAACCTCAAGAGCAGATATATAACCAAGTCTCTCACAAAGAAATGAATTCATCCTATTTGCTGTACGCTGTTACCTTTCCTCCTGAAAATTCAGCCATAGGAGAGGCTGTGGTCCATAACCACTGTCCCTTGGAGATTGCTGATCAGAAAGAGCAGTAAAGCATTGATAGATGTAGCATGCAGAGATTTTAGCTTATGCTTACATGACCTTCTCATAAACACCATTAAGTTGTTTTGGACAGGTGCCATGCTTGCAGTATGCACTGGAAAATTTCCTGCAAGCAACAGAGCCATTACACACTCTTCCTGACAGAGCTGAACAATATTTAATTGGGGAGAAAAGAGGAAGAAAAGTGAGGTCATGGTGGAGGGGAGAAGAAGAAAAAAAAAAAAAAAAAAAGGCAGCCAAGTGAAGACAACTGTTAACTAAAGATCAGAAAAATAAGATATGGTAAATACAAAAGGGGGTACTTTTTTTTTTTTTCTACATATGTTATACGTATTTAAAAAAAAAGGATTTATCTAACAACAAAGTAGAGTAACCTGCTGAAGAGAGTAGTAACGTGGTATAGCATCTATTAGGCAAGGATTTCCAGTCAGTAAATTTACCTCTGAACACAAGAACAATATATGGTCAATGGTGCATGAGTGGACAAGTAAAATCACCTTTCTGGTCTAAAAATACAGCAACACAGGAAATGCTGATGTCTCCCAGGGTTCCCCACATGGGATGGATCGCTGCTGGCCTAACCTTAGCTCAGCATTGATATTTGGGAATGGTCAGCTGACCAAGAGCAGCCAGGTCAGTGTGTCAGTGTCCCCAGGTGAGCTGCTGCACACTGCTGGCCCCCTGCTACTCCAAACCATGTAACTCACTTACAGCCACCTTCAGGGCTGATTTAACAAATCCATCTGAATCTTCATTTAGCTGAGGGGCAACAACTTTTCTAAATGGCTGTGCTAATTGCTTACAGTGCTCTGATCCTCTCTGCAAGTGTCCTCAGTATATGCAGAATGAGGCACCCTTAAGCTCTGTGTGACTGCCCTTCCAGGGAGTGAGGTGGAAAACGTCTATTACATGACTTCAGAGCCTGAAACTCACCCCAAACAATTCTCTGTTCCAGCTTCCCTCCTAAGAAGTTCTGCATGGCTTCAGTAGCAGTAAAAAGAAGCTTTAAGTTACAGCTCAAACCAAGTAAAATTCTCTATACTGTCACCAGTTACAAGCTGAATAATTTTTATATGTCAAGACACAAGGCAAAATATGAATTCTTCAACTAGGATTCTAAATCTAGTAACCAAAGGCCACCCAATGCTGTTTCATATTTCTGAATTAAGAAGTTTATTGTGTGCAAAGTGCTGCACCCAGAACAAGAACTTCTTCCAACACAAGGGATGTGATTTACTTCCTCATGCCAGTATTATCAGACCAGTTGTTGCCAAGTGTCAGGAATTTAATACAAATTAGAAGTCTTGAGATACTTGCTGTTTGTTTTTTTTACACATATGGAGACAGATAATTATATGACAGTCTTAGCTTGTTTTTGTTTTTGCTTTTTTTTTTCTGGAATAAGGAGAGGGAAGATGACAAGTCTAAATCTCAAAAGGGCTAGAGAGAAGTTTTAAAATACTACAAACAATAGCATTAAGTAAAAAGCTCAAGGTTTTGTAAGGCATTTTCATGATAGTGGACTTCACTTTTGAATTCTCTGGACTAGTAAAACGAATTCAATAATTATCATGATTTCTTGCTGTGATTTAACCACCTCCATTGCTGCATCAGAACCAAGTGGTGAGAGTGCTAGTTTTCCCCTAGTTCCTCTGGCTATTACAAATAGCACATAACCAACACCCATGCACTAAAAAGAATAAAAGGCTCATTTCCATCTTACCCACAAACTTCTGTGGGGTGGAGCTTTTACGTTTTCCCATGTTGCTTGTCAGCTTCTCTATAACAGCAGGTCTCTCAAAAGGCACCACAGAAATATTGTTGTCCATCACAGGCTCTTGTTCCTTACAATCTTCCAGAGCAGGTACTACATAAAAGTAAAAAATGGCATCAGACAGGTCTGGTCTACACTTCACAGACAGCACAAATCATCTGAGCTCTGCTGACTGTGCAACAGGTGCAGCACAACATAAAGCAAGGTGTGAGAACACATTGGGCATCAAGACAGCAACACCTGGAAGCAGAGCACATTCACAAAATATCTCTCCTCAGGAACATCTTATTTAGCAGAAATCCAACTTTAAGCATTTATAGAAGGGCTTGTTTATTTCTGGACACTCAAGATCACCACTGAGGAGGGAACACTTTTGAAAACACACTCTGTAGGTGACATTTTGTGTTATTCTCTCTTCACCTATTTAGTGTAAATATTTAGTTATCATTCTTTGTGTATTCCCCTCACACTTACAATATAGCATAATTACTCTTATTATATTACCAATCTCAATCATGAAAAAAAAAAAAAATCACACAAGGCATTGATGGGTTGTGTTTGCTGGGCCTGGCTGTGTGCTCCCTAAGACAAAGGGTTCTTCCAATGAAGGATCAGTTTCCTAAACCATATTTCCTCTCTTCACACTGTAATGAGACTGTAAAATCAACACACACTGTACTGGAATTACAAGATTAATATCACATGGAAATTCCCTTCAGAATCATACACAGAAACTACCATTTTTTAATTAATATTTTATCCCCTCAAGCACAGATCTAACAGTCTGCAAATAGAGGTTTCCTGCACCTTATTTCACATCATCAGGCATCAGGGATCACCAGGGAGAATCCCTGTGCTAACTGCATCAGGGGGAATGCTCATACATTGTATTTGAGACAAAAACAAAAAAGCAGTAACTTCTGTCTTTACTCATTTTACTCTTGCGATTTTTTGGTTTAGGGAACAAGATGCTAAAGCTAAAATGTAGGAATTGCATAGGCTTCTAACCAGAGTAGTGAGCCACTTGCACAGGGTTTTATGCCACTTGCTGATATAGGCATTCTTAAGCACCTCCAAAGTACTTTTATTTTGTTGAGCATCCTCTTACAATCATCTTCTTACAATCAGTGGTACCAGACTGTGGATCAGGCCTGGAGAGTCCCAGTCATTTGCAATATATATCAAGTGTGTAGCTCTGCTCTGCTGCTATGAGTTTAATACCAGGTCTAATAATCCTGCATTCATCCTCAGAAAGCAGCAAAAAAAACCACGAGAGGGATCAGCCACCAGTCCATGTGTTGATGGGATGGTTGGGGTATAAAGAATGGATGGCAGAGAGTGGGGTGATCTGGCACAGAGTTCCTACAGTTTGTAAACTGAGAGGAACCCATTGCATTCTGTGTCTTAGATCAGGCTCCCAGTGAAGTGCTGGGTATTGCAGAGGTGGCAGAGAAGGACTGGCACCCTCCTGCTCTGCCAGCCCTCCTCCAGTCTCTCACCATGGCAGCCTTTTGTGTCACAGACACCTTTCTCCCAGACAGTGCCATAAATGAACACCACCAGCCCACTTTCCTCCCATGTAACTGCACTGCCTTCAGGATCCTGACATGGAATAATCACCCCCCTGCTCCTAAACACAGCTGTTTGCTAGCACATAATATACAAGAAATGGGGTGATAAAAGCCTTGTCTCTGCCTTCTTTCTAGTAAGGAAGAGCAAATACCAGGCAATTTAAATACAAAATAGAGTATCTGCTCAGGTGAACTTCTCAATTCAAACATCCATAATAAGAAAACATGGCAATTTATTCATTTGATTCCATTTGTGCCTCTGCTGCTATGGAAAGCCGAGTACTTTGAGGCTTAGAATCTACCATATGCTGTAAAATGATTTACTCTGCTGCTTTTTTATTTGTACAGGATGCTCCCCCTGAGAAACACAATGGTTTCTCATTTACAAGGCAGTCCTGCTGGCATCACTGAAAGGGAGGGGAAAAAAGCATAAATATAAAATAAATCTAATGTTGCAACAAAATGGGATGCAGTGTTCAAGTGACCTAATTAATGCCCAGTACAGACTGGGAGGCCTAGAATACTTTAACAGCTAAGGGTAAAGCTTTAAGGTTAATTGAGCACCATGCTTGGTCAGGAGCTGTCTGCACCACTCAGGTATTTACCAAGGAGATTTGGGAAGAAAGGAAAGATGGTGTCTGCTGATTTTCACTGGGAACTGGCACCTGAGTGCTCTTTCTGGCTTACCCAAGCTCTGTGGATGCATGCACAGGCACACACACACTGTGAATCCCAGGATGTTACTGCCATGGGCCATGCCCACCTGGGTGCCACTTCAAGGATCCCCAGCCTATAGTGCAGAGGACACACAAAGCTGGTGGTGTGGTACAAGGAAAGTGCTCAATCCCTCCTAGGAACACCTGTTCAAGGCATCCTGAACCAGTTCAAAGCTCCAGATTACTTTAACAGCTATCTGAATAAGCCCCCAGTGTAGTGACATTTGTATGGTCTTATAACAATTAAGTAATAATTAAATAATTCTGCTGCTGGGCATATGTGTGTAAAATTTCCTACACATAATTTGAAACCTTTCTTCCATGAAAAATGAATAGTGCTAAAAAAGACATCTGCTCTTCTCTAAGTCAGGCAAAAATCCTGCTTGGACTCATTTGAAAACTAAAATCATCAACAATACAAGCATTTTCTTTTCCATCTTTCATGCTGAAGGTACTTTTCCCCACCTCAGAACCCAAGTCTGTAATCCAGGGCACTTCTCTTTTGCAACAGAATCACTGAATCACACCAATATTTGTGGTATGACAGAAATATGTTACCAGAGTGTGCTTTGTTATGCAGATTTCCTGGGAAAAGGGAAAGAAGGAAATAGTCTAGTTTCTGAAACCATTTAAACAGCAGGCAGAACAGGACCAAACAGATGAGATGTCTCATTTCAGAAAGCCAAGAAGTTAAATATTACATTGACAATTCTAGATAGGTTATTTTTCATTTCAATTTTAAAACCACACAAATAAAGGACACGTAGCCCAGCCTCCATTTTTCAAAGGAAAAAAAAAACAAAAGAAGAAAGGGGAAAAGCAAACTGATCACACACTACCACCAGTTCTCAACAATCAGCTGCTCTGTAGTAGAAGCTCGAGTACACATTTACTCAGCAATAAATGCAATTCCTTTTTTGTTGTAGTACATCCTACTTCATTACCTTGGTAGTGAGAGCAACCAAAGAACAGCTGACAGGATATAACTAGCTCAGATACAGCAACTCATTTTATGCTGAGCATTTACAGTCTCAGCTCAGGAAGGTTTTTTTATTCTAAAAATCAAACTTCCAGCCCAGGAAAAGCCCACGCTTGAGTATGTTTCTGTTCAGGGATGTTCTTCACCAGTCATCAGGGTGTGCTCCTGGATTGTCCATGGAAGAGTTCACCACCTCTGACACTGTCAACACCCAATTGCAGTTAACAAAAAGTGTTGTTTCTAAGCTTAAACTCTCAATTCATAAACTTGGATAGTCTTCAGAACAGTCTTTCTTTTCCTGAAGACATTGCTTTTTAATCATAGTGAATATCTTTAACTTTTTACTTCTTAATTTGTAAGAAACTACATTAACTATTAAAAAAGTTTATGCTGTACCAGCAAGGAAAGAATACTAAAAAAAAGAGAAGTAAAAAAATTACCCAGTGTATAACTTTTGTGTTTTGCTGATAAATATTTTGTGTGCAGACACCAGACACTGGGCTAAGTCTCAGCTGGTATAAATTAGTATTACTCCATCAACCTCAATTTCCTTTCTGAGGCTCACAATATTGCTATTTAAAAGAAGTGTGTGTGTGCAGAGAAATGACAGGAAATATTCCCATGGACCCTGGTGGGAAGTGTCCTGTGGGACCAGCATTTTAACGATGTTTTAAGCAACTATGTAAGAGGGAAAGACACAAGGCCATTGTGTGTTTTATGTGGAGCTGGCCTTTGAGCCTCACACAGCCTAGGGCTAGGCTTCTTTCTCCTTCTCCTGAAAAGAGCACCCTTCTCCATTCCCCTGGAAGAATTTCTCTGGACTTTTGGCTTTGTGGCAGTGGAGAAGAAGACATAACTGAGTGTAAACCATAGCTAGCCTTCAACATTTCTCCCTGTTCCTTCCTGCAAAGGTCATGTTCTTGGCATTCAGGGACTGTCCCTTTTGTCACCTCCAATACACTGCTAGCTAGGAGACTGCAGACTAATTTCTCTTTCCAGAGCCAGCACTGCTTAGCTGAAAACTTTCAACAACAAAATCATGGGATCTGTCTTGCAGCATCTGTCCTGCTGAGCAGGGAACAGGAACACGAGGAGGGGCAGCTCAACAAGCAACTGGCACCCTTCAAGAGGATGGAACATGACCCAGAGATTTGTACATCCCTACCCACCCCCCAAAACTAGCCCCCCTTCCTCCTCTCTTGCTTCCCCTTGTGGCTTCAGTCAGGTGATCTAGCCATCTGCAAGACAGAGATAATTGAAAACACCAAAGTAGATGTCTATAGCATGCCTGTAAAATTGAGGGATTGAGCACAATGCTTGAAAGAAATCCAAATCCTCTAGGGGCTGCTTCCAGTTTTCTGGAACAATTAGTCCCTGCAGAAATAATTTGGATCAATGCTTAGTGTTGGCCAATGCTGGTGCTGTTAAAGCAGGAGAAGCAGGATGCTGGTAGGGATAAGAAAATCCCCACATCTCCCTATTCTGTGTGCAATGGTGAAGTTGTGAGCAGGAGTCACACCAAAATACACTCCAAGGCTTCAAAATGCCCAGCAAAAAGAAAACACCAAGTATTTGGAAAGAGAGTCAAAGCTCTACCTCAGTGGGATGCAAAATAAAATTCTCCAAAACATACTCTTAGTCATCCTGAGGAATATGACTTCCATGTGGGACATGAGAGACAAGGAAATCAATACAATTTTTTCAGGGTTAGTATAAGGCCTAACATTAAACTGAGTAATCACTTTTGTACTCTCCCCTGATGTCTTTAGAGTCCCAGGGAAAAGTACTTTGCTGCAGACCTCTACAGGCTGGTGCTCATGACCCTCATGATGAGCTTCAGAGGTGTGAGTGATGCTGGGATGTGAGCTGAGATTTATTCCTGGCCCCAGCTGAATCTGGAGCTCCCTGTTGCTGCCTGTCCTCGCTGTGCCCTCACTAAACAACTAAATGAAGACAGTGGATCAAACATCCCCTTAAACATTCACCAGGGGAGGCACAGACATATTTGCCCGGAGGAGAAAGAGGCACTAGCTGAATTCAAAGTGCTGCTTTAAGCTAATTTTGTTGAGAAAAGTGAAGTGGTTGTGTGAACACTTCTATTTTAAGCCCAAGCAAAGTCAGTCAAGCTGTAAATAAAAGAACTGTCCACATGGGATTTGCACTGGTTTAACTTCAGGTGGTAGAAAAATCAATGCAAGGTCAATCACTGCAGCTTCTTTGGGCAGACAAGGTTAAGGACTTACCCTTCTTGTCATGGCATTAGGCAGCTTAGAAAAAGTTTTGGATTTCCTCAGAAATTCTAATTATTTTAATTCATAATTTTAATTAAAAGCCATCTAAACCCAGACACTGGGCAGCACTGGGGAAGCTCCTTCACAACAGGATCTCAAACATCCTGGCTGTCATAGCTCCTGGCAGCCTCCAGTTATTCCCTAAGGAAAGACTGACTGAAGACATCTCTCCCTGGTTAACAAGATAGGCATGAGGAGTGTGTATTTTGGTGGGAATCAATTCAGTGGTTCAACTCCTAACTGACCAAGCCCACAACAGGTACAAAGGGCAAAGCCCTGAAATCTGCCTTTTCACTGATTTTTACCAGAAAAAAGCCACCTCAGGCACATAATCACTTCAATATCTTTAAAACATCCATGACATTTTAAATGTTGACTTTAGTCTCCAGGGTGTCTACAAAGAGAGCAATTACTTAACAGAGCTGTATGAATATTTTGGCAACGTGTACTAAAACTATCTTATGTGCCTTTATAGGCTTAAATTGGTCATGGGAAAGTACTATTTAAAAATTTTGGAGATTTCTGTCACCAAAATATAGCCTATGAATAGGTTTTATTTCAGCTTGCATTTAAAGTTTTTAAAAATTATTTTACAGAAAAGATTTGCAGATGAAGCAGCACGACTCCACTCAATCATGATAAGCAAAATGGAAAAAAAAAAAAAAATTGGAAGTGCTCTTTTGCCTTTTAATTTACACACAACCTAACTTTTTTGGTATTTGTAGGTATATAGTAATTTTTAATCAAATGGAAACCATACCGTTTTTATATTTTCTGAACAGTAAAAAATTTTAAAGACTTCAAGTACCAAACATCTAAAGTCAACTTTGAATAGTTAAAAGAAGTTCAGTTTTAGAAGAGTTTGTGAGACATTAAGTTTGAATAAAATTATAACCATTTTTGGACAGCTACTGTTTAGCATTTAGTGCTACAGATAAGCCTTCAACCCTGCAGTCTGAGACATTATGCTCATTATCCATACTAATAGCTCCAGAAATTTCTGAAAAAGAAATTCACGGAGTTTGACATTTCTTGCTTTCAACAATCTTCTTGGCAATCTTCAGTCCTTATGTATATTAACACATGCAGTGTTAGTTAACATACTAATACTAGCAAATGTAAATGCATATAAACATTTTTTTTTGTTATAATTACTTTCTACAACACTATTGAATTCCATTCTACTCTAGAGATTTTTACATCCATCCCTCCCTTTTCTTTGGAGGGATAAGATAATATTACAGAGGTAGAAATAATGATTTCTGAATACCTCTGCCATCCTTATCTTTTCTAATTATCACTCACTATCAGGAAGGAAGGGGAAGAGAATCATGCATTTTATTCACGGCTTTGACTCCCAAGATAAAAAGGACATGGAGCTGTTGGAATGAGTCCAGAGGAAGCCTTGGAGATGCTCCAAGGGCTGGAGCTCCTCTGCTCTGGAGCCAGGCTGGGGCAGCTGAGTGTGTTCACCTGAAGAAGAGAATGCTCCAGGGAGACCTTAGAGCCCTCCCAGTGCCTAAAGGGGCTCCAGGAGAGCTGGAGAGGGACTGGGGACAAGAGATGGAGGGACAGGAGAATGGTTTCCCACTTCCAGAGGGCAGGGATAGATAGGATATTGGGAAGAAATTCCTCCCTGTGAGGGTGGGGAGGCCCTGGCACAGGTTGCCCAGAGAAGCTGTGGCTACCACATCCCTGGGAGTGTCCAAGGCGAGATTAGATGGGGATTGGAGCAACCTGGGATAGTGGGAGATGTCCTTGTCCATGGCAGGGAGGTGGAACTGGAGGGTCTTTAAGGACCCTTCCAACCCAAACCATTCCATGATTCTATGATACGACTTTTTGGGCAATTCTAAACAGGTGACTTGGCTTTATTTTCATGTCTACATATGTACACATACTAAAAAGTAAAATACTGACTTAAACAAAATGAAGCCCAAATAGGGCTGCTGAACTGATCAGAGGGAGGCTTTTAACCCATCCATTCTTCTCCTGCCTCTCAGATTGTAAGCAACCTCTAAAACGAACGGAAGGAAGAAAAAGAGACGGAAAAAGCCGCGCACGAGATGCTCCAGCCCAAGGGAGCTCCGGAGGCGGTGTGCACCCACCATGGTGACTCATGACCTGCCCAGCAGCCTCCAGACTGACATTCTGCAGATAGTTGTGGCAGCGTTCCTTGTGCTCCTCCAGAGAACTGCGCTGCTTGTAGCTCCGGCCGCAGTAGTTGCACTTGTGAGGCTTCCCCACTGCGGAAAGAATGAGAGCATCGGGTCAGAGCCACGGCTGCTGCCATCACCCGACTCACACCTCCGCCACAAGCAGCCCTTGTGATGGAAACACACCTCAGAAAGGTTACTCAAGCCCTGGCCTTTCTCCCAGCCCCATTTTCCCACCGCACACGCCTCCTCCCACTGCTCTGCCCCATCCGTTTCTCACACGAATGCTGTAGCAGCCTTGGTGGCGAAGCAAATAAACAGATGATGAGAGGGGGAAAATACCAGCCAGCTGAATCACACCCCAGCACCAAGTCTCTTGGGAAAAAAACTTTGGCCCATGACACGGTTGCCTTCATAAAAATGAGCTGCCCCAGTGGCCTAATTCTTCTCCCAACTGCGTGGAAACCTATTACGTGGCTCAGAGGAGTTATTTCATTGAGAACGCTTTGCCAAAATTACACAAGGAGGGTTGGAAAATAAATTGAAAGTAACTTTGGTAACAGCACTGTTACATGCCAGAACTGAACAACCAACAGTAATTCAGAGACCTGATAATATTAAAAAATATATTATAGAAATATATATGCATAAAACCACAAAAGGTCACGTACAATGAAAATCAAGCCAGATGAATGCAAAACATAACTCAAGTTTTTAATCTTTTTCATTTTGCTCAGAAGCATTAAACACAAATAGCAAATGCTTCTTAATACACACAAAACCTGGCACCAAATTCTCATAAATTATATCCATTTCATAGTATGTCATTAAGAAACCACAAGAATGGCCTAGCCCAAGGCCAGAAAGCTAGCCAGAAGGTATTTTGCCAAGTGGTGCTAATAAAGGCTTTTAATATAATTTAAACTTGTAGAACATGAACATTTATCCTCTAATAACTAAAGAGCTATTAAGTCAGTGCTGCAAGTCTAGTAAAATACCATCAGCTGCAAACTTCAGAGCTGGCTGAGGGAAGAGGAAGGTCAAACTTCTTCCAGAGTTTTGAAAATCTTAGGTAGGAATTTTAGTTTCTGGCCAAAGCAATTGAGAACATCCTCTGTTGGGTAATCTACATGTTTCTATTGGGCTTGTCCCAATATTGAAATATTGAAAGCTTTTCACAGTCATTTACTTAATGAAATCTGAGCTGTTCTAATTGCAGCCAAACTGCACTGTCACCATTGGGATGGGAAAACACAGGGAAGCTGTGGAGGGGTGCAGGACAGGCACAGCCAAGAATGAGCTGGGCAGAGGGCTCAAACATGAAAAACCTGGTCAGGGTTTTTCATGGGTCTCTCAGGGTCCTTGGCAGGACCAGCACGTGCCACATCCCATAATGGAAGAAAAAAAAAGCCTGAGCCTGTGGTATCAGAGCCAGTCTAACATTTTCAAATGTTTCTGTGTCAGAAAAAAGGGATTTGATGAAAAGAACATGTTTGCAGAAAGCTTTGGGTTTTCACAAAAAGTTTGTGTGCACATTTTAGTACACAACCAAGTTTTCCACAGGGGGAAAAAAACCCTGCTTTTAGTAGGTATCCAAACTGTGGATTTCTTTGTTTCAAGATAAGGCTTATCCTCAAGAAAGTGTGTCTTGGACTGAAGAGTTGCTGTGGATCTTTAGTTTGCTCACTTGCTTACACTGTTGCCATAACTGATGCTGGTAATGGAATTCTCAGTGGAGGCCCAGCGTGAGACCCATTATCATTCCCGGAATAATTGCCCTTGATGTGAACGATCTGGATCAAGTCTCAGCTCTTAAACATAAACCAACCAGTTCATTCTGGAGGCACTCTGAGGAAAACACACCAGAGATTCCCCAGGATGGAGAGACTTCCATAATCACCATTACAATGCTTCATCGTGCATCTAGATGGCATCAATGTCAGTCAGTCTGACACCTTCAATAGAAGCTAATGTGGTGTCTAATAAAAAAATCCAGTGCAATGGGAAGAAATATGTTTCTGAATTAGCCCACCCAGTCTGGCTACACTATGCTATCAAGCAACTTAGATAAACTGTAAGACACGAAGGGATGATTGCTTGCAACTATTTTAGGCAATTACTTTACATTACTATCATTTAACAGAGAGAAATATTCTGCTACAAGCTCTTATTATAAAAAATAAATAATAAAAAAAATTAATAATCAAAAAAGACCTCTTCAAATGATTGCTCCCTGAATTGCAACCATTAAAAAGCAACTATTCACATACAACACGGAAGAGCTTTTCTAGTGATATCTTGGATGGTCAGCTACCCAAATTCCATCAAATCTGAAGGTTAATAGAGAAGATAAAAGTTAATGATAAAGACATGATTTCTACAGGCAATATGGGATTTGAGGAACACAATTCCTCAAGGAAAAAAACAAGCCCAGTATACATGTTCCCTTCTCCAGGGGAAAGATAAGAGAATAAACAACATTGGCAAACTTTGGTCATGTTGCTTAAGACACAACTGTGAAGAATGAAATCTGTGAGCACCAATTGAGTAGTATCAAGCATAACTCCCTTGGGTTCATTTCCCAATTCTGTCCCCTCTGGCTGTAGAGAAGTAATCACATCATAGCCCCAAAGGTGTAAAATCTTTCACAGAGATTTACACTATAAAATTACAGAGATTACACAGAGTCACTGTGACTTGCATTAAAGAGCAATTGATCAGGTCAGACCACAATGGAACCAGTTCTGATAGCAGGAGTTTGTGTCACCAGCAATTCTCACAGTCTGTTTAGTAAGAAGTTCAGTGAGCTGAGGCAGCAATTACAGTCAACATTTTAGAAATTGTATCATTGTGACAAATGTCAAGCCACTGAAATAGCTGCAAATATCCCCCTGTATTCTCAAAGAAGCTAATGATAAAAAAAAAAGGAAGTGAATGTTGGCAGTGGGTGTACATTTCTATGTATTTCATATTACCTGACAGAAAGCAGCAAAAGCCTTCTAGAGAATTCAATTTCAGTGATAATCTCAACAGCGTACTTTGTTCCACATAACAAGCTGACATGAAACCACATGACTGACGAAAAAGATTTCAGCCTTTGTCAAATGCTTGAGTGTAGGTAAACGACAATATTCAGAATTTGCCCCCAAAACATGGAGCTCACACTACTACATGGAGCTCACACTACTGGGCATAAGCAGTCTCTGACTAAAGGACATTGACTTGAGGTAAGGAATCCAACAGCACAAACCCCTCTCTAAATTCCCACTAAAGACACATTTCTACCACATTTTCTCTGTGAAACTGCTCCAAGCTTTCTTAATTTGAAGCTCCTTCTCCAATATCTGAACATACATGGACACCACATTCGGCATCACATGCACCCAGCGCTTGCCAAGCACAGTCAGGCTGGAAACCCCTGGTTTGGGGCAATTATTCTGATATCAGTTCTTCAGGATCCACAGCCAGATAAAAAATCATTGTCACCTATTCTCACAAAAATGACACGCACAGTCAATGCAAACAAGCTCAAAAAACTTGAGAGATCTTTGATCTGTTGTTGAACTGGGAAAGACCAGAGCGCTGGGCAAAACCCAGTGGCCACACCTATGAAACAGCTAACTTGAAGAACATAAAAAAACCCACTTTATATTTCTTACTGAAATGTCAGAATTTCCACGCATTTAAGCTCTGATTTGGACAGATGACAACATGGCACAGAAAACCCACGGTGGAATCTCAGCCTCAAATGGAAAATATTATGACAGTCACAGTGAAAAAGACATTTAAATTTGAAGTACAATTTTTACCCTGGAAACAGGTGAACCGCTCGTCGAAACTCACAGCAAAATGGATTCTGGTTGTGAAATTAAAATGCTCATGTGGAGGGGAGGGGGGGAGAGGAGAAGGAGGACATAAAAGCAAGGTGTTTCTGAGTTAGGAATACTTTGAATCCTGTGGGTGAACTTTGATAGCTGAGAAGTCTGCGTGTAGCGACAATGAGATGGTGTAACTCTAAGGTCAATACTCAAGACAGAAAGCAGACTTGGGCCCAGGGAAACTTCTTTACAGTCATAAAAAAGGTCAGTGAAAGAGAAAGAGCCCTCAAGGCATTCACACAGCATTCTGCTCTCAAAAGAGATGGGAGTGAATAGCAGAATATAAAATAAGTCAAAGGGAAACAACAAGGCATCCCAGGTACCACCTTGCCATAAGCATATAAAGCGAGGAAGGCTTATGGAATGGGTTCAGAGCTGCATTCACTTTAGTGAGCTAAAATCCTGCCTCCCCAAAGAGCACTGACACTCCACTCCCTGGTTTGGGTAGCACATTGTCCCCTGCAGCAATGCAGAGCAGAATTCCTCCCATGGCCACAGATGAGCACTCACACGTCCTGCTCAGGCAGGGCTGGGTATCGCTGCCCATGTGGGCTGGTCCACTCCAAGGAGCAGAGCCTTTGCCCCACTTTTCCATTTCTTTTTCTCCATTGCCCTGGCCAGACCATGCAAGTGGAGCCAGCCATGAATTTTGCACTGCATGGCCACCTAATGCAGCTACATTTGGCTCAGACCAAGCGACCCTCTGACAGCAGTGCACAGAGTGGGACTTATTTCTGTAAAATCTGAACTCCTGCTCAGTCCCGAGCACCCCAGAGTGGAAGCAAACATCAGTCTTCTCTGACTGAAGCTTTCTGGAGCCGTGTTAAAGCCAAAGTGTTCTTTTGAGCTGATACTTCACAGAATCACAGAATGAGCATGCTTGGAAAAGACCTTTGAGATCATCAAGTCCAACCTATGACCTAACCCCACTTTATCAACTAAACCATGACACTGAGTGCCACGTTCAGTCTTTTAAACGCCTCCAGAGACACTGACTGCACAACCTCCCAGGGCAGCCCATTCCAATGTCCAATCACTCTTTCTGTGAAGAATCTTTTCCTAATGGCCAGCCTAAACTTCACCTGGTGCATTGTAAGGCTGTGTCCTCTTGTCCTGTCAGTGGCAGCCTGAGAAAAGAGACCAATCCCCACCTGACTATAACCTTTCAAGGAGTTCTAGAGAGCAGTAAGGTCTTCCCTGAGCCTTCTTTTCTCCAGGCTAAACAACTCCAGCTCCTTCATCCACTCCTCACAGATCTTGTGTTCTAGACCTTTCACCAGCCTTTCTGTTTCTGGATGCATTTGAGCATGTCAACATATCACAGAGTTCCTCATCATAATCATAACCTTTATTAAGTCACTAATTGTTTTCTTCCCTCAAACTGGAAGGTGCCTGAGGGAAGGGAACTGTTCTGCAGTTGCACAGCGCCTACAGAGCAGCCATTTGCCTTGAATGGGACTTATCAGAGCACAATCAGCTTTATCACAGAGGTGGGAAATGTGATTTAAGGTGCTGGGTTGGGACTAGGGAGCGTGCAGTTCAACTCTTGGTTACGCTACAAATTTGTGACTGCGGGCAAGTTACTCTGATTTCTTGGGCTTCAATTATTCATACGTATGATTAAGGTAATAATTCCCTTCTTCACAGCATGTAAATGAACTGGTGCACTTTGCCAGATGCACAGAGGCTAATTTTCTGGAGCACTCACAAGTAGAGAGACACAGAAAAATAGCACTGGTACCTCTACTGAGAAATGAAGGACTTAATAATACAGTGTGATTATATTAGATATGGGAGTGAACATTAAAGAGCGGGAGGAGATACTTAGGATGGCACAGAAAGAGGAACAATAAGAAAATCAAATCAGAAATAAAAACATGTGGCATTGTAAGCCCATGTGCTGCATGGAGTCCTTTCAGAATAACAAACAGAGAGTGCAGGGGGATGTCAAATGCCCCAAGCTTGGCAACATTTACCCCACATGAGACAAAAAAGAGAGGGTGCAATAGCTCAGAAAGGTGGCTGTAACAGCTGCTGTTGTCCTTCTCACCTCCAGCTCCCTGTGCCAAGGATGCAGCTCTGACAGCCAGAGCTGAGGCTGCAGCAGGAGGGCTGAGGCTGTGGAGATGCAACACGGCGGCTGTGCCTGGCTACTGTAATTAAACAGTGCACCTCGGCTTGTCTAGAGCTGCCTGGCTCAAAGCCTCACACACAAAAATATTTACATGAATAATAGACCCCTGAACGAACTAATCACAAAAAAATTAGAGTGAGACCTAAGCCCATGCTGGCTCTGAGCAGCACGTAGCTTTGCAAAGGGAACTGCCTCCCACTCTGAAGCTGTATCTCACTGCTGTGCTTAATGACTGTAAATGTGTTAATTGAAATTCATGGGGGCTCTTTGATGCATTTCTTGTTTTTTTTTCTTTTTTGCCTGTGAGATTACACACACACACAGACAATACTCATATATACTGGACTTCAGAAATAAGGTCAAGTCCTACAACCAGCCCAAGACTGTCCAGCCTGCATGCAGAAGCCACAACATGTAAACATCTAAAATAAAGGCTAGAGCATAAACACATGGATTGGAGACACCCAGTGTCAAGTGCATCCTCTCCTGAAGGCCCAGCCTGTGACATCTTAAAGCAATCTAATTTTCAGAAAAAAAAAAAACAACCCACTAGCCATATTATGAAAACTTCACATTAATTTTTTTAATCTTCCCAGTCCAAGAACAGGCAGCAATACCTGGGGTATGTTTCAAAGGATACAGAATCACAGAATTTTGATCTCTCCATTTTACAAGGACCTTTAGGATTAACATATTTTGGGCCAAATATTAGGTCTTACAAGGCCATGTGGTAAAGGACTGGGTCACTAGAATATGTGGTAGAGAAGACCACAGGAGTAGATTTGCACTTAATAAGGTTTCTGAACACCTCAAAAGATTCAAAACTCAAATTATAGCAGAACAGCAGGAGAAGCCTACATACAGTCTGGACTTGGAGCTCACAACAGAGCACTCGACTGACTTTGTGACCTCGTGGCCCAATGCCTCTTAGTCAACATGATTATCAGCTGCAATTGATATGTGCGTGGCTGCTCAACAGCCACAGCATTTTGTGAGGTTCTCAGCAAATGAAAAACAGCTTGTCCTGACTTTTTGCACAGTGACAGTCAGTAAGTGATTTCTGTTGACAGCTACCATGTCCTATTACAGCTGGCAGTGAAACACAGCTGGATACTCGTGGTACACCAGCACCCAGTGAAACAATGGCAAAACATCTCACCTCCAACCTCAGTGTTTCTACATAAGCTTGCCTCTCCTAGAAACACCTCCAGGGCACAAACCAGCAGCTTGACACCTGCATCCACCTGCCAGTTGTTTACAGCACTGTCAAATAAGCAGCAAGCAGTGAGTGCTGTAGCAGTGTTCAGTTCTCCCTTGATATGCCACAGCAAGTAGTGCTAAACACCAGATCAGACATAAACCCTGAGGACTCCATCCATGCTACAGCTTGGCTAGAAGTAAATGCACTAGTCAAATAAACTTCTTCTATCCATACCCTGTCTATAGTAACCACACAGTCAGAATCTAGAGTAAATCTGTAAATATCAGTGCTCAGGTACAGCATGTAAAAGTTTGAATTCTTATCTGTACCTTCAGGAGGTTCTGCCTGCAGCCTGTTATTACTTTAATAGATGTTTCAATTTATTTTGCAGCTACTAGTGGCTGTGCTATATAATACGATTCATTAGATTGTATTTATTTATTAACTAATCTGCAGAATTTTACAGAGCAAACAATGTTTCAATCTGCCACCAGGGTTAAAAATAAATAGGTGCCCTTTTTGTGCTAGAAGTTTAACAAACAAACAAATAAACAAACAAACTCCTGTTTCATTGGCACAGTCACAGAATTGCTGAAATCTTCCAAATTGCCCAAATATTCACATGGCTTCTGAAAAAGCCAGAATCTTACAGCCCATTTTTTTCCTTTGCAGCACAGAAGATGCAGCACATTTTTTTTCCTGCAGCACCTGTTCACTTTGTAGGTCTGTATGTTTTATCTGTGTATGTGCAAAAAACAAAGGAAAATGTACCTGTCTATGTGAAAACATACAAATAAATCGTGCACTAAATCAAAGAAAACACAGATAGGGACAATAATGTTGCATTTAGTTTTGAAGGAAATTAAATTCACATGTATGTGCACCAATGCTATTCTGTATGTTTCAATTCAAGAAACATATATTGTACTACACAGAAGCTCTCCTCATGTATTTCTCATGGTTTAACTCTTCATTCACATCTGGCAAAAGGAACCTGACACTCAATTTTTAGTTTACATTAATGCCAATGAAACATTTTGATTTCCCTCCTTACATATATTTGAAAATTTCCAGTGCAAATGTTCTGCACTTAGTACTGTGAGGCCACTGACCTGGATGCACTGTCCCAGAAGGTCCAGAATCCCAGAACTGGTGGGGTTGCTAGGAATTCTATATGGATTCTGAAATGTTTAAATAATATTAGAAAAAGACTCTGTTTAGATTGCACTCTGGTGCTGAGATGAACTAACACAAACTGGAAAGTCCACAAAAAACTGGTGTTTTATCAGCTGGCTGGCTTCAAAGTGACTTACAAGCAGCCAGGTTACTTTTAAAGGGGTAGAGACCCTCCAAGGAATACAAGAGTTGACTTTGGAAATTGTCTCCATGGTGTCTGGATCTGGGTGAGAATGGGCTGAAGAAAGAGATTAAACCTTAACTCTGTGTACCAGCTCTGTACTTTCCACTCCACTTCAGACCTTTAACATTATATAAAGTTGACTTGAGAAGTGGAGTGTTAATTGGTTCACAAAGCCAACCTTCCAAAATGCTCGTTGGCTTCTCTTCATTTTAACCCTGCCCCAGAACAGAGCGAGCAGGTAAAATGAAAACAAGTTTAGGTTGGGCAGTTGTTCCTCTCTGCCCTGTGCTGTCCTCTCCCTGTCAGTGCCACAGCCCAGCAGGAATGTCAGGAGGTGCCTGGAGTTCCCCACGTCATCCATGGCAAGCCAGACTCCAAGTGCAGGTGGGGAGGAACAGCTCCCAGGGTAGTGCAGGGTGTGAGTACCTCACTGCAGATCAGGAATGCTGCTGGACAAACACTCCCTTCACAAGAGCTTTTGTTTGGGGCTTTTTGTTTCCTCTTTGGGTAAAACAAATGGAGATGTTGGGCCAGATTTCTCTATGGAAGAGAAATTTTCTCTGTTCTCAATACCCTGAAGCCAATTCATATTAGCTGTGTGCAGTTTGCATTTATTCCAAGTGCAGCCCCTTTGCATATCCTGCAGAAATCCCTAAGCATTACAAAGCTAACAGAATCTAAGAATTATTTGGAAAAGGCAGTGCCAAAGTGCCACCAGGTATCCTATACTATAAAAACAATAGGAGACAGACACACACCATGTTTAGCTTTCACTATAACACTAGGTAAGTTTTCTCCTGCATAAAAACAACGCCCTTAACTCATTTCTTCTCATCCCATGGCAATGATTTCCCCTGTTCCACCTACATGCTCCTGTGTGAGAAAAAGCATCTTTTAGCACCTGCCACCTTTCAGTTTTATGTCTTATATTAGCAGGTAGGAAGAACACGCTCCCTTCCTGTAAGTTTCCCCTTTTCTTGTCACTGTCAGGAACAAAGATTTGGAAACAGACAATTAAGACCAAGCTGTCATGAAGGTAACAGCAACTTGGGAAGAGTAATACTGACAGTTCCTCTTCTTTTCCCAGCCACTGATGCTGGGAGTTTTCACTTATTTTGATCAAGGCCAACACTGAAGGAAATCTTGCCTCCAAAAGCAGGTCAGGCTGTGAAACTAATGGGCTCCTTTGGGACATGAAAATTGTTATCCACACTTTTCTAACTGCCCAGGAATCAGTGTGGGCCATGCCTTTGTGTTACCCTCACCAGGATCTGCTGTTCAGGCATGTGCTTTTGCCATGTCTTGCACCAGTGACAAATGAGGTCAAACAGCAGGAGAGCTGTCTCCTTCCACCTGTGCAGCCATCCCACCCCCTGCTCTTGCTCTCTGCCTCACAACAGGTGTGTTCATCACCAATGATGCAGAGCAGCTCCAAGTAAAGGTGGGACTTTTCTCACCTACACCAGTGCTCTTTACTGCTCCACAGTCAAAATTAACCATGCTATTTGGCAGGAGGAAATTATGACCATTTTGTAGGAAAGCAATTCTCAGTACAAGAAAATTAACAGTAAAGGTATCTTTTAAAGGATAATACCTTTTAGAGAGGAATCTGAGATACTGGACAGCTTCTGTTTTAGCACAAACCTCTAAATCAAGTATCTAGGTCTGATATTGAAGCTGGATTAATCTTTTCTAGGTAATAAAATTCTGCAATTCCTGTTAGTCTCAGTATTTTTTCTACTCTTTTTTTTTTTCCCCTCTTCATTTTTATAGTTTTGGGTTTGGGTTTTTTTCTTTGGGGAGGAAGGGTTGTTCATTGTTTGTTTCAATACAAAAAATAAAAAACAATTTCAGAGTACTTCTTAATACCCTGGATTTTTAGGTGTGTTCAGTAGAGAGAGGAGTCGAAAGAGAGGAAGGAAGGAAAAGATTTGGGGGTTTAGGATGTTTCCTTTTTGGTGCAATTAGCTTTGCACTACAAGTCCTAGATAGATTCAGAAACTAATTGTGACTGAAAGGGAGGAAGAAAAAATGTAAGGGAATTAAATATGGGTGTGAAATTGAACCAAAATGGAAAAAAAAAGAAAAGAAGGGGGAAAAAAGCAACTGCTTAGGCTGAAAGTAAAGACAGAAAAGCTGGACAAGAGACAATAGCTCTCTGAGCATCCAAAAATACTTTAAAAAGGTTTCCTGTAAAAGCAGGGAATTTTGGAAATTCTGAATATACTTAACTATATTCCCTGATTAAAAAAAAAAAAAAATAATAGTGAAGGCAACATTAATCTCTTTGAAATAGGTGATTTTACCCAGAAGTCTGAATCAAGAGTGAAAGGATGTAAATTTCCTTGTTCCTCAATACCTGGAAGAAAAAAAAAAAATCTTTATCTTTTTTTTACATCTATTCTTTTAATTTGTGTGGAAAGTCTTGTAACTGAGTCAGCAGATGGGAATTTAGAACACCTGGGCTCATTCCCACCTGTGACACTGATGCCCTGGCTTTGTCAAGTTCCTTTTTGTTGGCCCTCTGGGTTCTGCAGGAGGTGGCTGGGCAGTAAACCTTCCTCTCCTCTTCTCTTGGGCTGGAACTCTGAGAAATGACTGTACCTCACCAAGAGTTACACCTCACCTGACACAAAATGCCCTTTCCCTTCTCCTCACCAAGGTGTGATCCTGTCCTAGGGCTTGCAGCCCAGCACTTCATGCTGATCAAGGCAGAAATCTGGTGCTTCTCAGCCAGAATGGCAGCAGCAGCAGCTTCTCAAAGTTGGCTCATTTTTAGCCCTTGGAACAAACTGGCTGCTCGTAGAGACCATATGAACATAATGGATACATTTTTCACAATATAGCTAACACAGACATTTTACTATGGCACATAAAAGTCCAACAAAGCACTTTTCTTGGTGAATGATCTGTTCTTTGCAGCTGAACAGCTTCACTCCAGCACAAGATGCCAAAAATCAAGGCTTTGATGCTGCCTGATGGAATTATAGCTATGGATAGTGAGACACATTTGACCCTACAGGATTACCAACACTTGCAGGGTTACCCCAAGCTAGACACCATAACTTGCTTTCCTTCAGCTCCTGGAGTCAGCTGAACAAAGAGGAAAAGTTACCTTGCATGTTTGCTCACTCACTCCTTCCCACTCATGAAATAAATATTGTAAGGTAAATAAAAAGGCCAAATTATCGCCCTGCACTTTTATTTGTAAGTATCTGATATGGGAATCCAGATTCATGATGTTTTAATTCCTGAGTTCAGAAACTCATCACATGAAAACTGTGAGGAAATGTGGCAATATCCATGGAATTTCTTCAGATTAGTAAAACTAAAATCGATACCAAAAAACTACATGTTTTCCTACTTGAAATTTTCCACTCTTTCATTGCTTCAAAATTCAGTAGAATTAAGATGGACACATTTCTCCCCAAATGTTCTCCAATTTATGCCTTAAATAATTTCCCTGTTCCATCCTAGTGTTTTATAGGAATAAAACTAATATTATATATTAATAACAGAATAAGGTGTCTCCTATAAAAGATACCACTCTGTTAGGAAGCCATTCTAAGTGGCACATTCAGTGTGCATTCACACTATGGGGTCCATACCCAGTACATGGACTGTATCAGTTTTTGTTTTCATAACCTATTCCTGACACCCAGCAAGAACTGGGAGTGCTGCTCCAGGATTTGGCAAGAAGGAACAGGCTGTGGATGAGCAGGTTTCTCTGACTCACCTACATGGATCAACAAGGAAAAATAAAAGGGAGAGGGTGGGGATTGCAAAGGAAAAAAAAAAAAAGAGAGAGAGAGGAGTGACGTGTTCCTTTGGATGCAGTGTGTAATGCTGCTGGCAGACTGCCTGCTCTGGTGCCACAGAGTTCCAGACATGCCAGTCCAGCTGACTCAGCTTTTTGGAAGAAGGAAAGGGAAGGGAGAAATTTCTAAAACGTTTCTGATACCTGAGGGACAGGGATTGCTGGGGTCTCCTTGAGGGGTCTTTGAGCTCTGCTCTCACACCAGGGACTTCAGTGGTGTCCCCAGAGAGGTATTAGAGATGTCCACATGATAACCCTGCTCAGAACTGCTTATGTCTGTACCAAATCCTGCCTCTGTGGTCGTTGGAAAATTCATCAGCACAGCTTTATCCCACAAACCAGAAATGTCAGGCCTTTCCTAGCCAAGGCTAACTGCTCTCAGACAAGACACTGTCTCCAAGGAAACGAGCAAAATGCAGGCACATGAAGGGTATCCAAGTGAGAGAGAGTCTATGGCCCATGTCACTTTCCTATAAAAAATCTCAGCATCAGATTCTCTGAATTTTTTGCATGTGATTTATTTTTTAGAAAGCCCTTGAAGCCCTTAAAACATCTGGGCTCTAGCTACCTGTAAGGCCAGCTCTGTCCCACGAGGCAATACCTGTTAGGAACAGCCCCAGTTCTGTTTGGCTGGGGGAGACCCTGTGCTGTTGTCACAGAATCACAGAACAGTTTGGGATGGAAAATCATCCCATTCCAACCCCCCTGCCATGGGCAGGTACACCTTTCACTAGACCAGGTTGCTCAAAGCTCCATCCAGTTTGGTCTTGACTTGCACTCCAAAATAAATGAGGCAGGAAGAAGAAAGTACCTATTTCCTGGCAAAAGGAAATGGAACACAGGCTAAGGCTTAGGCTGTCAAAATTCCCAGTTCTCACTGAAATCAAGCACACCTCACTGCTTCTAAAGATAATAGCCACATTGAACTAGCCCCAGAATGAGCACTGGGATGAGACTTAATTTTCCAGTCAGGGTTCTCACCAAGAGAGGTGCTTGGCTGTCTCAGAGCACATGAGAATATTTATGTCTCTTGCTGGAATAGCAAGGATGTGCTTGGGGAGCACATTCTCTTAACACAGAGCAGCTGGCAGTGATCACTTGCAGCCCTGCCCAGTGGCAGAAGGACTCTTGCACCTTTGATACAAAGAGCCCAAACAACTTCTAGGTAGAGGCTCTTCCACAGGGATAGCTCTGTGCTGCTGGGCAGCATCCCATCCAGGTGCTCTTTGTCAAAGGTTCAATAGTCAGGGCCTCAGCAGCATTTCTCCAGCTTCAGGAATGAAGATAGAGATCTTGACTTGCTGTTGCAAGGCAGGGAGGGAACTTGGGGCACCCTGTCTGAAATCAACACAGCACAGTTATGCAAAACATGTGTGCAACTGGCATCTCTTGTGTAATCCTGGCTGCAATCAACCTCTCTAACCACTCCAGAAGGGAAGGAGGGGCAGAGGGTGGAGAAAGTTCACACTTAGATCAAATAAAAAATGGGAAAATATCCAGAGAGCTTTAGTCAGGTAAAAACACAGTTCCCTCTCATGAGAAACCTCCAGGACAAGTTTCCTTGAACTTCACACAGGGTTATAAATAGGAGGATCACACAGAGTTCAGTACAGGTTCACTGTAAAAAAATCCAGACATTCTCATTTTCCTTCTTGAGTGATATCCATCAATATCTTAGCTGTAAGCCAATTCATAATTACAGGCTGCTGAGAGCTCAGGAGAATATATCAGTAGCAGCTTTCCTCAACTCTGCTGTGGCGTGGGTTATGGGTTATTTTTGTCTCCCTTTAGTTTCTCTTGGCTTCCTTTCCAGATGGCAAAAATACCTCTCTTACACCTTAAAACATATGCTGTCAAAAATGTCAGGGGCGGTTCTCCCTTTCACACTGCCCTGGAACACAGCTCTGAGATATCAATGAAAGAAGGCCTCACACCACTGCTGGGCTCCAAACTCAAACATTCTCAAGCTGAAAGGTTTCACAAACTCCATCAAGAATTGACAAAGGCCAGCTCCAAATGCTGAGTCTCTTTTCCCCAGAGATGATATGCATGAGCTTTTTGCCCTTGAAAATAATTTTCTTAGGGGAAAAACAGAACCCAACACTTGTTTCCTCCTTAGAGCTGCTGTGGCATTTGCTGCTCAGAGCATGTGCAAGAAGTGGTCTTGGCCTTGTTGAGATGTGATTTGGTCACATCAAAACCATGTTTACATCTCAACTGCATGAAAAAGTTCTCTGTCACCTCTTGAATCTCTGTCTGCAAAAACCACTGCAGATACCTCAGTAGCTGGGTCTGGAGTAGGAGGGCTGCTGGTGTGCTGCATCATGTCCCTCCAGGTTACCCTAACACAATGAGACACCCAAATCCCTGCACATGCAACACCTGCACTTTAAATCCTGGGTTTGCATGTACAGGTGCCAACTTGAGCATAAAACCCCCATATTTCTGAAACAATGGTGACAAGGAAAACAAGGGAACTGTTTCTATGTGGAACTGAAAGGAGCAAAGGACTGCAGATCTTTAAATACCTGAGCTACTAGAGTCTCACCTGCCAGCCTGTCCAGAGCAGTTCTGCTGCAGAAAGACAAGTGATGCACACAAAGCTACCTTGGTGCTTAGGTCCCTGAATTTGCAAATTGGGTCTCATGGGGGTTCTCCTGTTTCATTTTCTCACCACTGAAAAACAGATAACAAGGAGGCAACAACTCGTAGCCACTTCACACACGCTTGGGGCTGATGGAATAGATTGGGGTTTTCAAAGAAATGATGCAAAAATTGTAGGCTAAGTAGTAAGTCCTTCAGTATTATTAATAATCACCTTAGTATTGTGTCTGAGATAATCATGCTGGTATCAGGGTCTAATACCTCAGTGGTTATGGTAACAATACAAAGTTATTATTCCTTCCACTTTGTAATTATCTCATTTCACTACTGCACAAAGGCAAAGTAAAACTAAGGAGATCATGTACAGCATTGTGCAGCTGGGGCACCAGCACCACTGGGTACTCTAGGATGTACTTACATGACCTTCATTGCAGCAATGCATTTGTGCCTTGCCATGGTTCCTGTGTGCTGCCCTCTCACCATCTCAAGTGGTGGAGAAGTGCTCTTTATTTCCATTTTACTGAGCCAAAGATAAGGTTAAGGGGTCTGCATCTGTACTGGCCCCTGTTTCCAAAGCATCAAATGACTTTGTAATTTAGGTCCCTCATAAATGAGTGAATAAGGGTGAAAAAAACATTCAAAATTAGCAATAAAAAATAGACTAGAGGATTGGAAGATAAAGACAGACTAGAACAGAATCAATGCTAGACATATGACTACAGCCTATGATAGTGTAAACCGAGCACAGGAATTACTCATGGTCACAAAAGATAGTGTTAGAAAGAGCAATAATCTGCACCAAAAGAAAGAATAGTTAAGGTAAAATATCAGCATGAGAGTCACAGCTATAAAAAGCAGATGGGAAGTGGAATTGTCTCCCTAAGGAGGCAACAGAAAAAGTCTCTCTGGATGTTTAAAAAACAGGTTAGGCATGGTGTTTGGAAGCACTGCTGCTCTATATGCAGAAGTCTCACCACATTCATGCTTTTTTTGATGCCAGTGAAATCCCACATATAGCACTGTGGCAGAATAAAAGCCCAGAGGAAAAAGAAAGCACTGTCTTGTTTGCTGTGCCAGAACAGGAAGGCTGGCCTAGGAACTAGCAGCACCCAGCAGCAGAGAGGGGCCTGTGTGCTCTCCAAATTGCAGCCCAGAAGGGCAGGACCAGGTGTTTTATTCCATTCCATGTGGCCTGAGGCAACACAGAGAGGGACAGAATCTGACTAATGATGCCAGAATATGAATTGCTAACGTGGAGGAGAGAAAGGAGACACACAGAAAACTGATGTCAGCAGTTTCATCCCAAACACAAGTCCCATCCTTGTGTGGGTACTTCATCAGGAATGAATTGGTCACAATTAATGAGCAGTGAATGTGAATCTTACATGAAGCTTCTGCCTAAACAAGAACCTTGTTACTCCAAGCACTGCAGAGGATTTCCTGTTAGAACTGGCAGAGACATGGCCAAGCCATGGTGCACTGGGAGAAGCAGCAGGAAGGACCAGTCTCACAGTCACCAGGACAAACCTTAGCACCTGCTGATCTTGCTGTGAACTGACATAAAGAAGGAGAATGCTCCCATGGTGTTGGTGTCTCTGATCTCTAGGAGAGGGGGTGAGTCTTTCCCTATGCAGCCAATGTACAGGGAGTGCCAGGCACTAAATGAACAGCACACCTATTCTGCTTGCACTGGGGCACCACAAGATACAGGGAGATGCAGGGCATCTGCTCCTAATATCTCAATCACATGCTCCAGACAGGAGTGAGGGAAAAGAAAAGTTGATACCTAGTCCTAAGAGAGAGAGGGATTCATGAGGTTGGTACAGAGCCCATCTACCTTTGCTTGCCAGGACCACTCCTCCTGTTTCTCTGTTTTATCTGTCAGAAGCAGATTTCCTGCATTGAACAGTTAAAGACTTATTTCTAAACAATAGCAGATAAGAGGGAACCTTTATGGAATTCCAAGATTAAAACATAAAAGTGAATACTCCTTGCTTTGGGTAGAACCATATCTCTCTCTAAGTTCCCCTGAAAACAAAGACCAAATGTACTTTTGCTGGAATGATCAAGATCCTACAGCATCTTTAAATCAAAGATTTCTTTGATTCATGATTTCTCAGTGGTAATTATTCTCTGTAGAAAAGACCAAGCTTCTATAATGAGATAATCCTGAGCATAAAAGATAGTCTTTCCATATAGCCAATAGCAGTATTTATCACAGTAGTGATGTGGAGATGAAGAAGACCCCTCCACTCCAAGGATCAGGTCCAGGTGGGGCTCTAGCAATGCATGGGATACAAGAGAGCACCACAGAGGATTAAATTTTAAACAAAGATCCCCAGGGCATAAAGCCCTAGCATAACAAACTCCTACCCCTTACACATTTTGAGCTTACCTCTAAAAATGCACACACAAATAAATGGAAAGCAGAATATCAGAGATTTGAGGCTCTCTCCAGCATGGAGTGAAGGCCTCTAGGCACTGGAAGCAGTAATGAGAAGCAGAGCTGCTGCAGGATTGCACTCCCAGTGCTTTGGAACCCGCAGCCTGATAAGAAAAACCCAAAATGATTTTGTGACGAGGGTAATTCCACTGAGTTTAACTGAAACAGCATAAGAAAACCTGAGAGGAAGAGCAGCTCTGCCTGATTAAATAGAGCTCTAAGTATCAGATCAACAGCATAAATATCCACCAGTTCATCACAACTGAGGGAAGATGCTGTTTGCTAACCTATTTGGAAAATTGGCATTTGTATGCAGAATATCCCCTTGCCTCTTCACATACACATTTGATTTTTCAGAGAGTATCCTATGTGTCTGCTTTGAATTTTTTTCCCCATTCACAAAGTGTTTGAGTCAGTCCAGTTCAGAGTGTAATGAGAACTTCAGATCACAAGATTCTTCTAATTATGACATTCCCAACCTCAAAAACATGGTTACAGAGTAGATACTGGGCCTTTTAAGAGTGAAGATGTTAATAGTGGCAAAAGTTCCCTCAAGATGAAAAAGAGCAGTTTAAAACATTGATTTCATTATTCTTAATAATCATCCTTGCCACTGTTTCAGTAATTCTCACTGGTTTTTGACAGCCAGGAGCTCATGCACAGCACTGTGTATTCCAGCACTGTGCATTCCAGCACTTGTTCATCCAATTTTTCTGCCAAACTGAGCTGCTCAGAAGTGGGGCTCTCCCAAACACGTATTGAGGCAGGCATGCCATCAGGATTAGGGAACAGGATCCATCTACCTCTGAGCACAGGCAGCTCACAGAGAGCATTCCTCAAGTCTGCCATCCACCTCCAGGCATGTGGACACACCTTGGATGGCTCACTGCCACCCAGGCAAGGCTAAAGGAAAGTCCTCATGGACAAGATGACATGAGAAAGATGGGCTGCTAACCAAATAACATGGAAAGAGTTTCCACGAATGGGGCATTTTCTTTTTTAATTATATGTGCCTTTCATCTTGCACACTGTACATGGTTTGCTAAGATTGTGCTTTTGGGAGTTTTTGCCTAAGTCTTTCTTTTCAAAACAAAGGCTTTCTGCTTTTCTTTTGTCAATAAAGGGGCAGCCTTAGTTCAGTGCTATTGAAGAGCTGGGCAGAAACAAACAACATTCAGCAACAGTGCAGGAGTAAGAGAGGGAAGAAAAAAATTTCTTAAAAGCAAAAAAAAAATTATTTGGAAGGGACACTTTCTAAGCAGGAAAGGAGTAGCTTCAAAGCAAATTTTAAAATGTATTGTGAGGACAATTTTCTGTGAAAAAATAATAACTGGATTACCCATTTTTTAGAAAGAAACATACAGTAAGTCAGGTAAAAGAAAAATCAGGAAATTCCAGAATTCATGTCCATGTGGACAGTTTGTGTCCATGATGAGACAGTCTTTTAACACTAAACAACTGGCACACAGGAACATCCTTACTTAGAGCAATGGAAGGATGATTCTTACTTAGTCAAAACATGTTGAGTTTTGTTTTCTCCTTAGCAAGTGATCCCATCCCTCATTTCTGACTTATTGCCCAAGCACAACAGCCTTATGAGGGGAGGGCTGGCTCAGATCCATTTTAGGCACAAGAGAAATCCATGCCAAAACCTAACTGCTAAATTTATGTGCCCATCTAAGGATGCCTGGCTTTTGGGGGTAAAACATCATCAGGCTGTCATGCCTTTCAAAGTATGGAGGTCAACATCTGGATGGCTTTAACCATCAGACTGACCTGTCAGATTCAGCCACCTTCCTTAAAACTGCTGGGATTTGTTCATTAAGTGCCTACAGCAGAATTTTTCTCATCTAGTTTGCCTTTGCCATTGTCTTGTTGTGCAATTCCAGAGGGGGTGGAGAAGACAGGCACGTCTCAGGGTGAGATAGCAGGTAGCCTGTGAATGCCATCAGCAGATTGGCTTTGCCTGGATGTTTTTCCTTTTAAAACAGCAAAAGCCAGGCAAAGTGAAGCCAATCCCTGCTGATTTGTCCAGTGCATCCTGCAGGAAGGAGCTACCGACTTCTGTCCCAGCACACCACAGCCTTTCCTTACATTCCCATTCTGAAGCCCTCTCTGGCACCTCTCTTATATTATCTGGGTTATGGAATTATGGAGTTAATTCTGAAAAGAACACCTGAAAGTCCTGTAAGTGCCCTGAGGTACATGCCCACTCTTAGTGTAATTCTGCACATGAATCTCTCCCCAGGCATTATCCTGCTGATGTCCTGAAGGCATCATTATATTCCTGAAACCAAAGCAGCTGCATGTGGGAGGAAAATACAGACATAAAGTTCATCAGAACTCCCTATGTCCGTAAAAGGTAAATAATTGCAGGAGTAAATCACTGCAAGGTAAGTCCTTAATTATTTAGGACTAAACAGCAGTAGCAGCATTACAGATGTGAAGTAGTATTTTGTTAACCACTCAGCTTGGGAATACTTACACAGAAAGATATGATTCTGCAAAAGAAGAGGAGGAAAAATGTAGATTGTGATGCTTAGAAACATTTTCAAATCAATTATTTTCAATTCAGGAAGTAAAATTAAAAAGCATGAACAAACATCAATCCAAAGAAAAAAAAATGTAATTATTTTTAAGTTACTAGTAAGTATTGGCTATTTTAGATAACTCAGAGATGCTTCTGCTAATTCTGTCTGCATCTACATTTCCTTGGATTTTTACCTTTCCTGTTGTACTGTATAAAAACTTCACTAAGCACAAGAAAAACTGACTAAAAAGCAGCAGTGAGAAGATGTCACTGTCACTAAGTGGTGACATCTATAAAGTGCTCTCAAATCCACAAATCAAACTAACTGAGAGGGAAAAAAAAGAGATAAAACAGAATTCTTCAATACCTTTACTCCATATTTTGTCTTCCACAGTAGTTTAAACTTGCTTGGGAAGAGAAGGGGTTTTGTTTAGGTACTTAATTTAGTTTTATTCATAGAACTCTCTTATTTAAGGAGGAAAAGAATATATATACATACATTAAAAAAAGGGAATTGGTGTGAAATTGTGCACCAGATTTTCAGCTGGTACAAAACAGAAGTACTTTCCTTACTTAGGAGATGTAATTCCAATCTCCATCAGCTGAGCATCTGATCTAAAGAGCTTTCCTCTTACAAAAATATATTCAGACTCACCTCAATTTAGACACAAAGTATACCAGACTGAAACTGGCTTCATGTCTCGTATTTCAAAACAGTTTTCAACCTCTTTTTTCTATATTTTATCCCATATCCTCTTTTCTGGTCAGAAAGAGCAGAAGATGTAAACATTGACAGAATCATAGAATCATTTGGGTTGGAAAAGATTTTCACTGCAGCTGCTGGATCTGCTCTTTCTAGGCCTACTTAGAAACTTTGATGTGTACTTTATGAAAGCACAGAATGCTTTATAGCACACTGAATGAAAGAGTTTAAAGTCCCTTGGGGACATCCAGCCATCTTCTCCATGATCCAGGTGTGCATAAGCCAACCCAGCTTGCTTATATGGCAGGGACAGACACCTTAACTTCCATGCCCGTAGGCAGAGTGGCATTTCAACTTTGTGCAGGGGGATACCAGGTTTTAGGGCAACAATCCAGGTTTTAACTCTTCACCTGAGAATGCTAAGGACTCTAAGAATTGTCTTGGAGAGTACTGTGGGAGCATTTTGTTCCTGCTGGCCCTCTGCTGAAAGCTGCTGTGTCTGAATGCTTAGAGGGGTGACACTTTCTGTACTGAAAACAAAGCCTAAAATTACAAACTGAGCAGAGCTGAGCACAGCTAAGTCAGTTAGGGAAGGAGCTCCAGGGGAACTCGTGCTAAGCAGCTTAGGTTCCTTCTGAAAATCCCACACCTTTATATTTCATCCTCACGCAAAACACAGAACCATCAGTCACGTGTTCTTCCCACAGGAAGAACAATCCCTGTCAATGCAGTATCTAGGTAACAAAATCTATATTCATATTGTTACAAGGTCTTCAACTGCAATGTTTGTGTTTGGTAATATGAGAATTTTTTTTGTCAAAACTCTCTTTTTGTTTTAAATATGAACATTTGTATTGTGTTCTGTTTTCTTTTTAAATTTCCAGTTGAAACTACAGTTTCTGACAGATATGTGAAAATTGTAGCTCACAGTTCCACAGACATTTTCCCTACTGACTTTCAGATCAAATCCAGCTCAAGCAATTCTCTCCCAGCCTAGTCCCAACTCTTGTACCCCTTTGGAAGTTCAAGCTTTCTGTCAGCATTTTCCATCAATACAGCATCCTGTATACTCCCAAATCTACTTGAAGAAGCTTACTAGCTTACCGTTTCCTATTCTTGGAAATGCCAAAGCAACTCTGTATCCTAAGACCAATGTTCCTACTTACTGAAGTGAGGTTGACTCTGTAGAACAAATACATATAAAGAGTCAGGAAGCTCATGCAGTTGCACTTCCACCAGTGTGTTTCAGTAGTCACACATCTGCTGACACCTCAAAGAAGTTTATCTGTAATGCTGCCACTTGCAACCAGGTCAATTATCTCTGCTCATTCAACAGTTAAACACGCAGCCTCTTACAAAGGGCCCGAACATACAAGTTGAACATTCAGGAGACACAAACACAGCAAGTTAAGATCTTACTCAGGAGTCCTACACAGATGAGTGAGTGGGCAGGATGCAGCCCCCTGGTGCAGGGACAGGCACTAAAACCACAGCTGATCCAAATTCCTGGGGCACCAACACTACTATCAGCACACAGCTATGAGACAGGTACTTCTCAACAACTTCTCAAGAAACTATATCAAGTGGACTTGATACAGACATGATCCTATCACTTAACAAGGCAAGAGAAACCCAATCTCTCTTGACCACCTTCAGCTCTAGGGTGAGTGCCATGTCTGCTATAAGCTAGGACTTTACAGCAAGATCTAAGTGAATCAAAAATGTAATTTAGAGGGCTTTGAAAGATGGACAAGTTTGAACTGAACCAGCATATGGCACTTATTAGATGAAGAAATGGGTATGAACTGCAAAGCTGGCTTCCAAGAGCCCACAGTTATTCTTTGTGATCTTTGGAATTTCACAGCCACTTTTGGGGCCCAGAGCATCAAAACAATCTGCCGGGGAAGGCTGGATACACCCAGGGAGACACTGAGAGGGAAATGCGATAGCATCAGCAGAGGAGCTCAGTTACACAAAAGGAGAGGCGTGGCTGAACCACAACTTTTCTGATTCACATCAAGGCTTTCCCAAAGCTGAGAGCTGCACTCTCTGAAGAGGATGGTACAGAGCCAGAGCTGCACTTTGTTTTCACTGCCTGCTGCACTGGGACGGTAGTGATAAAGGAAGGAAGAGGTGTGAGGAGAAGCCGAGGTGGGCTCACCAGAGTGTGTCCTGAGGTGTCCTGTGAGGGCGTCCCTCCGCCGGCAGGCGTAGCTACAGAAGGGACATTTGAACGGTTTCTCCCCAGAGTGCAACTTGATGTGCCTCAGCAGGTTCCCCTTCTGGGTAAAAGAAGCTCCACATTGGTTACAGTGGAAGGGGCGTTCACCTGGAAGGGAAGGGGAAGGGAGAGAGCTGTCAACACACATCGGAGGATGCACAGAGGCCACTTTCCCACTCTGTACCAGTGCCAGTGCACATGGGTACAGTCCCCACCACCACCATCACACGGCACTTCTAAAGTCAGAGGCCGTTTCTTTTGCACAATGGGCAAAGCCTCCAATAGTGATTTGAGGCTCTTTCCTTGAGGAGATCAATGGTTCCTGGTTTTCTTGAAAGTTCTTCACCTCAGAGCTTCTATCCTTCATAAAAGATGAGCTCTGCTGAAAATTTAGATCCATAGTTGTGGGTTTGCAGTATTTATGGTTTTGCACTTATTTTTCGTATAGGTCCAATCCATACAAGGATTCAGAGCTGATCATAACAATTGGACCTTAGCAAAGGTGTTAGAGCCTTTGGTTCAAACCAAACCTTTTGCTTGCTAATGTTATATTAAACTGACAGCCTTTTTGAAGGCTGCTTTGCATTGCTAGAGTGATATGGAGGGCATGGATGCGAGTGAGGATCAGGGTTGCAAGCTCTGGGCAGTACTGAAAGTTGAGAAAAATCTTACACCATTAAACTGTGAAACAAGCAAATTTGCACTCTACATAAAACAAATAAAAAAGACTGATTTGTTGAAAAACTAACAGAAACCCTAGACCTTACCCTGTCACTTCATCCCATTTGTTCACACACACTCACACACACATCCAAAGCTTATTTTTATGTTAAGCCTTCATATCTGCCTTAGACAGTGGGGATCTGGTCTATTAAAAAAACCCCACCTTTAAAAAAAAATATTATTTAGAGGAAAACCCCTGATGAACTCACACAGGCTTTCTGAAACATTATCAAAACCATACTCTACACCAACATTTGTGGAGGACAGTCAGACTGTTCCAGCAGTCTTGTGCAGGCAGTCAGCTCTAATCACCTGCTAATGTCCTGCTGAGCAAATCAATTGAACACAAGCATACCCTTGTGCTAGCCACTTGTCCAAGCACTTTACTGCAGCTGGACTTTAGATCACGCAATTCCAGAACAGTTTGGGTTGAAGGGACCTTAAAGCCCATCCAGCTCCATGCCCTGACATGTCCAGGGACATCTTCCACCAGCCCAGAATTCTCCAAATCCCACCTAGCCTAGCCTTGAACCCTGAGGGATGGGACAGCCACAGCTTCTCTAGGCAACCTGTGCCAGGGCCTGATCTCCCTCACAGAAAAAATTTTCTTCCATATATACGTGATTTAAATCTACCCTCTTCCAATTTAAAGCATTACCCAATGTTTACACCAAGTAGGACTACAACTCAACAAGGTCTTGATCATTAGATCTCAGATGTGAGCGACCTCATCCACATTTTTCAGTGTATCACCTATTATGGAATCTTGGCCAAATCCTGCTGGAGCCTTCTGAGTTTGAGTTCAGTGGCCTGAAGCACAGATCTTATGAAAAACAAACACATTCTGTGATCGTTCACATATCTTCAAAGCCTTTATAATTGCTTTAAAACAATTACTCCCTCGCTGGACAAATTGAATTCTACATTTGTATCAAAGTAGTCCATGTGTCTGTCTAGGGTGAAGTCCAAAAACACATCTGGAGAATCAAATGGAAGGAGAGGGAGAAGAGGGAGGGAAAGAGCTCTTACAGATGTCCACAAGCAATTCTTGTATCAGTGGTTCTAGTCACTGCTAGGACTAGGATGCTGCCAGGAGAGCAGCACAAAGTGTGCCATGTATATGCCATACTGTGACTTTATTTCACATGTGGGACATGGAAATCACATCTGAGGCTGCCTCAGAGGTACGCAAGGAGTATTAAATTTCCTATAATCTCACCAAAAACATTATGGACTAATAATAATAAAAAAAATCACGGCATAAAGCTCTTCATCCAATACACGGAACATGAGCTCATTAGAATTGGTAAAGAGTTTGTGGTTTCCCTTTCAAACTCCCACACTAAACTTAAATGATCTGATTAGCCATTATCTTCTTTTATATCATTTCAAAATGTCCATAACAGAGATCTGTAAAGAGACTAAAGTAGAAAAATACATGGGTTTGTTTTTTTCCTTTTCTGTTTTGCTTTCGCTGTCTGAGAAAACAGGCAAAACCCTTTCCTTTGACACGTTTCTGAGTATTCTGGAATGATAGCTGCAGTTTCAGGATGACAACATGAAAGAAGGTAGCACGTTTCTTACCAAGCCTAAAATCTTCTTTTACTCCTGCTGTATTTAAATTTATGCAGTTACTGCGTTTTACCCACTACATCACCCACTTATCTCTGACATTTTGGAGGCCACATACGAGCAGGTATTACTCCTCCAAAATCTGGCTGCTCTAGAGATGCTGAAAGCTTTCAGTCAGGAATTCAAATAGTCACTGCACCACGGTTTGATGGCAAAGACGACATGAAAACACTCACCGCAAAATCACCCGTAGTCTGCTCCTCTCTTGCAACAGACAGAATCTGCTCCAATAGCACACTTTACCTTAAATAACCTTTGTATCTATTTAAAGCCAGCCTGAATTCATTTCTCCTACTGGCTTCATTCCGGGTAAATAGCTGCTTTGATGTGTTTGTTACACTTTTGTCCAATCACTCGATTCCAGCTCCTTGTTTAAGCCTCAGGCTTGAGGGATGCAGTTTTGGTCACACCTTCGTGCTATTGATTAGCAGCTTTTACATTTAGCACAGCTAATCTGAGAGGCCATTATCCAATAGAAGGGTGCACAAAGAGAAGTAAGGACTGCATAGTAGGAAGATTCTGTTGGTTTTCCAAGAACTGTGCTGTCTGATGCCCACTCCAGATACTAGCAAACAAGCCTTTTTTATCACTTCAATGCCT
This sequence comes from Erithacus rubecula, assembly GCF_903797595.1. Lineage (NCBI taxonomy): Eukaryota > Metazoa > Chordata > Aves > Passeriformes > Muscicapidae > Erithacus > Erithacus rubecula. The sequence continues at coordinate 3,759,550 of NC_136659.1, read as the reverse complement.
TGAGAAGACTGTGTTCCAATTATTTCTCCCGCTGCCTTTTCCTGGTAGTTTTGTAAACTGTTCTCCAGAATTATTACTTCCCAGTAACAAAATAACAACCTTGACATCCTTATTCACCTCCCTCACTTTTCTGTGAAAACTCAAGAGGTTTTATCCATAAGCTGAAATCAATCATACTTCAAACTAAACATCCACTCACAAAAAGTCTTTTAAACACAGCTTTTCTCTACATGATGGTCCCTGATTGTGTTTAAAGTGTTTTTGGGGGTGATGGTAACACAGACACATCCAGAACTACGAACCTATTAAAGGTAGCACACACGACTTCAAGAGAGTAATGACAATTATAACACGGTGTGCTTCACCATCACTTACAGCTGGTATTTCCTGCTTGACTCTCTGTACTTACACTGATTTAATGAATAAGAACTCTGCTGAAAGGCAACGAAGCAAGTTTTGTGCTTTTCAGCACTGGAAACTATGTGACTGCAACATAACTACAAACTACTTCTAGTCTACTTTAAGTATTAAACCTCTTCTCTATTACTGAGCTAAACAGGGCAGAAACCTTCCAACTCAGTGACTTTCAGAGTGGCAAGAGGGGGAGGGAGAGCAGCCAAACAAAAAAGATGTTTCTTTTCAACTCCACATTTAGTCTAAAGCCAGACAAAATCAGGAATGCCTAAAAAGCCCTTGCTCTCAGCAGAAGGAATTTAATTATTTAGTTATCCAGGAGTGGACAGGCAAGGTAAGTCAGAGCTGCCAAGTATTATCTTTCCTGAAGTCTTTGTAAGAGGGGTTTGAGCCAGGAAATAATTAAATTAATAAATAAATACATCCATAGAGTTTTATCATTTTACAGTTAACTAAAATATTAATCAAAAGGTACGATTTCAATATTTACCTCCAAATTACATTAAAATACTGTTGAAACCTCACAGCTCATTGTTTAACATGCATCCATTACTGCTGTTTCCTCCAGGAAAAGGAATCATGAATAATAGTAATGAAAAATTACTCCTCTTGAGTTACATGAGTATCTGAAGTGCACAGGTTAATTTGCTCTGGTGTAAACAAATCCTTAACAAATGGTGAAGTGGAGCCCTGAAGACAGGACAGGACAGACATGGGCCTTTCTTTCAGTGTCTTTAATATATGACAGCTGGATGGAGACTTCACTGCACAAGCTACGAGTGCTGGCTGGCTGATACAACCTGAAACTGGGCAAATGAGCCAATGAACTTCATACTAATAGACTGCACAGATGTCAAATGTTGTTTCAAAAACCAAACCAACTCCTTTTTCTGCTTAATTGGAAGTTTCCCTGCACAGCAGCACTCCTTTCCCACCCCAGCACGGAAGTGCTGTGCAGAAGTTTCAGTATGAGTTAGCCTTCTTTGAATCTCAGACCAGTGCAAAACAGTGATATTTTCTCTGCAAAGATAAGATATTTTCTGTACTTAAACTGAAATTTGGCTGAGGATGTGGAGTCCACAGATTTGGCAGCCAAGAAGACAGATCTTCCTAGCCCTTGGCTGGTAACTTTTTCCCTTTGAAATCAAAGGGGGACTGCCTTACAAATTAATGCACTGGTTCTCAATAACACAGTCAGGGTATTCCTACAGCAGCAGTCCTGCTACATAAAAACCTGGTCCAGAGGGACTTCAACATCTCTCCTGGTTAAATGTTGTATCTGAGGAATCTCAACCTTTTTTGTGTGGCAGATACTTTTGATATGCAAAGTACAGCTTAAGTACTTCTCAAATGGGATTTTTTCTTTCCAGCCTCTTAACACAAAATTACTGTGCCTATGCTGCCATCAGAAAGTATTTGCTTTTACTAATAATACCGATTTTCACCCTTCCACAATAGGCTTTTTGTTAGTATTCATTTTGTTAAAATGAAACATTTCTCCCGATTTATCAGATGCTGCAGCTGCTGGGATTCTGCTCTGTCCCAGAACACAAGGGATTATCAGCAGTACTCCCAACACAGTGACAGTGCTGAGCTCCAACCTGCATTTACCCAGACACAGAGCAGCAGACCTTGCTCCATTGCTCTGTTTGTTATTCCAGGGACCATAAGCACTCTGCATACCTCCTTACTGCTCTGATTCACTCAACTGCCTGCACATTGCATGAAATCAGTGATTTTAGCAGGTTTTTTTGATGGAAAAAAAACCTGCTTTCAAACAGGGCAATTTATTATAAAACAGTAGTGACAAATCTCTCATGAAAAATTCCTGGGAAATCCTGGGTGATTTCCAATTCTCCTCTGTACAAATTTATGACTGCATTCTTAAGACAGAAAAATCTTTTAAGTGAACCCAGAAAAGAAGAGTTTAGTTATTGAGTACTGCAAGTAAAACACATCCTTCTGCCCAGAGCAATTTCAAAATCTCAGCTCTCTTTCCTTATACTTAAGTAGGAAAAGAGATGACTTTTCAGGACGCTAGACTTCAGAACCTAAGTAGAAAACTTGACTTTCAGAAATTTAGCCCTAAAATTTTGATTCAGTGCCAAATCTATTAATGTTGTAAGAGACAATGCAGAAGGCCTACACCGGTTACAAATTAGATATTAAAACCAAAAAACCTTTTCTGTCACAAAATGATAGAGGTAGTCCAGTGGAGTTCATCAAAATGTGTTTATATGTCTGTTTATTTAAATTTACTCCTGATTAGCTGCTTAGGCATACGAATCTTTTATATGAACAACACAATTTGGTTTTTCATCATTTATTACTCTGTCCTAACAACTTGAACTCTGCATGGGAAAAAAGTTAAATTGCATTCAGAGTTCCAGGGTTGCATATGCTCAGCTGTAATGCTATGGGGGCTAAAGCACAGGTTGAACATCTCCCTCCTGAGCCCATAACTCATTTCACTGACTCATGGTATCAAAGTGTTTGTGGAGTCCAAGCAAAAATCTGAGACTGTCCTCAGTTAACACTCCCAAAAAAGCCTGAAAGTAACATACCAGCCCAAAGTATGAGTGGGGCAAGGTTGACATCCCCACTGCCTCTACCCAGGCTCTGCTTTGCCACTGTGCTGCTGCTGCATCCACACAGAGAAAGCATTTAACCTCTGCCTTTTATAAAACAGTGAGGATGAGTAGTTGTGGAAGCCCAATCCCCAGAAGTGTCCAAGGCCGGGTTGGACAGGGCTTGGAGCAACTCAGGCTCAGGGAAGATGTCCCTGGCCACGGCAGAGGGTGGAATGGGATGAGCTTTAAGATCCCACCCAAACCATTCCATGATTCTATGATGCCAGCCTTCCCTTAGAAATAAAAGCATTACAAAATCTAGCAGCAAACTAGATAAGGGATTGGGTGTTACAGCAGAGAAAAAAAAAATATTAAAAGGAGATCACAATTCACACCACATAGACCTTGCAGAGCACAGAACTATCAGCTTGGCTGTACCAGAATACAGTTCCTGCTTTACCAGAAACAAGAAGCAAGGGAGTTTTAATTCAGACCCACAGCAGAAAGCATAAAGAGATGAGATATCACTGACATTCCTTCTCATCATCTCAGAAAACTTGGATTATTTGCCTCTTCTCCTTCCCCCCTTCCCTCTACATCTCTAAGCACAAATCCCTGGAGTATCCAATGGCAATATTCTATGACCAAGTCATCTCCTGCAGTAACAAAAAACTGATTGAGATCCTGAAATTTGAAGAATGTTCTGTGGAGTATGAAATTTGGACCAAAAGAACACAGTATGGGATAAAAGGAAAATAAATCCAGCCCATGCTATTTTTCTGACATAAGGATATGGCATATGAGGGAGGGGGTTACCCTGCTCACTAATGCAGGGATTGCATCATGCTTAATTCCCACACCAAGCATTTTATTTATTCTCTGTCAGCAATGACAAATAAATAGAAAGGCCTTCTCCTGGTGCCCAGCAGATTACAAAAACACTTCACCTCAATTAGCAGTGTTTCAGAGAAACACAGTGTTTGGCACAATCAGCAGTGCCACAGGCCCTGTGATGGAAGGGCTGCAGACCAGAGCATCACTTGGACCACGATCTGAGGGATGAATGGGCAATCCCCAGCTTGATCTATCACAGGAAGGGGTGACTGCATACCAGGATCAGAGAGATGGGACACTGACCTCACCTACTCCGACCTCATCCACGACAGACTATTTTCCCCACCCCTGTATCTGTTTGACTGAACTACATAATGTAGCAGGCAAGACAGCTGCTCTTCAGGAACAGAGGAATAATAGCTGGAGAAATACTCCTCTCTGTGCATACCACAGCCAGAGCCCACAGCACAGCTTCTTGCCAAGCCTTGATCCCCTGTGCAAGGAAAGCTGCACTCATCCCAGCACACACACAAATTACAGCCTCTGCTATGGACCACAGCATTTTGGGTGATTTACATAAAATGCTGACAGGTTTTCGGGGAAGGGAAAAGCACTTCAGTTTTTGCCAATGCAAACAACTGGCCAGATCATGCTTTGGTTGTGTGCAGTTAAAGAGGAGAGTGAAGCAGGATTCAGCTCCCAAAACATACTTAAATTGGCTTTCAGAGGTAGGGATGTACATGCCAGTTGGATTAGCTATAAAGAATGTCATCTGTTTCCACTCACTAGGGACAACCTCCCTTCTCTCCACCATTTTCCCTTGGGCTGCAAAACCAGACTACCCACAGGTCAGGGCTCATTCCAGAGCTGGGGCCAGCCCATCACGCCCCGCTGCTGAGGAAGTGGTGATGTATTTTAAAATACTGCACTTTACAAGATAGATACCAGTATGTTAAAAATACGCCTTAAAATCCAGGATGTGGAAATCCAAGCAAACTTCTCCTTCTGTTGTGGACAGCCAAGTAGCAGTGTGTATTAAAAAACAAACAAACAAAGTGGAGGGGGGGGAAAAAAAAAATCCTCTGCAAAATTTGCCAACTGGTTTACCGAGAACAGAGCACCGAGCAGCACATTAAAAGAAATACCATTTCTATATGCTTGAAATCATCTGTATAGAACAGTACATCCCAGCTCCTCTGCTCTGATGGGAAAAGTCAGAGCTCTCTGAGGAAGCAGCAGTAGCCTGAAGGAAAAAGCTACCAGTTATGCAATTGCTGCCCATGCACCCGCAGACGGCCGTCTCACCCGCACGCAGAGCAGATTTTGTTTCTTCCCCTTTGCATTTACACATCTTCTTTAACATGAAAAAGACAGCTTGCCTGTATTTCAAAGATGCACCAGCTATTTGGTATCTCAGAAATGCAGACCATTTAATTAAGTACCTAAACCTAAATTTAGCACAACTAGTTTAGTTGCTCGGGTTCAAATACACGGACTCCGATGCACCTACAGTACATATGCTCAGATACATGCAAGCACCAGTGAAAACTTTTCAGGAGGTTGAAAGCTGGAGACTCAGTCTGATACATTCTTGTTTCTCTTTCCTTCTTCTAGTAACAGCACACCAAAGTGTTAATCAAGGTTTTGATTCTCCAGCTAATGCTTTTCTCCTCTCGTAATTCCTGTCTAAAATCATGAGTGTATCATAAACGATACTGCCATGCTTTGCATTACACACTTAGGTCAAGTTTTTATCAATACAACTCATAGACAGGAAATTAACTATGTAATATATATTTATTAGTCCTCTGTACAGAAATTCTATTGATTTCTTGCCCATCAAGAGCACACTACTGGACTGCAAACTACCAGGTTTACAAAGGGATTACACAGTCTTTCTTACTCTACTCTAAAACTCCACCTTTCTTTTTATATCCTCACAGATGTCAGCCAGTGTGTATCTCTCACCTCATTAAATAATAGCAAAGATAAAAAGTAAAATATCTAAAAAATACAAAGAACACACACCCTTTGAGGCTCCACCACAAAAACCTGTGCTTAACCTTAATAAGGTTTAAGTGTGCATCCAAAGTTGAGTATCTTGAAGCCCTTCAGGTGACTTACATGTGCTTAAATCTCATAAAAGTTAAGCACAAGCTTAAGTGCTTTTTTGAATCAAAGGTAGACTGCTGCAAGACCAGAGAGCATCATCTTCTGGCACCACCTGTACTTCTGCTGGAGGTGACTATTGCTCCCACCTGAGGAGTGGGCAGCACAGGGGAGTGAGTACCAGCTTCCTGGGCACACCATATTACCATATTAGCCATGAGTTCCCTGAAACATCCCAGTTTGAGCTCAAGGCATGATTTTTCAAACCACCAAGACCAGCCCAATAAGCAGAGGTCCCCTTTGCCTATTAAATTCTCAAACCCACAAGCCTGGTAAGCTATTTGGGACTCCAAATGGTAATAAAAATACAAGTGCTGGGTGAGATCAAGCACTGAAAGCTGCCTGCAGAATGGTATTGAGATGGTGTGGGGGAGCCAGGGGTGGTTCAGATGAGTATGCTCACACAGTGAGCAGCAAGCCCACCCTGGCATCAGGACAGCTGGGTAATGAGTGTTCCCTCCAGGGTTTGCTCATCCCAGACCCAGCCACTTCCAAAAGAAGTGTGAGATCCCCAGGAAGCTGCTGGTCTTGTCCACCTGTGAGCACCTCCAATGGAAGAACACCTTAAGACTCCTCTTAAAGGCTGAGCAGCTTTGCACTGCACACACACGAACAACACGACCCACCTGCCCCCATGCCAGAGAATGACTCCCACCACCTTGCTCCAGTCAAGAACAGTAAGAAAAGCAATTTCCAGACTTTGGTGCTGTTTCTAAGAACAAAACACTGGAAATTAAAGGAAGCACCATGCTTGCCAGCAGGAGAGCATCACCAGAATTTGGAAAGCAGGAAGAGAAACAAAAGAAGTGAAGGCCATTTTCTCCCTCCCCAGCTTCCTGCTACCCCAAGAATGAAAAGGGAAGAGAGAAGAGTTGTCAGGTAACATCAACATCGCCACAGATTTTCTTTCAGCTGCTTACCAGTGTGGCTCCTTTTATGTACCATTAGCACATTGGGCCCAATGCAAACCATGCCACAGACGTCACATTTCAGTTTACCATTCGGAAGCCGGATTCCTCCCTCGCTTGATAGCTCCTGGATCTTTCTGTTATCCACCATCTCGTTACTCCCAATGAAGGGATCTTCCAGGCTGCTTCCTCCATCATGAGCTCTGATAATATCTTCATGAATCAGGGGCTTCCTGTCAAATTCCTCATCACTTTGCATTTCTAGCTTTACTGAATTTGCTGAAATTAAAAAAAAAAAAAAAATTAAGTTCAACGTATGTATTTTCCAAGTTCCCAACTACTAATAATGATAAACTTTTTACTGTTATCAATATTAAATCCTTGAAGCTCAAATCATCATGAAAGTCTCATGGTGGTGATGGCATCACAAGTTACAATCACTTATTTCTTTAAGCTTTGTTTTGTTTTGGGTTTTTTCAATTCCTAAATTCTATATAAGTTTAAGAACTCAGGCAGTGTGATCGAGACAGCTGTCAAAAGTTGCAGAGATGCTGCAGGATTAAGAACTGACCTCCTGCTTCTCCACTGAAACCAGGAGAATTGCCTTCTTCTCAAGGAGCAAAAGCCACAGGAGCAAAAGCCAAAGCCAGAGCTGCTCCTTCCAGGCCTCCCCTGCCCAGTGCCCTGAGAGGCAAGGCTCTTTCTCCCAAAGGCACAGCACAAGGAAACAAAGCAGGATTGTTCCAAATGCAAAGATCCAGTGAAGCCAGGCTTGTGGGCTGTGCCAGTAATCTCCAAATCACCCTGCCTGCACAGACAGGTTCCCCAATGGAGGGGAGACCAATCTCTGGATGAGCCTCCAGTGCTTTTTGCTCCCACCTTCTGATTCACGTCCATGGGATACTGCCAAGGCAAACAGGGCTGCAGCAAGACCTACACTGCTGGATTATTTATATTTGCAAGCGAAATACATGCAGTGTAAGACCTTTCACATCTGCCTGGTGAGACTGGCTGCTGATTTCTGTGATCCTCAGGTGACAGGATAAACCTCCTTTAACCATTGAGAGCTTGTGGTATCAGCAAGCCTTTAAAGGAAACAAATGGGCTCAGCTTTTTCACAAAGGGGTGTCAGTGCAGGGGTGTTGTAATCACCAAATGCCCCCACTTCAGTGCTTCAGGAGTTGGTTGAACCTGCTGAAAGGCCCATCCCAGAGTCAGAGCCTCCATCCACAGTGTCAGCCAGAAGGCAAGCCCACGTGTCTGCTTCCCTAAGCCTTGATCCTGCTGAGGGGTTTAACAAGAAGGTGATTCAGCCTTCATATCTAAGCAGTCTTTGACCTCTGTACTAAGGCCATTGGCACGAGTGCCAGTGACAGCAGCAGACCTGGAGCACAAATCTGTGCCCTGGGCCTGCCTGGTGTCACCAAACTCTGGCCACATGTGCTCACTTCTTGGCAACTTCCAAGGGGTCTCCATCCAGAAACCCAATGGCAATTATAACTAAACACTGTGAGGCATCACACCTTCAAACAGCTGGAAATATCAGATGAAAAAATGCTACTATTTAGAGTTCCTCCTTCATCTTCCTTTCTTCCCCTTCCCAGAAAACACAGGGTTCAGAGACTGATGTTGACACTGCAACTCTAAATCACTCTGTTACTACCAGGGAAAGCATAATGAAAAGGGTTCAGCAACCAGAGACCAAGCAATGGTAAGATGTTCCTTTTTAATAAACATCTGTTGAAACATCTTTCACTACTCATCAAGGCACTAATGGCTAAGAAATGAAAATAAAGTATTACTATGGCAAAGCCCATCCAGAGCAAGGACACTGCTGCATCAGATCACAGCAGACCAGTATCAGCACAGGCACTGCCATCCAAATGGTCTGTAACTACAAAATACTCGAGCGCATCACTTATAGAAAGGAATTAATATTTTTGTTACCACAGAGATGCATTTATTGTTCTTAAAAGAGTAAAAAGCAGCCCAGACTGAAAGGCTGGCTAGGACATGGCCCCAGGCAGAGCCCTGTGTAAAAACAGGTCAAGAGGAGGCAGTTTGCATGGGGAGCAGGAGGGGACTGGCCCCACCAGAGCAGCAAGAGAAGCCATGGGAAGCAATCCTTCCCTAGTGCTGAGCCCAAGTGGCACAGCCACAGCCTTCTGACCGAGAACATCTACCCTCCTGGAGGGGATGAGCAGAGAGCAGGAAGAGCAGCTCTGGCAGCTCTGTGGGCTGTCAGGGAGAGAGCTGAGGTCCCAGACCCACCTCCCATGGAAAGCACATACTGGTGATTTATGGACAGCCCACTTTCAGAGGCAGTTCCCTCTAATAATAGCTGCCTTTTGGGCTATTCAGCAAGTCTGAGAATGAAGCCCAAAGAAACGGCTCGCTGGCTTTAGGAGCAGGATTTAATACACTCAGCCACACAAGTAGCTACAGCAGAGCCAGAAACAGTGTCTATGCTCTTCACCTAAAACCCCAGGTTGCTGCCACAAGCCTGCACACTGTCCTAGCACAGCACTGCACAAAATATCCAAAAGCCACATCCCAACTGTGCATAGTTACATGTACTCACAACAGAAAGTCTCGACTCTTACGTGTCTTCTTACGTATATACATTTTTGTCAGTTTCTCTGATTTGGGATAATAAACACTTGAGTGCAGTTAGTGCTGAGCACCATGACTTCCCATTCACAGCTGTGGAGCTCTGCCTGCTCAGCACTCATGAGAGCAACGCTGTGAGAGCCTACAAACGGGAAGACCACTTATATTATCTTCCTTCCCTTAGCACTTCTTTCTGCTGAATGACATTTTCAAGCGACAGGAAAAGGAGCAGGACAGACTCCCCACACGCAGAGCTCACAAAGCCCCAGGAATTCACACTGCATCCTTCAGAACATCCCAGCTATTCCATGAGCTGTGCAGGCTGTTTTCTGTCTCCCTCCTTCCCTCATCCCCGTGCACACAGAGCACTGCCAGTGCCATTTTCAGAAACCCTCTGGTAGCTGTGGAAAGGTTTCCTCCAGCTGGGACCAACAGCAGCTCTCCAAGGAGGGGAGAAGGGATCTCCTCGTGCTAATCAGGGCATCTCCTCTGCCTTACATCATACAGGTGTACATATTAGGCTGTGTGGTAGCTTGCACACAAACAGGCACTTAAATTGCATATAGTTTGTTTTCTTTGTTCTCAGGAAGCTGCAATCGTTTAGTAGTGGCACTGTCTTTGTTTTCACCTAAAGCACTGAGGGAGCACAATGAACACTCCTGCAAAGGAAAAAGAGATGTACAAGGGATGTTGAATCCCCCATCAAATTTCACCCTGTGTTCCCTTGCCTTTCTTGTTCATATGCTTGATAAATAAGTGAGTGGATTTTGTTGGGGTTTTGTTAAGTTTTTGGGACATTCCTAAAAAAAAAAAAAAAAAAAAAAAATTTGCAGCAAAATAGACAGTAGGGATAAAACTGTAATCCAGCTCACTGCAAAAGCATGAACTTGAAGTCAACCCATTTCCCTCCAGTTAATATATGTTCCTTGGACTTCTTCCAGACCGGCAAAACACCTTGTGTGGAAAAACACAAGAAGCACAAAAGCTCCTACCTGGGAATAGAAAGCTAATGGCACATATTTGCCAGTCTACACATTTATGTTGTTTTCTTTTTTATTTTTCTTTATTTTTTGGGGTTTGGAAGATTGGGTTTTTTTGGATTTTTTTGTGTTTTTTTTATTCAGCACGCAAATCAGCTGATCCTGAATCACACTTTATCCTGAGTGGCCAAATTGAATAAAATTACTGTTAATGTCTCATAAGTGCCAATTAAACTCCAATTCTGCGTTAAAGAGTTTCTTGGGAACTTTTCAGTACAAAAATATTTCCTTCACCCACAAATTAGCATGGCTACAAACCAGAAGTTGGAAGGTCCACGTAAAAAAACACATTCCTGGTATTTTATCTTCAACCATGGAAATTTTTCCCTCAAAAGTGAGATCTGGGGGAAAAAAATCTTTCTGTCTTGTTGAGAGATTTGATACTCAGGTGGAGTGTAAAGTGAAGGACTGGATATCTTCTTAAGCAAGCAACAAGAGTGAAATTTCCACTAAGAAACAAAATTCCTCTTGTCCAACACACCAGGGAGAAGGCAGCAGGGCTGTACCCCCCTGTCTCCTCCACCGTCTGCTGTCCTAGGTCAATGCTTATTTTATCTGTGGCCTTGGAAAGCCAGGCTGGCCACTGTCACCGAGGGTTTGTGGTCTCCAGCTGGAGGCTGGCCTTTCCTGGCAGCAGCCATGAACCACCAGCCCCTTCCTGCTGCCCCTGGAGCAGCAGCAAGTCAAGCCAGACCCCTCAAAGCCTCCCACGCTTCTGCCCCTTCCTCTTGCCAGCAGCAAACAGCCTCAGATATTCATCCTTGAGGAGGTAAAATTTAAACCTGCCACCCCCGAGGAGCCTTGGATGGCTCTGTGGGTGAACACAGTGAAGGACATTCACAGACACAACGTGACCAGAGAGTGGGTGCCAGCTGGGGCACCAGCAATCCCAGCTCTGCTCCAGGTTCCCTGTCCAGAAAACAACAAAAAGCAGCTTTCAAAGCCCAGATGATGTGTCTGTCTTTACACCCAGATGCAAAGAGATTGTGAAAATGAGGCTGAGCCCTAACTACAGCAGCACAATGACAGGCAGCTACAGCACAGCCTTGTGCTTATTGTCCTGTCAGTGGTCAGTGACACTGTCTATTTAAATCATGCACCTCTCCTAGGCAGCGGATTAATGATATTGCTAATTGGCAGCTACAGACAAATAGAAAATGACCCAGTTTCTAACAGATTTTGAACCGAATTCTTACACATCAGAAGCCTTGAAGTAGGTGTGTCCCTATGCTATTAAACTCCCTGGTTTTACACTGTCAAAAGCACTCAGCCAGGGTGAGTGTAATACAGTTAATTTTAAGAACCAGAATGGCAAACCAATGAGTGTTTTGTAAGATGAAAATTAAAGGAGGAGGGGGAAAACCCTTCTGTCTTGATGAATTTTGAAAGTTCAAGGTATGGAATGCCAGAAGCTGGAAACAATGATCCCTGGCTCTTGTTCAGTCTAAGAGCACTCTGATAGCAAAATGGGTCCTTAAAGAGGGTGTTTACATCACTCCAGAAGTGTAGTGAGACTTTAATGCATGTTCAAACATACTTTCCTCCTGAAATAGCACAAAATAGTCTTGGGTGAAAGAAAAATTAATCTTTGAGTTTCTTGTTGCTGATAGAATTTGCGTCTAAGTTAACAACACTTTTCAAGTTCATTTCAACGTAATTGTGAGCTATTAAATGTGTAAACAAGGGAGAGAGCCAAGGGAGCCAGCAGCAAGTCTCCTCTTTCTAAAAAATGCACCACACAAGAGGTGAGAATGCCAGCCAAACAGCGGCAGAACAGGGCACAGAATCGGCTCTGTTGTCACCTCATAGACACAAAGTACTTATCTAACAGGTTGACATTAAAAAGCAATCAGTTTTTAAACTCTCTTTTTGTCTCTAAATAAATACTGTTAAGTTCCTGAGAAAGGAGCAGGTCTCCCCTTCTCCTCAGTAGCAGGTATCACTCCAAAGCTGTGATGCTGAGGAATAAGCAGGGTGAGATCTGCTCAAGGCAGTGCATCTGCTGCTCAGGAGAAGGGAAGATGTCTCTTCAATGGCACCTGTGGGCAATGCTGTCTTACCAACACTGAAATGAAAGGTGTTTCAGATCAGGGTTAGAAAGGTGTATTTTAAAGCAGCCAGTTTTGCTTTCACAGTACATTGAAGCTTTCTGGAAGCTGAATCTGGATGGAACAAATGAGGGTGAATGTCACCTGCAGAAGAGGGAAATTAGCCAACTCAAATACCAAAATGTCTGATCATGGATGTTCCCAATGTCAAATCTGTTTATTGCAAGCTCCAAAGATTTAGCTTTTGGCCACCGAGCCAGGGTGAATCGTAGATGGTGCCACCATCTTGTCATGAGTGACCTCCACAGGGTTCTGTTCATTCACAACAATCCAACCAAATAGTTCACAACTAATAAGAAAGGGAATGTTTCAGAGACTTTGTGCAGAGTCCTTTCCTGCATGCCACAAACGGGATTCTTCAAGCCCACAAGGAGGTGGTTAATGCGCCAGAAATTCAGTGAGAACTCATCGGCTTATTTAGGGATCCTTAGAAATTTTTAGTTTTCACTTTGAAGAATCTCAGTTTAAGCCTGCTACCTCTGAAGTCAATTTAAACTCTCACTAAATGCAACAGAAGACTTATTTCATATCTTCTGGAGGTGGTGTGTGCAGTAAGTGTAGACTAACAGGTCTGTTACACCCAAGTTTAGTTTAAATTAGGATGCTATTGCAGAGCTAAGCCAAGCTTCAGTCAGGTTTTAGCTGACACAAACTGTGGTTGCCATCCTCCCTCAATCCCCACCCCTTCCATCTTTTATACTGGCACCAGTGAGCATGGAACTGGGTGCTACACCAATTTGGTTGAAAACTGATCTTCCTGAGAAAAATCAACCCTTTTCAGCTGGATCAGGCTCCTGAGCTGGCATACTGTGCCATCACAACGACCAGTTTTGGCTCATGTGGAGCTGCACCCCAGATGTCACCACACATTTTCAGCAGCAATGGTTCTAAATCACCAGGTGGCCTCTCCCAACCCAGCTCTCCAGGGCTAGACACAAGGAATGAAGACTGCAGCACTAAAATGCATGGAACAACTTTTATGCTGAAATGGTCATACAAGTTTATGCAAATACGAAGCTGAAAAGAACACAGCTACCATTGGAGGGGCTCTGATTTAAGCAAACACCATCCCAGCACGAGCAGCATTAAGAGCTGAGATCTCTTTTCTATCACAGGGCCCAATTTGATGGTTTCAATGACACAAACACCAGAAATGTTTTGAGCCAGCAATCCTTCCAGTCTTCCACAAGGTCACATTCAGTGAGATTCCTGCTGAAGTCCAAAGGCTGGGACATTGAGTAAGGAGTTTCTTGGTGTAAGTAAGCAAGGCAGTACCTAGGTCAGAATCTGCCCCAGATGCCCAGCCTTCAGGCATGACTGTTTGCTCACCACAAGTCACCCATGCTGCACACCTCCATCTGGCAAGAGTATGAACTCCTAATTGAATATATATGATTGCTCAGTGTCACAAGATTCCTCTCCAGAAAGACCTCAGGCCAAATTTCACCCACAAATGCATCTACGCAAGCAGCACTTACACAAGCCAGAGTCGTGTATTCATATCCCAGGGTAGGAAAAGTACTCCTGATGACCCAGCCTCCCCCTCCCTTTGTGCCTGTACTTACAGAGTAATATAGTGCAACAAATACTGTGCTAAACATAATACAAGGTTTCTGCCAATTCCCTATAGGTGCAAGGAGGAGTTTCTCTTTCCCATTCTCCCTACCCTTTTGCAGGGCCAGAACCTGATGCCTGTGCAAGATGAGTGAACACAGCAGGACTCTGCTCCTCTGCTGTCCCCTCAAGCTAACTCAGATGATAGTGTTGGACTCATGGATTTTCCCTAAGGTCAAACGAGGAGCAATTGTTGGATAGATCTTTATTTGTTCTGCCTTTTCTTCCCCCCCTGTATTGATGGGGTGAGAGGGAGCAGGATTTTCTTTCTCCTCTCCTTTTGCTGTTGTACAAGACATGTTTTTCATGTCATCTGGCAAAGTCTGTCTCTACACATAAGAGCTGCCCAGCCCTTGTGCTCCCTGCTCTGTTGTCCTGCACACTGCAGCAATTGGGATTTTCTGCCTTTGTGTGAATGATTTCCCACTTGTTTCTGAGGGGCAGGTGATGCTGGGGGTGGTGGTGCTCAGCAGCTGCTCTCCAGGGCCCCTTGCATTGTGAAGTTCCATGTCACAGTGGCTGTGCAGTGCAGGAGGCAGGTTTGGTCCTGTGGGGGTCTCCCCAGCCTTTCCTCTGCTGACCTAAAGTGTCTCTTACTGTCTGCAATGTGCACATTCAATACTGTCAGTCTCCTCTCCTGCCACAGCTCTTCTTCACTTCAGTACAGCTATTTCTGATGCACACTGAAAAGCAGAGAGAGAGGAAAAATAAAGGCTCAGTCCTACAGTGAAACACACTATCTACCAAATATTAAACCATGAACACTTTTTAAAGACCAGTTCAGATTCCAGCGAGGGAGGAGAAGAAACACTCATTGAGGAGTGACACAACATTCACCCCTAAGTGGATTTCCTAAGAAGCTGCTGAGAGCTCTATACAGTACAAAAACTAGAAATTTGTAATAGAAAATGCTGACAAACTACAGCTATATATGGACCATCCCTTATACACAAAAATAAAGTGATTGATAACATCCATTTGAAGAGACCAAACCTTATTGCTCACTCATTGTTGTCTCTGCTTCTTATAAAATGCAGGACTTCCCAAAATGGTTTCCAACATACACAAAGGGTAGTAATTATAACTAGTAATAATTATTTCATTTATAAGGAACTTTCCATTAGGGATCTGCACTATATTTGAAAATACACCTGAAGAAATTGTTTGAAGCCAGTGGAATCACTTCTCTGTGTCTGGACTTTGCTTCATTTTCTGCCATTTTTACCACTAAAGACATTATCTTAAATAAGTGAAAGGCTTTCATTACGAAGTTACACATCATCGTTCACAGCTTTCAGGAAAAGTTTTATTTATTTCTCATTATATAAACTCTAAATCATCTTAATGTAACCTGACCTAGCCATGTCCTCCTCCTCTAAATAAGGCACCTCCCCAGCTCATCAACCCATGGAAAATTATAGGATAAGCACCTGCCACAAAAATATTTTCTGTCTTTGTCACTCTATTGTAAAAAGCAGACAAACAACAAAACCTGCTTTATTTATTTTTTTGAGCCAAAGCCTTGTCTGCACCCTGGGAGGCAGGTGGCTGTTGCAAAGCAATGGGCAGGTCCTCTGGTCCATTTGTAGTTCTGGATCATTGCAAACATTGTGCCTGAGCACAGGGACTTCTCCACAGTCACTGCTGGGCTGGACTCCTGCAGGACTAAAAGAAATAAAGGGAAAGCAGCTTTGCCTAACCACAGTGTAACTGCACAATGCTGAAGGAGGACTCTTAAAAGCCAGTGTCTTTGTAAATGCTGATTTCTGTCAGCATGGTGCTGCTTTGAAACATGCATTTTCACTCGAGGAGCAAATAAAAGAAAATTCTATGTCCTTACTTGTTTATTTTTTTTTTAATTATTTGAGATGGCACAAGAGGACAAGGACTTAGGGATCTGGAAATATCTGCTCACAGTTCAGAGACCCCAGCAGTACTGAGTTCAGCCCATTAAGGCAGAACTTAGAGCACAAAAATTCACCCATATCTCAAGATGCACATGAAAGGGCTACTCCAAGAGCCACTTATGGTACATTACAAGGATGGCAGCATCTGGTTTAGTCCCTTAACTTTTCCAAATGCAAAGGACATTTGGAAGAGTTTATAGGCATTTTCCATTTTAATAAGTCACTTCAAGAATCCAAATCTGTTTAAACCCAAATTTTAATATACTAAAAACGAGGGGAGGGTATCTCTGTTGCCTCCTTCCCACAACTTAAAACACACCAGCTATTAAAGCAGCAAGACATTTAAATGACTATTCATTCTGATTTTTTTTAAAGCAGTGCTAGGCTTTCACCTGTATCATTATTATGTAGGCAGTGACAGATGGCAATGGAAAAATATAAAATAACTCTTAGAGTATTAACTTTTTTCAGTACCGTATGTGTCAGATTCTTTAGCATAAATAAATGGCATTACACAGTCTCATTAAATCTATACATCTGTGTAGTAACTTGCAATTTATGGATATTTTCTGACACAATGTTCAAACCAACAGGTTTAGCTCACATGTTTCTTTTCTCACCATGCCATCTCCAAGTCATCAGAAAAGCAAACAAAAGCAAAACCCTACACTAAATATTCCTGAAGAATTCTATGAGAAGATTTGCTATTCATCATCTACACATATTTAAGGGAATGAGAAGGGAAGAGGGTGGTAGGATCATGGAAGAAAGGGACTGGAGAGAGTTGGCAAGTAAAACATAACTAGGCACCTAAAAGTTATATCTTTAATGAGTAAGGAATGACTCCCAAGTTAGATGAAAACAATAACAACAGGGACACAAACAGGCACATTTTCTCCTATTGCCCACTGAAGCACAAAAAGCCCCCATCACAATTTCCCCAGAGCACCCAGGAGCCGTGAGCAGATCCCCCATGGGCTGCTGTGCCCAGGCAGAGCAGGGGCTGCTGGAACAGCTCAGGCTGCTGAGGAGCTCAGGCCATCACTGACTATATGGAAAGGGGCTGTCAGTGGCTTTGAGCACCACTCACCACTATCCAGAGCAATCAGGGAGTCAGAGACACAAGAGCTGTGTACACTGGAGCATTTGATACTTCCTCAGGCCTTTCCCAAACGTCCATAAACTCAGCTGCTCCATGGGAACCATGAGTCCAGTCACCCCACAGTTAAAAAACTCTTTTTGGGCAACAAGTTGTGTGTGAGAGCCCTCCCTTTAACACCAAAGCCCGCTGGTCCAGGCTGGTGGAACAGGATGCAGCACCACTGGCTGTTATCAAACATTTATCAAAGATGTCAACAAAAGATAAAAATCTGTAAATGCAGCCACAGCCCCAGAACAAGGAGTCCAGCAGCCCTGCAAGCTCTGTTTCAGTAGGTGCCTCCCCTTTCAACTCCTTTGGCAGTGCCTTTGGAGATGTTCTCCCAAGAGATTTGGGGAGCTGCTCACTGAGTATCAATGAACACTCCTGCCTGAGCACCAAGTCACACCTTAGACAAACTCAAACCCAGGTGACACATTACCAGTGGAAAGATGGAATCTGGCATTAGCAGAAACTCCTGCACGTCACACCCTTTTGTCTGCTTGGGTAAAGGATCTGTTGGGAGCTATTTACGGACTGGCTCTTTTCCTCTAGGAGGAGCTGGTATTTCTGCCTAAAATTAAGATGGCTTGACACTTCCTACGATGAGGCCCTGTTTTTTACTTGCTTATCACTTTGCCAAAAACAAGTTAGGCTGAAATGTATAGACAATATTTTAATTTTGTGTGTGTGAAACTGCAAATCAAAACAGTTGAACTGGTGCTGACAAAGAGGTCAGACAAACCACTATCCTTGGTTCCTAGTGTTCAGGTCAGGTGATCCACAATCAGCCAAAAGAACAAAGCCTGCTTTCCTATGGATTTGTACCCACAGCCTCTTTCAAGCCTTCCTTCCTTGCAGGAAGTGCAATTTGGGTACCTGCTGCCAAACAGAATGAGTAACTTTTAAGTTGCACTCGCCTTTCCCCTCACTAATGAGGATCAGCAATCCCAAGAGATCCCCTGACCATGCAACTTCATCTCATGGGCAAGCTGCTACTGCACCAGTTCAAGGAAAATCAGACCAGAGACAAAACATCACTGACACGACTCACTTTGGTTTTGAGGACAGGTCATGTGCATTTAAAAATCATTACTGCCTGCAATGAAAAGAAGGGGAAAAAAAGAAGAAAAGGGGAAAGAAATTGGCATCCTAAGAGGCTCACTAAAGCTCTTTAAAGTGCATAATTCCATCATCATACTGTACATAGCACACAATCTCTGAGGGGTAATTATCCATAGATTGGAAGCCAGTGTGAATATACACACAGTCAATATGATGTGCTTGCTGCTGGCTGCTTCTCTTTTTTCCTTTCTTTTTTTTTTTTTTTTTAAATCAATTTTAATTGTCATGGATCTATTTCTGCTAATAAAAGAGAGTGAACTGATTCTGGTCGGATAGATTTCTGGATACGGAAAATGAGTGAGCAAAACATGTGAGAGTACTTACTGTATTACCAGAAATATTTATAAATGGCTCTTCCCTCCCTCAGCTGGCAGAATATCAAAGCACTGAGGAAACAGCACGGATGGCTTCTGAAGGGATGGAGAAAGCAAAGGTCCACTCTCCATCACCAGCCCAGGAAAACAATGCCACAGAGCTTCAGCAAAAAGCCAGGCTGGAACTGCTCTCACAGCAACATCTCCCCTCTTGTTAATGGGCAAGCACGCCTGTGAGTGCAAACTGTACCAGAAAGGAGCACAAATGAGCTCCTACAGGGAATATATAATGTGTCTGCTGGCTTGGAACAATACATGAACTGGAGATCTAAGTTTTTTTGTAACTAAGATGTGATTCCCAGGAATGCCAGTCATTCCAGATGAGGACAATCATATTCTCTGAAGGCTTGATGCCTCCACATACCGAACAACCCAGAGTCTTCAGGCTTGACACTACTGAAACATTCCCTGTAAAACACAGCACTACCACAATGCATTTATTAACTGCATATATATCAGCAGAATGAAAGCATGGAGACAAGCACATTCATGAGGAGCACCTACAAATCACCCCTAAGCTTGCATGAGAACCTGGCTGAGCCAGGAAGGACTCTGTTCCCTGGATCTCCTGCAGAGCTACACACTACACACACAGCAGTACCAGGATGCAGATTCCTTGCAGGGACATATGCCTTTGTGTAACTCCCACCTGCATGCAGCCCAACTTTCCAGAACCAGATTAACCAAATACACACTCTGAACTTGGTCTAACATCACAGTTTGTCTCCATGTATCCCTTTCCTCTGGGTATTCCTAGGGAAGACGAGTACCCTCTTGGCTGCTGTGCTCCCAGCTGTCCCCAGCCTGCTCTCCATTCCCAGCAGTGGAGGACTACAATAAGGTGCACCATTCCCAAGTTGGCCTGTGCATGTCAAAGTGCCTGGGGGTCCTGATTCAGTGCAATACTTAAGCAATCAGTGATCTTTAATGTTAAAGTCAACAGGACCTGGGTACATCCATAGGTAATTACACGAATTTATCACTGGGCTGAGCAAGCATGTTGCAGCTCACAAAAGCAACGAAAGGACAACGTGCAGGAAGAATGAAAAGCCTTCAGGAAAGGATTAGCAGTGTCACAAGTTAAACATCTCCTCCCTGATGACATACAGGATCGGGTCAACTGTGCAGGCAAGCGAGAATTCTGTAGCATGAAGTCACAAGTGGTACAGCCTGCTCACACCACTGCCTGTAGTAGCTCTGCAGGTAACAAATACAGAATACTAATGTACAATAAGTGATACTTTAATAGCTCTACTCTGTAGAAGAGGTAGGGATTTTTCAGTGTTTAACTGCACATCATTGCTATTCCAGATCTCCTACTTGGCTGTTTCAACCTACCTAGCAGATTTAAGTGTAAGAAATAACAATAAAGCTCTCTGTAATCAATCCCTGAAACCCTGCAACTCTTGCTTTACAGTTCTAAAACCATAACCTAGGAGGGCTATAACCAAATAGTGATATGCTGTCATTAACTGGCTACTGAATTACAACAAATAATGTGGAACGACCTGAGCAGCAACTCCACCCTACTATTTTTAAAATAGATTGTTACCTATTTGGTGACAATATGAACACTTCTCTTTCATATAGTACTAAGCAACCTAACACTGGTTATGACCAATCTTGGGCTTTAAGAAAAAAGAAAAGGCATTACTTAAAAATCATCTTAATCCACACTAAATATACAAGTTCTTCAGATGATTATGTCTTCTCGTAAGTACAGGAAATAGCAAGAATTTACAGTAGGTCATTTGAGTCCCCTCGTTTACAGCAGGCAGAAAGTAGTTCAGCACCTGCTGAAATAATTGCCAAGCAAGGAAAAGATAAAGATATAAAGCAAATTTATTGGCTGTCTAGCAGCCTTTACATTCAATTTTCCCTTGTCACATTCTCCTCAAGTGCATGTACCTGCACAATTCTAGCTGTGAAGGCTACAGTCACAGCTGTGTTAGATTCAACTACCCCTATGCCAAATCTGATCTGAGGGGTTCAGGAAGGCAATGTGAGTACTCCCAGGAGGGACACAATTTTATATATCACATGCCATGCTTCATTTAGCTGCTTGCACGTGCACAGTGAGTACACGGGCTTCTTTTAAAGGTCTGAAGCATTCACAAGCACCTTTATTCGTGCATATATGCTAAAGACTCTTTGCAGAGTGGCTTGCTCATATAACAATGCCCTGTTACTACTCTGTTGCCAGGTTTCTGGCCTGGGGCTTTGGGATCAGCAGCTTCCTTAAAGATACCATCAACAGGGGATTCTCACTCTAGGGTAAGAATAAAGCATCTACCATGAAGCAGAGCTTGAGATGTTTAAAACTTGGAGATTTATTTCAGGCAGCTGCACCCCGCACACACGGAGGTGGAATATTCCAGTCTCCAACTTCCAGTTCTGGTAGGAGACATAAGGAAAACAGTTTTTGCACTGACTACCACACAGAAAGAAATAATCATATGGGTCAAACAAACAGAAATGTTCTGTTTGCTATGAAAATCGTTTCGGTTGACTCAAGACATTTGTTTGGGCAAAAACAAAATAAAACCATTCTGAAGTTGTGTCACCTCCTCCTTTCACGTGCTGGCCCTTTTGAGCTGAAATATATGATTTTGAAACAAACATGGAAATGTTTTCTACTTTCAAACATCAAAAGCCATTTTAGTGTTGCTGAAGCATTTTCTCCCCCAGAATTTTCATCTAACGACTCAAATTTCATTCTGGTTCCTGCTTACAACTGCCTTTTCCAACAAATTCATTATTTGTCATTTCCACCTAGTGGTTTCCACAACAAGCTCATTCCCAGAAGGCTGTAAGGATGTGAACAAGTCTCAGGTCAGTCTTTTGCATCAGGAGCTAAGGAAGCATTGAACCAATTTAAATTTAAGAATTTCTGAAATGGGCATTGTTTAAATAAATATTTTTTAAAATTAAAAAAAAAAAAAAGGGCAAACATTTGAAACCTCTGTATGTCCTTAACTAAACCATGACAATGATGTAATATTTTGGAGAGTGATACAGTTAAGCCTCCTATCCTTTTCTTCAGCACAGATAGCTCTAGCTCTGCTCCAAGACACAGGTGAGACCAGGGCCGTCAGCATGAGGCTCCTATAGATACTCCAGTGCCTTGCTGAATTTACAAATCCCTTCACTTCTCTGGGCTCTAAACTTCCACTCAAGATCAGTTAAGACACTTGCATAAATCTTACTTGGCATCTAGTTGCATCCTTAGGTGCCTAAACACATGTTTAAACAGGAATCTAAATCTCTTTGCAACTCAGTTCATCTACAAAATAGAAATTGTAATTCTTTATCTTATGGGGGTACAGAGACAATAAATTGATTAACGTTGGAGATTAATGTTCATGTGCTTAAGTCAATGGAAGCAGAAACAAATCCTAATTCAGGGTGACATAGAGCACTTAGAGGACTTCCAGCATTTGTAGAGCCAGTGCCTTTTCTGTCATGGACAAGATACATCTCCTTGCAAAGAAACTTGCACAATCTTCACTCCATATATTTTGGCTCAAGCTAGAAGTAGCAGTCTGCCTCTTTTATAAGCCCTTCAGAAAAAATATCTCTGTGCAGCCTTTAAATTATCTACTGTTGGGTTCAATGAATTTGATGAAGAAAAGCTTGGAACATAAATCCAAGTGACAACTGAAGTTTAACACAGGCTGCAAGGAAGAGAAAGGCAGGCAGGACTTTGCATATGTTTGCACAAAAGAAAAATTGTTTGAGTGAGTGGGAAGAAATTTCTAAGGCTGATGCCTTATAATATGACCCCATGCCAATTGAGATGTCTTCCACAAAGACCACATTACGTGCTGTTGATTCCATGATTCATTATTTCCAATGTTAAAAGCATGGCTGGATACCATATTCAGATAGGAAATTATTTTGTGTCACTATAGCAATTTTTTCTTATATTGCAAACAGAATACATTGATTAAAGCACGCAGAATCTGGATGTTGATTTAAGGTAAAATAGGTAATTAATAGTAATTTGGAAAAAAGAAACAACATCCGCTAAAGCAGCATCTCTTTGAAGAGACAGGGAACAAAATCTTATCTAATATCTAATATTCAATCCATTTTATCCTCTGTAAACAACACGATGAGCACCAGCTTTAAAGAGGGCTTGCATGAAGAGCAAATATCAAGGTTGACATTGTGAGAGCCATGAAGATGAAGCAAAGCTTGACTGAGATGGAAGGAAGAAGCTGTAGGTCCCTTTGGCACCTGCCAGACACTTTGAGCACTCACTCAGGCTGCTGGAGCCCGAGCTCTCCACGGCGCTGCTGCAGCCTCTGCCTTCTTCTAAGCTGGCAAGGGTGTTGATCACGCATCTGTTTTCATCACAAATTCCATCTGGATTTTAGAATTCTCAATTTAGATCTCATTAAGACACACACACATCTGCAGAGAGCTTTGATTTCTAGACACCAAAGGCTTCCAGTGGGAAAAAGCTGCTCTGAATAGTTTCCCACCCACTCTCACAGCAAGACTGATAACAGGGCATTTGTGCCAGTGCTTTTGGATAGAAGAGGTACACACACACATTTATATAAATGCAGACACATGGGCTGCTGCTGGTGAAGCTCTGCTCTTTCCTTAGCTTGGTTTGGATGTCCTTGATTGAAAAACATCGCAGCAGCCTGAACCCATCAGTCTGCCATGAGCCCAGCAGCACAGGTTTTAATGAGGAAATATCTGCTGATAGCTTTTGTTTCTGCTGTACCTTTAACTGTCGGTGGGAGAATTCAGGAAAGGACTTGGATGTCAGCTGGATACCAAACATCACTGGCCACTGGTCAATCATCAAGCAAACAGGGGGGCTGAATGGAATGGATTTGACCCAGAGGTTGCCAATTTTTCAAAATATTCCATGTGACCATTTCTTAAACAGATTAGATGACACATCCTCAGCCAAACATACACCAGAAAACGGGACTGTTATCCTCCGATTTGTTCTCTTTTCAGAAAAAAAAAACAGAGGGCAAACTTTCAAAACTTTCAACCTTCTTAAAAAGGCTGTGAGCTTTCTGCATTCCTGACCTTTCACTTGCAGAGGGAATGCTGATTTCTTGCTGAGCTATGGCTCTGATCATCCCTGCCAAAGCTAAGACGTACACGGGCTGGCTTACCCTTGTTTCCACTGGCTGCTGGAACACGCAAAAGAGACTGTGTGCCCTCCTGCCTCCAGCACCCAGCCAAGCAACGTGATACTTTTCAGAACCTTATATAGCACTTTAAGAGCTGTATAGAGGAGCTCGAAACAGGATGACACAGAGGGCAGCGGTGCAGGGAAGTTGAGAAATGTCTTCTACTTTTGCTCTCAAGCAGATCAAATGGTCAGTTCCAAAGTGGGGCATGATCAACTCCCTAACTTTTTGGAGGCAAAAGTTAGCTGAAAGACTAGAATAACACAGAGTAGGAGTGGAAGTGGATGTGCTCACCCACAGACAAAAAAAGAAGGTTTATTCAAGCATTGCAGTATGACAATCATGCAATGCAAATGCCCCAGTGAAGTGAAAATGTGCAGTCAGCCCTGGAGCCCCGAGGTTTCAGCATTCCCAAGGCAGGGCAGCAAACTGCAGCACCCTGGGAGCGGCCTTTGGTCATGTCATTTCTCCCAGTAAGCCCAACAGGAAACACTAGTGCAGAACAACTACTTCTAAATACCCAAGCTACTGCTAGAACAGAATCAAAGCTTGTGTCTACAAATCCTAAACAGTGCCAAAGTCCCTTCCTGCCCAGTGCTGTTTTACCCAATGTAAGGAAAAGGTGAGACTGAAGGTTTTTACCTGCACTACCCACTCATCTATGCTGTTATTTACTGTAGTGCCTAAGATGGGCCACAGTCCTATGACACTATTTCTGAAGGAAGAAAAAGGGGTCAATGTTTCATTGTACAACCATTGCAACACAGATCTGGGGTGCTCCCTACCAGTGTCAGCACAGACAGGCTGCATCTTCAGGCCTGAGGAGAAGAGAATTTGGCCCAAGATGTTAAAGGGTTATTTTAAGGAATGCTTTTCTCTTTCTCCCTTCTCTCTCTCTCTCCATTTGTTTGTTTTGGAATTGATACCAGGAAAAAAAAAATGTAACTAGGAAACAGAATACATAACCGCCTGAGGTGATGTACAAGAAGTTTCTTCGCATTCTCTGACTTTTTCCTGGTTAAAACCAGTTTGCCTGGGGATGGGCCAGCTCGGTTTCGGCTTCTCCTGCTTTCCCAACATTCCACAGAATAGCATGACCTTCATTAACTCAACACAGCAACTGGATCCAGCTAACAAAATCCAACACATGTAGGCACTTGTCCCCCTCGTCCTCAAGGGTAGAGAAACACGGATACCGTTGTTCCAAACTTGGCTTTGTCATTTCCAGTCCTTATCCTCGCACAACAGATGCTATCAGCACTGCTCCTTGCTGGTCAAAGACTGCAGCAGCTTCTCTGCACCCTTTCTGCTTACTGGATTAACACCCAGTTGCTCTCTCAACTATGGATATAATGAGAGAACTTTGCAAAAATATAGTTTACAAGAAATGGTAAATAACTAGTAGCCAGGGCTCTATATTTGTGCTGGCTGGGTGTCAGGGCATTTGCTACTGAGAATATGGACTTGTTCATAGTTTAAAAGAAACAAACAAAACAAATAACCAAAACCAACAAACCAAACAGTGACAGAAATTTCAGAATTGTAGCAGTCTGGACATGGTTTGGTGGATTTGGGGACATAGGGGAAGGAAAGATCTAGTCAGTCTGCAATATTACATATTTGGAGATACAACAGAGATAGTGGGGAATGCACTGAAGATAATAGATTGGCCTCATATTTCAGTGTTTGTTCAAACTTTTCATGTTTTCAGATGAAATTCTATGAAAAAAAATTCAATAGCTATGGGCAGCAGAAAACACGACACTATTATGAGCTAAAATAAAGCAAATTCTCTACCATTCACACTCAGGACCAGCACTCACAAGGCCAGACTTGGCAGTGGCAGGTCTCACACATCCCCTACATCCTGCCACCTTCCATTTCTCTCTGCTGACAGGTGAGCAATCAAGAGAAGCTTCAGACCTAGTAACTTCAAAATTGAACTCTGCACCTCATTTAGGGCAGAGAACTGCAGTAGAGGGACCACATCCTTTTATTCACTATGCTGTTTGTCAGGCTGTACTGTCACCTGTGACTACCCCACAAATGCTAAATTGGCTCTTAACCCTCAAAAGCTCCCTGAGTGAAGCCAGCTCTTTGCCAGCAGCTGTGCTGCCCCAGGATGGGTCCAGGGGCAGCTGCTGAAGCCTCGAAGCCTAAAGCCACTGTGACTCACTTCAGCTGCAGATGAGTATCTGCTCTAACCAAGGCTGTGATGCTGCTCCAGTCACTTCCTCAAGGACATGAAAGCTGGCACAACTCCTACTCAGGGAGGTGTTCTTCCACCCAAGAACAGGGACATAATTCTGACCATGATGTAAGTCAAGGTACTTTCCAGACTGAGACCCTTTTCCCTGTTCTGTAGAAGTCAGACAAGACTCCATAAAGGCCACACACTACGTAATCAGAATGGAGATGGGCAATGGGAGGAATAAGCCTGAGTGAAGCATTGCATAAGCAGTGGTAATGTTTCAGTGGGGTTGGTTAGTTTAGTCTGCCATATCAGCAAAATAAGCAGAGGAAAGTGAAAGTGTTTCATATTTATGAAGTTCCATAAATAGTTCACAGGACTTTGCTCCTCGGTAAGGATTCCAGGTACCACAGTAATACCAGAAGGGATAAAAAGTACTATCAAGCTTGTACAGCAGTCACTATATCTCTGCTATTTCAGCAAATGGACAGAAGTCTGTCATTTTTATCCCCACTTTAATCTCAGACATAATCATCTGGTGGTGTGTATATTTAACCAATTTCCTCACTCTAGAGCACAAGAGCTCCACTAGCAGACAGCGCCTTGGATGCTGCTACAAAGATTCCTACTGTTATGAGCATATATATCAAAACAACCACTGCATTTGAAGTAACCAACATGAGAGGTGGCCTCACCATACTCAAATTCCAAAATAGTTTTGGGCACACATTCCCATCTGTCATGGTCCTTCCCCACGGGGAGTCTAACCATCACTTCCCCATTTATTGCTACAAGAACAAATTTATGCCACCTAGTTTTACAGATCTAACAGCTAGTTATCCAAGTCCCTGCTAGCACTGTGTAGGTCCCCTGTGAAGTCAATCCAAAGAAATAAATATCTCCAGAGGGCAAATAACTTCATCCCACTTGTTCTGTGAGATGATGGCTTCTGGAAAAGCCTACAGTACAAGATAAAATTACTAGTTTGGACTAGATACCTTGCCTCTGCAAGGCTGAAGTTCTTCAAAATGAACTCCACATGGATGGCACTGTTCAGTGCAGAACTTCACAGACCCCTCCACACAGAGGCTGGAAAATATTTTATCAGCCATTTCAGCTGAAATCATTTATTACTAAGATGGTCCTTAATCATCTTCAGTGCAAGTCATTCTTGGCAGATAAGTAAAGCTGTGCCTCCCCAGCCTTTGGGGGATGCTCACATGGCCCACCAATGCCTCTGTTCTACTTTCTTGCTTATTTTGGTCCTTCAAAAATCCTAAAATTACATGGTTTATCCATGCCTTCATTTCCATGTTTTACACATGATGTTCAAGTCATGTTCTTACAATATTATAGGCCTTGTCTGGCATTGAGAAAGTTTTAGTCAAGAGTGTTTTATGTTACTGGAATTGCTTATACAAAATTCCCTTCTACAGATTAACTTATGAGAGAAGAAAATCCTGTACTTATCTTAATTACTTTATTGATTCTTGGAAAAAGAAATACAAACTCAAGCTGGGAAGAAGGAAAGATAACATGCACTTGTCTTTCACATGCAGTCAAAATCTTTCCATTGATGCTATTTTATAATGCCCAAGATCCACTCTTCTGCTCTAGAGTGGTAAAAAACTGATCCTTTCCTTTCCCCCATTCCCATGAGAGAAACAACTAGAGAAAAACTAGAGAGAAACAGCAAGAGGGGAAAGGCAGGGAGAGACAGACTATGAAAGCTTTTACAAACTACAGCTTTACTGCAAGGTTATGTGCATTCACACAGAGCATGGTACAGCAAGGCAGAACCGACTGTCAACCCTGTGAAACAGCAAAAGGAAAACCACTGCAGGGGGTAGAATGGTTTAAGGAGTCCAGAGAATGGCAGGATTCGGACACATTAGGGTGAGGAGAGATTGTTAGGATCTCCTGGTCTGAACTGTCCACCCCCACAGAGCTTCTCTTGTCCATGCCTGCACAGAAGCCACAGCTTGTGCTGGCTGTTACCTTTCCCTAATGCTCTCTCCACTGAAGACAGGGCAGGGAGCTCAGAGGTTTCTGATCATCTCCTCTCACTGCCTAGTAAAACACAGGCCCCTTACATACCCAGCTCTTCTGGGGACAGGCTGACTCCGGTGGTGTGACCTCGGTAATTACCGCAGGACTCGTTAGAGGCATGTCGTGATCTGCCCTGCAAAGGCCAGGACACATGGCTGCACTCGGTCATCCATCATGCAAAGCCTTCCTTCCCATCAAGCTTCCAGCCAGGCCACTGAGCAAGGCCAGGTTTAATCCCAGGCTATGAGTGTGCATGAGAGCATACTGCTGGAAAAGAGCGGATTAGCAGGAGCTGGAGTTCCTCCTCGCTCCACAAGTATTGCTAGGGCTGAAGTGCTGCAGGCTGACTCACACAGCTCCCCACCCGCCCTGAAAGAAACAATCTTCTCAAAGACCTATGAACTGAGACACAAAACTTACAGGTTTGCCCAAAGGGAAAAAGAAAAGAACAGATCCTAAAGAAACACGTCCTTGACTATTTTAATATTTTCTAGGACTTTTTTTTCCTTAAGAAAAGTAATGGAGAAAAATCACTTTCTTAAATTTAAAAGATTCTTACTAAGTAATTTTTGTAAAAGCTAGTTACTGCTCAATGGAGATGTACTGGCTATGTTCTAAACCAGAGCAACAACACAAAAACTGGGAAATTAAAAAATTTTCTTGCAGAAAACACTTTGTTTTAGCTTTTGAACTCTAGCTTTTCACAGCTCCAGGTTTTCATCTGATTTTTGAAGCCCACAACTCAACCAGCAGAACAGGAATGCACAGCCTTTGGTAGCAAGGACATGAGAACAAGCAGGCAAGGGATGAGGGTCCCTATCCTCTCCCTGCTGCCAGGAATGGAACACCACCATGGCAACACCATGCAAGCCTGGGTGTGATCTGAGGGATGGAAAAACAATCACTTCTTCCTACAGCAAAACTGTGAAGGATCAACAGGTTTTCTGTACTATTTAAGGAATTAAAAAAAATATATTAAAAAGAAACTACTAGTTGGCTTTTATTAAGAACGGCTGCTCTCAGGTTAGAGGTGAGGTTATTCTACCCGGCATTATCACCAATTGGTTTGAGTTCTTTGGCTGCTGCCTGAGCAGAGCTGGAAAACAGATTTGTACTCCCCTCAATAAATTATTGACTGCTATGACTCTCAGGAAGGCCAAGGTGTGGTCCTTGCTGGCAGGTGAGAGGGTGTTTGTTTGCCAGCCATTCCCCTAACTGGAGGAAAGGTGCTCATAAAGCAAAACTGCAGAAGAAAAGCCAAAAGCAAGAGCAGGATTCCTGTAAGTGACTTTTTGGTGTTCAGTGGACACACAGCTTTTGACCACATTGAACCACACAAGTGTCCTCAGAGCACCAGGGCACCCAAAAGAAACCTGAGGGCTGGAGATGTCTGTGTGAAAATGCACGGCACCGGCTGACCTTTGCTACGTCTGCTGCTCCAGAGCCACAAGTAAACACAGGAATGCAGAGAGCACAGATCACACACACACCACACACAGCAACCACAGGGAATGCACTGTGGTTCTACCAGGCCACTATTTACAGCCTCTAAAGGACATTCCTGCCCTGTATTCGGGTGGGATTCAATCAACTCTCTGCAGGCAGGCAGGGAAATATCCTTACTCCTTTGCTTCCCTGGGGAACAGAATGAAACTGAAAGGTAAAGTAGCTAATGTCTGCCCTGTGATCCAGAAGTAGATTTCACCACCTCCTGCCTTCCAACACAGCTCTCATTCCTGCAGACCACAGCACCTCTCAGATCTGCTCCAGGTGAGCAGATAACACTCATGTACTTCATAGCCCAGAGGAGGAAAAGTCATAAAGGGACTCAAGGATTCAAAGGTTTGGTGTGATTTATAAACAGCACCCTGGGAATGGTAGAGGCTGATAGTATTTGAAAGCAAGCAATATAAGAGCATAAAATTAGAACTGGAGCTAAGATGGTGTTCTAAGTGTGATGACCTGACTGCAAACAGCAACTCCTTTCACATTTACCCAGTGCCCCCAGAAGCCTTCAGACACAAGTCAGTTCAGATTTCATTCATATTCCCTGGTACTACAACAGTTAATATCTCAGCACCCTTTCCCCAAATTTTGCCTCTTATACAGCAAAAGATTAGTTATAAATTTCATTTAAAAATCCCAGCTTCATCAATAGTATCATTCCTTAGATCATTGTCAGTGCAAAACCCCAAGGGATGTAACATTAAATGCCTGATGTCCTTAAATCTTGTGAAGTATTTTCTAGGGGTTTTGGTTGCTGAAAGCTTCAATGACATCAGGCTGTTCAGAATTAACCTTCGTGGGTGTTTTCACCATTCTGACCTCCTATTCTAAAACACAGCTTCTAATTCCTCCATGTTAGAAAAAGGACATTTTAATCAACCTGACAGCTCTACCTCGTATCATTATAAAGTAATGCTCCTTGCTAACTCCTGGCTGTAAAAAGTTGGACTTGACACTAAATCATAGGTTCTGGAAACAAAAAAGATATCATGGCTAGCCTTACAGCAGTGAGCACAAAAATTCCCAGGTGAAACAATCCATGGTCAGAGGCACTCAAAAAGAGCACACAACTTCAGAGCCCTGAAGTTACAGGCTAATTTCAGTACTTGGGAATCTTAAATAAAGCCTCCATGAGAGCCTTTTTAGGATTATGGCCCTCAGTTGTTTCTAACTGAAGAAATGAAAACTATCATTATATAGCTCTGGAAAAGGCTTATTCCCAGATAGATCCTATTTACAGGTCAAAATTCTACCCTGTCTTGTTTACATGCAATTCCCATTAAAAAAAAAAAAAAAAAAAAAAAAAAAAAAAAAAAAATCAAACACCATCCCCTGAAGATCATGGGATTGTGCAAGTGCCCACAGGCTGCAGAGCATGTTCAGCCTGGAGGCTCCTCTGAGCAGCATCTCTTGCTCCCTAGTGCCAAGGCTGCCCTGGGCTGGGAGGGTTGATAGCCAAAACCTGTGCACTGCTAGCCCTCCCTGCCTGTACACACAAGCTCATTTAGAGCCAGCCCAGAAGCTGCATTCACAGCTCTGACCACACAGCAGATGTACTCTGAGAGGAGCAGAACAATCCCAAAAGCTTTTGAAAAATTAGCCCTTGAGGTCTAATTTCAAAGTCAAACTTTGTGCCTATCACAGGCTGATAAATCAGAGGTTACAGAAAAATGAGTTTCTACAGAAATAAGAAAGGTGCTGCAGTTCAGTTAATTTAGGAGTTAAGGCTTTCAAGATCACTGGCATTTTTCCGATATCGGCCATACCTTGGTGGGCTGACACAGGTGAAATCAAAATGTCAAATTTTTAAATCAAAAACACCTGTCAGGACAACGGAGTGCAGCATTTCTTGCTGAAAATAACTTTCAGTTTCTTTTGATAAAAAAAAAAAAAAAAAAAAAAAAAAAAGAAAGAAAGAAAAAAATAACATTTTTTTCTTTGTTTGTTTTAATTCTCCTTATGAGGCAGCCAATCTGGCTGGCAGCCCCCTCCCTCTCCACACTGCTGCTGAATTTTGATTGTGTGGGGAAGATGGGATGGCTGTTAACCTCTGTATGGTGGGGTCAGCACCACAACATGCTCCTCCAGCAATCCTACACCTCCTGTCACAGCATTCCTCTACCTCCGCTTGTTTTTCCAAGTTTAATTAAAATCTACTGCAGTTTTTTTCCCATCTGCTCTGAGGGGTTGAGTGGCTCTTGTCTGTGTTTCTGCTTCTGGAAAGCAGCAGGAACAGAGGGGTTAATGCTCTGTATTCAGAACAAAAACCACAGAGCTGAGGCAGATCTGCACTCATCCAATCCATTCCCTGACAAAACTTGTTGCTAGTCCTGTCTGCACCATCCTAGATCTCCCAGGTTTCACTGGCTTCTAGCCAAAAGTGTCGTTTTACTCTCATAATGAAGGGGGCCAGAAGGATTTATCTTTCCCAACCTCTCCCTACATTATGTCCATCCCTGCAGAGCAATCTTCTTGTTTTTCCACATTTTCTTGCAGTCTGAAACCCTCCCAAGGGCATATCCCCAAGGATCTGCTGAGATGGAGGGCTTCTCAGTTTACAGCTTCTGCCTACAGTGCTGTATTTAGCCCATTAAAAATCCCAATAAGGTTACACATAAAAGCTCCTTCAAAGTTTTGGCCCTGACACTTTACTCCTCACCTTCTAAATCAAGTTATTCCTTATTTGAAAATCTTCAGAAATTGTTTGGAGGAGGGAATGACCTATTCTGAGGCTTTAAAATTAGATCAAAAGTATAAAGTTGCTTCCTCCCAAGCCACTCTACTGCTAAACAAGGAAACGGTCACACAATAAAATTTCCACAAGAAGAATGGAGTCTGTAAACTGAAGCTGTCAGAGGTGAGGAGGAAAAAAAGAAAAAAGAAAAAACATGGCTAATGCTGTAATATTTATTAAAATCCTACAAGCTAATTCAACAATATACTACACAAACTACAGTTCCCACCTTCCAACTTCATCAGGAACGGCCTCCCACAAAACAACCACCCCTCCCAAAAACCCAAACCTGCATGGTTGAACATTCTCCCTAGGCACTAAGTCAGGCTAAGAGACTCAGGTTAAGGGGGAGATGCCAGTTTTGCCTTGATCTGCTCAAGTCATCTGTTACTCTGCTGGAGTCTGGGGCTTAGAGACAAGTGCAATGTCTGCCCACTGCATCTCTGCTTCCTCTTTCCAGGTTCTTTTCTCCCTGAAACATACCCTGACTTAGTCACATTATTCCCACTGACTCATGAAAGCCCTCCCAAAGCACAGAAAGCACACCTGAGAAGCAATCAAATAAACCATCCAGCCCTGTATAATGATATGTCAGGTTTCTCTGGAAGTTTTTTTGCCCTGGGCCTGGAAGACTAATCCTAAAATAAATTGTTCTCCTGCTGGCCTGTGAAGAAAACTCAACAGTTAAAGATCTGCAGCTGGAACTTAACAAATAATCCCACTGACAAAGAACAAATACCCGTTCTTCTAACGTGGCTGCTGTGATTCCACTGGCTCAGTCACTACTAAAGCTGGAGTAGAAACCTTCCCTATTTTTAGGTTAAGTGAGTAAATACAAATTTGAAAGCAGGGGGAAAGATCCTGAAGCCAGGAAGCACTATTTTTACACATTAATTGCTGATAAAACCACACTTAGGGAAAGAATGAACATCCATTGTTCCCCACTGCCATGGTCTACTGAAGGGAATCTCAACTAGATCAAGCCTGCCTTGAGTTTTACTGTGTGTTTTGATTCCAGCTTTGATAAGGTCACACCTTAGAAGAGCCATGCATAGTGTAACAGATGGGGATAAAGCTTTCAGCTACTCACAGTCTCTGCTAATAGCATTTCTAAGAGAAGGAAAATCAAAATTTTTTTTTTGTATTTATATAAATAGGTATGGATTTTCAAGTTACTTTGGCTCCCACCTCATCCCACCAACCCACACAGAGATGATTGTGCTGCAGTGGAGGCTGTGACAGCTGAGAGTGCAGGGGCAAATACCCACTCAGGCAGGAGGAGCACCTAGAGCTGCCTCCCCAAGGATCAGCATCACACCCTGCTGAGCCACACTCCTCAGGGAAGCAGCTCCAGCCATGAGCTCTGTAACCTCCAGATCCCCAGACCCAACACTGACTCTCCTACAGTGTCAAACACCAGTCTGTGCCCAGACCTTTCTTCTGCAATAAGCCAGCCATCCCCCACTGCTCATCACATCTGGCACCAATTTCACACTCTGGATTCACCCCTCTGAAGCCTCAGGCTCTGCCAGCTTGGGATCCAGTCCATCTTGGGTGTCACTGGTAAGACAGCAGCAGTGTCAACTACAGGATATACTACAGAATTTAAAAAAAAAATTAAAAAAAGATAACATAGAATAGTGAGGTAATGGTGACCTAATTTCCTAGACTGGCTGTCTGCTAACCACAACTTTAAGGTTTCAGAGACTTTGGCTCACTATCAGCTTGCACTAAAAATGCCTTCTCTGCAAACCAGAAATAAGCCTATTATGTTGTTTTCAGATAATACCATCAAAAAAAAAAAAAAAAAAAAAAAAGGAACGCCACAAACTTGCATCCCCATGAATAACAACTCCAAAACCTTTTCTATTCATGTCAAACTTTTACAAGGAATGTGACCTATTGTATAGAAAGGAGCTTAACTCTCATCTATCACAAGAATGATGCTGTCACGAAAATGACCCCATACCAAAATTTCTACAACACAGACTTAATTTCCAGCGAATTATGTTAGAAAGGCCTTCAGTTTAGTATGACTTTATAGCAGGTAAAGAGATAAGAGGTAACATTATTATTAAAATTATTAAAATGAACTGTGGTGGGAAAGTTTTGGGAACTGCATGCCACAGGAATGAAAAGCTAGCATAATGTGGACAGCAATGTGCTTAAGACGGCGGCAGCTGGGCCGAGGCAGAAGAGGTCATGCTTAGCAAAGCCTCTGGAATTCCCAGGGATGGTACTGCAGTGACATGAAGGAATTTCACAGGATGTTGTATACTCAGAGTGTGAAAAAGCAGAAGATTCTGCACCAGACAGCAACAGCTAAGGTGAAAAGTTTTGGAAGAAGATCTAAGGAGGAGGCTATACAGTAAATAGAGATATGAGCAGGAGCCAAAAGGTGCCAGAAGTGAAAATATTTCAGCTTGGAATGAAATAACAAGATGACTCCTGAAGTCAGTTTAAACCTCTATTTAAAAATATGTAGGTAGATATTTACTTATAAAAGCTTCTCTTGTCTATTTATGTGTTGGATGCATAGCAGTATAGCAAGACCAAAATATGGTTGTGGTCCACTCTCCCCTCACCATGCTTCAGTGTACAACATTTGCACATCATTTTACAGTTGCTAAAAAGCAAAGTAATGAAATTAAATTGAAAGAGGACTAGATGGGTGAAGGAACAGAGCCACCGTATGTCAAGTGATGTTTGATAGATGTGAGCTTGAAATAGCTTCATCAGTTTACAGCCATATGTGCCTACATTGTTCATGCTTGGGGGTTAGTGTGCACAAGTGCTCAAAACCACAACTCAGCACACCAGACAGCAAAATACCCAGATGAGGCTGCTTTTACAAAACTAAAACAGCTATAGAAAAGCTGCAGAGGAGAGGAGGACAAAAGTCTAGCCAAGTTTAAGATGGGGCTTAAGGAAACTGAGTTGCCTCGTCCAGGACTATGGTCAGTGAGGCTCCTCCATTTGTAACCAAGGATCATAGCAGAATTGTGTCTTAGAAATGCCAGTACCACACATGGGAACCAGTAAAGGAGCAAAGTATGGGGTTAGAAATCTAAAAAGCTTCATTGAACAAGGCTCTTGGGTGCACACTCAAGCCTGGTACTGGCCCAAAGACCCTGGAGAATGAGGAGAGCATTACTCAAAGGTAAACAAGCACATAAATGTTCACGTAATCAAAGAACAGCTTTGTTGAAAGGGACCTTAAAGACCCTGTGCTTCCCACACCCTGCCATGAGCAGGGACACCTTCCACTATCCCAAGCTGCTCCAAGCTTTATCCAACCTGGCCTTGGACACTGCCAGGGATGGGGCAGTCACAGCTTCTCTGGGCAGCCTGTGCCTCACCATCCTCATGGGGGTTTTTTCCTAATAGCTAATGTAAATCCATCCTCTGTCACTTTGAAGCCATTCCCCCTTGCCATGCCATTCCAGGCCCTAACAAATAGTCTCTCTCCACCTTCCTTGTCAGCTCCCTTCTAGCACTGGAAGGCTGCAAAAAGGTCTCCTTAAAGCTTCCCTTTCCCAGGCTGAGCAATCCCAATTCTCCCCACAGCAGAGCTGTTCCATCCCTCTGATCATCCTGGTGCTTCCTCTGGGCTGGCTTCAACAGGGCCATGTTTTTTCTGTGCTGGGGCAGCTCTGCAGGTGGGGTCTCACCTGAGGGGGGCAGAGGGACTCAATCTCCCCTCCCCTGCTGCCCACACTGCTTTTAGTGTGTTTCCAAAATCAGGTCCAAGGCATTTGCTAATACTGATTAACTTGTATAAATCCCGATTCACTTTCTCCTGATTCACTATCCCAGAAACAGTCCAATGAAAAACAATCAGGGAAATGCCAAATACAAAACCCTATACATTATCACAAACAACTCAGGGAGGCAGGTTGATTCCCAGCAGAAGAGACAATTTTGAGGAGACCTTTTTGAGATTTTTTATCAGTACAGGAGGGACAGATATCGTTCACACGCCAACTGTTTCACAAGGCTAAAAGGTCCAGAAATGAAGCAGCAGTGTAAAAAAAAGAACAGAAGTACACAGATTTGTTTCAATGCCTGGTTAACTCAGGCAAATGCAACTTGGAGAAGAAATCTGAAGTTTTTAACTGAGCTTAGAGCAGACTTACTAAATGGCAGTCCTGGATGAATCTGCCTAAGCTCCTGGATCTAGTGGTTTTTGTTGGACCAGTTGCTGCTGAAAAGTCAGCCAACAGAAAAAATTCCAGATCAAGGAGCTCAGAAAGAAAAAAAGACAGTGAGCATAGGCCACCTGATAATCCTTTCAGAACAGTGAAAAACAAAATTATTCCAAAGACTGCCTCCTTTTCCTAAAATGTACTAAATTTTGCTAGTTACACCACCATCAAGCAGACAAAGCCATCAAGTTTGCTCATTTGTACTGAGCTAAGAACCTCAAATGCTGCAGATCACTGGGGGTGTTCAAGAAAAACAGGAAATTTACCATTCTTATCACATGTCCTATATCACAGAATCACCAGATTGGAAGATCATCGAGTACAACCCAATTAAACCATGGCACTAAGTTGCTGTATCCAGTCTTTTTTTGAACACATCCACATGACTCCAGCACCTCCCCAGGCCAACAATTCCAGTACTTAATAATTCTTTCCATAAGAAACTTTTTTCCTAATATCCAACCTATATTTCCCTTGTTGCAGCTTGTGTCCTCTGGTTCTGTCAGTGCTGCCTGGAGAAGAGCTTGACCCCACTGAGCACAGCCACCTTTCAGGGAGCTGTACAGTGACACTCCTGAGTCTCCTTTTCTCCAGGCTGAACAGCCCCAGCTCCCCCAGCTGTTCCTCACAGGGTTTGTGTCCCAGCCCCTCACCAGCCCTGCTCCTCCTCTGGATGTGCTCAATGTCCCCATGTTCTCCCTGAACTGAGGGACAGAGCTGGGCACAGCACTCGAGGTGCAGCCTCACCTGTGCCAGGTACAGGGGCAGAATGAGCTCCTGCTCCTGCTGGCCACACCATTCCTGACCCAGGCCAGGGGCCAGTGGCCTTCTTGGCCACCAGGGCACACTGCTGGCTCTGTCCAGCTGCTGCCCATCAGTGCCCCCAGGTCCCTTCCTGCCTGGGCACTCTCCAGCCACACCATCCCCAGCTGTAACACTGCAGGGGGTTATGGAGGCCAAAATGTAGGAGGACTTGGAACCTGGACTTATTAAATCTCATCCCACTGGACTCTGCCCATGCATCCAACCACTCCAGGTCTCTCTGCAGAGCCCTCCTACCTTCCAACAGATCAACACATGCTCCCAGCTCAATGTCATCTGCAAATTCACTGATGGTGGACTCCATATCCTCATCCATGTCATCAATAAAAATATTGAACAGGACTGGCCCAGCACAGACCCTGAGGGACACCACTGGTGACTGATCCCCAGCTGGATCCAGCACCATTCACCAGCACTCTCTGGGTCCAGCCATCCAGCCAGTTCTTAACCCAGCAAGGAATGCTCCTGTCCAAGCTCTGGGCTGCCAGCAAAATATTATGAAACCCCTTGGTCTCTCAAAATATTCCATATATAAATGGCAATCATGAGCTCCTCTAATGTGTCACAACTGCTTCCAAAGTGATTACTCAGCAGAACTACCAAGAGAACAAAGGAAGACACTTCTCTGCATCCCAGCTTTCAAATACATCTTTCTCAACTCAACTCTTCTACTTTCCCCCAGCTTTATTGCAGAAAAATCCTGAAGCCATCAGGTCTTCCCAGTATTGCTAATGTGATATTTACAGGATGCTTCCTTATATTGAGGTCTGTTTCCACACAGGGATCTCAGGTGCCATTTTCCAGACTGCCTCCAGGAAACAAATTCCTTGATAAGAAGAAAACAGATACGTGATGTTCAGTCTTCCATTTCAAGGAAACAGGTAAAAAGTCAGCAATATTTTTCAACCAGACTTTTCCTTCCTCTTGCCAAGCAGTCCTTGCAGAGATAGTAACCCAGCAGCCAAAACAGGTGTAGACATGGAAATTAATTTGCAAGGACTGATCCCCATTTGTCACACTATTCATGATGTAATGAATTATCACATTCCAAGAACCCATCTCGGGGTGAGCACATACTAATCTGTGGTGAATCTTACGCCCTCAAAAACCCACCAAACCACCAAATTCTATTCAGTGCATATCCATGAACAAGTTTGTATTGTTCAGATCAGATAGACAAGATATCTTGAGGTAAGGGTGGTTGAATGGCCTCTCCTGAACAGCTCTATAGATAGATGTTCCTACAGAAATACATCTCCTAAAAAGACACAGCTTTTCTAGGCCATATATACCAAAAAAATCTCTTAGAGTAGTTCCTTCCAGTATGCACCTCAAATATGATCAAAGCTGAGAGCATTGTCAAATTCCTACTCCTAAGCAATTAAAGAATTCAGAAAGTTTTAAATGTGCATCCAGAAAACTGTTGACACTTGAAGGTATGTTTTCAAAGCAGCTCATGGGAGGTACATACACAAATCCCATCATTTGATAACTGGATTAGTGAACTGTGCTTTGAAAATATATCCCAGACTGTTTTGGCCTTAACAGGCCCATTCACAGATCTCAAAAACATTAAAACTCATTCTAATAACTACTGTCTGAAAATTCCAGGTAACCAGCTCCAATTAATCCCTTGTCTCATCTTCTACCTGGGCAGCATACCTTGTTTGTCTGACAGGATTCATAGTGAAAGAATGACCAAACTGAATTTTGATTATTGGAGTGAATTCTTTATTTCAACCATATTAAAAAAGAATGACATTTGTTTTCTTCTTATGATAAGCACAGGGGAAAGGAAATAAAAACAAGTTTTATTAGGAGTTTTACATTAAATAAAAACTATGGCACATTTTTAAGAACCCAAAACCAGTAGTTAGCAAACTAGAATACCAGACACTCTAAATCAGAAGCCTTTATTAGATCCATACTTATGGCACTTTATACCAAATGAAAATTTGGCACCAGCTGAGGGATTTTGGTCTGTGTAAGTATCTTTCAATCTTTCATAAAAATCAAAGCAAACTCGCCAGCATACTTACACAAAACTTATAGGAGGTTTTATGATTCAGCCAAAACTCTCAAAGCCATGAGAATTTCGGTTAGCCAAGGGAGACTTAAATCTCCAGTGGTTCAGACATAAGTCTGAGCATTGATTTCTGCTGCTAATCACTCAGCTGAAATGCAGATGTCTGAAGACTTTCATTGTTGTGCTACCTTGTGGCATAGCAAATGTGAAGAGAAAGAATCTTTTAGTCCTCACTAACTCCAAGCTACCCCAGCTCTGTAGTAAAATACAGAGCAGCTCATCCAACTACAGGGAGTTCATAACCATAACTATGCCTTCATGTAGCCCAGGGTTTCCTGTAGGCAACTGCTCCCTTGCTATAGACCTAGCATAGGTCTTGCCAAGGCAAATCTACTGAAGCTCATGCCAATCAACAGGCTAGCAAACTCATGCTGGAGTTCCACAAAGTCACAAAAAGAACATGGAAAAGACACTTCTGCTGCTGCACAACCGCGCTGTGATCCATGAAAAGGGAGTGCTGGTGCACATGTACAGCCTTTGCAGGCCTTGGCTTGGACTGCAGAATAGAGAAGGGCTGCCACCAGCCCTGGAGTGAGAATTTGAGAAGATGAGGAAGGCGTTGCTTAAGGCTCAGACAGCACACAATTGGTGACCCCTGCAGAGGTGCCTTATTGCCTTACGTGACTCTCAGCCCTGTGCCATCAGGCCATCATGCCATATGATCCCATTCAGAAATGTGTCAGACTCCTGCCCACATTCTGGCAGAAGCAAAAGGGTAACTGTTTCACTCCTAGTCTGCTGCTCCTCGTGACAATTTTGTAAGTTTAAATAACTTGCCACCCTGACTGGTATTTACCCCTTCCTATACTGCTCAATGGGCCCGATCCCATGACCTTTCAAAATTTCCCAGGTGGATTGGATGTGGCAGAGCAGACCTTCACACCCTGACAGAGAGCAGAGATTCCCAGACTACTCTGAGAAGGGACTCCTGAAACAGAAGATATCTGGTGGCTGAAGAACAGACCTCTGCGTGGGCCAAGCCACCCTGCTCAGGCTGGTGAAACAGCATCAGCATTTCCCTTCTCCACTGGAAACACTTCACCTGCACGATCACGTCACAGCCCATGCCTTTTTCCTAACTTTATCATGTTGATGCCTGAGAGCCATCTCATATCATTTAAAGCCAGCTTATGTCATTTCCAGGCGTGAGGGTTACAGGGGAAATTCAGCCCCAGCTCCCACCCTGCCCCACGCACTCCCACGTTTCATCTCATTCTCATTGTTCCAGCCCAAAAAGGGCAATTTTCCTGTACAATTTTCTGATTCTTTCACATTGATATTGTCCTTTGACGTGAATTAGAAGAGACATAAGTAGCTCTCCATTTTTAAGGGCAATCCCTAATGAATATTTGAAACAAATCTGGTTTGGTACTGAAGGAGCTTGCCACCTCCTTGTAGGCTGATAAGTCCCACCTTTTATAGCCTTCCACAATCTTTCATTTAGAAATTTTCTCATGCACTTTGAAAAAGCTGCATCAATTTCAACCTTAGTTAAGCTAACAACTTTGTCAGGAAAGCACACCAGCTACAGTACCAAAATACAGATAGATTAGGTAAACTCAAGTCCTTGTTTCCAAGATAAATATATTTTATTAAGGAAGAAGACATAGTGAATCAACTCATGATCATATTTTAAAGCTGAAGTTTAACAAAGCAACCAGGAAATTTCAGTTTAAATACTGTAGCTAATCTTGTGTTTGGACTTCTCAGCTGTTTTCTAAACAAAAACTATTAGCCACAGAGACCAGTGATTTTGCAAATAAATGGAAGCTTTATAGTAGATTAGGCACTTTTTATTACCTCAGGGGATAGACTGTGCACTTATTTAAAAAGCTTAACATTCATTTATTCACACATTTGTCTTACATGTTAAAACATTAAAGATAATTAACAGCTTCATTTTCTAAATGATTTTTAAATTCATTACTCATGTCAACCTTATCCTGAATGCAAAACAGAATTGGCCTCAACCTCTCAAACCAGTTTTTATTCACCAGCTTGCAGAGGAGAACAAATTTTTCTGCTTTTCCACCTACTAGCCGCCTTACCCACTTTGACTGAACTCTGAATAAACTGAAGAAAATATCCCCGTACCAACAGAAAAAGCAACAGCTACAGTAATAAAGCACTTCCAGCAACAAGCTCTGCTTTTAGGTGCTGATTTTGTGACATCCCCAATTTTAGTAGCTAGACACTCTAACA
The DNA here is from genome assembly GCF_903797595.1 of Erithacus rubecula. Taxonomy (NCBI): domain Eukaryota; kingdom Metazoa; phylum Chordata; class Aves; order Passeriformes; family Muscicapidae; genus Erithacus; species Erithacus rubecula. The sequence goes on along the minus strand of NC_136659.1, from coordinate 3,717,782 downwards.
TTTCAGCAACAAATATTTAAGCAGCACTTTTGCTGTTATTTAAGTGATTTTTCTGTTACTGTTGATGCATGTTTTAAAATAGACCCTCTCAATTTCAAAGTCAAGCAGGGTTTTAAAAAGTTATTGAATCAAACCTGAAAATCCAATTGACATTTTAAAACTTACTTTTTAAAGTAACGGATATTTATGTACTCTGGTATTCAGCTGGCTCAGCCTGCCTTCGGACAACTTTAGTTGCACAGCTTCCTGAAGGCATCTTAAGGCATTTCCCCCCTCATCCTCTCTCTTTTCTTTCCACAATTCTCTGTACTATTGAGGTCACACTAATCCAGCTATAGTTGCTCACATGACTTTTGTTCTGAGAGATGCCAGTGGCTACTGTACCATCCCTGTGAGTGGTACTTATTAAATTACGCCTCTGTACACATTGATTTATTAAACAAAAATAATAAAAATAAAATCCCCAGGCTGGTGCAAAATAAGTGTTAGCTAAGAGGAAGTACATGGAGTTTAATGGACAGGGATGGGCATGTCTTGCTAACTAGCTAATCAGACTCAGAAAAGCATAAACCCATATAAAACTTCCTGGTAAAACTTGGTGCTGTCACAACCAGGCAGTCACTGGAGAAGAGTCGCCCTCCATGCAGCCCTCCTCCCTGCAACCACTGCTCCGAGCACTCAGTGCGCTCCTGTTTGGGGCAGTATTTGAGAAGCTGCTGCCCCGTGCGCTCCTGTTTGGGGCAGTATTTAAGGAGCTGCTGCCCCTTGCATTCCTGTTTGGGGCAGTATTTGAGGAGCTGCTGCCCCGTGCATTCCTGTTTGGGGCAGTATTTAAGGAGCTGCTGCCCCTTGCATTCCTGTTTGGGGCAGTATTTAAGGAGCTGCTGCCCCTTGCATTCCTGTTTGGGGCAGTATTTAAGGAGCTGCTGCTCCATGCACTCGGTGCGCTCCTGTTTGAAGCGGTATTTGAGGCCGTATTTGAGGCAGTACTTAAGGCAGCGTGAGCCGCGCTCAGCTGCATCGGCCGGCCGGGTCAAACAGCTTGGCAGGGACACGCACCGGCTCCAGGCGCTATAGGATAATCCTGGAGTCCTGCCCGGCATTCCTGCTCGTGCTTTCATAATCACACACAAATTACCTGCCTCTAATGAAACCTTCATAACTGTGTGTGGAATACTGTTGCGTGCCTAATGCCTATCTTCAGGTGCATAATTAATTGCTCTGCAAGCCATTTTAAGGCGGGGGAAGAAAAGCTCGGCATAAATGCTGATCCGACAGTGTGTAAAGCCAGTGGACTAGAATAGGAAGGCCTCCAAGAGCAGCAGCTTTCAGTGAAGGCCCCTGCTATCCTCATGCAGAGGACTAACTAGGATATTATTTGTTACCTTTTGGAGGAACAGCTTCTGAGTTTGGTTAGAGGTGAGCACTAATCAGCTGCTGAAATCTAAACTGATTATGTCTGAAGTGTCGACAGATGCAGAACTCCCTGAGTGAAGAATGAACATGTGTCAGCTTTTTGAGACAAGCTAGGGGAATACTTGTTTAACAGAAAAAAAGGCACATTATTTAATACTGTGCAACAATCTTATACAAATAGAATGAATCATATGGAGAACAGTGGGATAGAGCGTACCAGTCTAACACATGAAAATAATTATGTCAAATGTCCTTTTTCTTCTCAACGTAACTGAACTCTTTTCCCACCGTTGCTATTCTCTTAATTGAGTTGTCAGGGATAAGAGAGGGACAAAAAAAGGCCAAACCTCCCAGACTTGTCAACAAAGCATCCTGCTTCGCTGCTCTCTAGAATGTATATTAACTCTGTTGTTTAAACAAGCATTATTAACACGTTCTCCATTCCTCAAACACTTATCTAAAATCCTTCCCCCAATCCCAAAACGATCTGTGCACATTTTCACACAGTAGCCCACCTCTACGCAATATTATCTGCACACAACAAACCAGCAATCTTTGCCCTAAGGAATTAAGCAGGGAATTTCACACTAATACTCCCCTTCCCACTCCAAAGCAGTTCAGAAGTAGCAGAAAGATCATCGTTTTAACCAGGACAGACATGTTGGCTGCCAGGGAGGAATACCTAATTTATAAGGACCTAAAATTTTTTTAGATTTTGCCAGAGGGACACTCCATCCTGTTTTCAAAATGTCATGGGACTGAAAGGGAATAAAACCCCACCAGTTTCCTTTGATCTTCTCCCCAAGAGCAGCGGGGTCTCATTCAATGTATTTAGTAGAGTCAGGACTGAACAGTTCAACCTCTAAGAGGAATAAGCATCAACACTGTGCTGAATACAAGTTATGCAAACACATTAGTATTTACAGGACTGAGGCTTCAAAGACAGGATTCGAGAAGTGAAAAGAACAGAGGGATACAGAATCAAAAGTGGCACATTTCAGCATAATCACCTGCTCACACAATTACCAGAGAGAAGACAAAGCAGGCGCAGTCACCACGCTCATTGCATTAAACAAGGCAACAACTTGCGCACTTATCCCTGTCTGCACTTTGCTGGACCACATGGCTCAAAATGTGCAACAATTCCAAACACTCTGTAATATGATGAATTATAAAGGCACTGCAAAAGCATCTAAACTACATAAGGTGCTGAGCATATATATATGGAAAGAGACAGCCCATATCCCAAAAAGCTTTAATCCTCCTGAAAATTAAAATCCAAACAAACGTGTGGGTTTGAAATGTCATTGTTCAGCACCAGCCAAAGAGATATTCCAGTCTGAGTTTCTGAACCATCTGGTAAAGCATCACAACAGCTTTAAGCATCCAAGGATCTGTCAGGGGCTTTAGTTTAGAAATACTAATAATCCCATCATGTGCAGCTCCTGCTGAATGGAAGATATACCTTCTCAATGATTTATTCCCCACTCCTTTACCCAACCACACAAGGGAGAATCAGCCTGAACAAGACCTGTTAACATTTCTTCATCTGAATGCAGCATCGCTCAAATTATTTGAGAACTATTACCCAAAATCACAGTCCTTTTGCTCACAAGTCACAGTGAGGACCTTTGGTGGGTCAAAAGGGAAGAAAAATTTCTAGGAAAAGCATTAAGAAAGTATTTTGCTTTGAACTATGTAGTTCTCCAGATTTCATGTCAGTAATTTCTTTCTTTCTTACCATTTACCTTGACTTTTACAGGTTACATTTGGGTCGAGGGAAAAAAAATTAGGGTGGGAGCTTCATTAAAAACATTTAACAGCTCTACACAGCCCACAAAGGAAGAAACACTGGCTGGTGAGATGAACTGAGGAAGCTCTTCTTCCACCTCCAGTCTCTGAAAGTTCAGAGAATGATGCCTGCTCATCATTGAAGAGGGTTTTGAAGGCTTGGCATAAAATACCCTTTTGGAAATGTATCTATAACCTGAGGGTACTGATACTAATAAGTGTGTTTGGAGTTCTTTTTGACTTTAATTCCAGTAGGGTTTATGACACCTCTACAAACATGAAGTTGAACTATCAGTTTAAGACCGTTGGTCCCAACACGTGGCTTGTGGTCAATGTGCTGCACTTGGGAGACTTTGATAAAGTTAACAGAAATAGAAAAATGAGGTGACACAGATGCCTGAATACAGCACATCTGAAGTGCTGTTATTGCCAACAGGCTGAGAGCAGCTGCTGACTGTTTTTCAGATCAGCAGTTTGCAGTCACTAGAACATACTCCTAGGGGGACACACACACACATAAACGAAGAAATGAAAAGCTGTTATTAAATAATCTTAAATTCACTCAGTGAGACCCATATTCAAGATGGCATTCAGTCTGGAAATCAGAAAAAAAACAATCTGAAAACGAGCACTTTTTAGAAGAAACCAGCCTTTGAAAATAGTCTCACTAGAAAGGCACTCTAAGCTCAATACACAGACTCTTCAGGGAAGTTGTTTAAAAATGCTTTGTACATGGCCAATTAACTCTACCTTATTGATTGAGATGGCATCTCTTAATTGTTCAGTTTGTTAAATATTTCTCTTTGAAGAATTTTCTTTCCGAAAAGCCACTTACACCAATTTTCTGTAGCTTGCCACTCAAGCTATCAGTGGACACATAAGAGTTATATACATGGCAATGAGCTTTTAGTAGTTAAAAAAACCAGCAGCAACAACAATAAGAAAAAATAGTGGTTTGTATTTGAAAACCGCACTGGAAAATAACCACTTACAGGTAATTCTAAATAGAGACTTGTGAAGCAAAGATAAATGCAACCAAGGTCTAATAAAGCCCTATCTGTTAAACTCGGCATCCTGTGAGCTGATACTGGGCTTTTAGCACTCACTGTTCTGCAAACCACTGGAAAAAAAAGGTAATGGGTAAAACAAAAAGATGTGATGAAGTCTTCCTATTGCACTGAAAAGCCACATGTCATTGGCATGAACCTTTCAGCAAACCATAGCAGAAAAATCAGCTGTCAATCAGCTGCTGCTTCTGTATCACAAGTTGACCAGAGAGGAGAAAAAAATATATATTCTCAAAATTAAGCATTAGTGATGTATAGAAGCCATTAATAAGTATGAAGACCAAAGAAGTGAAGCCAGTTACAAGGTACTGAATTAAGAAGAGTCAAAACCCATAAAGTGTCAGTCCTTGCTAAACTCATATGCTGCCAGCATCTGAGCAAGAGGGACAGTTTTAGGTGAATGAAGAACTAATCTTTATTGAAAATATCCAATATAGAGTTCATAGCCTTAATGAAAAAAACCTCAAATTCATCAGATAGGAAGTCAGTGCTGAATGAAAACCTACTGAATGCAATTGAAAAGATCTTTCTTTTGCTGGCATCTGGATCTTTTCCCAATAACACCCAACTCTGCACTTTCCAGTGAGAACCAGTGAAAGGCAAGTGTCCCCCACAGTCTCAGTGTCCACTTTTGTTCATCACCAGCACCCCCACTCCCTGTCTGCAAACACTAAAACACGTGTGATTCCACCCATGAGGGTACTCCCAAATAAGCCAAGGCACACATGTACCAAATCACAGCCAAAACTCACACTTTATACTTGCTAGACCTCTGGACATAACCTGAGATTCTCGAATCTCAAAAGCCAAGATGTGCTAAAGGCTCCCTGTCAAAGCTGAGGAGGCTGGTGACCATCCATGAATTGGATGACAATGTTCTCAGAGGAGGAAAAGGCATATCTGAGTTACCTATATCAAGCCAAGCATGCTTTTTTGGGGCAGATGAGAAAGAAGGAAATTAGATCTAAACTATCATGGGTGTAAAAAACAACTCTGGCATTAACTAATGCCCCATTTTTCAACCAACAGCAGAGCTGGCTAAAAATAATAGTAATTTAAAGTGAAATGGAAAAAGGAGGGTTTTTTTTATTAAAATTAATGAAAAATAATTTTCAACCAGCTCTAACAAAAATAAAGTAGAGGAATAATAAAAGACATGGAAATGTAATATCAAACATACTCCGTGTTTTGTGGCTCTTGCTACAGCAATATCATCTCCCTGCCCCATCCACAATTTTCTTTGCAAGATCAAAACCAGGCTGACCTAGCACCTCACTCCATATAATTTATTCTTCCACAAAGAAATATAAATAATACTCCCACTCTTCCTCACTCAGCTACTACTTATCATTTATAATCACCTTCACTCCTAGATAAAGTATGTTTCCAGCTCTCTACATCAGGGGATAACTTATAGGCACAATTTAAAAATGTGTTTGCCCAGCTAGGGAGAATTCAGAGCAAAAAGGGAAGTCCTGCAGGATGTGCTGGTCTCTGATAGCCAAACCTCTGAACTGTTACATGAAGAAACAAGTGTGAACAAGGAAAAGGAAATGTACACATACGACTTTGCATTTCTATAATACTTCCTCTCCACTGTCCTCTACAGAAGAACAAGGCATGAATCTTCATCATCCCCATCTAGCAGGGATGAAACCCTAGCAGAGGAGAGGGAGAATTTCCCCAAGATAAAAAGGGTACTTTTGGAAAGCAAAGTTCACACTAAAAAGTCTTACTGGCTCTCAGGATCCTGTTCATACCACCAGCCTTGTTTTTCCCAACACAAGAGTCCCACCACATAAGTGCTTCTCCAACACAACAAAAGGCATTGAACTTGGAGTTCAGGGAAGCAGGAGGAGGCGGCTGCAGAAGGGGAAACCGGTAGAGTTTCAAATCTTTGGTGTGTATTTATAATGTTGTAGAGAAACTGCATTTCAGGATGGAATGATTATTGATTTCTTAATGGATTACTGCTGCACAAATTTACACTCCCCCCCAAAAACATCAATCTTAGGATAATAATTATAAACCTATCACAGTGCATAGAGCATTCTGACTGGTAGAAACTTATCGCTATCTGCCGGGAAATGGTCAGTTTTCTAATTTCTCCCACTCCAACCACATTACAGCATGGCAAGGAGCTACTGGAAAATACATGCTATTATGAAACAAAGTTTGTAATAGCCACAGGACATACCTCCAGTCAACTTTCATTAAACAGACTCTTTTAAACTACTGCCCTTAAGACAGTGCCTGATCCATTAGAGAACAAGTTAATTAGTTATTAGAATCCTTTTATGCTATTTTTCTCATTGTAATGAAACACACAGCATTGAGTGAGATTCCTTAATGGGCAACATACATTCACAAACCCACACACCCTCTCTTTTTCTGCTTACCAGCCTACAGTCAAATGTTTCTGTAGCTAAGTAATTTTTTAGCAAAGGCATCCATAGCTTTGCTACAAGCAGAATCATGTTGCAAAAATGACTGAAATACCACCAAGACTCCCCTCAACTTCAAAAAGTGTCAGACCAAATCACAGGAGATGAGGCACTATGGAAACTTAAAAATCATTCTGAACCCAAAAACTCAACACCCCAAAGTTTATGCAAGGTGCAGAAATGTGTGTTGCTGTTCAGTGGTTCCCACTCACCACCACTACTGTTTGACTGAAGGTGTTATATGAGGTTAGAGTCCAAATGTGAGCTGTGAGCTAAAGACAACCTGCAAAAGGGCTGCTTGTGACCCCAGCACCTCTAGGCTGCTGGCCCCATCCTTCTGCAAGAGGCAACCACCCTTTGCAATGAGGCAGCCTGCCTTGCTGACCACATTGTTGATGACCTATGGCAGGTATCAGCACAGCTCAGAGTGCCTTTGCCTCTGCAGAAACAGAAGAAGAGCTAGGAGCTCCCATCCCTGCTCAGACACCACCCTCTCACTGTGAGACCATGCACTAAACTGGATCAGCAAATCGATCCAAGCTAAAAATACTCCTTTTTGTCATTTGGTTTTTCTTTTTCAGAAGAAAATGCTGGCATTGCCACAGAGAGCAATGAATGCTGGACTCTGCTTTGAATGCTTGCCTTAGGAATAGTCATCTCGGCTAGAAGGGCATCTGGGGCACCTACCTGTTCTAACACCTTTAAACAGTCCTAACTAATGGCAGCCAGTGCCCTTAAAACATGTGCAGGTTAAAAACCTGCACACAACAGATTTCCAAGCTCCTGCAGCACTGCTCAGCTGCAGTTTGCTCCAGAGCAGAGCTACAGTTACACCCTGTTCACCAATCCCGCTGTTCCCAGTGCTGAGCCTCGCTGTCAGCAATGGGTAATGGAACAGCTCATACAAGCCAAGGGCTGGAAATTAAATGGAAAGCGAGGTACAACTTGCTTGCAACCCAGCTGTAGCTTTCCATGCCTGAAATAATTTCAAATAGAAATGCAGACAGTTGATGTTCCCTCAGACTGTGCTTGTCACTACCTACAACCTGCCCCCGTGGCAGGGGTCTGCTCCACAAGTGTATGGAATTAGAGAATCTCCCACAGGGTGCAGTGGGCTTTGGATAGATCTTAAATTACTCATGAGAAAGCTCACCAATGACACAGCACAAGGATCAGCACCTCAACACTCATTCTGTAAGAGGCTCCAATTTAATTAATGTAGCTACTTCTCCCCTTTTCCATAACCTACAATTCCATCCTTCCTCCTCCATCCCAGAACTACTCATAGCTGCTGTAGGACAGCACGAGCATCTCTAAAAATCCTCAACTCAAAAGGTGGTTAACAAAAACAATAATAGTCAAAGAAAGCAGCATTCTCCAAGGAACACAGGCCACAAAAAATAGAAGCAAAGGACCCAAAAATTCAACACTTGCCATCAGCTTCAATTAGCAGCAAAGGGGGGTTTGGGAAAACAAGGGCCTCTTCAGAGCTGCTATAGGGCAAAGATGAAATCCCAGAATTAAAAACAAAATCCCCACATGCACATTAATATTCAGAGGCAATTACCTTTCAGCTTAAAGTCAGCCAACATGCATCTTACTACTGCAGCTCTTAAAGCAATCTTGTTTACAACTGGAAATGGATTACATTATCTCAGCTCCACCTATCCACATAATGCAGAGCAAACTGTCAAACATAAAATTACAAAATGGTTATTGTAAGGTATCCCCTTCAGCATAAAAATTAATTTGACCTATTTTATTACTAAATTATTACTCCCACACAAATTTTCTATCATAGATATCTATCAGCACTGACATTTATATTCCAGTGAGGCACTCTCAGATGCCTATTTTCTTCTTCTCCATCTCAAAGGTGTATTGAACAGATTTGATGTAAACAGCCTGCCAAGCTAGTTAAAATCTTTAAACTTTACACATACAATTAGATTGTGACAATAACCATTTGCTTAAAAAGAGAGAGAGAGAGAGCTAGAAAGATACCTACACAGAGTTTCAGATTCTGAAACAAAATGCTTTGTGAATTAAAAAAATGATTAATCTAAATTTAAGAAGGAGCTATGGATATTTTTACTACAGCTCTGGCAGGTTGTTCTGATTGTCACCAAGAGACATGATTTGACAATGGCCCTGATTAAGAATGTGCTTAAGTCCTATTAAAGCCAATGGAAGTTAATCATCTGTTTAAGAGCTTTGCTAAATCAGGACCAGAACAGGAGACATTTCCAAAAAATCTGGGCCTAAACTGAACACACACTAATTAGCAGCACACACCAATTACATGATTATGGATGAAACACAGTTGTTTAGCATTTACAACAGCACACTTTGTGTGGAATCATTTAGAAATAAGGTCTAATTATCATTCTGTAACAGGTCCCACAATGCATTATAACCTACATATAGCATATTAATTTTACTTAAAGGAAGAGCTTGAAAAGGAAAAAGGAAAAGAAAAAAGCAGAAATCCTTCCAGTAATATTAGGCCAAATTCTCAAGTGGATCAAGATCTGACCCTTTTGGAACTTCACTGTGTTCACAGGGAGAATGAATGTCTGAGCACTCTTGCTCAGCCCAGTTTCCTTATTGCTACATTTTGCTTACAGAAAATATTCACTCTTGCATTTCAAAATGCAACAGTTGTACTCCCTGCTGCCTAACGACTTAAGCCCTGCACTCAGAAAACAAACAAATTGGCATAGAACTGCACATCCAGGATAACAAATATCAGCAAATTAATAAAAAATATTTGTGCATGCAAACCAAAAGTTGTTATAAGCTCATTTGTGAATGATCTCAATAATTTCAACTGTTTGACATTAGCCAGGATTGACAAGACTCATTTTTATGTTCCTTACATTGACATTTATTAGTTTTTCTTAGCAGTGAGATTTTCAGATATGTGACTAAAGAAGTCTCCAGCTTCATTAAATTAAAAAAAAAAAAAAAAAAAAAAAAAAAAAAAAAAAAGGCATTCCCAAAGCCAGAGACTGCTGAGAAGTCATTCTTCAGTGCAAAACACAGCTCAGGAATGAGAAGACCCACCGAGAGTTGCATTTATTAAACAAACACACATTAAAAATAAAAACCCCTCATGGTATGTAAGGCAATCTTGCAATTTCAAACTTGACTCATGATTGTGAAAGTTTGGAGCTGGCATGCCAACTTGGTGAGCCATCTGCTCACCAACAATTTATAAACGAGTCTGCTGCCAAAGCCACCCGATTACTCAGTTCTAATATTAGTGATGTAACTAAAACATGCTCTTAGGGTTTTTTTCCCCATGGACCAGGAAGCACAAGAGGAAAAAAAGCCTCACGAAGGAAAAGTTAAAAATAAAATAGGTAAAATGTATTTATTCTATATTACTTTCAAGTCTGGTAAGTAGGAACATTAAAGATGAAGTCAATGCTTTAGACCTGTAATTCCCTCTAAACCAAATCAGAAGGGGAAAAAAAATAAATGAGGAGAGTGATTACAAGTGATGGGACAAGGAGAATCATAGAATAGTCTGGGTTGGAAGGATCTTAAAGTTGCACCCCCTCCATGGGCAGGGACACCTTCCACTGTCCCAGGCTGCTCCAAGCCCCATCCAGCCTGGCCTTGGGCACTCCCAGGGATGGAGCAGCCACAGCTGCTCTGGGCACCCTGTGCCAGGCCTCAGCATCCTCACAGTCAGAAATTTCTTCCTAATGTCCAATCTAACCTTGCTCCATGGTAGTGGGAGGCCATTCCCCCTTGTCCTGTCACTCCAGGCCCTTGTAAAGAGTCTCTCTCCATCTTTCTTGCTACAATTAGGTAATCCCAAAGTCTTCTCTTCTCCTGGCTGTACAATCCCAATTCTCTCAGCCTCTCCTCATGGCAGAGGTGCTCCATCCCTCTGATCAACTTGGCAGCCCTCCTGAATGAAATATTCTGTACCCATTGCCCATTTCTTTGTTAATGATTGGAATGGTAGCTGGCTAAAATTAAACATACTTGCACTCATCTCATAATAGCATTGAATAAATTTTGAAAACAGAAAAAAAAAAAAAAGAAATTGTGCATGTAGGCTAGCAGGTATAACTGCTGATTTTACTTGTGTTGCTAATTTTACCATCAGAACTGGGCAATTTGGGATAAAATAATTTTCCTATTTAAACGAGTCCTTTCTTATTAAAATTCAACATTATAAATAGCAGCAAAAACATGCTGGACATTACTCTACAGTAAATAATCCTTGGGGCAAAAGATACTGTAATGAAACTGCATGGAAAATTACTCACTCAATCATTTTTAAAACGTTGAGTCACAATTCAGTTTTGTTGGCCTGAAACTCCAGCTCTATCTCCATGGCAAGTGAGTAGCAAATCCCAAAGCACAGCCACTATTCCCAGAGCTCAGATCTGAGGATGTGCTGCTGCAGGAGGAAAGGCAGCAGTGCACAATGTCCTACACCAGCACTTCCACGCTGCCTCCTGTGTTTCCTCCTGCCCACAGAGGTCACAAAACAGTTTAAGCCCCCCTTTCAGTGTGAGCACAATCAGGACATTTCCAAGTGCTCTGCAGGGGACACTAATTAGATTCAAAACACAGGCAGTCTTGGTGCCATTAATTAAGAGGACAATGACAGTGACAAGCACCCTGCTTCATTTCAGAACACCTTGCTCTATCACTGCCAAAAGGAGTAGCTTTTAAATCTGCAGTTTGAAATTAAATGCATCATCATTACCCAATTATCATTCTAACTAGTTTCCTCAACAACAGATCGGCTTTATTTACAATTAATTTTGGTTAATGAGCTAGTTGTAATTTTATCTGATGGATAATGGGAGAGAATTAATAATTGCTTAATCCACACAAAATTTTGTTGTTCACATAGCACACAAAATTTTGACAAATGTTTCTGAATTCCAGCCAACAACCACCAGCACATTTTCACCATCTGAAAGCAGCCAAAGCTCAGCAAATGTTACCATTTTACATTATAGTAGGTTAAACTGTTTATATATATAATTAGAATTATTATTATAAACTACAGTCATAATTATAAATTGAAATTTCATCACTGACTCGTAAGGAAGCTTTCCCCCTTCCAAAACACCTGGAACAATTGATAAAGGTCATCTCTTTGATGGTCTACAAAGATTTATTGCATTTGTAGTTTCACAAGAAAATGCTGCAGAGACCCAAAATGGAGAATAAACTGTCCTGTGCATATTGGCTGTGCTGTCTATGTCACACCTTTGTCTATTCCCCTCCAATGAACTTAAGCCTGGCTCCAAACCATTTTAAGCTCAGTCCTATTTTTCTTTTTATTAGGCATTGGTTTTAAATGGTTTTAAACCATCATCTTCCATTGCCACATCACCACCTTCTCTCAAAAATACATTCCCCTTGCCAAAAGCTGGGAAGGGCTGGGTTTGCCTCCAGCCAGTTCCATTCTCCTCTTCTGGTACAGCAGTCTCTGGCTGGGGTTCTGTCTACCAGATGTAACATCAAACCTAAGGATTTCCCTGCATCCAGTCATTAAGGAACATTGGGTAATTATATGGCAATTATCATACACATTTCTATAGTGAAAACACTTCTACCCTTTTCCTAAGGCTCTGTTGTTCTAGGCTGTTAAAAAGAACAGCCAGAGTTCTGGTGCAGGAATGGGTGACACAGATAAAACAGCCTGACATGAAGATGAAGAAGAACATTACAGAGCAGCACTATAGATTATTTCCTGGAATGCATTGCAGTTTGCTTTGGTTTTGAGTACATATGTGATATATATTTACTCAAGCAAAAATCTCACTACTATCGATTTCTCTATAAATATTTAATGGTTACCAGTCAGAAGGTAAATTTAAGTAACAATAGTGCTAATGACATTAAATTAATGAAGCACTTTAAAAGTGAGAAAAAAAGCAAACACTTCTTCACAGCATTTTAGACCAAGAGCAGTAAGACAGCAACCTGAAACCAGGTTACAAGCTGATAGCCTTAGTCATGTCTGGTCTCACAGGCAGACCAGAGAGCTGATTTTACACAAACATCTCACAAAAAAGTTGGTTTTGCAAGCAGCAAACTTAGCAGAGACTGCCTTCCAACAACATTTTCCCATGCATCTGACATTTGAAAAAGGTGATAAATAGTTTTTCCTTCAGTCAAGGCATAATTCACATGCCTCTTTCTGGTTTCCTTGTTTCATAATATTTGCACTTTCCTAGTATTTTTCAAGCCTGTACTTCTCTGTTGTATGTGACTGAAACCCTCTCTAAGTGCCTTTCATTTGTATTACTGCACTGCACATGCACAGGCTTGTCAGAAACCAGGGCTGGACACATTTTCCTATCTTTTCCTTTGGCTGCCAAGCTTCTCTACTTGATATTAGGTAATTTGGGGGCAGCTGACAGGTCAGAGAATTTAGACTATCTGGGATTCACATGTAGGTACATGGGATTTTGGCAAAATAAATTGTGCAATTTGTGGAATACAAATTTAAAAGAAGGCCAAGAATAAACTCACAGAGCTTTCAGTCTGCTAACGTTATATACTACTGACCCTTAAAAACACAACTAGCACATCATTCTTCTGAACTCATGAGCTACCTGTACTCTGACAATTTGCAATCACATACACAAATTATGAAGCTGACAGCCTCCCACCTCTACAGGGGCTGAATTCTTGCTAAGATTAATTTCCCTACTTTTTCTCCACCTCTTCAGCCTAAAATTCTGTCCACTCATTTGTATCTTTCAACTGGTATCCTTTGTAAAGCTCTTTAAAGTGAAAAAGTATGCTAAAACAAGGAGATGTTGTATGACTCTCTAGAAGACTAGATTATCCAAAGGATAATACCCTACAGTAATAGAGAGGCCTGTGTATTTAAGGTAGGGGGAACATTTCAAACAGGGGCTTTCAGCTAAAGCTGATACCCCAGACTGTTCCACACAGCTGCAAGGAGATGTGTTAAACTCACCCAGGAACTACCTGTGCTCGTAACAAGGTCAAAACAACTGGTAAGGTTGACCCAATTTTGAGAGATTAAACTGTAAAACTATTACAACTACATTTAGGACATGCCTAAATCTGAAAGGTGATGAGGATTAAGGCACTGAGTAAATTTAAGGCCCAATGGTGTATTCTGAAATACTTCTATCCTCAGACAGACCCTGCAGTGGTGCCAGATCCCTGCAGACTCTCCAGGGGTGCAGGAGAGAGGCCCCTCACCACAGCAGCACACGTGCAATGCAAAGCCTGTACCTAGCAATGGACAATTAAAAGCAGTATGCAAAACTGCTAATTAATAAGATTTCTTCTCCTTCAGGGGCTGTTATCTCAAGAAGGCAAGCCCTGCAGGATATCAATTTCTCAAGAAATAAGATTAAAAACCAAATGCCATTTGATTTTTTTGCCTGACATGTCTCCCTGGCTGCTAACCAGAACGAGGTCTTCAGCCTACTGCCACTCTTTCCCAGAAACTTTTAAACCATCAACAACTTTAAGAGAACAGCTACTCTTCCTCAAATGAATAAACCTCATACCTCTTCTAGGTAAAAAGACTTGTTCTTTTCATACAGAAAGAAGCAACTTCTTTCATTTTCAAAAGAAGGGAATTCACACCATCCTGCTTGCTGCTCCTTAAACTAAAGTGATTATTTAATTCTCACTGCTGAAGTTTAAATGATGCACAGATAGAGTAACCAAAAACTCTCTCAGTTTGTGTTTTATGGCTAGATCATTGCCTAAAAAAAGCAACTTGCTTGCAAAGGGAATCATAAAATGTTCAAAAGCTGAGTTGATGTCTAGGAAAGATTAGGTGTGAATTCTCATTGAACTGCACATAGGCATTCCTAAATCAAAGACTAATTATTTAAAATATTACCATGGACTTGAGCATATCACAGGGCTCAAGCCAATGTTCTGTGCCACTCACAAACATCATTTTCATGGACTGAGGGAACACATAACCCTTGAGAAAAACCAGGACAACACCACTTCCTTCTGACAGAACTGGGAGGTTTTAGAGGTTGGGGGAAAATGCAAGGAAAACATCAGTGAAAATAAGCTGAGAAACTTCAGCCTGATGCTGAAGGTCACAGCACAGATACCTTTAGCCTAACACTTGTTTTGTTCAGGTGGAGGAACAGAGGGGATAAACAAGAAAATGCCCCCATCGGAATGTCAAGCGTTGTCACATTTGCGGTTTAACTGCCAACGGAGCATCTCTCTGTGAGCCCGGCCCTGATCTTCCATTAGCTAGAGAGGAAACACATCCCCTCACCTTCTCACACAAGAAGATTTGTAAGAAAAAATGGTGATAGGTGGGACAGGCAACAAGGTCAATGGATTTTCTGTACTTCAGGATGCCCTATCTCCTCTGAGAAACATTTGAGATGTCCAACCTCCCAGACAAAGGGGTGGCTGGGTGTTCCATCCCCACTGCATGAAGTTTCAGGGTGGACAGTAGCACTAAGTCCTCCAAAGGCACTCCAATGCCTTTGCCTTTTTTTTTTTTTTCCACTACCAGTTGGCAGACACAGATATTCACACCATCCACACTGGGGTGGGAGCATGGTTTGGTCCTAGGACTGACCTTCCCCAATACCTGAGAGGACACAGGGATCTGACCACCAACCTCAGTTTCACCAAAGGGAAGACCAAGAGCCCTGTGACCTCACTGCACAGGACAAACATAGAGCAGCCATGAGCTAAAGGATGCAATGGACACAGAGCCCACCTCCTCTGTGGTGCTATGACTTGGCCACACAGTGTTACAGGAATAAACCCCCGAACTGGAAAGATTTTTTTTTCCAAATAAGAAGCAGAGAAAAAGCAAAAGTCAGTTAAAAAACCCAAAAGCGACATTGTAATTCACAGTTGACATGACCTATTGGCACAGAAATGAGGGGGATCAATCAACCCCATGCTTTTCCAGGAACAGAGCCTGCTTTTTACGGTACTTTCCAATGTAACACCTGTAACAGCACTTGCAGGTGACCCTGCCAGCCAGGGCTATGCTCAGAGCAGGAGCTTCTGCCAGCATCTCCCTGCCTGTGAGGGATTACAGCTCTTCAAAGCCATGGCTGACACAGCAGTGCCAGCAGAAGCCAGTAATGTAGACCTGGCTCCAGATCAAGGGCACATTTTGCTGGGCAGTGTGAACAGGGGCTTGTCCACACACACACCTGACAATGCTCAGTGGTGTGGGAAGAGTTAAAATTCCGGGGCTGCTCTGATGTAATCACACCACAACAGGGTACTTTAGGACCACCACAATTATTCCTGTGCAGGACAGGAAATAAGCTGCACTGGTATTAAGGTACTTCTGAATGCCTCTTATTGTGGCACTGCAAAAATTAAATGCAAAATAACCCCTAAGCAAAAAAGATATTGTAAAAAAAATCCTACTTTTGACAAAGGCTAACATGTACCATCCAAGTCTCCATGCTAAGTGATCTACGGCTTCTGTAATTTAGAAAATAAAAGGCAAGAGGGGAAAAAAAAAAGAAAAAAAAAGGCACAGAAACATGAAGGGACTCCCTCACAATGAGCAGAGTTTGGAGAAAAACTGGGCCTCTGGTCACCTAGCCCAGAGCCATATCTGTCATGTTCATTGCTTCTCAGTGATAATCCAGCTCTGCTTCCTTCCACTGGGATGCAGCAGCAGCTGCCTGGACTCCAAACAAGCATCCACTACCCTAAGGAAGCGACAACAGGCTGTGGCACAGGCTCCTCCCCTGGGCTGGTAACAGGTCTTGATACTACACAGAGCAGTGGTTCAGTCTTCTCTGCAATTTTCTACTCCATTTTAGAACAGGTCAATTTTAGATGTGTTTCAAGGTGGGTTCTTCAAGGATTTTCATTCACTGGGATTACTGAAGCAAAAAGCAGGAAAGGAGGCTCTGCCTTTTCCTCCTGGATAGAATAACATCACTCCTTCAAGGTGCCCTCTTGGCACTGGAAGGACAAGCACTGCTCACTCTCAGTGCTGCACAGAGTTAGCACAGGTAGCTGCATTTCCACCTGTAAAACTTAGTCCTGCCAACCATCACCTAGCTGAAGGACTAGACAGAGCCTGTGGCCCTCAGGTACTGAAAACAAGCCTTTGAATCAGCTTCCTGGGAGAAGATACCCATTGATTTCAACAGGAATAGGACCTTCCCCCAGATTCAGGGATGGGAAACAGAAAACTCTCCAACAGGGATCTTGTCATCCAGCTGCTATCAAAGTGTCATATTTCATGGAAGAGGAGGATTGCTCTTTTCATTGGCATGCCTGAAAAGGAACTGAAATTCCAGAAGCAAACACTGAAAACTTGCTGACTACAAAGCTAGCAAGAGCAGTGTTGTAACAGGGTGTGTACCAGGGAAAGTTAACTGAACCTGACAGTCCAAGAGAATAACAGAAGCTTCCTAAGAAAGGTGTGTGCTGCAACAAAGCCCTGGCAGATGACCTCTCAAGAGACTTCCATCAGAATGGATAAAAACCTATTTAATGAGATTAACTGATCATTTCACTCCACCCTCGTTATAACACTCACTGAGAGGGAGGAATGTTTTTGCAGCCGAGTATGTGGCTCCATAGGGAATGCCAGGACTGACAGAAGATAGGAGAAATACACAGGAGAGCCCTTCACCATTGCAGTGTGGGCTACAGATACTGAAACATCAACTCATTTCAGTGGCTGCTCTCTGTTGGTTTACTTACAGAGTTCATATCAGAGGATGCATTTCATGATTTTAACCACACCAGTGTGAAAAATCTGAGCTGATGGGGATAAAGCTACAACAATTCAAGGTACATCCCAGAAAATGCTTAATTTCCAGCTAACCCTTTCCTCTATTTGGGGTGCAGGTTTTTTTCCAGAAACACAGTGTAACATTACTTTGCAGATTCTTACTTTTGGGTTCTTAGGTGTGGAAAAACCCCTCTGTTTCTGTTAAAATCCTGATGATCACCTTTCCATTTAATATTTTTTCTTCTCAAACTCCAAGAAAGTTAAATGCATTGGCTAAAACTTTGATAACTACTACTGCCCTGGCAACTCTCAGGAAGTCTGAGGATAAAATACTGAAGCAAAGACCCTACACTTTTAAGTGTCAAAGGAGCTCACTTCTTACAGTTCCCTACCACACTTTATTGAGCTCATCCCTCACGTCTGAGCTCATCTTGGCAAAGTCCATCTCCACTGTCCTTCAACCTGCCAAACCACAGGTACATCTGTATTAAGCATCACCGTGCAATTCCATAGCTGAGCTCTAAAAATCAAAGTGCCAAGACTGCAAAGTCAGACACAAAGGATTGGAGGACATCTCAAATCAAAAGTCCACCTTCCTGCACTGTGGCAGAAAACACCCAGACCAATAAATGTTCCCTACCATACTCTTTAAAGGCTGCTGAGAAGATTCCTCAGCATCTCGAGGTGATCAGGTTCAAGTTTTTAGCACTTTCCAAGATATTTGGAAGAAAGGGAGACCTGAATCCCCATTCAGAGCACAGCAGTTTGGCTGCCAGAATTGTTCATGCCCCAGTGAACACATCAGGGGAGCGACTGCCTCAAAGCACTAATTCAGTCCCCCTCTGCAGCCCAGCCCAGCCAGTTTCAATCACCCTCCCTAAAGGAAAGCCACCATCACCTCATCCTACTAAAAAGCCCACAACAAGTACTGAGCCAGGAAAGAATCCCAGAGCAAGGTTCAGCTTCACATGCCTGGCAGTAAATTCTGGTGGTGACAAGGCTTATTTGCCAGAGAGTTGAGGCACGGAGCAACTTTTAACTTTATGGGGTTTCATTCCAACAGTCAGGCTCCAAAATTACATTTTTTTTTTAATCCCTACAGATGTGCCGATACAGCTGTGGTACATGTAACTCTCAGCTCCTGTGACAAAGCAGGAGTTGTACGACAATTCAGGCTTGAAAAATGAAAGTAACCAGGAAAGATTTGGGGCTTTGATGCCAGAAAAAAAAAAAAAAAGTGCAACTGATAGTCCACCCTGATCACTTGGAACATAGCATTGGCTACATTATACTAAAACCTTGCCCAAGTTCTCTTTAAACACCACTGCTGAAATCATTCCCACTTAGTGCTGCTGTCCCAATTAGTGATCTTGTCAGACAGCACGATCGTTCCCCACCACGGAGAAAATGCAATCACCTCATTATTTTCAGCAGCAGAGTCAGCCGACATGGCTTATTCTCTTAATGAATTAATTCTCATAACTTACTAACACTTCAAGCTACTCTAAACACCTCTTAAAAGTATACCACAATTTTAATCGTTTTCAAACATCAGATGTTGGGTTTGATATTTATGATTGTTCTGACTCTGTTTCATTTAAGGGCTTCTTTTGTCTAAGAAAGCAAAGATAAGAAAGTTAACTGGGACACCCACTGTCAAGTCTCTAATTTAAGGGGAAATTGCCTTTGTTGCTGACTGTCAGATGCTAATAGCCTCTGCTACTATTTTCCCTATGATACCAGGCCAATGATCTTAGAAAAGTGTCCTTCATCCTATACAAAGCAATGATTGAGTCAACTAATTGAACAACTGTGCCCCTGCAGTTTCTAAAGCAGAAATTCCTCTAAGTCCATTTTAACCTACAGGAAAAAAAATATCTCTAATAACTATAGTAAGGACTCAGTGTGGTATTATGGGGAGGTGACTGGGAATTATTTCTTTTTAAAGCCTCTTTTATAAGGATTCCCCATTAGCCTTTAATTAGCATGCCAGTTCCTATTCGGAGGTTTCTGATCACTTATAGCCCAGTTCAACATTCACAGACAAGAACAAGACAGACTTCCTTGAACTCTGTGGGGTCTGTGGAGGGGCTTAGGGCCATGCAGGGAACTCTCTAGTACCAACACAAAGTTAATTGAGCAAGTCTGTGACACCCAGCTCTGGGTGTCAGCCTTTGTAAGAGTTTTCTTGCAGAAGATCAAAAGAAAATCTGGGCTTCCAGATTTGGGGCTATGTAAATATATCATCTGTACTCAGCAGGTGTAACACTAATTCATCTTTTGCTGTAGAGAAAAGTGAGATGATCTATCAACCTCTTCGGTTTGACTATTTACATGTATCTTAAATCTTTGCTTACATAAAACTACAGTGAAGTATTTTAGAACAGCATCTGCCAACACACATGCAGTGCTCTGCTAAAGGCAGGTGTATGTAAGATCATCAGTTAGCTATGACAGGTGATTTAGTGTGATTCATATTTCAGGATCATCTCATTCACAAGGAAAATTGAGTGTCATCCCCATCCATAACCTACAAATACCATTTAGATACTTGGAAATGATAATAGGTTAAAGGATGCGGTAGCTAAAATATTCGACCCAAACTCTTTTGGAATAGAATCTGAAAACATCAGTAATCCAGACAGAACTACTAACAGAGATTGCCAGGGGCTAATGAACATAGAAAACTCTTTACCCAGCACATAATTTTGCTGTTGCTGGGGGAGCACTACTCAGTCATTTCAGCACAGATCCAAGAAATTTCCTTCTTTCCTTCTGAGCCAGACACAAATTCCAACTAAATTGAGAGCTGTGGTTCAAAACATTACAGTGGAACACAAGAAGAACAAAGGTCAAAACTCCAATCTCTACCTTGCAGGTGCACATTCAGAGCACATCCAGAGCATGCAGCCAAAGAGGGCCGTGCACTTCTGGCAATGACTGGTGACCAATCCAGGAGCCAAATGTTTGGAGTCTGCTGCCTGTATCACCTCCTCCATTCCCAAGTCCTACCCAGACAGGATAACACACCATGGGCTTTGCTGTAATAGCATCCAACATTACTTAATCTCCAGCAACCCACTGGAAATCAAACCAATCTGAAATAGAACACAGCCACTGCCTCTACTTAAAACAAGGGATGGTGGGTCAGTCCACTGGGAGCTACTAAATTAATACAAAATATTTCAGGCAGCTAGACCACCTCCATCTTTCCTTTTAAAATACCAAAAAAAACCACCCCAAAAGACTTTTTTAAAAGAGGTGCACGTCCCTGGGTTACCAAACCTTTAAAAGGGTTTCCTGTGTCCCACAAAACAGGTGGAAAGCTCTAAAGCCCTTCATGGTGATTTAGCCTACACATGCCAGATTCAAGATCTGGCCAAAAACCTTAAATGAACCAAAGTAACAGCTGCCACAAAAGCCGACAACCTCTGATCAATATCTTCCATGTTTAAGGCAGCACAAGCCACCTCTCTGCAAAACAATGTTAAGCCTGCAAAGAGTAAATAAGTTACAATACATTTAAGAAGCTTCAGTTTTGTTTGGCTTGGGAAACCCAGGCAGACCCCTTAATTTTTCAACAGCAGCACATCTTTAACACAGAGCAGCAGTGATAAAAGCTTTTGAGACACCTGTGAAAGACCAAAAAACACCTCTAAAAAAAATAAGATATTTGCCAAGGCTGCAGATACATATATTTTGCAAGGAACTAATGAAGCTTAAAAACCATTGAAAATGTTAACACAATGAACATGAGAATACTGAGTGTGTTAGAGCCTTTTGTGTGACTTCATTCTAGATCTTTTTATTCCTAATTTGACTTTGGGTTTCAGTCTGGATTATAAAGAAGATTTAAAACACACATACTTTTTCCCCTTCCCATGAAGCCTTCCCATTAATAAAAGGGAAACAAAGAAAATGAAGAAAGTGAGTAGTAAAACTTTTACAACATAATAAAGTATATCAGAATCCCAGTGCTGCACAATTGGAATTGTCTAAAGATGCTGAATTATGGGTGGTTGTCATATAAAGTTCAGTCCATGGTATTAGAAATCATATTCTCCAGCAACATGTATATAATTGAGAGATCTTCATCATAACCCTCAGTTTAAAGGCTCGTAAAACTGCGATTTACCCGTAATTTGCAAGAGGAAAGAATTCTTAAAGGAAAGTAACATCCTTTTCTCAGAAAGACTCTGAAGGAGACACACTGTGCATTTTTAAGCCACTCTAGAAGCTCTCTTTCTTCCACGGATTTGGGTAAGGCATTATACTAACCCTCATTTTAAGTAGAAAATATGTATCTGTAGTACACGCAAACCAGAAAGAAATTAGTATCACATAGAGAGGAACACTCTGTAAGTAGATTGAATGCAAAGCACATTGCATTTTTCAGGACTGTAAGTGCAGAGGTTATATTAAGGTAACTAGCTTGATGTAACACTGTTGATATAACCAACACTTAAACAAGGTGGGACACTCACACACACAGAAAATTAAGATTGTTACTTTTACAAAACTGTGTAGACTACATTTATCCACCTCCCATATATAACAGGAGAATAATTCTATAAATATTATCAGCTCTGGAAACTCTCGCTGTACAGATTCACAAAACTCTCAGTTTTTACCCAAAATTCTAAACCAAACTCCTTTCAGTTTGCCATAATCTACTATAGTTTTATAAATAAAATTTGTTTGTTTTCAAATAAAGCTACTTCAAGCTGTTTTGGGAAGCAAAGTAAGTAATAGTAATAATAATAAAAACAATTTCTATTTGGATTTCAGAACCTGAGGAAACAAAATAGCACATGTCAAGCCTACAGTTTTCCTACCTGGAGCAGGTAAGGACCAGCTCTCAAATGGCACCTTGGGATAGTTCAGACTAGCAATCCCATTCATGTTTAGATGAGACACCAGCACAAACAAAAACAACAACAACAAAAAAAAGAAAACCTTCCCTGTCCTCCCTCCTCTGTTATTAGCAAAGCCAACAGCAGTGGCTAAGACTTGGTAAGCAAACCAAGGAGCAGGAGGACCAGACCAACCCAGCCCTCAGCTGGAGAGAAACAGGCTTAAGAGGAGACTTACTGCCTGCCATGTGACAGGGGGAGGTGTGCTGCCCATTGGGAGTGCTGGAGGTGAGGTCGATGGCCATGCCGCAGTGCTCCCTTTCAGGCGAATAGTCATTGTCACCTGCCAGCACAACACAGTCCCCGTGAGTTTTCATCCCCTTCCTCAGCACACACACACAGAGATTAAGAACCACGACCCGCTCGCTCCCTTCGTCCCTGCTCTTCCCTCCTTTACTTTCCAGAGCCTGTCAAATCTCAACTCTCAGTGGCCCCAAGTAAACATCTGGCTGATTTTCAGAGCCCTCTCAAAGTTACTGTCACCAGTCTTTTACACACACTCTTACAGCCAACCTTGTCCCAGCTACTTGGTTTTAAGTAAGTTAGGATTACTTTTCCATCAGCAGACAGGGAGAATCCAGGCTGTACTAGTAATTCACCATACAGACCTTCCCCCCAAAGCTCTGGGTTAACTGATAGTTAAATAAAGCACTTACACAACCCCTCCACATAAAAAGCAAGAGAAATACATATGGAAAGGCATAAAAAGTTTTTGGCTGCAGATTGAATTTTGGAAACAAACTCCCTCATTTGCAAAGTTCATTCACCCCCAGAAAATATTTAAACCTAGAGATATTCACCCATGCACTTATCCCCATGCATTTCTCAGTCATACACAGAGTTTATATTTAAATGCTACTAATTCAGTGTCAACACGCACACTGTACACAGGAAACTAAACTTTCAGGTATCTGCATTACACAAAGGAGAGCAGGAAAAGAAAAGTAATTCAGAATAATCAAGCAAAATGAGTACTTACATGTAATATATCCATCAACAGCCTCTGCTTCCATAGTCAAAGTGCAGTGCTGCAAGGCAGAAAAGTACACCCTCAGAGACGCCTGTCAGTATCAACCATTAAATGATTAAACTTACTTAAAGCCCTAAGTAGTTGCCCATTTTATTGCTGTTGCAACCACTGCCTAGAGAAACACACAAGTGCACTGCATGTGCTCGTTTGCAAATCACTGAACTCTTCCCGTAAATGATGTGAGCAGACATGCAGCTGCCTCCTGGCCAGGTGGCACCTGGATCATCCTGGTCTCACCATGCCTCTCTCTCTCCGTGCCCCTCTCACATTTTTGCCTGATCTGAGAGTTTTTCCCTGACTTTCCGCTCGTTTGTTCAAGCTAGGATGGTAATGCTTCATCAATTATCTGCTCTATCTGCAGCCAGAACAGACTTTGAGGATATGGATACTACTAACAATCGCTCTTTTCACATGCACTGCAAGAGACTGCCTCCTGCTCTAAACAAAATAAACCCTCCTGAGTCTATTCCCCTTGGACAGAGTTGTTCCAGCTTGGTCTCACACCTCTGTGTGCACACACACCTGTACACACACCTGTTCACTCTAACCCTATTTATTTGCCACAGCACAGGGCCAAACATCACATTTCATACTCCCAGATCACGCATTTTGTGGTGTGAAGCAATCTTAAAGTTTCTGGAAGCACTTTGCTGACACAGAACAAGCTATTACTTTCCCGAAACCCAAGTAACTGTATAGAATGACACCCCCTAGCTATCATTTGATATATATTGTGGGGGGGAAACAAACAAAAAAATAAAAAATAAAAGAGAGAGATCAATAATTATAACTATGTTCTTTTAAGTGGAAAAGTTAAGAATCTGACATGACCAGAGGAAAATTTTATTTCCTCTCTCTCTCCATGGCCTCTTTTTTGCCTTTAGTTTCAAAACTCTCACTGCACCAGGCAGCTAAATTATTCACAATGAGCCATTTCTGTATTGATCGCCAAGTATATTTAGCCCTGGCTCCTGGAATTTCTCCATTACTTACTGGAAAACAGGCAGCTTCACTTCTTGTCTCCAAAACCACTTCCCTCCCCCTCCCTTAACCCTCTTTCCTTCCCCCCCCCCCTCCCCGCCTTTCCCCCAATAAATAAATACTTTTCTCTGTGCTCTTCTTTGGTATAAAGCAGATCAAATTCCCAAGGTATTCAGCACATAACACTTAAATTTCAACCTGCCTAGCTGCTACCAAACTCTCCTCAATTACTGATTTTCACAACTCTTAAAAAGAAATCTCAAAAATAAAAAAAATTAAAAACAAAAAAAAAAGCAAAAGTTTTCAGAACAGGTAAGCCACTTCCTCAAGCCCTCCAAAATTACCTTATCTTCCCCCTAGTCCAGGTAGGCAGGCACACACTGAGAAAAAGAAAGAAACATCAGAAGCAACAGGGAAAGATCATCCCAGCCAATGAAGTGGAAGGAAAGAAAGGGGAGGAAGGGAGGAGGAAGAGAAAGGAAGACAAAAAGAAACACAGAAACATCCATAACCTAAATTAAAACACGGCTTGATTTTCATTTTTTTTATTTCTTCAACGAGGAGAGGAGGAAGAAGAGGAGAGGAAAAAGAAAAAGTTTGGTCACCATTTTTAGGCTGGTGATGGCAAATCCCAGTTGCTGAGCCTCTCCACAAGGAATGGAGGAGAGAGTTTTGCTCGAACTGAAGACACAGAAAGATGGAAAAAGTTTTTTAAAAAAATGGTTTTTTAAAGGGGGGGGGGAAGAGGGGTGGGGGGAAGAGAGATAGGGGAGAGAAACTCGCCCCCGCCACTTACAGGTGGGGCATGCGGAGCCGGGAAGCCCCGGGATGCGCCGGCGGGGCAACTCGCTCAGGAATGGCATATAGTTTGAAGGAAGATGAAGGGAAAAAAAAAAAAAAAAAAAAAAAAAAAAAGGGAGGGAGAGGGAGGGAGGGAGGTCAGCCGGTGCTACAGCAATGCGATTAACTAGCGCGGAGAGGGAGAGAGGAAAACTTGATCCACCGGTTCCTTACGGATTCCACGGGATCGGGGGGGAGCGCAGGGAACGCGGGCGGGATGGGAAGAGGGGATGCGGGGCGGGATGGCAGCAGGGGGGCCCGGCGGGCGCACTCACACCCCGCGCAGCGAGCCCGGGCCAACTTCCCCGGAGCGCCGCTTCGGCCCTGGGCGACGCCGGGCTCCGCGCCTCATCCTGCCTCTCCCAGCCCCTGCCACAACCTGTCAAAGTCATGGAAGTGCTGCCTCGCTTGTCATTGTGCTCCCTTTCCCCCCGTCTCCCCGCCGCAGGCCGCAGCCCCCCGGGGGCGCGCAGGTGGCGGCGGGCGCTGAGGGAAATGGCAGCGGGGCCGGGCTGGCTAACGGACCGGCGAGACCCGCCGCCGCCTCTGCCCCTGCTCCTTCTTGGTCTTCGTGGCGGGGGGTGGCTGTTTGTTTGTATATATTTTAATTATTTCTTATATTTCGGGCTAACAGCAACAAGTCATCGGCGCCCGCGGGGATGCTGCACAGCCGCGCTCGGCTCGGGGACCCTCCGCACACACAGACCCGCACGGACGGACCGAGCCCCGCGTCCCGCCGGCCCCGGAACGGAGCTGTCCCTCCTCCCGCCGGGGAAAGGGGGACCGGGGAGGGAGAGGAGAGGAGGGGAGGAAGGGAGGGGAGAAAGAAAAAGAAATAATAAGAAGCCAGGCGCAGATTTACCTCAGCCGCGCAGGCAGTGAGTCAGTTCCATCCCCCTTTTGTTTGTGTGTTTATTAGTGTCGGCTCCCTCTGCCCAGTGGAGGTGTGTTTGTGCACGGCAGTTGGCTGTGGGGGGACTAAGGCGGCGGAGGAGCCGTAGCTAAGGGTAATCCTGTTTTTACTTCCTCCATCTTCAGAGAGCAGAGGGTTAGCCTGGGACAGCTGGTCAAACCCCGAGAAACCGATCCGGCGGCGGCGGCGGCGGCCGCTCTCCCTCCCTGCCTGCCTCCCTCCCTCCCACAGACACACACACACACACACACACACACACACACTCATTCGCTCCCTCCTTCACACACTCCCTTCTCCCTCACGCACAGATACGCGAACTCCCTCCCTCCCTCGCAGATACGCGCACTCCCTCACACCCGCACACACCTCCTCCCTCTCACACACTCCCTCAGACACACACTTGTCCCTCCCTCAGGCTCAAGCCCACACGCACTCATTCACTCCCTCACACCGAGTGCCGTCCCCCGCACACACACACACACACACGGGCCCACACTCTCCCTCACGCACAGCCAGCCCCTCACCCATTGTCACTCCGTCACCCTCAGCCCTTCACACACATTCAGCTCGTCCCTCAAAGTCCCTCACACGGACACGCTCGCTGCCTCACCCGCACTCAGTCCCTCACACACACTCACATTCAATCCCACAGACGCTCAGTCACACTCAGTCCCTCACACGCTCACACCCTCGCTCTCCCCCCTCACCCCCTTTCCCGCCCCGCGGCGCCTCATCCCCCGCGGGGCCGGCGCGGCGGGGGGCGGGTGCCCGCAGCCGGCGCGAGGCCGCTCAGCGCGCTCGGCAATCGATTACAGGACAAGTGCGGCGGCCGCCGCCGCCACAGTGCGCGCCCCGCGCCTCACGCGGGCGGGAGCGAGCGCCCTCAGGGCACGGCCCCCTCCGGGCACCGCGACCGGCGGAGTCACGATTAAACACTTCTGTGTTTGTGTGTATAATCGGCCGGGGGGCGACCGCGCTTGTGGGTTAATTAAACACTCGCGGCCGGTACGAGCGGAGTTGCCGCGTAGAGACGGCCCCGGGTGAGAGTAAAACCTCTACGTGCCATCCCGCCCCGCTCCCGAGAATTCGGTGTGCTGGGAGGGAGAAGTGTGAAAATCAGCGTTGCTGTCCTGAGGGGAGTCCTCGCTCTGCCCTGCAGCAAAGGCTGAAGGAGGGGCCCGAGTATTCTCCACAGCGAGGGGCTATCCCCACACTTGTCTGAGGGTGAGTGTTTGAAGTTTTCCCGGCTTTCCACAGGTCCTGGATCAGGTGCAGCAGCATTGTCCCGCTCTCTTCGCTTTGAGCTGCAGGTGACGCTGGTAATGCCATCATTAGGCACCAGAGTTTACGCCCCATTGAGAAGCTGAGGTTGTGTCTGTCATGCGTGATACGCATGGACATCATGAAATTTCAGTTTGCAAAATTAAGCAAGTAAGCACTAAAAAGCATTGGGTTCAGGCTGTCCATACACCCTTGAGCCTTTTGACCCAGTAGAGCAACTGGTGGGAATAAAGGAAGAGTTATCCTTGATTTTGATTAGTCCCAAAGGAGAGTGACATGCATTTTGCATAGTTTCAGACAAACACCTATGGAAGTAGCACCATCACTGCATACCTACATTCTTCGTACATCAAAGGCTCTAGGTACTGGAAAAATTGGCTTTGAGGCAAAGTCTTAACTAGCAAATCTTGAAGGAAAAGCCTTAACTCTTTCTTTCACTACACACAAGCACAATACTGTTGGTAGAGACAAGGTGAACCTGAGGTTTTATTAGCACTGCCCCTTCACATCAAATGAGATTCTACTTTGCAGAATAGCAGCAGAGCCACCCAACCCTGAGAGAGGGAGACAAACCCCACTTTGGAAAAGACACCAAATGATTCAGCCAGCCCAAGACACTAAAGTTAATTGACAGCTCTCTGCCCAACACAACAAATTTGAGCCAATTAGTCATTATGCCACATCTGTGAAGTGGGTTTAACTTAACTCTTCTCATTTTGCATAGGGAGAAGGCAGAAAGGTCAGGGGACTGGCCACAGAGAGCACTCAGAGCTGAGCCTAGAAAGCAGACTTCGTGTTTCCCACGCCTACGTATCAACAACTAGACTTGGCTTGCCTACACCAGAAAATAGACTGGCATAGCTGGAGCTGGGTAATTATACTATAACAGTTTGTGCTGGAATAACTCTCCTTACGGACACTCTCCTCCAGATGGAAAGTGACTTCCCAAAAACTGTCCAAATGAATTCACTCAACAGCACACACTTGGAGTTTTGTCTTCTCCCCCACCCCCTTTCCCCTCTTCATTTTGGGGGGTAAAAATTCCTGAGATGTGGGTCTCGGCAGCATTTTGAAGCCTTTGATCACTTTTACAGACCATTAAAAGCGGGGACAAATGCAAAACATGTCATTGAAATGCTACAAGTCTTGTTGTCAAGATTTTTATGGTGCTTTTCATCAAAATGTTGAAAACTGAAAGCTTCCAGCTGGCTCTCCTTACAGGTAATAACTTAATAGCTAACAGCTTTTCTCCCAAAGCTGCTGGAACCTGCTTGAGCCATGGAAGCTGATGGGAAAAGCCAGACCCATCCTCTACAGTAAATATTTTCTGATTTTTTTAATCCTGCTGCTCTGCAAGCTTTTGAAACCAAATGAAGCTGTGAAAACAAGGAGGAGTGACCAAGGAAAAAGTCCAGGGCAGGCAATAAAGTGACAGGACTTGGCTTTGTAAACCAGCTTGCTGACTCCAAGGGCTGCAGAGATGAGCACATCCCCACTACAGCAACACAGGGCTGAATCACTGGTTTCAAGGCAGAACTTGGCTCTGGGCTGTAGCAAGAGCTCCACAGTGATTTACACTGCCTAGCTCAGCAGAGCTGCTGTGGTGATGTTGAGGGCCAAATGAGGGCTTGGGGATCTGAAGAACCCGATTCACATCCAACAGTGACCAGAGGTCTCTGCATGATTTTGGCCAAGCCATTATTGCCCTGTGTTTCAGTTCTGCATTTCTGAAGCACAGCAATTAGCACAATGAGAGCTTTTCTTCTGCTGAGCAGTGTCCCAAGAGCAGTTCTCTGCTTTGCCACATTACAGAGACCGTCTGGCACAGCTCTGAAAGAGCCATTCCTGGAGCTCCTTGGAGCCCATTTCCATTGCCATCCACAGGACCTCAGCCCTGCCTTCCCCAGGACAGTGTCCTGCCACACAAGTCCAGCTGTCCCCAGGATCACAGGCTGTGCCAGCTCAAGAGCTGTGATATCCTTAGCACTTGCTCAGTCTCCCTGAGCCTTGGTTCCCCTCCTGTGTACTGGAGATAACAGAACTCTCTGATCTCACAGGAGAGTTTAATTTCTCATCATTTGACAGCAATGTGTTTTGATAGGTTTGATGGGCTCAGCCTGTTTTCAGCTAAATATTTACACATTTAACCCATATATATGTGTGTATATATATGCACATGCACGTGTGAGAATTATTATTCAAAACCTCCATCGTGCTTTTTATGTAAATTCTGGTTTCAAGTTTCTAATTTCCCTTTTTTATCTGCCTGTATAAGGACAAGGTGCTTTAGGAGTTCACTCCCAAAACCTTCTGTTGGGTATTCACATAAATTGTAGCTCAGCACAGTAAACTCCAGACTTCTGTGTACTTAGGAAATGAAAAAAGAACGATGTGCCACACTGTTGCCTTGGACAGCACGGAGCAGGGCAGAGCAGCAGACCCCTGCTTTGGCTCTCTTGCTGTTAGGCTGAGCCCCCTCTTCCCTTCCACAGAAGGGGCACTTTGAAGACAAACTGGATCCAGTCCCAATATACTTTGAAGAGGACAAACACAAACCTTTCTTTACTTTACATAACTGTGAATTGGGCAATCTAAAAACCATGCAAGCACTAATCTATTAGTTATTCCATCTCCTCCTCTTCCCTACAATGAAGCACTGTTTTATGTTCATATGTATCAATAAATGGACCTATAAAGAAAATAATGAACATCCTTGAATACCTTCAGTCCGTACTCTACTAATTTTAAAAGGGACACTACATACTGTACCCCTTGTATTTCACCAAGATAAAAGCCTATAGATTAATTCCTATTAAAACAGTTGGTATTTTCAGGATATGCAGATGTAATTTATGGAGAGGCATAATACTCATATTAGCTCAAAGGCTACAGAAACTGTAGATCTGTGTCTGTTACTGTAGTTGTACAGGCATTCATTGTACAGAGAGCAGTTGGAAAGGCAGAGTATGTAATCTGAATACTAAATTTCTGAATAGTTTCTCACTTGGGCTGGTTGGGCTTTTCAAGCTCAGCGGATGCTTTGTGGGGGACTTTGTAAAACATTCTGCTAATATATCACATGGTTCCTGTATTTTCTTCTCTTATCTTTACTGTCAGAGCTTTATTCATGAAGACACAATATTTGATTCTTAAAAGGGCACCAGCTCTGCTCTGTGCTCTCCACCTGAATTCAGTGTGCTCTGTGTGAGGCTATTTTTACAACAAATACTTCTTCCTTTCTCTATAAAGTAGACAGCTTTAGGTGTATAAAACCCAGAAGTATACAAGAAACAGATACTTTTCCCTCACCCTCACATATTCCAATTGCTATATCCAAGTTACTTGGAAAATAGTATTTTCTTTTTTATCATCCATAATAAAAGTGTACAGATTTTGTCTTTTATTATAGAGATATAAATGTATATGGATATTTCATTTATGAGGAAGGGAAATTCTAAAGTGTCCTAACAAAATTTAATTATGACACAAGCTACTAACAGAGAATCCTTGAGCCTGGGATCATTTTTATTCGTTGCTTGTACAGCACCTAGCAAAATGAGGATTTATGCATGACCTAACTTCCCACTTAGTACTTCAACAAAAATAAGAATTAACTCTTGCTCTGCCTATGGCTGGAAAACACAGTACCAACAGAATTATATACTTCCCATACTTCACAGAGAACACCACAGAATTATGAAGTGCATGAAGCAGCCAATAAAGAAGTGTGTTGGATCTATTTAAATTACTGGAGCTGCTGGAGGCATTTAGGCAGAGAGACAGTTGTTACTCAAGCTAAAATTTGGCAAAATGACAGGTGTCAATTATGTTTAGTATTGCATAGTACCAGGGAACATTCAGTGACAAATGACCAGGCTCACAGCTTTGCAACAGCTGGAAGTTTGATGGGAATGGAGTTCTTCCACTTTTCTATGACAGGATTACTATGAATGTTGGTCAAAAGTTGCCATTTGGGTTTGAAAGAGCCTCTACAACACAGAAGGCTTCTACCAAATTTGGCTATGAACATCATGGGAGCAGATCTTGTAGGGCTTCCAACACTGGCCTGCTGGGTTCAGCCTGCTCTATTCATTCTGGGTGAAGCACAAACTAGATACATACATTTCTGTGCTTGAAAAGAGTTTCTACTACAGCTCTTAAAAGCCTGGCAAAGAACTGAGGAATAAGGACATTTTCTCACTGAACCCAGCCTGCCTGTAAGTGCACAGCACTGGCTTCCTGGGGCCCAGGAGCTACAGGGGTACCCCAGGCCAGCCTGGCAGGAACCTCAGCAGCCCAGGGTCCATCCCACAGCACCCAGGCCAGAGATGATGGCCAGTCTAACCAAGAACCCTGATTTTCAGGCAAAGCTGTGGAGATGTGGCAGCTCAGAGGTCAAGCCAAGAAGTAAGTCAGGAACAGCAGGGTCCATGGCTTGCCAAGGACACAGCTATGGCCATGCAGGAGACCAGCCCTCCTCAAACAAAGCCAGACCTCAGGGCTGAGCTTAAATGAGCTCCTGACCCATGGTAGGAGCATGGATGAAAGCCCTAGCTGAGGCTGATCAGGGTCACTTAGGTCTGTTAGTGCCAACCCAGCTTGAATTCTGTAATAGTTTACCTGAGTGAGGTCATGACCTCATGAAGTGGCTGTGCACACTGTCACTTTTCTGGAGCTGGTACAAAATCATTGAATCATTTAGGCTGCAAGAGACCTCTAAGACTGAGTCCAGCTGTTGCCCCAGCAGTGCCAGGCCTGCCACCAGCCCATGTCCCCAAGTGCCACATCTCCATTAGTTAGGTGTCCCTTCCTCCTCTGCTGGAAGAGCAGTGCTGTGCATGAGGGGTGTAACTGGTGTGCTGAGCTCACATCACACCTTCCTTTGCAGGAGCTTGCAGATCTCCCTGCAAGTTAAACAGGCTGTTTTCCCTGATTCTACTTGGGTGGTTGCAGGGCCTTTCTTCAAAGCACCTGAAGGATGTCCTGTTTAATCATTTCAGTCCTCACTCACCACATTTCCAAAAACAACACCACCCCTGTTCAGTGTGCATAGCTACAGAAAAGTCAGCACAAATCTACGGGAATGTACTTTACCCTCATTCATTCTTGTTCCTCTTCCTTCTCTGCTTTTCCAGTATCAAGCCAGTGCTTGTAGAGAGCCAGGAAGGGGCTAGGTGGCTAAAACTGGTTTCTGTGGATGTCAGGGACAGAACAGGTAAAGCATCTTCCAGCCTGACAACTCCTGCAGGTGTGTGGCTCTGCAGTCTGACCCGATTCAGGGGATGGGTGCAGCAGTCCCAGGTCAGGGATTAGTCAGTCCCCTCCGAGTTGTTCAGCACCAGGCATGCACTCAGGGAGCAGTGCAGGGTGAAGGATCACAACTGCATTGAGCACTGGGGGTGAAAAGCTG
This sequence comes from Erithacus rubecula, assembly GCF_903797595.1. Taxonomy (NCBI): domain Eukaryota; kingdom Metazoa; phylum Chordata; class Aves; order Passeriformes; family Muscicapidae; genus Erithacus; species Erithacus rubecula. The sequence continues at coordinate 3,684,964 of NC_136659.1, read as the reverse complement.
CCATACAAACCAGTCCTTAGATCCCTGTAGAAATGGTGTGTCGTGAGTCTCATGGGCAATGAAGTCAGCACATAAAATAATCTGGGAAAACAAAAATTCCCAGCCCTCCACCTCCAGAAGAGGCACAGCTGAGCCAAAGGCTGACACTGTCATCTCAGAGATGAAGGACAGCCTGGAGCCTAGGCCCAAGTCTGGACTGTGGGTGACTAGCTGACAATGCTTTGCTTTGGAGGAGGATATTAATTCCCCCTCCTTTCACAAGGGCTATTCTATTCTACAGACACCTTGCTTAGCCTCCAATTCCTCACCTGCTTCCAGAGTCCATGGAAAAGACTGATGTGTCCATTTTGCAGCTCCAGTCACCAAAATTAGATTCCTGCTTGTAGTCACTCTCCAGAGGAGCATTTCTTTCTCTGGTGACTGCATATACCAGCTGGCTAAATTATTTCCTTACAGTGGATGAATATCCCTGTCCATACTTCTGTTCTTCACTGAGATAATAAAGCTGATGGTACTGCTTCTCCTCTGTCAACTGTGTTGAGAATCAGCAGCACCCCAGGGGCAGGGCCTTGGAGACAGCTGGCTGGAGCCATGCCAGTGGGCAAAGGGACATTTTAAAAAGGGGTTTTTATGCCTCCTTCGTGCCTGTAAGCAAAGTGTCATCCTAGAAGTGTCCTGGGGCTTGATTGTGAAAAGAGACACCTGAAATTAACTGGCTACATAATCAGCTTTACACAGAGCTAGGTTAACTTTGATTAACCGCAAATAACAATTTAGATCATAAAAATAAAACATTAGCATCTTTTTATGCTCCTCTTAGCACTGCATGAAGCAACATGTGACCACAGCCTTTTAAAGCTGCATGTTAAGTTTTATTGCAAAGCTTTGTTCTGTCTCGCTCCAGTAGCAGAGCTGATGGAGTGCTCCACAGCCCTTTTTAGGAGACTGATTCTTTTAGTGGTATAAGACCTCTTCATTTTCTGAAGTTTTATTTATTATTCTTATTTTACTTGAGGAAAGGAATAACATTTCTCTACATCCACACATTACCCACACATAACTGTGCAAGCAAAGAAAACATAACTTCATTCTTGTGGTTTGAAAATGCCTCGTTTTTCCTGTTTATTTTTTTGTTTTTAAGAGGGCAGCGTTTTTATTTTTTAGTTCTCCTTTGGGGGTATAAATCAATGAACACATAATTTGGTCTCTATATTAAAGAGACATTCTTTTGCTCCTGGCTACATATGTGGTCATTTTCTCCTGAGATGTGTATTTCTTTCTATTTATTAGTAACTTTAAGGGATTCTTCCAAATAAAATTCTGGGTGGTGGATTGATGGCTAAAGAAGACATTCCTTTTTTTCAGATATCTTTTCTTCAGTGCTCAGACCTGAGCTTATACCACTAACATGAACAGATTCCTCCTACTGACCTCAAGTGAAAAGACTCCATCTAAAATCTACAAAAATTTAAAAAAAAAAGAAAACAAAAAGATTCAAATTTGCAGCATCATGAATGAGGACACAAATAGAAAAACTTTTTTAGATATTAATCGTCATCTTGTTTTCAGAATTACCCTTCTCCTTACTTTTCCTGGTTTATTGCATCCATGCACAAGTAAGGAGTGTTATTCTCAGAAAAAGACTTCCTCATGCCAAACACTCACAGAGTGGATTAAGAAATCCTATGGAAACCCGAGGTCTCAGCTTAATCCTTGCATTATAAAGGCAAATGCTTTTCCTAGTGACTTGCTGCTGGTTTGTTGGGCTGGTTTTTAATTCAACAAAGGTTGGATTAAAAGGCCTGGTTTTTAATTCAACAAAAATTACATTCAGCTTTGAAGTTTTGTTAAAAATAGCTGCTGAAAAAGATCCTTAAAATCAGATGATGTTTTCTATGGAAATTTTATCCAAACTAACCTTAGGTCCTTAATGTTGACTTGATTTTTAAGTGATTTCTGCACTATACTGAGTTAGCTTAATTGTCTGGCAACATAATCACAACCTTCCAGTGAGGTTACCCAAGAAGACTCATGCGAGACTTTTGCACATTTACACATATAACCCTGTAAAAGAAAGCATTTTTCTGGCTGTAGGTAAGACAAAAGTCCTCTGTTGAAAGCCCTTATTTAGTTGTTGCCCTAAAATCAGAGATACCGAAAGAGGAAAACTGACTTGTCTAGGAATTACTGTCTGTGACTGCTCCTAAAGTAGACAGAGCAATGAAAAAACAGAGTACCAAGCTGTGGGGCTGACCTCATATTTCTCAATGGGAATGGTTTTTTCCACTGCCTCCTTTAAAAGGTGGTTTCTCACTTTAGATAAGGGAAACTCCATCAGCTGCTTCATAGAGCAAAACTGACACCCACTGGCCACCCCCAGTACTTGAAACATTTTGAGCAATCGAGCAGTCCTGGCTTCAGGGCACAGCAGGACAAAGGAGAGGTGGAACAACTTCCCAGCTCATCTCAGCCCTTCTTCCTTCCAGTGCACGACCTGGGCTCTGTCAGTGGTAGCCCCAAAACCCCACTGCCCCAAAGTGGAAAAACACATGATGTCAGCTCGAGCTCCCTTTGGCTCCTTAGCGACTCAGTCATAAAAACTCCTTTACATGACAAATGTCAGGCTCTCATCCCTTTCTCTTCAAAGCTGGACCAGCTTAACTGACCATTTTACCCCCCTGAAATATGAGCAGATGTTTAATTTGATCAATCTCAGCCTTTCTGTGCCCATGGTCCACCACATTTCCCTGCTTCAGCTCTTTGCAAGCACCCATCCATGTGCTGTGGCCACTCAGCCAGACTTGCTCAGTTGTGCTCTGGCACAATGTTTCTAATGCATCCCAAATTTCTCTGCAGAATCCTCTCTCCTCCTCAAACTTACTATCAAGGCTCTCAAAGATAATGTTTCCTACCATGTACTGTCAGCTGCATGGTGTATGAGGAAGCGTCTCCTCCTGCCTCCCTGTCACAGCACAGAATTGCATTGGCATTTAGACATCTATTTTTCAATCACATCCCATGTTCATATCTGATTTGCTGTCTGCTTAGGCACTTCCAATGGAATTGCCTTTTAAGTAGCTCCTTCCTACCAAATACCTTTGTTTTACATTCTATTTATCTTCTCATGAAGAACTTCAATTTTCCCTGAGATTCAATCTGATTCTTATTTCCTCCTCATGTCATATATATCATCATGCTCTACTCTCTATTACTCTTTGCACCCGTCTGGGCTTTGAAACTCTCCTCCACTCTCTTATATGTTACTGATTTCATATAATACATAATATCCTACATGGAACATGTCACTGAGCTGAAGGGTACATTATTATATTTTATGTAACCAGCACAGCTTTTATGCCTGTGTGATCAGTTTGCACTTTAGCTATTTCAAATATCCTGGTAGTACATTATCCAAAATTTAAAGCATGGTATCTCGACAGCACTGTCCTGTTTCTTATCACAGCCTCCAGACAGTGTCGGGTAACTTACAGCATTAGACAGGGAAGAGTTTTTTAACACTGAGCAGCTTCATCCATGCACCCTCTTCCTGCCTGGGCCAGAGTTGGATCAACCTCAAGGGAGAAAGGAAACTGGGGTAAACTGTGCTCTCTCTTTCTGAACACTTTCAGATCACCCCAAGCTATTCTAATACTTTTTTTTTTTTCCTAAATGCCTCATAGAAATTAATGCTCTGACTTGATTTTACAGTTCTCCTTTTAGCTTTTAACTTCTCCAGGCAAGCAAAACAACCCCATCCACTCTCTTAGAAAAACTCGATGAAGTTACAAGTTTATTTGATGTCACATCACTGATGAACATTATTTGATGATGTTTCATAATGAGTTAATTAATTAAGTTGAAGGCAACATGTGACAGCTACCTCTCTAAATGACAGGCACAGTGTTGCTCTGTATTCCTCTAGTGCTGTATATATCCACTTCAGCTTCAACAAGTTTCTCTTGGCTGCAGCTTGACTTCAGGACAGGCTGCATGGAGGCTGGGAATCCTTAGGGAGAGCACAAACATCCCAGGACAGTGCCATCAGGGGGAGCTGCCCAAAGACTTCAGGGACACTCATTGCCACCTATCCAGCATCATTATTACAAGGGAGGAAGATCCCACCTGACTTCCCAAGTCCTGGTTCTGAAGCATTAACCTTTCACTGAGGGACAAGCAGTGAGGAAGGGACGGGAGGGACAGTCCCCTCTAAGCACAGACAGAATTATTACAGAAAGTGCCAACCTGTCCCTCACAGTACAAATAATCTTTATTGCATCTCACTTCACCTGATGGTCTTGCCTGAATGACCATTTCTCCCAAACTACAATGTGCAGCCTCATGGCCAGAGGTTGAGGTGGTTCCTTGGAGGACAAGGAGCCCGTTCATCCCCCAGTGTCACCATTGCCCACTGGTGGGACAGAGGGGATGCCCTGTAGCCTCACTGGGGGAACATGCTCTGTCCAGAGAGGGGGTAACATTTAACACCAAACCACAGCAACAGATACAGCTGCCATGCCTTCTTCCCTCAGCAGTAACACATTGAAATAATACCAAGCTGCCATATAAATGGCTGATGGGAACACATTATTTATTGATTTTCCCTGCTTAAAGCTTAGCCGTGATTTCAGGCATGCAAAAATGTACATCAGAACAATTTGGCTGTAAATTGTTCTTTATGTTAAACATGGAAAGGGAAAAAAAAGGTGTTCAATAGAGTCCTGGGCTTTTCAGGCTATGCCTGAAGGTAATCATGGGGTTGTGAAAATGCAGGTAAGTCCCCACCCTGATTCATGCCCACAAAAATGAAGCACTTTCTCTGCTGACTTCTGTTTGAAAATTCTTTTCCTTATTCTGACTAGATTTGTCTCTATATTGTGGAACTCCTAAGGGAGAGAACTGTTTATATAGATGAACCTTGTGCTGTTTAGCTTTCAAATGTCACTTTTCAAAGCAATTTCTGAAAAAGGACCCATCCCATCACCCTCCTGAGTATTAGCTTATTCAAAGTCCACAAAGAGGGACAATTTCCTCCATTTGGGAGCTGCACACAGGAGCTCTCAGCAGACTGATATCAACACATCTGAAGGTTTGGATGCTGAGAAGTCCCTCAGAGGGACAACATGGAGATCATCCAAAGTCACCTATCCATGTATTTCACTGGGATCACACCTACATGGAAACAGCCCCCAGCCAGTCGATGCTGTGGGTAAAGAGTTATCCCATATCCCATGGGCTACTGTGTGTTTATATGCACTCACCTGCTGGCTGAGTGCTCACCCTCACTGACTTCCCATGGCTTTCCTGGGATAGCTCAAAATCTACACAGAGTTCCAGTGATATGAATGATATGTACATATCATTTCTATATAAGTATGTAAGTGTATATAAGTGATATGAATTCAGAATGAAAGTCCCAGGAGCCAGTTTTAACAGTGTTTTTAATGCAACCTTGTTTACAGACTCACAAGCAGAATTTCTATCATTTTACCAGCTTTTTCTCTGTTGTGAAACAAAGGCTTGTCTTTTACTTTGATTACTAAGTACTGCAGATGTGGCTTGGGTTTTTTGTCTTGTTCTTGCAGTGGCATGAAATACATAGACTTTTTCCTTTCAATCTTCATAGTTTTTTTTCCATCCAGAGGTTGAATGAACTCCTTAAGTGCCTCTTCCAGTCTAAATTAACCTTCCCACACATATTAATAGTTACAGTACTTATATTTCCTGCAAGAGTGTCCCATGACCATCCAGAACAGAAGGACTCTAAGTTCTTATAATCCACTTATGCAAGATGCAAGGACAGAGCAGAAAGAGCAACATAAAGTGCAGAAAAGAACTGGTTTCCAAAGGACTAAAATTTTTTTGTAGTATCACAGCTGTCAGGGAGAGACTTCAAGGGAAATTGCACTCATCTCCATTTTTTTGCCCTTAATGCATATTTAAAATCCATCGGCAATTTCCAATCTTGCAGTGACACTTGTGTTTTGGGTGGTTTAATATTATCTTTAAATGTTATTAGAAAAATAAATATGCTGATCCAAAGGTTCTCTGGAATTGCAACCTGAGTTCTACCTTTTCATAAATAATGGGAGCACAGAGCCGAGGCACAGCGAGCACGTGGCTGGGCTATTTATTGCTTTTCTCTGGGGCACCATTTATCTTACAACCACTCCAGTTTACTTTTGGAAACGTGTCTGAGTGTAACACTTGCACAGGCACATTTTGAAAACTGGCTCTGATAATTTATGTACTTTGTGTTAGGCAGCTTCCAGATCCTGTGTTATTTTTAAAGCTTCTCTTTCCACAACCATGTTCCCTATTTTGACTAAAACAAAGCAGGGGGACAAAAAGCCCACTTGCAACAAACCTAAGGGAAAACCTGTGTAGGTAGGGAATAAAATTTCAATCACATCACTCTCCACCTCACATTAGTCCTTTTGGGCCACAGCTTGCTCAACTAAGATTAAAAACATAAAAAAAAAGGGGAAAAGTTAGGATTTAGTACAAACTACCATGAATTTGTCACAATCATTAGTCCAGTGTAGGAGAAACAGGAGAAAATCAACCAGCTCTGCAAGTTTACTGTAGTGAAGGCATGTCCTTTACAATATACCTTGACACATAGAAAAATGTGCAATTTGGTAGAATCTTTTCCATCAAAACTCTGAACTGTTGGGTTTTTCCCCCCCATTTATATTTCTGCCAGTCAAACTTGAAAAATGTCCACCTGAACTAAAGTTTGGTACTTTTGGAAACATATTTCATGATTTTGGGTCCTCAGTGTTCTCAACAACAAACAAACAAACAAACAAACAAACCAGGTTGGTGAATGGCAATTAATAAACTGTCAATTTCTTTTTTAAACTCAAATTTTATATTAAAAAATTGCTAAAAATGTTCAGCTAGTTATAATCTTTATTCTTGCTGTTAATCCATAGCTGCAGGCATGGCAACAGAGGGAAGAGAGGACAGAAACAAGAAGTACCCAGCTAAAGCTCTGTGAAAGGAGAGCACGTGGAGATAACTAAGGAATCATTTTATTTGCTTACTCTGACCAAGCTTCCAACAATCAGTGATTTTTTAACCACAGTATTTACCAAATGAAATCAAGGATACACACAAACACCAGGGTGTTCCAGATCATTTTTTCTCTGTGCATTTTACCCCCCCACACACTAACTCAAGTTCATGTGGTTGAGCATGAGCAGTTCCCAACAAGTGGCCTATGTACACCAGGAATTATCACATTTCTGGCCATTTTTTTGTTTGCCTGCCTATGCCTATTTGTTTTAGGGTGCAGTAAGCCAATTTTGGCATGGCAAAAGCCACCTTATCATGCTTTGATAAGAGGCCAGGTTATTATTTTGTGTAATATCAGCCACTTCTCAGCAAGGGGATACGCCTTAACATTTACACATCTACATCTTGGTGAGGGTGATTACCCGAAATTAAAAATGGATATTTTGAGGTGTGCTTTTTTGAAGGACCAAGAGTAGATGAAGAACTGCAGTTGCACATGTTTGCAGGGGATCTCTTGGAACCCTCCCAGGACAAAGCACACTCCACATTTTCCCACTACCGCAGCTCCCAGTGCTCTCCAGATCCCTCTGTGTACAGCATCCATCCTTCCCAAGCTCTTCACCATCCCCAAAACCCCCAAGCAGGGTCCCAAGCTCCTCTCTCAAACCTGGGGAGGCTTGGGATGCCTCCTCTCTTCACCAGCCTGCAAACTTTCCCCAGTAAAGGTTACAGAACCAGCAAGCAAGGGGTAATTTACACAACAAACCCCAAAACTTTCCACCACACTTGAACTTTCTCTGTGGTGAAAGGCAGACAAGTTTGATGTTTATGATCAGTTTTTCCTGTTGTCATTGCAGAGTGATTGCAACTGCCATGGCACAGCCCTGCACAGCTGCTCTTTGAAAGCACCGGGGGTGGCAGCTGGGCAGCATTTGTGCTGCTTGTGGAGCCTCAGGAATTAACAGCACCTTGCTTTACTTACTGAAACAATACTTCAGAAGCCACCACAGAACACACCAGAAAGAGTTTAAATTGTAGGGGGAAAAAAATAGAGGGACATCATAAAGATCAGGGCAGCATTTCAGTGTCTCACTGCGGGCACGGTAAAGTTTAAACCTGGGGGGAAATCCCAGTGGTGGGAATGAAGCAAGAGATGCTCAGGCATTGACCTAGTGATGAGGGTGGAGAAGCACTCTTCACCTGAGCTACTTGGGTTCCCTTTTCTTCTCCATTTGTCCACCCTAAAGCCTGTTTTTCTCTCTTTTTTTTTATTCACACAGCATTCAGTTTCATTAGATGTTTATGACCCTATTATGGGATACAGTTTTGGATTATTATAATAAAAGGGAGTTGATAAAACTTCATTATCCGTGGTGGCAGAGAAAGAATAAAATCCTACACCTTCAGGTTTGTCAATAACATTGGTTGTAATAACCTTTTTAAAAGCCAAAGTGTGGACACACATACAAAAAGCCCTGAAAGACCAAATTCACTGTTACTGAATTTAGCATCAGAACATCACCACTGGAAAGTGGCATATCAAGCATAGCTTTAATAAAGCCACCATTTCTTTGTCATTGCATTTATTATTTTGGGGCAATCCCTTTTTGTTTCCTGTGTTATTAGGGTGGGAAATGTAGGGGGAGTAAAGTACAGGAACATCATCTCAGCGAGGACAAATTTATACCTGAGTTGGGGTGTGGAACTCAGAAATTCCTGTGGTCTTTTCCTTTAAAAAATAAATTGCTACTTCTTTAATCATTTATCAGAAGGAAGAGAACGTTTGTTTCAAAGGCACAGAACGAGGGCTTTAAAATTAAACTCAGCTCATTTTCAGCTTCTGAGGGAATGCAGAAGTATCAAGGATTTTAAGATCTGCAGGGATGTTTTAGTTCCTTTATGTTCCACAGGTTAAAAAAAATAAATAAATCTCTTTTCCTCCCTCTTACCAGATGTGCAATAAGGGACATTCTGATAAAACTCACTCCTCAGATTATAGTTTTATATAAAAATAATAAAATACACCAATGCAAAAATGCTGTGTTAACAGCTCCTGGAAATAGTCTCCTTTTGTTTAGAGGATGAGTTTGGCTGAGCCTTGCAGCACTGATGCTGAATCACCTGCTGCTAGGCCAAAGTACAAGATCCCTATGGGATGTACTGCACATCCCATTGGGCAAGGCCACAGGGAAGGGGTCTGAGATGCAGAGCCTGGAATTCCTATGGGATTCAGGCTCCAGCACCCAAGGGAGAGTGCTGCAGCATCAAACGGGCACAACCAAGGGCAGGATGATGCAGGAGGGAATTGTGCTGCCAGGGTTTGGGGAAGGTTCCTGCAGGAGAACTGGCTGTGCCACATAATGCTGAACATTTGCCCAACATCAATCTGGAGGAGCATATTGGGCATGAAAAACAGATCTCAGAGGGTCCTTTGAAAGCAGAGGGCTGGGTGAGCTCCCAGTTACCCCAGAGTTCAGGGCCAGCCAGCCTGGCTGCAGAGGGCTGCACAGAAACAGGAGGTGTTGGCTGCACCTCCTGCCCCGCTCCAGCTGCACCAACTCCCCATCACCCTCTCTGAGCCTCTCTGCATTTCTTGCACTTCCTTCATTTCTCTCTCCCCACAAAAAAAAAAAAAATTTCTCTGTGAGAGAGAGCCACTCTATTTTAGCCAACTCCACTTGGCAGCTGTGGCTCCAGATGTGCTGGTGGGGAGCAGACCCCACCTGTGGGTGCCTCCCCTCTCCCCAGCTGCTCCCAGTCATGAAAACTGAGGGTGCTGCTCGTTCTGACAGTGGATACCCCTCTGTCAAACATAGCCAAAACACTGCCAGGTGTGTGGGAGCTGGGGAGAGAGGGAAAGGGAGATGTCACATGGCTGGGGTGTCCCCTGGGCCCTTCCTGTGGGCAGAGCCAGGGAGCCAAGCCACAACAGAGGCAGGCAGGTGTGCAGGAGAGGAGCACAGGGCAGGAGGAGGAGCTGGGTGGGAAAAGGTGCAGTGGAGGAATGGGGTCTGTATCCAAGACAGACAGAAGGAGCACACAGCCACTTCCTTGCTTGTGGCACCATGCTCTGTGTGCAGGCACTGGGACAGCCTCAGCCTCATCTCCTCTGCAGTGTGCCAGGAGAGTGGGGAATCTCTACCTGACAGAGCTGTCCTAGACTGAATGCTGCATTGGTTGTGTTTGGAGCAGTGCTGTCAGCACCAGGGCTGGCAGGGCTGGTTCCCCCTGAACCCCCCTGAAAATCCATCTTCACCTAATGGGCCTTGGCCTTGGTTACCCTTCCTGTCTGGGCTCTTGGCACACACCACACTTGGCCTTCCAGCTGGAAGCACAAGGGCTGGAAAAAGCTTCCATTCCAAACCTTCTTCATGTAAGTAAAATATTTGATATTTAGCAAAACCAGGAACTTCCCAGTTGTCCCATATTTTTTTTTTTTTTCAAAAGTTAAAAGGGAAACTTGGAACATTCCTGATGTTGAGCTTCTTGTATTTAAAAAGCCCTGTTGCTCACACGGGATCATGAACATAAAACCAGAGCAGAGCCAAGTTTTGGCTCTCCCAACCACTGCACATGCAATTGTCCCACTGGGGCTCCTGGTGCTAGAAACAGCAAGGCTGCATTTCACAAAGACTTTACCCATGAAAAAGATCAGGAGGTGGAAAGAGGAGGCTGGAGGGAGAAGGGAGATGTTTAAAGAGTCTTTAGGAAAGACCTGTTTTCTAAAAGGGGAAACAACCAACTCAGTTTTGCTTCTTGATGACTTTTGTGGAACCATCTCCTGCCCTGTAAGAAAGTAACCTCAGGCACACTTGGTACATCAAAATAAAATTTCAGTTCAGTGTTTTGGATGGAAACTGCTCGACATGAAAGAGGCAGTTTCATATAGATGTCATAAGGATTTGGGGTTTCTGCCCACATGCAAGAGAGTGGAAAGCTGCTTTTAAGACTTTGGAGAAGCCCCATTTGATACATCAGTGGGATGGACTGTGCCTCCTGGGGTTTGAACAAGGTTTTAACGTAGCATGACTGGAGCCCTGGGGGTGGTTCAGTGAGCATCTGCCAAAGCTCCTCAAAGGTAGAAGCAAAGCTGGCGCCTATTAGTCAGAAACCACCACAAAGGAGGATGCTGGAGCCCTGGGTGTGCTATTTAACACCTGCCAGTTCTCAGCCCAACTGTATCCTATGAGACTGTTTCCACTTGCACTTGTGGTTAGCAAAACCAAACCCCAAACCTTCAGCAATTAACACTTTTTACTCTAAGGTTTCTGCTGCACAAGACTGTCCTTGCACATCCAAACCTCTCTGAGGGAAAATGAATACTGGAACAGGTTGAATGCTTCAACTGTATGGGGTTTTTTTTGATGCTTTGCTTTCAGGAAAGCCAGATGTGGCTCAGCAATGGAGAGAAAGGGATCAAGGAGATGAAAAGATGGCACAAGAAAAGGAGACTGCTGAGAATGCATGGCCCGTGCAGAGTAAAAAATCTTTCTGGATACTCAAATTCCTTTGAAAATCCAAAGCCACGGGGATAAAGCAGTGAAGTGTCTTCTTTTTAGCTTCTTTAAAATACCCTCCAGCCTGTGATCATTTAAAGAGGGGCTAAGGAGGGGGATTAATCCACATTCCCCTAAAGCAGCTCCCTGCCCGAAGCCCTGTCTGCTCCCTCCTGATTTGGCTCCTGTAGCCAGTTCACACAGCAGGAAAGAGCTGCAGCCTGAGCTCTGTCCTTCAGCTCGCCCTTGCTGCAGCAGGGCTGCCTGGAAATGCACTCCCACTTACCAGGATGCTATTTCACTCTGCTCCTCTGTGAATTTTGCTGCCTTGAGGATGGCACGGGGCTGCTGCCAGGAGAAAGCTGCTGGGGAAGGGGAAAAAACATCTACAGACCTTGGCTTGCTGCTCCTGCCAGGCCAGGGGGCAGGGAGGAGAAGGAAACAGGTAACAACTTTTTGGAGGGACGGGGGTCTCCTCTGCACCCTGACCCAGGGATAGAGGACTTGTCAAAGAGCTGCTTCTGCATATCCAGGCACCTTCTGGCCCCTCTCCCTGTCCCTCCCCCACAGCAATATGGACTATATAAGGTCCTGAAAAGGCTTTGGAAACAGAAATATTTTTAAACCAAGAGTCCCATGGGTAGTCCTCTTAAACAAGAGAAACTAGAGGAATCATGCACTTGAGAGAAGCAGCAAATATTTATGTATGAGCTGCAATTACTAAATTCTCTTTCATGGCTGACCTCCTTTATTCTTTTTTTTCTGCTTTTAAAGGGTTAAGTGGCTTAGAAGCAAACCGGCTTTGGCTCAGTGTTTGAGGCTGCCCTAGACCAGGCATTCCCAGTAATCCTGCTGTGCAAACACAGCCCATCACAGACCTGTTCCCCACCAGCCACCTCCACCTCCCTGAGCAGGAAGCCCTGGCCTTTTAAATCAGCACAATAAAATGGGGGGAGAGTGCTGACCTTACCCATCTGTGTCAGCCTTGGAGCAGCCAGGCCATTCTGGAATTCAGCCTTCCTTGGTCATTGGCAGGGGGCGGAGCTGGGAAGGGAGAGAACAAGTAACAACACTGGCCTGGGGGAGAGAAGAAAAATACCTGTGCACAGCACTCATGGCAGGGGAGTCTGTCCTGTCCCTCCAAAAACAGGAGGGCTCAGGTGAGATACCTGAGTTCTGGGAAAGAGGTGGGACATATTAGTTGAGCAAAAAGGCCAGATACAGCTCACATACATCCAGAGCTTTCAAGGACTGCTTGTTGCAAGTGATGCAACAGTCAAACTTAAGTCCCTGGTGCAATTCTCTGAATTAAACTAATGCCTCTCCATGGCTGCTGTGGGACACACTGGTGCATGGCTGCATGGCTGCTATGTACACTTTATCAGATATATATGTAGTGTATATTTACATATATCTCAGTAATATCAATTTACACACACACACACACATATATATATATATCAGTCACGTATACTCACATAAGGCCTTCCAGCTGGAATGAGGCACTCGGGGAATAAACCAAAACACTGTATAAAAGCAGTGATTAACAAATTCAGATCTTTTTTAGGCCTGTTCTGACTCCTGAGAGCAATTGGTGGTCCCAAGCTATTTTGATGGTGGCATCTGACCTTCAACTATTGCTCCTCGCTGACCAAGCAGGCTGGGGCTTGCATACACATCCCTGTGGGTGCCTATGCAATAATATTTTGAAACTGTTCTGAATTTATCATGGAATCTTAGTACAGATTGGTTTGGAAGGGACCTTAAATCTCATCTCATTCCACCCCCTGCCATGAGCAAGGGCAGCATCCTGCAGACCAGGTTGCTCCAAGCCCCATGCACAGTGACCCTGTTTTCCCCATGGGGTTTCACCCATCCCATAACCACGGGAGGTGAGCCCAGGGCTGTGCTGGGAACGCTTCCCCAGAAAGTCTCCCTGCTCTGCTCTCACTGTCCCGGCAGCGAGTGGGTGCCAGACCTGACGTGACAGATGTGAGGGAGAAATCAGCCCTGTCATATTCCTGCCCGACTGACAGGGGAAGTCGGACTGCATTCCTGCCTTTCAGTTGTCAGGAGAGTGTGGAAAGAAGATATTTATCGCATTAGCCCTGCATGATCAAGGAGAAGCCTGGCTGTTTAGGGATGCTTTATTAATGAATGCTAGAGGACATCTACCCCTCCTAACGTACAAGTGGCTCGTTACTGAAAAATGCAGGGAGATAAACAGCCAAGTCCTCTGTCTTCTGTGGCTGTTCAGTAGGTGTGTTACACTTGACATGGGTTATTTATGAGGCTCAGATAGTGCCCAAGGCTAAGCCTAGCACTGCCATTAAAAAATAAAAGCATATGTAACCAACAGTAGCGTTCTGCTGCTCGTTTAATAACGTGGATGTCTTTCTCATGACTTAAAAGGCGCAATCCAAAGTGTATCAAAGTCGAGGATAATTTTTCTATTGACTTCAAAGGGTTTGGGATCAGGCTTAATAACGCAGATGGTACCTCACCCCCCTCCCTCCCAGCCTCCTCCCCCAGCACCTGCTCTGGCTGGAGGCTCACTGACACCTTAGACAGAGCCAGCACGGCTGACCTGCTGCGTTTGGAACATGTGGCACCACTGCCGGAGCCTCCCCAAAACTACCCGCCCTTCCCCTAGGGAATGCTGCCTGGGGGAGTGCAGAGCCAGGGGAATCTTCTTCCCTAACTCTTTCTCAGCAGCATTGACAGCTTGCTAGAAGTTTAGAGTGAGTCAGCTCTCCCACCTTTCCCATGCCAGGCATTGGAAACTCCTCCTGCTCCAAAATGGGAACATAGAATTATAGAACAGCCTGGGTGGGACAGGACCTCAAAGTCCATCTCATCCCACCCCCTGTCATGGCAGGGACACCTTCCACTATCCCAGGCTGCTCCAAGCTCTGTCTTGGACACTGCCAGGGATGGGGCAGCCACAGCTGCTCGGGGCAGCCTGTGCTTCACTACCCTCACAGGGAGAATTTTCTTCCCAATATCCCATCTAACCCTGCCCTTTGTCACTTTGAAGCCATTCCCCCTTGCCATGCCATTCCAGGCCCTAACAAATAGTCTCTCTCCACCTTCCTTGTCAGCTCCCTTCTAGCACTGGAAGGCTGCAAAAAGGTCTCCTTAAAGCTTCCCTTTCCCAGGCTGAGCAATCCCAATTCTCCCAGCCTTTCCCCACAGCAGAGCTGCTCCATCCCTCTGATCATCCTGGTGCTTCCTCTGGGCTGGCTTCAACAGGGCCATGTTCTTTCTGTGCTGGGGCAGCTCTGCAGGTAGGGTCTCACCTGAGGGGGGCAGAGGGACTCAATCTCCCCTCCCCTGCTGCCCACACTGTAGGAAGAGCCTAGGGCACGTTTGGTTTCTGGGCTCTGAGTGCACATGTCCAGCCTCTCACCCTCCACACCCCCAAGCTGCTCTCAATCCATTCATCAGGAAGCTGTGCCATAAAGGAAACCCTTCCCCAGGGCCTCCCCTGCCTGCCTTTCTCAGTCTCCCCCAAATCCTCACACACCTCTTAACTTCCACACACAAATATTAGGGGGAAAAAACCAAAACGACTCATCAGCAAATCACACTTTATGTTAAACAAAAGGATGAATTTACATCCATGGCATTCCCTATGGCTCATTGAATCCTGCTAGACCTGGACACAGGGCAAGCTTGCCATGAGAAAGCACACAATGAACCTACAATCATCCTACACCATTCCAAGCCAACATTTCCCCCTCCAGCAATGGGGAGCAGAGCAGGCAGGGGAGGTTAGTGATATATGGTTTCCATACCTTGCTATCATGTTGCTCCCTCCCTCTTGTGAGGCCTGGATTTTTACAGCCAAGCTTAATTTCCACAGCAAACCACAACAGGGAGGCCGTGGTAACCGCAGGGCTCTGCAAGCTGGGTAGTTAAGGCTGCTAATTAAAAGCAAAGGAGATGATGGCTCTGAGTGTGTGGCCAAGCAGGATGAGGCTGCTGCAATGGGAATGCAGGCACAGATGAGCCTGGACTCACAACAGGAACGCCTGGGGATGCCACAACTGGAGTACAGCCTTTGAAAACAGAGCTAAGGAAACTCCAGCTCTCCATGAGCTGCTGGCATTTTCACCCTCCTTACACAAGGCACAGGTGTGGTCCACAAGTGATGGGCTGCAGGGCTGTGCCCAAACCTCAGGGGCTGAGGTGCCCCTGGCAATGCTGCAGCAAGGGACAAGAGCAGGTCAAGGCACCTGATAAGGTGGCTTCTCCACAGAGCTGCTTTTAAAATGAAAGCTGCTCCCTCCTTCTCCGCCCGTGCTCGCTGCTTGCTGCCAACACATTGCAAGTGCTCTGGAAAATGCTGCTCACTTGCTCTGTGGTTGCTCACAACAGTTTGATTTGGATAAGAAAATTAAAATAGTCTTCTGAAGATGAACAACCTTTACCCAATGCTACCTCTTTTTTCTTTTGTTTTTCTCGTAATTTTTCTTATTTTTTCACTTCCAGAACAGCAGTATCCTTCCAAGGGCCAATCCCTTGGGACACCCTAAGCATAGCTGCTCCTCAGCTACCCTTCCATTGCACACATGACACCAAAATAAATTTATCTGTGACTCCTACCAACTCCAGACCCTGTGGACACATCACTCCCTTATGAACACCTTCATGTAGAAAGAATAAATTTGCCCTCAAGCAAATGGTTTTGGCAGCACCACTGTCAGGTGAACCATGCTGGATTTATCCCACTTTGCCGGATTTATTCCACCATGCCAGGTACCAGCCCAGGCATGGGTTAAACCAAGCCTTCCCTCCTTAAAACAGGGGAGAGCTTTGCTCCTAAGAATGAAAATCCTGCAGCACACACAGACACTTATTTTAATGACTACACTTTGTTGTAATGTTACCAGATATTTTAAAGAGCGTATCACTCCAGCAGAAGCCACTGCCATCTGTGCTTGCCCAATTAGGAATGCAAGCAAATATGTATTTTACAGTAACATCAATAAAATATAATGTGCAAGTGATGTATCTTTGGTTTTGTTTTTTTTTAAAACACAAATTAGGGAACTAGTCAGTCTTGAAACTGCAGAATTCCCTTGCAGGAAGAATGGGGTTTGTAACCAAAAGAACAATCCAAGCCAGGCCTCTGTTGCAAGGATTTTAGTCTTCAAAGCAGAATAAATGGGCTTTAATATCTTCTTTTTTAAGTGTATCATCAGTATGAGAAGACAGCCTACACTGTTTTTTAAAAAGAAACCCTGCTTGCCAGGCTATTCATTAGTGAGCATCCCATAAGATGTGCCTGAAACCTTCCTCCTGTCAGAAGACAGGTGTTGAGCCTTTTCCAAAATCTCCACTCTTTTTTTCCCCCCCACTGCTGGCTCAGATCAGTCACCCACAAGCTGAGCCACTGTAAATCAGTGACTAAGGGAGGAAAACACTCATTTCCCCATTTCTTGCAACTAGGAGATCTGCAAATATTTTTGGTTGTTTCCAGAAGGTCCTTTCCCTGACAGAACCACGGTCACTTGCCTCCATCTGCCTTTCTTTTTTTTATTTTTTCTTTTCTTTTTTTCCCCCACATCCAACTATGTCTTAAACTGTTTCTCTAGAACACTCAGCCCCCAGAGGGAAGGGGGGGATCAACCCAAACAAAGTAAAAAAGCAACATACTGTCTGTGGCTGCCAGCAAGGCATCCCCTCCCTATCTTATACTTAATGCAATAATGAATCTTCCCGTAGGAGCTTTTGTGGTTTAAGGCTTACTGAATAATATTGTAACACAGAATACACACAGAGCCACATTTTTCACTCTCCTCCTCTTTTTTTTTTTCTTTTTTTTTTCTTTTTTTTTTTTTGATCAAAAGCCAGGCTGCAATTAAAACATAGCATAGTTTGGGTTTGGTTTTTGTTTTTTTTTTTTTTTTTTAATGCCACTAGAAGGTATTTGAGCAACAAATGAAAGCTAAGACACTGTAAATATTTTCTCTATAAGGGTAATTATAAAGGTTATTTTTCATAAGTCTTTGCACTTTAGCACCTTGACCTTTTAAAGGGATTTTAAGTTAAATTATTATGGAAACAACTAAAAACTCTGTGTGTCACCCATAAAGTTTTAACTAACAAGGAGAGCAGACTCTGCCTTGCTCAAAGTTTCCCATCCTGGCATTCCCTGACCCCAGGTGCAGCTGTGCTGCACTCATGGGAGCATCTCCTTCCCCAGGCTTAGCCATGGATAGCTTGTCTGATGAAGACCTCAGAGCATCCCTGGTGATGCTGGGGAGACCAGAAACAATTCACCTTCATTGGCAGGGAAAGCCATCCAGCTGCTGCTGTCATTGTCCAGGAATTTCACCAACTCCATGGCAAGGAGAAGAACAGAGTGAAGTCCTTCTGCTGTAACTTGCTCTCTGTGCAGGTATTGCTGTACTTGAGTCTCTGGTATGGCTGGAGGGTACACAGCACCTAAAGGGCCAGAGGTAGGGTAATAAACCCAGTTGATCCAAGTGAGGTGCATGAGAAGAAGAAAGAGCATCTACAAGCTCCTCAAGCTTCACCAGGGGGTGGCTGGTGTCAGTCACAGCCTTTGAGAAAAGATTGTGAGCATTAATTCTGCTTTCTGTCCCTTGCTGTGCAAACACAAGTGTAAGACGTGCTCCTTGCTGATGTGCAGAGACCCCTTCAGTCCCCTTCTCAACAGGAGCTTCTCTATTTCCACCAGCTGGAACATTTTCAAACATGAACAAATCTTCACTCTGTACAGACCTTCGTACACAGGAATAGTTATGGTCTTCCTTGTGAGAGAGAGATGTAGTTGAAGCCCTGACAGGAGTCACTCACCCACAATTAAAATTAATTACATAGCTGAGGAATGTCCCTGAGCTTTGCTAATAGAGAAAAAATCCATTTTGACAGTTATCTTCAATTCTTCATTTCTGTCTTAACCACAGCGTGCAAGGCTGGAAGAGCATGTGCTTCACTTCAGCTAATTACTCTGGCACACACACAGACCCACGTGCCATGCCATTAATTACCCAGAGCTCAGTGAGCTTCACAGGACCTCCACCACATTTGGCTCTGGATTTTCCTGTTTGGGAGCCCCTTTTCATGGAGAGGCAGGCACTGGGTTTTTTGGTAGCCATGAGCAGGTGATAGGTGGCAGATGGGGAGGTCAGGTGAGGAAATGTGCCTGCTTTTGCCTCCTCAGCCACCTCTGATCTCCCATCAGCCAAAGACCAAATACCAGGCAAGAGGGAGCTTGGGTCTGGCCAAGTGCAGCTGCTCTTATCTCCTTGGGTAGGAGAAGAAAGCCTTGGCAGCTGGAATAATATCTTAAGTGCCTCCAGAAAAAAATTTTACATAGGAGGCAGCCCAGCGGAGCCGCAGTTCTAGAGAAATGCCTTTGCTGCCTCAGCTCCTGCCCTCCAGAAATAAGTAAAACAACATTTGGATGGTTTCCTTTGGCTGTTTCTGTTGTGTGCAGCCTGTCAGACTCCTGGGGAGGGCTGCTCCTCTCTGGGCTTGCTTGTGGGACAGGGCAAGCAGGAGGTGCCACCTGCAGCAACAGAGGCCAAGGAGAGGCATTGAGGAAAAACTGCTGAACAGCAGGGGGACACAGGCATGGGAATAATCCATTTGAAGGCCCTTGAAGTTGTGATGTCTGTGTTGTAAGTGCCTACTAAGGCTGGAGAAACTTCTCTTGAATGATCAGATCAAGGCACCTTCAGGAGCCAGTTCTGGCCAAACTTCCAGGGATTCCCAAGGACCTTCTATTTCATCAGCATTCAGACACTCCCCTACAAAGCCAATAACCAATACAAGACTTTATAATCCACTTGCACACTGATAAAATCTGAATGGAAATCAAGTCCCAGGTGCAAGCAAGGATCAGGACACTACAATATCCACCATGGGAATTCATGGATGCCATTGAGACCACACTGAGCTGCTGCATTATGTTTATTTTGAATTTAGAGGCTTGTGCTTAGCGACAGGTTGCCAGTGTCCATCTGTAGCTTGTTTTTTGTTTCCATCCGTGCTGCACATTTGTGTGACAAGACGTGGGCATGTTCAGTGTGGAACAAACCTGCTTGTTTTTCACCTCCAGTCTACCCACAGGGAAGGCTTGGCAGATCCTGAGCCAGCAGCACTTTCCTAAAGGCACCTGGAGAAGCTCAGCATCCCCATTCACTGCCCCAGGCGTGTGGGGCCAGGCAGGAACAAGCTCTGCCCTGTGCAGACAGCCTCCTCTGGCCAGGAGTGAAGAATCCACTGATTCCTGATGCTCTAGCAGAGTTGGGATGGTTTTTCCAAGTATTTCAGCTATGAGACATTAGCCCACTACACACCTAACCTCACTGAAGCAGTAAAGCTTTTCCACTATTAAGTAACAGCTGGATCCATTGACTCTGCTACCTTCCCTGCAGGCCTGGAGCTGGGCATGTATTAATTATCTTGGTCAGTTAATTAAGCATGCAAATACTTTTTCTCCCTGCTGAGGCCTTTCCTAGCATTTAGGAGAAACATTTAAATGTGGTAATGGCCCATCCATGAGTGTCCCCAGCCGTTTAAGCTTCAGGCTGCTACAAGCTGCCCAGTGCAGACAGGATGGGGACACCAGGGTTTTTAAAGCCATTCCTTTAAGAGAAAAGGGAAAGAGCTGGATGAGCATTTACAATGACAAGTAAGGAGTGAGCTCTGCCTGGTCTCAAAAACAAGAGGTAAAACAATGCTGCTATCCCCCTGCAGCCACTGAAAGCAAGCTGGTGCACACACGCTGCATCTTGCAGAAACCTGAATTTTGGTTTTCCTTTTCCTGCTCCCTCCTCTGCAGAGATGGGCTCCTGATCAGGGCCCAGGTGGGATATCACACATGAATGTATGGCTGATGCATCCCTAAGGCAGGGCAGAGGCTGCACAATTCCTCACCCAAAGCTGTGCCCAAGGTGTCCTGTGGATGCCAAGCACCACACAAGGCGAATGCTGCTGTCAGATGGCAACGTAGGAGAGCCACAAGTTGTGCCAAGGCTCTGGCTGGGGTGGGAAAGGAAAAAAAAAAGCAAGAAAATAAAATAATCACCCACACAGAGCAGCCTTTCCTTGCAGGCTTGCTGGCAGTTAAAAAATTTGTTGGTGTGCCCTGAAACAGCACCTGAGTATTCCAAGAATGGCAGAGAAGAGCCAAGTAGGAAGCTGCTGTGCCAGCTGCTGGCCTCGGGTGCTTGGTCTTTCCTTCTGCCACCTGCACTTTTCAGGAAAACCTTAAAAGCAGCAGTCTCTCTCCCTGAACACAGAAGTTAACACTTTTGAGGTTCTTATCTTACAAAATTGAAATTCTCACAATAATTCAGCCCAAAAAACCCTCGATGGCAGCAATTTGTGTGCAAGATACAGGCAAACGCCTTTTGGGCAGCACACCTGGAGGAGGCTGCAGCCTGTGCTCCCCAGGAATGTGTGTGGGAGAAAAGCAGGAAAGCAGCTGGCACACAGGATGGCTTTGCAGGGATCAGACCAAAGCTGGAGCCAGCTTGCCCCACCTGCACTAACACTAGAGAATTGGTGTTTTCAGGGGATATCAGAGAATCCCAGAATGGTTTGGGTTGGAAGGGACCTAAAAGCTCATCCAGCTCCATCCCTGCCATGGGGCAGGGACAGCTTCCACTATCCCAGGTTGCTCCAAGCCCTGTTCAACCTGGCCTTGGACACTTCCAAGGATGAGGCAGCCACAGCTTCTCCAGGCAGCCTAAGTTCTCAGGGAAACCAAAAAGTGACAAAGAAGAGGTGAAAAAAAACCCCCTGTAGATTACTTTTACAGCTGCTCCTATTGCAGGAGATACAAACAAGCTTTGGTTGGATAACTGGCATAGCCCATGTCCAGCCTCAGCTCTGTCCTGGGCTGCCACATAACCTGGAGCAACTTCCATCCAAGTAGCCTTGCTTAAGCAGAGAGAAGCTCCAAGTAGATACTTTTTTGGTGTGTACAGCACCAGGGGGATATAATCTCATATATCATGTTTCCCATAATAACAGCAGTGCCTGGTTGTCACCCACCTGAGTTCTGACAAGAGCTCTGGCAGTTTGGCCAGCAGTCCAATTTCCTTGTTGACATCCTGATAGGCCAGACCTCATCACAGAGAGTGAGATGAGGTGTGTGTTTGATCAACACACAGTGGGAGACTCAAGTCATTTCAGAGGCTCCAAGTGAGCTCATCAGAAGGTCAATCACCCCAGCTCAATGCTGGGGAAAGTTTAGGATCTTTAATGACCTTATTAACACAGGCAAGGCTTTCCTACCAGGACTGGGACTGCTCTGAGATTGGGCTCTGCAAGAATTCTGCTGCACAAAGCTGAGCACAGGGGGCAAGTGTGTTGAATCATAACTGTGGTGTTATCTCTTTAGAAACAAGGCAAAAGGAAAAGCCAAACTATCACAGACAAGGGATATTATTGTACTTATTTACACACTATTCACTCCTAGAAGATAGGATTCAGG
Organism: Erithacus rubecula; assembly: GCF_903797595.1. NCBI lineage: Eukaryota > Metazoa > Chordata > Aves > Passeriformes > Muscicapidae > Erithacus > Erithacus rubecula. Next base: position 3,662,971 of record NC_136659.1, on the reverse strand, counting down.
TCACATTGTGAAAGACAGACCCCACATGCTGCCCCCAGTTACACTCAGAGCTAGGCTTGCAGCACCAACACGGGAGAAGAAACCTCCAAATTGCCCCCAAAAATACAACAGAACCCATCAAACACCTCCACAGCCCAGAATTCATACCTCCTTCACTCAGGACACACCAACAGAGGAGAGTCTTAAAGGAAAGCCACTTCTCTCTTAACAAACCCCACACCTCAGGCTGCAGCTGATGGCAACTGAAAGCTGTTAATGCAACCACCTTCAGCTGCAGCCAAATCCCAAAGCCTCTCCAACATCAGGCATTTTGTCAGCACCTCAAGTGATTTCAGAGGGGTTTTTTTAGAGGAAAATGTGTACCTCTCATGGTTATGGGAAACTCTGGTTCAGCAACACTCAGCAGGATCAAATACCCACAGGGAAAACAAAGAGATCAAGAAAAATCCCAGTTTGGGGTGATTTTTCTTTATTGATGCTGACTTTTCTTCTGGATTTGGCTTATAAATTTTAAATATAGGTAATTTTGGAATCCAAACAAGGCAGCACCCCTCAGCTTCAGGTGCTCCTCTAGTTCCACATCCCTTCTTTCCCCCCCCCCAACTCTTCAGCTACATCTGTGTTGTGATGCTGCAGTCACCACTCCTCTGTAGGAGCAGGAATTAGCCAGCAGGGCTGAGATATTCCTTGCCTGTATAGAGGACTCTTTTTGTGGGTTTGTGCTGCTTTTCAGGTCTTACTGATGAGGAGTGGGCTAGAAAGATGTTGGGTGTTTTTGTGATTGTTTTGTCCCCAGTGGGTTCAATGTGTTATCATTGCTTGTGTTTGGGATTTCAGCCTCCATCTGGGAAAACCACCTTGTTATCTAAATGTGCCACTGGAGTTGGAAAACTCCTGTCTTGTGACTATAAGCTCATGGTAGTAGGGAGGTAGAGAAGAGTGGAAGCTGAGCACCTTTAGCTGTAAACAGCAAAAATGAGAGCTCTAAACACTGACACTGGCAAGAACAGAGCTGGGCACAAGGATGGACTGTCCTGTTTTTAACCTGTTACTGCCTGGTCAGTTGTAATTTGGCTTTGTTGGTTATGGTTTTAATGCCTGGGCTGGATTGTACAATTTGGTTTGCTGTTCTTCCTAGTGGATGGGACAAAACCTGCTACTTGTTTTCCTGAATTAATACTTACAGGGTGGGTTGGTGATTTTTTTTGGTATTGGTTTGTTTTGCCTAAGGATGGTAAAGTGAACTGAGTTTTAAGAGTTTCAAACATTATTAACCTTTATTCCCAAATGGTATGAGCTTAGAGAGAATTGCTGCAGGCATCGAGTTTCCATTCCTGCATTCTCAAAGGTTTTGCTGCTAAATTTACAGTACAAAGGCAGAGGGACTTCTAAAAGGCTTTCAGCATCCCCAAAATCTCACATTTAAATGTAATGATTTGGCTTCTTGAAGAAGGAAGATACCCCAACAATAATGCTGGCAAAGTCTGCAATCCTGCTCATGGGAGAAGCTCATGCAAGGATGCACCTCACACTGACTGGCATCTGTACAGTCCTGGGTATCTTTTTAAGACCTAGGAACTAAAAATAAATAAAACTCACAGACTGAGCTCAGAGGGTTGTGTGTCAGCAGTGTCCCTTCATGCTGCTGAGCTGCACTGGTGGGGTCCTTCACCAAGGGCTGGGGTACATGTAAAGCAACCACAGTGATTTTATTTCGTTTTCTGTGAAGAGCAGGATTGCTGAGCTCTGAAAGCTGAGGGTATTGTGCCCCAGCCAAGCCCCAGCTTGCAGAAATGGTTTTGGTTCACTCCTGCCCATGGTCCATTCCCAGGAGAGTGACCACCATCCTATTATAATCCTCCTTCTGACAGCACCTACATCCTGGTACCTTTCAATTCTACTTCACCAACTAGAATATCCAGCAGTTTGATTGCTACCACAGCTAACTGTTGTTTGAGAAGTCTGGCCAAGCTGAGGAGATGGGAACAGGTCTCTGGGTTAGCATTGATACAACAGCTTAGAAAAAAATATCCTCTCCCTCCTTCCTCCCAAATTGTTCCACTTGTCAGGACACTCACCCCTCTTGTCCTGTGCCCAACCCACTATTCTCAAGTCACACTTCAAAAGCAGCTCTTTCTGAGCCCACTCCAAACACTGCTCATGCTTTGAAGCACCTGGGCCTCACTTTCATCGCCAGTGAGGTTGTTATAAATGGGGTCTGAGGGGAGAAAACCCCTCCATTGCTAATTCTGCCTCCAGAGGTACTGCCCTCTCCTCATTTTCCTGCCACACCTTGTTAAATACCTGCAGGAAATTGCCTCCTCCCCTAGGGCTCTGCTCTCCAGTGCCTTACACAAATGCAGAATAAGGATTAAACACCATTATTGGTCTAACTTGGCTGTGTTTTCCACATGCCTGCTTTGGTAAAAGGGGCTGTAGGTGCTGTAGGGCAACAGATCCAAGGTCCAGCTCTCACCTTCCACAGTTTCCATCAACAAGAGGCAGCATTCTCTTTAGAAGGTAACCCAGAGGAAAGCCCCACTGGAACACTAAGGCTCACTGCTGACCTCCATTCTCACTCTTGTGGTGATGCTGAAAGACAGAGCAGTGTTTTATAGACAGAATTTTGCAAATGTATCCTCCCTTACCCACCAGCATGATCCAATGGCTGCTGTAATTAAAATGAAGCCAGACTGAACCAATTTGACACTCAAGCAGTTCAGATTTAAAATACTCTCTTGAAAAAACTGCACTTTACTGTTGAGAGGCAGCACATATGTTTATGTATGGATAATGAGCCTTGCTGGCAAGGACAATTAAGTCTCCTGGAAGCATCTGTGGTCATTCTCTACCTGCATTTCAGAGGGAGGCTTTCTAAAATATTTGCCATTCTCTAAAGCAATTGTACCATCCCTTGTACTTGGCTCTGGAGGCTGCTATGCTGATTTTATAGAAGATTATTCCTTGCCATTTTCCTGATGTGCCATTGCATCTCAAAGGAGAATGGCAGTCATCCCCAAAAGTTAAGTGTATTTTATTTTTATTTTCCTTTTACATCATATTTCTGCCTTGGACCTAGTCTTGTGTTTAGTTATAAAGAAAGCATAACCTAAAAGACTGGATTGCCAAGTACAATTACAATTTATCCAGTGGTGATTCTGTTCAGACAGGTTTTTCCAGCCTTCCCACGTCCCAGCTGCCAGCAAAATATCTCATGGGATTTTATAGGTGAAAATCCAGCAAGAGCCTGATAGGAGCTTTTTCCATGGCCAGTGAGGCAGGATGGGGTCAGCCCTGCTTGGTGACAAAAGGTCCAAAGCAGATCAAGTGACATCACCCACCTTCACATCCAAAAATGACCAAATTTCTGGGTTTTTATGAGAATTTTTTCAGCCCCCTAGGTGGGAAGCTCTTTTCCTTACCCCTGGAAAAAAGAATGCTATTGCACTTGTTTCCAACAGCCAGCTCACAGGCTGCCCCAGTGGATTTGGGAGAGGCAAGGGTGGGGATTCTGCTGTGCCTGCAGTCCTACATCACATGGAGTATGCACAGCAAAACCCCACAACTCGGCAGGGAGATTCCCAGCAAATCTGGTGCATTTAGTCCAGCAGGATGCATTAGTTGCTTTAGATTAATTAAATTATTAATTAAAACCCCCTGCTGCCCTGTGGAGCCAGAGCAGTGTGTCCTGGGCTTTGTTCAGGAGTGATTTCTGACACAGGGAGTTTGCCAAGCTCCTTTGCCTTTCCAGGAATTCCCACTTGCTCCCAGCACTGGGGATGCCACAGGACTATAAATAAACAGCTCGTGTTGCAAAGATGATGCACAGGTCAGAAGTTCTGTGCTGGGTTGTGTTATAGCAGGATGGTGATGCCCAGTTATCAACCTGTACCCACACCTCACCTAATCCTTTAAAGGACAACTCAGCAGAGAAGTAACAAAGGAGCCCTGTGCCTGTTGCTTCTTAAAATTTATATATATACACACATGCTTTTGGGACAAGGAATAATACAGCATGGTCCTGAACCCCCTTCTGGAAGAGTCTTCTCCACTCACAGCAAGACACTTTTGGTGTTAAATATAGAGTTGTGGGGATTTTTAATACAGTTTTGTTTTTAAAATTTCTGTTCAAGAAGCACACTCAGGAACAATTTCCTAGCTATAGACCAACCCATCTACTTACACTCATCTCCACCCCTTTTTCTTGTGTTTTTGTCATCTCTAAGACACATGGAATTCTCAAGAGAAGAGTAATAATCCTGAATGAGAGGCTTGGGGAGAGCAGACAGAGCATGTTATTAAAGGACCAGCTCTGCAACACTGCACTTACAGAGCTGGGCTGTTTGGGACATTAATACCAAGCAGTGCAGTTCTCCCCCTTAACAGTTCTTTTTTTCCCTAAAAGGATTCTGCTATTTTTCACTTTATGGAAGTTGACTCTACCCTAAACTCAGGTGAAAGCAAAAGGCAGCACTAAAGCATCATTAAAAGTGATAGAAGGTTCCAGGTCAAGTTGGCAATTGCAGATAAAGCTGCTATCATCTCCTGTTAGTGACTGGGACCGAAAGCCAAGGGTTTTCATTACACACCATGGAAGAAGCACTTTATAAATCACAATAACTCCTGACATGCAATAACATCCAGTTTTATTAATATAAACTGCAGGGATTTTTTTAAAGTCTGCTGGCAGTAAAACCACCCCTTCTATAAAATGTTGGCATTCACACCTGCCCTGCAGCTTCACAGAGCACCTTTAAGCACTAAAGATGTTCATTACCTCATACACTCAAAAAAAAAAAAAAAAAAAAAATGAAAGTGGGATTATATTGTTGTTTCAAAACAGCTCCTTCCAAGTCTCCTTAAGCTGGAAGGTGCCAGCTGTGGGCACCCCCAAACCCTGAGGGGGCAGCCAGCCCTGGTCTCTACTCTGCTGGTTTTAGTGGCCTGGCACACAGGTAGGGCTCAGTGCTTTGACCCAAGGCACAAGAACAGCACTCTCTTCTTTTCCTATAGACAGAGATGTTTTATTTTGTTTGTATGTTAGAAAGCAGGGCATGTCCCTCAAGACAGCTTTTCCAGACAGGCCACAGCCTCCCCCAACATCAGGGTTGCAAGTGGGATTTCCTGTGCTGCAGGGAAAGGGCTGGAGCTTCCTGGGAACTGTCCAGGCCCCCTTTATCCCCCAAAGTCTTCTGCCAAGATGACAAGGTGTCACCTCAGGTCCCCCTTGCTGAGGGGTGGCCACCAGGATCCCACAGACTCCTGTCCCCCACCTTGCTGTCTCATGCAGTCCTTCCTCCTCCCACCTACATGGGAGCAATTTGTGCTCAGTACCTACAACACAAATTTCCCTGCCTTACCAAGACTCTACAAATGTTTTCTTAATAAAAACAAGCATAACAAAGAAGCCATTTTACTCCTATACAGAGGAAACCTGTGAGCTCCTGCAAGGAGACAGTCAGAACCTGTAGGTGTAGAAGAAGGAATTACAGGTGGCCTTGCCCCTGATAAGGCACAGTTGTGATTAGTTGTACTAATTACCAAAGAATAGCCTTGCCCTTAATGGGTCACAGCTGTGACAAATAAAGGTAAGTGTGATAAAAGGGGTGGGTTGGCTGGTTGGGAGGATCCTTGAGGAATAGGACCTGGAGGAGGCAGAGGAGTCCTGAGGAGGAAGCTATGCTTTAAAAGGACTGACTGAAAAGGAGAAAGACTTGCTGCTGTGAGGTCAGTCTGGGTCTGCAGTGGGTGCTTGCAGTCAGAGTTGAGTGAGGTGAAAGCTTGTGGTCAGAGGCAGCAAAGCAAACCTATTTTGGGGAGTTTGCTGTAGTCAAAATCTGTGATTAGTTGAGTTAGGATGGCTAATATGCAAAAAAGCATAAACTAGGACCCTTTCCATGTTGTTAAATGGGGATCTGTGTCTTGGTTCATTTCTACCCCTAATGAGAGGTCTGCTGCAACAAGAACCAACCAGGAGGATCCAGCTGGGATACTGACAGCACCATGACCCCACTCATCTAACAAACAAACAACTCTTTATGGTACATGTGTACAGTAAACACATTGCAAGAGGCAGATGGTGTTAGAATATAAACATGAGCAAAGAGAAGAGTGCAGCTAGATGTTATTTTTCTATCTTGAAAAATGGGAGCTTTTTTTTTTCTAAGGTTCCCCCCCCTCTCTTATTTAAGGGAACATAACATTGTTGAAGCAGAGAGAAAATACTACTCCTCTAAATTAACCAAAACAAGAGGAAGCAGGAAAGAGATTTGAGCCTACATTGAACAACAACAGGGGGACAGCTCAAGCTTTTCAGGATACCAGAGAGCCCCACTGCCATTACCAGCCTGTCTGAGGAGTTTCTCTTGATGAATTCTTCCATCAGAAAAATTCTGGCCAGCCCAGCTGCTGCTCTCCTCCCCAGAGTCACAGCAAAGGCACCATGCCTATCCAAATACACCTTGTATTTTAGTTAAAAGTCTTGTGGGGTGTTGATTTTACAATTTTGTGCCAATGCTCCCTAGCTGGGCCTCATGCATACCAACACAGAATATAGATAAGGATGGGAGAGGAAAGACAAGCCCAAAGCCTCTTTTATTGTCAAGTGACTTTTGATGGGGTATGTCAGAAATAGCAGGATCTTTTCTGATGTCTGCCCTACTTTGCAACAATAGCTGCTTGTTCTTCACAGTAAATTGAGGAGATGCCAGCAGGAATGGTTGTAATATCACTTTATAAGTAAATTAATTGCTTCTAATTAGACTGCTCCACTAAGATTTAAGTAGCAATAGCTCATCTTGCAATAAGCTTTTATAACCTTTTGACATACAGCTGAAAGCTGCTTTGCTGTGTGTGGAAGGGGTGGATGCTGCTTATTCTCCCTAACAGATGCACACCCATACACAATTCTTCTGCTTCTAATAATTCCCAGTGCCTCTTAGTATTGCAGTTGGTTTGCAGTTTCAAGGTTTATTCCTCCCCCCATTGGTGGTTCCTGTAAGCTACAATACAAGGGAATCCTGGATGCCACTTGTTATTACAGATACAGCATTCAAGCACTGTAGCAGAAGTATAAACACCTTTATGAGCTTCATTTATAATATTCAGGGCTTTTTTTCTTTTTTTTTTTTTTTTTTTTTTTTTTTTTTTTTTTTTTTTTTTTTTGGCAGTTTATACTTTCTTGCTGCAGGGAATGAAATATATTTTCAATCTGCACCATGATGAAAAAAAAAGGGGAAGATTTTAGTCTTAATTGGATGGGAAGAACAGTATAAAACTTAATAGAGAAAATAAGTCCAGAAGCGGGAGGGAATTAATGCACCAAACTCCTGTGGGTGTCTTAAAGAAAGCAAATGTTTACCTGCTCTGAGAATATGTACTTTAAAGGTGCCTTAACCCAGCAATAAAATCGAGAGCAGTGCAACGCGCCCTTCTAGAAATATTTGCGCTCAGATCACCGGTTCTCTGGGGCTGTAACATCGTGGCCGGGGTTATATTTCCTGGGTTTATTGCTGCTTGCGCTCGGCCGCGGCTGGAGCCGGGATTTGCGGGCGGTTCGGGGCTGCCGTCAGTAGATGTCAGCATTGCCTTGTGCCTCCCCGCTGCTCCGGGCGCTCGCAGAGACAAAATATTCGACTAATAGGCAACAGCATTTATTTCAGCTATCCTGTTTTGTTTTTGTTTTTTTGGGTTTGTTTTTTTTTTTTTTTTTTTTTTTTTTTTGTTACCCAATGATTTAGGATGGATAAAAATGTCTTTTCCCATCAGTTTATTGCTCTGACAGGTAGGTTTTGAAGGTTTCTCTTCAACTATTTTTCACACCATATGACTGTTAGAGCATGTAAGAAATGGATAATTCTTTGTTTGACCCTTCAAAGGCTGAGAAGGGCGGGTGGCCTCTCTTCTCCATGCTCCCTATCAACCAGGGCTGTACCTCTAACACTGAGCATCCCTTTTCCCAGCCAGGTGTGTCTTTCCGAGAAACTCCCGTGCCTTGCAGGAGGCTGCTAATGCTTCTTCTTGAATCTCCGCAAAGGAGCGGACAAAATGCCCTCCAGCCACGCCCTCAGTTTGGTTCCCTGAGGGCACTCGGGACAGGGACAGAGGCTCTCTCCTCCTGCCCGGTGCGGATAATTCTTTGCTTTGCATTAGGGTGGCAGCATTGGCCGCGCTATGGATGCGCTCGCAGGAGCTGTGCATCCCATGGGAGCCGAGCTGGGCAAGCAGGGACCACTCAGGGACACTTGGAATTAGAACTACTCCTGGACAGCTCTGGGATAGTTGGTGGCCTCGGGCAGCTGATGTGTATTCACTGGGCTGAACCTGATCGAGGTGTCCCGCAGGGGAGAGAGGGAGTTTGGCGACACAGAGTTCCTGCTGGAGTGTGGGGCAATGATGCTAACAAAAGCAGATTGCTTCAAAGAGCAAAAGAAACCAGTTGCCCACCTATGTCGTGTTCCCACCCCTCCTGTGCTTCCCCGGGCACAGATAGAGAATGGGAATGTTCGGCAGGAGAAGAGGAATGGCAAAATGGAGGAGAACTTGTGGTGCATTTATTTATGTTGGAGGATTTAAAATGGTGATGGAGCACAAATGCTGGTAAAGATAAGAAAGGATCACTTATCTTGGAGGATTTCACCCATTCGAAATTCTACCACAGCCCCTCTCATAGCAAATGTTTTCAGGAAGGCATCCCTCTGCTTGGGGGATTTCAGGGTTTTGGGTATCTAAAAGTTTAATGGCTTTCAGAGAGATTGACACATGCAAAGTCTTCCAGTCTTGCTGCACCAGAGCTCTTGGAATCCTAGAGTGGCACTGAAGTGTTATGCCAGAGCCACACTCTGCCATATCTTCATTTTAATTTGCACACCCTGGAGCAGCACCGTTTATGAGCAGTGCTTCACTTGTGGGAAGTATCATTTGAAGATTTTCATCATCACCTTAAAAATGTACTTGCCAACTACAGTTTATGGAGGAGCTGACAATTTTTTGGAGACTGGAGACTCACAGAAACCACAAACCTTTGGATGTGAGAGCCTTCCTGCAGTGCATGCAGGGTGAAATCCACAGATCAGAACTTTCCATTATAATTACACACAATTCTTTGGACTGATCACAGCATCCTTCATTTCTGTGGTAATTACACTGGCCTTGAATTCCATGTACTGACATCCCAGTATCTTCCTGGTACTCAGTAACTGCTTCTGATCAATGCTGATGTGAATGAATTAAAGTTAATAATATTGCCTCCTATTAGGGCAGTGGTTGCTGGGCTCTAATTCAATCCTGCCAGCTGAAAGCCAGCTTGGGCAGGTGCTTTAACTTTGGATGTGAAAAGAGACATGATTTAAGGCCCCAGTGAACAGGCTGAAATATTTTTCCTCCTGGAAAGGAGGAAGAAGAGAGAGGTAGGGCTTGTGTGCTGGAGAAATACTTTAAAAAAGTATTACATGGTGTCTTTATCATGTTTGTTAGCATGATAAATGGTAAAGAAGGGATTTTAAGATTAAAAGCTTTACTTGATTTTGTGTTTCTGCACCAGAAGGAAGAAAAATGCTAATTTTATTTGATTTCAATATTAATAACATTATGTATTATATAATGGCTCAGGGTAGATAGGTCTCTAATGAAAAAAATATCTGTATAGCACATGAAGCCAGCATCAAAATGCTACAAAACTCCTATATGTATGTTTATGCCACTCTGAAAGCCTGAGTTCACTGTTGTCTTGAACTGTCTCATTGAAAAGCAGATGCAAAATCTATATTGTCTTTCCTCTAGATGGTTGAAGTTAAAGCAAAGGTACCAGTGAAAATGACAGTATCAGACAGTTGGCTCTGGCTCATGTTCTTTGCTGTTTCTTTCCTTCTGCTTACGTCCCCTTGCAAACTGACAAAAGGTGTATCTGTGCAAATCATTTTGTAGCCTGCACATGTGTTTAATTAGTCTCCAGCCCACATGAGGAACTGCAAGGAGAAAGATAATTATGCAGGCTTCATGCTGGTTTGAGCTCTTGTACTTTGCATTTTCTTTTCCAGCATTCAATTAAAAGTTAAGCACTTTTTGAGGCTATCCAAGTAGACAGCTATTGATTCTTCATTCTGTAGAAGAAGCCCATCTTATAGTTTGTCAATTTGTGAAGTTGCTGGTTGGGAGAGAAAACAGCACATCCCTGGGGAAATACCACAATGAATGCAAGGTGGCCTCATACTTAAGGCCAAAATATCTGATAATTTAGAAGTGCTTTTTAGTTTAAAAGTTTTCAAATATTAAAAAAGAATAATTTTAATTGATCACTAAGAGGATGTTCTGGGATGCCTGGAGAAATTTAGAAATGACCTGACTTTTGTTTCTCCTTCAGCTTTGGACAACATGCATGTGGCTTTTAGTGCCAGGGTTTATCACTGCCACAGGGGACAAGTTGATGTGGCAACACCTGAGAAGATGGGAAGGGAAGGAATTGCAAATGTTTAATTTTTCAGTATTAACAGGTTGCCTCAACAATGCTTGGTCTGTGGAAACTTAATCTGCTTTGTAAGGAGGAAAAAAGTTTTCATGGGGTCCTAATACAAAGAACATTGACGCCCACAGGATCCTTTCCTTGATTTTAACAGATCTGGAATCTTCCCTCTGATAAAGGATCAGACAATGCATGGTCAGAGGAATTGACATGGCTGGAATACAAATTGCCTGTGCAGAAGGAAGGCTCTTTATGTAGTAATGGCTAAGGAATAAAAAGGATGGATCAGACAAAGGTTATCAATATCCCCCATTAAGAGCTCTTATATATCATTGATATAATTACAGAAAAGCAGGGAACTTTTATAGGCAAAGCTGGCAGTCCTCACACAAGCTTTCAGCATTGATAAAGGCATGTGGCTTAATGGTGACCAAGTCAAATGGTCCCTTCTGTAAGGTTCAGACAGAGAACTCATCTCCTACCAAGTTTTCATATCTGATCCACTGCACTCTGCAGCAGATGGCTATGAGTCTTGGAATTGAAACCAACTGAGCCTGGTCCAAGCTGTGCTTTGTTTTTTGCTCTTGGACATCCCCCTTAGAGATGAATAAAGCAATAACTATGGTCAGGGAAGTAGGGAGGCTGCTATAGAGACCGCTGTGCCTTCAGGAGGCTCCTCTCAGCCTCCTGTCTTGGGTATGAGCTGCTTATAACATCAGCATTTTAGAGCCACAATAGCACAGCTCACTCAGTCCTAATTAGCTGTGACCAGTGAAAGCATCAAGCTGACACAGTGCAGTGAGAGAAACACCTCACTGAATCCATGCCTGGGAGGAAGGTGCTGTCCAAATACTGTAGCTGGAGATGTGTCTCTGTTTAATTAGCAGATTTATGGTCTGGTGGGTGCATGATGAATTGAGACAGTATGGTTAACTGTGGTGAACAAAGCTGCCTCCTAACAACCAGTGCTTCTATAAAATTATATTGGCAGTGAAATGCCATCATGCTTGGTAACTCCAAGGTGGACTAAAACTGCACAACTGAGATCTGCATTTACATACATGTGCAAGAATAAACACTTGGACATTAAGGCTTTGGCTGACTTTGTAAAGTCCATCCATGAACCTGGAACCAGAGCTGGTTTCTAGCTCCCTGTGTCAGTGTACTCTGGACTTCCAGGATTTTGTTCTGTGTGTCTGGGTACAGTTATCAAACCCAGAAAAGGGGACCAATTTCATCAATGCTGAGAATCATTACTACTTATAATATTAATTTGCAGTATTGGGAGTGATAATCAAAAGCTAATTAAGCATTGTATTCTGTGTAATGATGGAACAGGCAAAGTGTTTAATGGTCACAAGACTCTTCATATACAGATTGAACTCCTCGCTGGGGCTTATTGGGAATAGCTCCAGCTGGCTGGAGGGCACTCACCTTCATCTCACAGGTGAATGAGAGCACAGATAGGGCTGCAGCTGGAGATGCTGGCAGATTTTTGTCCAGTTCAGGTGCCATCCTGCTCGGAGACCAATTTCCTTCAAGGAGTCTCATGGTGAATTCTGGAAATTGAAGCAAGTAAGATGTCAAGTCTGAAAATGTCCAGCTGGACAGTTTAGAGTCAAACAGAAAACCAATCCTCTGTTGTGCCTCTTGCTGTAAAGGCAAAATCTATAGGTCTGTTTTGTCTGGGACATAATTTAGTGTGTGAAGTTTAGTGGTTATTCCTGCATTCCTACTGTGTTTAAAATTGCTGTTCTTCAAGCATAGTTTGGGAGGAATCATAATATTTTTGAATTGGACTAGCTGATTGAACTAGGACTAGTTAGGAAAAAAATGGACTGATGTTTGCTCCTACACATCTTCCTTCAGATACTGGGATCTGGGATGGATGATTTCACCAGCCATTCTCAGTGTGAAAAAACAGGCTGGGGGAACAGGTTATGTTTTAACACTTCTATCAGAGTTGCTGTCTAGAACAAATTATCTCATAAAATCTAATTACCAAAATTTCTGCTGTTTTGTTTGCACAAAGTAAGGTAACCCATGGGATAATTATACAGATGAAGAAATAGGGTCTCTGCACCATCTTAATAGTTTTATAATTGAGATTCATGCACAATGAGGAGAAAACAGATTTAGCCATGGATTTACAAAGTATGGCAAATCTCATTTAAGAAAGGAAGGATCAAGGAAACATTGCTGGCATAACTTTACCTCCTTTGGCCTTAGATTTGATGGGCAATATCATAGTGTAGCTATTGCTATTTTTATATGCTTTGTGGAAACCCGTGTGCCTGAGGCTGGTGAGTAGAAAATAACAAGTAGTTTCCAAAAGGTGGATCATTTTATGTGTGATGATGAGAGCCTGTGAATGATGAACTTCACAGGTTCAGGTTATTAGATTCAATCCAGCTCCATTTTAAGTTGATAGGAAAACCTCACATGATTTCACTGAGGATGTGGCCAATAGATTGCTGTTTGCCTCTAGCAGTAAGTAAAATCATGGGGTGATGTCTGCATGTGCACACAATGATTTTTAAATTGCTCCTTCTGTAGTCGCCATGTCTCACTAGGTTCAGCAGGAGCTTGTTAGAGAAAGAACCTGGGGTTGGAAAATGGACCATGAAGGTGATTATTTCTTTCTGAATTATTCATTGGAGAATCTTCTACTTGTAAATGAGATAAATGTATCTGACACATGACCTGACCACATGCCAGTCTGAGTAATTGCTGGCTCGCTGTGAAATCACCCAGCATGGGCTAAGGAGGGTGAAGACTTGGCAAGATGCTCTGCCTTGCCAACTGAAGTGCAAAAGAAAGGTTTTCCAGGCTCAGAAGCACTCCAGCTGATGGCTCACCAGGGGTCTGACATCACATGAAGTCTCCCAGGACAGCTGAAAACACACAGGTACTTTGCATCATGCCATACAGGCACACTCCTTTCTGAACAGAGGAGAGGGGAGAAGGAATTAGGTTCTGGACACACAGGTACTCCTTCAAAAATTCTGGCTTACTCAGGACCCCTGCTTCATGTGTAAACAGGCTTTTGTCCACAAGGTTGGCTTGGTTTTGTTGGCTTTTGGTTTTGTTCTTTTTGCCCAAGCAAGATATCTTGCCTTCTGCAAGAATGGGAATTGCAACTGTAGCCACTCATCATAAGTTCAGACACAACTGATTTCTAGCCCTAGCTTGTAAAGGTTTAATGTTGCCTATGCTTTAAAAATACTGAGTGAAAAATGTGAAGTGAAAATTGCACATCTGTGATGGAAATGTCAAAAGAGGTATGGATGGGTAACTCTACATACTTAGCTTTTCTTTGCATGCTTTTAGATTTCTCACTGCCCAAAGAATGGACTATAAGGAGATATGCTTTGATGTGGGGTTTGAATTGGCAAAGGGCAATACATAGGGAACATAGCTGGCATTGAACAGTCACTTCTGAACAGAACCATTTCTGCAGTCATCAACCCCACAAAGCCCAGCAAGGTGAGCTGAGGTTCTTTCTTTTCATTCTTTTCTTGAATGGAAAAAAAGATGGTCATGCTGGCCTGTGAAGACACTCACATTGTGTCCCAGTAAAGTTCGAATATGTGTTCAGAAGTTTAAAGATGTATTTATGTGAGGAAGTCCTGAATTTTCTCTTCTGAACTCAGCTGTATATTTTGAAGGGTCAGAAATGCCTTTACAGGGAGATACTTGCTTTAAAGTCAGGTTAATTTAAACAGATAAATTTTGTATTCCTCAAATAGCTATATCATCTTAACTTCCAGTGGAGTAAGCTGCTATCATAAGTAAGGCTATTTTTCTCTCTGTGCTTGATCAGTGGAGAGGAATCAGCAGCCATCAGACTGCCTTATAAATGCCTGTTTTGGACAGCTCATAGCCTTGGGGAAGGAGGATAGAAATCAACACAGAGCAAGGAGCTGCCTCCTCTGGTCAGAGCAGCACTAGAAAGAGTTTATCTGGAAGGACATCCTGCCTGGGGGCTTGGTCCCTCAGCCCTGGTTTCAGGAGGTGGACTGGAGACCAGTGGGGACCCAGATGCAGCAAGTGTCTCTTGGACATGGACACTCCAACTGCCATTTTTAGAAAGGGGACAAGCTGGCAGAGCCAATTTTAAGGATTAGGAGCCAGTGAAAACTTCTTGGGTTCATGTTCCTGTGTCCCTTTAGGCTTCTTTGGATTCTCATCCTATATTAAGGATTTGGCTCTAAGTTACAGGGACCATATCTGAAGTATAATTATGAGATGAATTTATATTAAGGTAAGCTTCCAGTGAACTAGTCCATTTCAAACCACTTTGGGCATCTTTAAATGCAACACAAGGTGCCCAAGATTTAGGTCTAGTTTGAGAAGCTGAATGACCAATATTTGCTCACTCTGTTCTATACAAAAATGAGCAAATGGCTTGATAGCAAAAGTTATGGCTGTGCTATAAGTAGTATGAAGGTAAAAGGAAAGAACTTAAACATAGCATTTCCAGATTTCAATTTTGTGGCACTTCAATATTTAAACAAAATATTAAAACCCCCACAAAGCAAAGCTTTGACATTTAGGTATAGGGTGCCAATATTGTACAGTTGCTTTCACCAGAGGCATGTGAAAATGAAAGCTTTGAAATGCTTCATTCACATCACAAATGGCAATCAGCATTGGATACAGAAGAGTTTTGGTTTTTCTAAAAAAATTATTCAAAATGATGCATTTTTATAGAATTGTTGCCTGGAGTTCTGTTTATGTTAATAACAGCAAAGCAAATGGATGGACATAAAGACAGTGCAGTCCTCATTGTGTATTAATCTAGAGAAACCAGTATACACTGCTGCCCTCAGCTAAAACAGATTAGAGGTGGACACTTTGAAATTACTTATACTTTCATATTCTGTATGTGAAAAAAGTTACACTGCAATAAAACCAAAGAAAATGCTAGAGTAATTTAAAATTCTATGCTTGGCCTCCATCAAGGCAACAACCTTTAAGCAGGTGAGGAAAGGCTTGGCTAGAAGCTTTGCTAGCAAATGTTGTTTTTGCCTAAAAATCCCCTGCTACTCTTTGCCCATTTTGCATCAAATTCTGTGACATCTTGGACCATTTTTTGGGTATAATTTCCCAGGTGTTTTTTAGAACAAGAATAAACAGTTTATTCTAGGCCTATCTCTGAAAACACAGGTTGAAGAAATCGCCAAGGGTTGTCAAAGCTGCTAAAAACAGAAATGTAAATGGTTGGTCAGAATAGGGAAAGAGCAAAATAGAGCAAAAAAAGGGAGTGAGCCCAAGCAAGGGAAACATCAAAGAGCAGGCAAGTATTTTTTGGGAAACAAGAAAGGAAAAAAAAGTGAAGGAGACTGTACTCTCTTATTAAGATACACCTTAAAGACAGGATTGAGTGCAAGGAGAAAGTTTTAGTGAAGCTGAAGCACCCAATCATTTTGAATAATTTATGGTTTTGGTAGATGTATTCCTTTATGTAAATTTTTAATCTGATTTTGACAGAACACTTTGTCATGTCTGGTTTTAATGTGTAAATGTACACACATGACCTCTAAAAACAAACAAAATAAAGAGCAGGAAACCACCTAAAATTACTCTGGCATGTGCTAATTACTAACATGAGACTTAAGACTTCTAACAGGAAGATGCATCACCTGGGTAACAAGAACTGAAGCCCTTGTAAGCATGGTAAAATAAGAAAAAGGAACAGTGTTTGCAAGCTTTTGTGTTGCTTGTCCTTTAGCTCGTGTTTTCTGACATGGTGGTGTCTCAATTTTTGCCTCTCTTGATAAGTACAGAGTAAAAAAATATAGCACTTTGTTTTCTCTGGTCTTTTGTGCTAAGGATGGTGGCTTTTCCTTTTACAACAGCCACATGGAGTTAATTTTTTTTCTTACCTTGTAGTAGGAATGTATTAGCTGCTTTGTGAGCACAGCTGCCTCAAAGACCATATTAACTAAACTTAATTTCAAAGGGGAGAAGAACATATTAAGTGAAAAGCCTCTAATTATCAGGAACTGATGATCATTAGTCCCTAAAAGCTGTATAAAAACTTGTGTTCATAAAACTGGAGTTTAGAGAGAACACTGCTCATTTTACCTACTTGTGGAATAAGAAGTTACTACGTGATGCCTCTCTTGTCTTTTAGCACTATTTATTCTATCTGTGATGCAGAAATGCTCCCAAATTTAGGACAGGAAGACCCAACATCATCAGTCTGTCCTGATAAATTTCAAGGGTGACACCAGCCAGAGATGTGGAGGCTGCAGTTGTTGGCTAGAGCAGCATCAGTGTGGATGGAAATACATCACCATTCCAGGTGGCAATGGTGCAGTGGGAAATCTGCACTCCTGAGAGCCATGTCCTGGGCTCATGTTGTACTGATGTCTTTGCTGTATTATTGACAAAATGCTTGACTGCTGACTCCCAAATTTTTCTCTAAGTGAAGCCAAAACTCTTCATACTTCTGTTTTCACTTATCTGCTCAAAGCCCAACAATATATTTTCTCTTTCCTGTGTGAGAGCAGTGCTACATTGAAGCTAGGAATCTGACTGAATTTTAGAAATTTACTAAGGAAAGTAATCTTTTGCAACTGGTGATTAAGTAGTGTAACTAGTATTCCACCGAATGCTCATTGTGCTTCAATAAAATATTTAGGAGAACTGCTATGTGTTGGAAAACACACATTTTTGTTTTCTTATGATCTCCACTCAAACCCTTTCTAAAGAGATTTAGTGTATCCTACACCTAATTTATAGAAATACCTGGAAATGAAGCAGAGCTTTATATATTTGATGTTCTTAGAGAGTAGAGATAAAATACATTTAGTCACTTCAGTTTAACTCAATGTCAAACCTCTAGCATTTTAGTATTACTTTTCCTTATTAAAAAAAAAGGTAACTAAATGGAAAAAAACTCACACCCTCCCCACCCCCCTTTTTATTTTAAAAATTTCATCTGCATTAGCTTTTTCAGGTTTAAATTATTTGAGAATCATATGAGCACCAACACAAGAGCAAGGAACAAAACAGGAGTGCCCAGCAGGAGGTAGAGTAGAAAGCTGATAGATTGAAGCCATCATGGGATCATATTTATTAAAAATCCTACTTTTTTTTTTTTTTTTTTTTTTTGAAGCACCCTATTCTGTTACATTTAAAGCTCAGTAAGGTTACTGTGGCTTTGCAAATGTGACCTTTATAAAGATGACCTGGCATTATGGGTATTATTACACTGTAGTTACACTGCATTTGGCAATCCTGACATTTTTAGATGAAATTTCTGTTAAAGTAGCAAAGTTTCTCGTTTTGGGGCGTTGTTTGTACTAATCAGTTCCTTAAATCTCCTTCATCAGAAATACCTTTGGCATACAACATTGCAGCAGGAAAAAAAAAAAAAGTCCCACTTTTCTAAAGTTTTGAAAGTGATTGTGCTTCCATAGCATGGCAAATGTGCTGATGCTTCTCAGGAACGGACATTTCATTGGATACAATATTTGTGTTTTTTGGAAACTTCCATGCATGTCCCTTCCTTCCCTGTAGAAATTTTTATGGAAGCTCTGTAAAATAAACAAATGCAAAAAATGTATAATTTCCTACTCCCTCTTACCCACCTGCACTACTCTGTGCCTGTAATGCCCGCAGCCGACAAAACTTTCCTTTTCCATTCCAGAGTCTGTGTTACAAGTATCCTTGATGTAATTCTTGGGATAACTCGTCGCCAAATTCTGCATGTTACTCTGTTGTTGTACAAGCAGCTGCCAGATGGCAATACAGAGAAAATACATTTAACGTCAGTCACCTCGCTGGAAGCCAGATGGCACAGCAGAAGTTGGAACAAGATGTTTGCCAACTCGCTCTGGCTTCCAGCTGTGGTCCTGTGCTCCACCAGGACCGTGTGGACAATGGCCTCTTGACTGTCACCGTGACAGTGCTGTTAGAGCATTCCTGCCCTGCTTTGTGCTCATTCAGCAGCCTCGATTGCTGACATTGCCTCGTCCTTCCTCCCCAAAAGCTGCGCCGATGAACAATTAGAAATGGGTGTGTGAAAGTCAGTGGGGCAGATAATTCTTTGTTGGCTGCTTGTCTGCTGTGATGAAGTGCATGTACTGAACCTTTTGGATGTGTTCCTGCAGGGGAGGGAAAGTCACTGAAAGTAGCTCACGTGGTTGTTCTGGTTTTTAACTCAACTTGTCAAAATTGTAATCAGTTTGGTTATTGAATCCAGCAGGAGGGGATAATATGCTCTGAATGCAAGGAGAGTCAGTCTTTCAGCTGGTGGTATAAAGGGAAGAGTACCTGGCCCTTAGGGATTGGGAGCACAATCACTTGTGCTTTTGTTCCTGGAGACTGCAAAGCAATGCTTCTGGAGCATTCCAGTTTGTCCAGTTTTCACAAATAATCTCTTTTAAATCCTCTACCTTGTCTGGCTGATCTATCTGCCTGAGGTACACGCCTCAGTCTTTGCTCTGTGAGAAAAGCAAACAGCCTGCCTAATGAAATTCTCAAGCTACAGCAGATGCTGCTCCCATGTCTTTCTCACCAGAAGTTATGGGATACAGTAACAGCACTGGTTGCTGCCATTTGGGAGATGATAATCATTTATAACCCAGACTGTTATGAGGCTATAAACCAGGGTGAATTGGGTGCTTGGAATTCAGCTTGGCAATAATCAAATACAAAGTATTTATGGCAGGTGGCTCTGAACGAGGTAGAGAAACTAGTTGGCTTGTTATGTCTTTTGAAGGAAAATGTCAGTATGATGAGGCCATTTATATAGTCACAGTGGGATGACATAAAGAGTTTAGAAGTTGCCAACCAAATGTTGTTTCCAAAAAAACCCTTTAAATCTTTGGGAAATAACAATCTTTGACCAAACAACTTTTATTAAAAAGTAATCAAATAAAAACTCTATGGGTCCTTTACAATACTGGCAAATGTCCATGTATGATAGAACTGGGTTCTTTTGCTTCAACTTGTTTTCATAGAAAGTGCACTGACTATATCTGACTACTAAAAATGGGAGCCATAGGATGCCCTGAACTAGCTGCTCTCTGAATGGAGAACTTTTAAAAAAGAACCCAATGGTTCTTAAAATCCTTCTGGACACTTGAAAATCCGTTGAAATTGCTAAAAAGGTTTATCTTTCCTTTTCATTATGACTTATTTTTAGCTAATTCTCTGTATTATTTGGTATTATAGAATCCCAAAATGGTTTAGGTTGTAAGGGATGTTAAAGCTCATCCACTCCCACCCCTTTCCTGGGTAGGGATGTCTTTCACTGTCCCAGGTTGTTCCAAGCCCTGTCCAACCTGGCCTTGGACACTCCCAGGGATGGGGCAGCCACAGCTTCTCTGGGCACCCTGTGCCAGGGTCTCACTCCCTCACATGGAACAATTTCTTCCTACTATCTACAATTTCTTCCTAGATCTACTTTCTTGATATGGTTCTATCTTTGCATAGCCTTTCTTGCCAAATCCATTACCCATTGACATTGATCTTTAACGATTCCTTAAATAAACCAAGAAGACTGAGATCCTTTTGTCCATCACTATTAATTGTTTTCTAATCATAATCTTCCCCAAAGCACCTTTCTGAGCCCTTTTTAAGCTTTCATCACTCTTCTTCAGTTGTGGATGCCATACATTTCCATGTTTTAGTGAGGCAGAGAATTCCTGTGAATAATTTGTAGGGAGAAGTTAGGCCTGCAGAGAGAGAGAGAGAGAACTCAGAGAAGGGTATTGCTTAGCATTTTGTTTGTTCAGTTCTTTGTGTAAAGGCTAAAAGCAAAAGTTGCTGAGAGAATTGAATGGTATTAACTTAGATTAACCAGCTGTGCTTGCCTGTATGACATAAAGCTACACTTACTCTGTGATTTGTGGTGGAATTGAAAACTTCCTTAAGAGAATGATGCCTTCAGTTGCAGCCATCCCAACTTTTGTAGAGTGATCACCTTTTCAATCTGCAGTTTAGGATTACTGACTGGTGAATGTAGTGCTTCATGATGCCACTTCTGCTGCTTTTTTTTTTTTTTTTTTTTTTTTTTTTTCTTTTGAGATGCTCTGCTGGAGTTCAGGAGGTCTCTGGTGGGGTCAATATGATGAAAGAACATTTTTCCGGTCATAGTTTAATCTGAAGGGGGAGAAAACCACAACCATCAAAAATCAAGAAAGGTATGTCAGCATTTGTCCTCTACCTCTTGAAACCAGCTGAGTTCAAGCTCTGACGTGTATTAAACTCAAAACCAATATTTGACAGAATTTGAGGGAATACAACAGCTTTTGTCATCTTTGGAGTGTTGTGACAATCTTGTGCCAAAACACTGTTCTTTTATTACAATTTGAAGACTTTGACAGTGCCAAAGTACTCATAATTTCCCAACAATGTGTCTGCCATGAGAGAAGGAATGGCAATCCTGTGTGACAATTTCTGCATGGTGCCAAAACAATAGTTTCCCAGGCAGCAGGTCTTCTTGTCAAATTTTCAGGCTACAGGCTGTATTTCAATGCTTAGCAGTTTTTGGTTGTTTGTTTTGTTTTGTGTTTTGGGGGTTTTTGTTTGTTTCATTTTGTTTTGTTAACCCTGCAAGCAAAACTGGAGCCTCTCCATCCAACCCAACCATTAGCAACTTTTAAATTATTTTTTTCCCCCTCTAGATACTTTAGGCATTTATTTCTGTTATTTTACATTAATTCAAGCACAGATTCTGAGTTTCTATTGCATGAAAAGCCCTTTAACCCAATGGAAACTTAGAACTGGTACTTCTAAGCTTACCTTAAATTAAGAATAGCAACAGAAATTTTTCTGTAGGATTTTGCAACTTTATTTCAAGCACCTGAAGAGTCACGACCTGTGTTCTCCGTAAATACATGTTGTCTATCCGAAACTTCTTCCTGGGAAAACTCCTGCTTTTAAACGTGAATACAGAATTACGGGAGAGTTTGGGTTCTGAAGGGACTTAAGCAGGACATAGCTCAAAAGCTAAGTAGCTCGTTCCAGCTACAAAAATGTTCCATCTGCAGAAGAAAACTAGAAGAAATTAGTCCCTTCTCAGGAGTTTTAAGCAGTTTTCCCCCTCATTTCCCGCTGTTTTTCCTCGCTCTTCATGAAGGGCGGTGCGCGTTCAGCGGAGGGGCCGCAGGTGCCCGCCCTGAGGGGAACTCCTCACCCTCACACCCGGCTCTGCGAGGAGCCTCGCCTGGAGTTACAAACGCTGAATTACATCAAACACAATTTAATGAAACTAAATCCGTTCAAATTAAATTAAACCCAATTGTCTTCCCGCCGCGGCGCGGGCGCCTCTCCTCGCGAGAGGTCTCCCCCGGCAACGGCGCGGCCATGGCGGAGGAGGAGGACACGGTCTCTGAGGCGGCGTTCAGCCTGCAGAGTATCCTTCTCCTTCCTCCCATGTCTTTCCCCCTCCATCCTCAACCTCCTGCCCCGCTGGCGGTGCCGCTTTCCCCTCAGGGCTCCATCTCCTCAGCGCTCCCCCCGCCTCAGCAGCGGCGGCCGCGGCACAGGGTGGGGGGTGGGTGGGGCGAGGAGAGTACGGGGGAAAGTCAAAATTCAAAAATGTTGG
Organism: Erithacus rubecula; assembly: GCF_903797595.1. Taxonomy (NCBI): domain Eukaryota; kingdom Metazoa; phylum Chordata; class Aves; order Passeriformes; family Muscicapidae; genus Erithacus; species Erithacus rubecula. The sequence goes on along the minus strand of NC_136659.1, from coordinate 3,640,946 downwards.
TTCTTTTTGGTGAGTTGTTCCTGGAGACTGCGAAGTGGCTGGAGCCTGTCCAGAGAAGGGGCTGGAGGGGCTGAGGGAGGTGGGAAAGAGGGAGAAAAGGAGGCTCCGGGAGGCCCTTATGGCTCCCCACAGATCTCTCAGGGAGTGCCGAATTAGTGAAATACAACAAGGGAGGGGACAGTGAGAGGGGCTGGCTCTTCTCCCAGGAAACAGGGATGGGACAAGGAGAAATGGTTTCAATCCATGCCGGGGGATGTTTAAATATTATTAAAAATTTCCTCCTTTATCAAGTGGCCTGGCGTTGGGACGGGAACGCCAGGGAAGCGGTGGCCACTCCATCCCTGCGAGGGTTAAAAAGCCCTGTGTGCTTTGGTAACAGTTTGGTCTCAGAGTTTTTTTTTTCAACTTAAGAAATTCTATCAATACGTGGGGTTTTGGCTCTGTGGAGGCATTGGGATCTTGATCGCTGTGATGTTAGCTTTCCTGTATGGAAAAGTGGATTGAATCCTTGCAGTGCTGCTGGGGCAGCCTGATGTTATAAATACATATTATAGTGTTGGCTTCTTGTAAATATTAGGGTGGATACTCTATGTGTTGAAATGGTTTTTAAGATACAGTTTTCTTTCAGAGTAACATAGGCTGATGAAGTGTCTTTGTAGTAAGTGAACTGCCTGTTTAAATAACACCCTGTAAAAACACCTGCTACTGATATACCAGTTACCATCTGTAGAAATTAGACCACAGCTCAAATTAAGACTGATAAGAAAAATAAATTCAAACTCCAGCCAAGAAGCACACATGCTCTAAAAAGGCAGACTCAAGGAGTGGCCATGCAAAACAGTTCCTGGAATATGGGAAATAGTTTATGGAAAAGTTTGAAAATGTATGAATGGGTCTATGATTAATTAAAGGGGTGTCTCCAAAACACCCCTTGAATGCCAAGCACCCGACCATTATAATATTTTGCTTTATTGTTTGTCTCTTACTTACCCCACCCAATTCTTTTCACATTTTACTTGTAGCAAATGATGTTGGGAGTTCATGGCTTTAAATGTGTAATTTTTTGGTCACACACAAATTCTGCTTTTGTCACCAGGCCAGATGAGCTGCATCTGTTCTCTTTTCCAGCTGTGAGCTGCAAATCAAGCTCTAATGCCTTTAGAGGCTAAACCATCATACTTCAGTGTCATAGATTCTACCATACCTTAGTTTTTCCTGCCTTGCTAGAATTAAGTTGTAAGCCAATATAAAGCCAAATTTAAAAAGTGGAAGAGTGTCCTTTTGCAGCTTGTGCCTCAGTTTCTACCTTAGTAAACCTGCACAGCTGTTTTCAGCATGATGTGCTTAAAAAAGCACCGCTTCAGCAAATTTTACACTGTGGAGAAATACAGACGTTTTTAAAATTAATTTCTGTTTTATAGTGCACCTAGCTATGATTTTTGGAAGAAAAAAAGAAAACAAAGGAAAACCCCCAGGATTTTTAAAGTAATATTTTAGTCTGGGCAAATTGTTTGCAATGACACATTAGTTTAGACCATAGAGGATCACAAGGACAGTCAAGTCAATAGAAAATTGAGGAAAAAAAAAATCCTGAGTTTTTAAAGGTTTATTACTTATCAGGGGGTTGTGGTGTTCAGCTGTTAGCCTTCCAGATGGATACAATTTATCTGAGTTTTTCTGGTGCTGTTGTCTTGAATGCAGATGATACTTTTACCTATATTTTGTACCTCCACATATATATTGTACTGTGAAAACTGGCAAAAGGTCTGTTTTTAGGAGAATAATTTGGATTTGGGCAGCTTGGTGCAAAGCTGGAAAATCATGGTGGTTTTTTTTGTTGTTGTTGTTTGTTTTTGGTTTTTTTTCTTTGTATGTGAAGTACTGAATTGCCAGCTTTTCTTTGCAAGCTAATTTTTGGTTTATTTACATGGGTCACTTGTAGGCTAACTGATTTCCTAGGGAAACTGTCAGTAGCATCTGCTAAAAACATTCCATTATTTTTTCATGGGCTGTGAGGCTAGTGGATGAAAAGATGTTTGTTTGGCTTTTACTCTAGACTATTTGTAGTTATGTTTAAAAGTTGGACTCTAAAGCATTTCAAGGAACTGTAGATAATATCTAAATGAATTTTTGAGTTTTGAAAGTTCCTCATATTTTTATTGTAAATGTCTTGTGATTATTAAGGCATTTGCATCAGCTCTTTTAAGTGGTCCTGTGGTGTTCAGGGTTCGACCTCAGGTGTTCCTCTTTGAACTCACACATCTGAATTTGCTAAAACCTGGTATTTTCTGAGAGCATGAAGCTAGTTCTGCTCCATGAAGAAGGCTGTGGAAATCCTACTGCAAAAAGACCCCTCTCAAAAAAAAATTGAAAGTCTTGTGTTGAAAAGATTTATAGATGTGCATTCTATGATTTTTTTTTTTCTCAGTTGAAAATTCTCTCCTGCAGCAGCTGTTTCACACTTAACTAAACCTGCAGACGTTACCATAACAGATGAGATTAAAGATGATTATCAGTATGAAGAGGTAACTTAATAAATTGATAATCTCCTGATATATTTTGGTAGAGTGTTCGTGTTTCATTCTTTTTGCTTCATCAGTCACATAGAACTCCTGGGAGAAATGACACAAATCTCCTTTTATAAAGTGATGATTGATGGCATATCTATTTTTCAAGAGAATATTCAGTGTTAGTTGAATTGTTGTGTATTGCCTTTATTTGAACACTAAATACTTTCTTAAAGGTATAAGAATTTATATTTAAAACATCTATTTAGATATTTAAGGTTATTTATAAAAATATTTCAGTAATAGCATTTCTATTTAAATATGGGCAAAATGGTATTTTAACAAGGAGGGGATTATTTTCAGCAGTTTTAATGGGAGTAGGAACAGTTGTATTGTGAAAGAAAGATGTATTAAATATGTTGATACCAAACTTTATATAATTTCATTTAGGTTTCAGCAGATGATGATACCAGTCTTCATGAAGATGATGAGGATCTGTCCAAAGCTTTGCAGACTATTCAAGAGCAGACTAAAGATGCTCAAGTTTTAGTAAGAGATTCCTAAATATTCTAAGAGTCTCTAAGTTATTTGGCATTAGTGGCTTGAAGTTTACAATAATTTATACTCATTATGAAATATTTGTGTGAAAATGATTGTCTCCTGTTTTTTTACAAGCTTATAGGAGTAAACATATGCCATAGTGGAAAAAAAACCCTTAAGTTTCCTGGGTTTCATCTTCCTTTAATTTGTGTTCATATTGTTTTGTGTAAACAACCTGATATTTCAAGTACATGTATGAAACCTTTAGGTAGTTTATTTAAAATATATTAATGTTATTGTAATGCATCAGCATTTCACAATTTGTTCTTTATCTGAGCAGATTAAATGAGAATGTGATGTCTGGCACAGGAGAGAAACTGCATCTGCTTATCACCCAGAAAAGATTGTACTTGATTACCTTGCTAAAACAAATTGTTCATATATTAAAAGTAAAGAATGGACTGTTACACTATGTTGAATCAAAATATTAATGAAATTATCAATCATTCCACACCATTAGTTTTGACATTCCTTACATTTACAGTTTGATTTCGGAGCAGTTGTGTAATAGTTCAGAGTTACACAGTGGGATTGTATTGCATTTTCCAAAATAGGATTTTACTTGTTTTTAACAGTCTAGTGGAAAAGTGCTTTTCCCTGCTGTGTTTCCAATATCACCACCATCTCATAGCCTCATCATAAGGGTGCAGTCATAATCTTTGTTTAGCAAAAGTAAATGTTTAATAGTGGAAAGATCAAATTAAGTGAATGATACTTAAACTGGAGGGAAAATGTGTGTTTTCTTCTGCAGTTGTGCTTATCAACAGATCAGTTTTGTACTTTAGATGAAACTCTGCATGGAAACTGGCAATAACAGAGTTTTATGTGTATTAAAACTGAATATGTCCTGAAAATTGAGGGAAAGATTGCAGAAATGTTTGAGATGGCAAATGCTTTATGCTAAGGAAATAGTGGAAATTCATGTTCCTTAGGGATAACTGAGGTTATGATTGTTTTACTGTGTGAGTGGATGTTAAAACAGAAAGTGGAAAAAGGGAGAATATTTTTAACCTATTGATCTTTTGACAGTGCTGTATTTAAATAATCTTTTATCTCTTCATTGATTTGTTGAGCCTGGAGTGGTAGAAAGAAGTGTGCTAGTGTCTATCCCAGTTAATCAAACTGAAGAAACTGTTACCTTTCCTTAAAACCAGCAGATAATTTGTGCTTAAACTCCTATTCTCTTTGATTTTAAACTTATGCTAAGAGTTGTTTGCCTTCTTTCTGCTTGATTTGTTATTTGGAGGCTTCTTTTTTTTCCATAATTTTGAAACTGAAGTAATGTTTTCAGCCTTTGGCCAGAAAGACATGAATAGAGAAATATTCTAATACACTTGCTAGTTCCCTGACAGCTTTCATGATGATTTACTGTATATTTTGTGAGGCTCACTGACTCGATTGTTTGATATTAATTCCCTGGAAAAACCAAGTGTTTCTGGTAACCCAAGTTAGAAGCACTGTTTCCTGTGAATTAATATTGAATCAACATCCAAATTCTGAGCTAGGAAGCAAAGTAGAAGGCTGTCTTCTTCACATGCTAAATAATTGGCCTTTTTTTTTTTGTTTTTAGTAGCTTGTAATCTTGGCTAAATTAAATGAACTTATGTATAACTATAACTTGGATGATACTTTTAAGTGATGGTGTGTATTTGCTGCTCAACTTGCTGTTTACTTGTGTGTGTAATCCCATATTAAAGTTCAATGCTAGGTGCATAGATCAGTGATCATTCAAAAACATTAAAAATTGGATATTTTCCAATTTCAGATACTAAGACTATCCAGATTTTCTAAGTTGAGTAACATCATTTGTCCTTAAGCACATCTCTACTTTTTTTTTTTTTTTTGAGAGAGATTTTAGAATTATATAAATTATTTTTGAGCACAAGCAAAAAATATTCTGCATGTAAAAGAAAATATCCAGCTGATAGAGACTGTAGGAAAGATGCAAAACTTCTGGAAAGCTACACAGATATAAATGATGGCTGAAAAACTTTCTTCAGTAGTTACAGCTCTTACATTTTCCTTCCAAGTTTTTTTCCCTCTTAATATCTACAATGATCATGAGAAGTAACACTGGCATTCATTAATGTTGGAATTTATATATGCTTGATTTTCAGTTTGTTTGAACATGTTAAAACCCTTGAGTTCCCTTTTTATTTAATTCTTCTTAAATTTAGTAAGTTTTTTGAGAGCATCTTTCCTTGTTTTCTAGAGAAATTATTAATTTATTGAGTGTTCATATTTCTTCAGTGGACAGAAGTACTTAGAAGTGCTGTGGAAGTTCCTGAAGTTAAGCTCTTAGAAAGTAATTCATTTTACTGGCCAAATCTACAATCTCTACACTCACATTTTTTTGAGTATTTTAATTAACACAAAGAAATACTTAAAGGAAATATTTTAGTCCATAGTCAGACTCTTTTAATAAGATGGTTTTGTTCCATACAGCTGCTATAGGATGTCTGTTTGCCTCATGTCAATTGATGGCATTTTCCTCATTTCCAAACAAACAAATGTATGCAAAAAAATTCTAGTTATGCTATTCTGTTGGTAGTCAGCCATGGTTACAATGAAACTGAAGCACATGGTTGGCCTCATATCACTCCCAAAGTCTGGGAAAGAGCTGGGAATTCAGTTCTGGTTTCCTGAGGCCCTGCTGTGATTCTGTGCCTGTTAGACTGAATTCATTTCTCTCTGTGTTGTTCACTGCTCGAGCTTTGGTTCCTGCAATGATGCTCAGTGCTGGTATCTCACTAATAAATTCTCTTCTGCACGGATGAAATGAATTCCTATCAAATTTCCATTCATTAAGGGAATCAAGCTGTGTCACTTCTTCCAAAGACTGGCTTTATAGATGTGTTTGGAAAACTACAAGCAACAATATTGCACACTTACCTCACGTGGAGTAAAGACAGCACCAAGCCAAGGCATGCAGCTGCATGTCTGCCCATTTGCTCTTTGATTCTTGTATTACCACAATTAGAAAATAGACCTGCCTGATGTACTGGAGCTCTAGTAATGAAAATATGCTAAATATAACATGCACTTGGCATATTGTATTAGTCATAAGGCAGTGTTACATGACCTTCATCAGACATGTACAATTCTTTCTGGTAATATTAGGTAGTTGCTTGGATTGAAGACAACATTTTCTGTGCTATACAAAATGGCCAAGAGATTTTTTTTTCCAGTGTTTTCATTTTATTGAGAGAAATGCCTTTATCTCCAGGTAATTTATGCACTCACGGTGAGAGAGCTGCCACTAAGGGCATGAATAAGCCATAAATGAATGGAGTTATCAGAAATCCCTGGCCTTACAGATTCTTTTATAAATGGGTGGAGGAAATTATTTGCAGTCAGAGCCTTTACCATGGGTTAATAAATATCTCAGTGGTTTGTTTTTTTGGTTTGTTTTTTTTTTTAAGTTTTGTGGTATTTTTTATAATCTCTCACCAAGATGCATGTGCAGTGCAGTAGCTTGTCATGCATTGTGGAGCAGTTCCATTGTGGCAATGTGCCCACGTGGAGTTCCCAAAAGCCAAGACCCTCATATTTAGGTATGCCAAGTCACTCCAATCCATTTGATATGTGAATGAAATAAGGCCACCTCTTTGGCTGCCAAGCTGTGTCAGTCTCTCTCATCTCATTGTCTTTAAATGCTTTTTGTGAGGGAGTAGTCTCAGACTGGGTCATATTTTCCTTTTTTTCCTCTACCTCCTTGCATGTTGAATTCTTTCTGGGAGATCTAAACACTAAGCTGTGTGCTAAGTGAGCTGAATGGGCTTGGGTCAAGGGAAGAGATTTGCATTGCATCAGAAAGCTGTGAAAGGAATTTTGAAAAATTTTTCTCTGTAGTAGGACTGCTCTGTTCTGTGTTGATTCTGCTTTTGGCAGTGTGCTTGCCCTATGAGCTGACCTTTTCAGCAGAGCTGTCTGTTTGGGTGGCACTGGGGGAGCTGCACATGAAACCCTGGTGCACCATCTGCCTTGTGCTAACACTTGTAGCAATGCTGTCTGGCAGCTTCCTTCAGTGAATCTTGAGAGGAAAGGGACACTTGATCTTTGTGAGAATTATTCCTAAGGGATCAGATGATGGAGATGAGGTTCTGTCTATCCCTCCACTCCCTGCACTATTACCAAAAGCATACAAACCATTCTACTGGCACCTTGGACTGCTACATTCCTCATTAGATAAGAACTGATATTTACTCCGGTCAGTGACAAGAGACCATTCATCAGTTTTAATACTTTCAATGATGTCAGGTTTGCTTAAATAAGAGGGGGTTTTGAGTTATTTCTTTGTAACCTTTCACAAATCTTGCCATTAGAGGAATCATGATTACACTTCTGATCTGTAAAAACAAGGGGAACATTCAGCTGAACTCCAGTAGATCTGTGACTTTAAATGACTTCAGAAATAGGAAGTATGGTCATGACATTTCTCTTGTAAGTTTAACTGTTATCAAAATTTAATTTCAGGCTTTGCAGTCGGTTCTGACTTCTGGAAAATCAGTAGCAGAAATACCTCAAGCAATGGATGACTTCTTCTGCAATTTCCTGGTCAGATTGGGAATGTCTAGAACCCTTGACTGCTTCCAGACTGAATGGTAAAATAATTTAAGTGACCATGTTGTTTTGGGAATTAGATGGTCAGGATTCAAATACTTTTGGTATTTCAGGATATTTTTTCAGAAAACTCTCCTGAGTACAAGTCATTCTTAAATATGTAGTGTTTAATAAACAAATGTATTCCTGTTGAGAATGAGGATCCCTTGTTTAAGTAATTGGTAATTTTTGGTACAGAAGTTAACAAATAGGAATGTTTTTTATTTTTTAAGATTTAGTTCATACAGTAATCAGAAAAATAATAAACTCTGGAGTTGTTGGTAACTTATTTTTCCAGGTTTTTGTAGATGGCAGGGATTTTGTCCATACTTTATGCAGAAGATTAAAGGTACAACTTTGTTTAAATACACCACTCTCTTCACACATCCTGCAGGATGTATACTTTTTTACTGTTGATTTAAAATTACATGTTAGGAATGCTGCAAAGCTTTGCATGACAACTGAATTACTTTGGAGCAAAAGATGACACTTGTCATAGAGTTCTGTTGAAATACATGAATTTACAGATTGCTTTGAACCAGCAGGTTATGTTGGAGAAATTCTAAAAAGTGGAAACACCTCTTTGATTAACCTTGTTCTGAGTTTCAAACATAAGAAGTTCAGAGGGTTTTTTATAGTAAAGTCTCTTGAAATTATGTAATTTGAAAATTAGAAAAAGTTAGAAACCATCTTATTTTTTTCATGCAAAAGCATTGAAGCTTTTAAATTTTCTTAGAAATATTCTCAGGTGTGGAATCTGCGTTGTTATTTGCAAGGCTCTGGTCTTACTCATCAATCAGGCATTGCCTTTGAAATTAATAATCTGCTTTTTGATAGTATAACGATGGATTTAAATGATTCCTTGGAGAAGAAGCACTATACTTCTGTATTCTTTCCCAACAAAAGAGCTGATATGAATAGCATTAAGTTTGAAGTCTAGTAGTTTTTGTGTTAAACGATAATTAATACTAGACAGATATAAATAGTGACCTTTTTATGCAGCTGCAGCTTTCTTTGAAGCACTTAGGGTCTGAATTTATATCAATGGCAAAATTCAAATTGCTTTTTAACAGAAAGTGCAGGATTTAACAGACCTTATCTTGTAAATTCTTAGCTGTACATATATTTTTTCTCTGTATGTAATACTTTTAATTTCAGTAGCTTTAAAAATGAGCTTAGCATGTCAGTATCTAATCTTACTGTATAGAGACTTTCTACATTAATACCTTGTTTCAAAACGTTTCATGTTGGTTTGAAATGGATAATTTACAATATTAATGAATGTGAGAGCAGATTAGTGTACTTGGGTTCCTCATTATGTATTGGGACGACACTCTTGCTCTCATGCTGTGGTGATCAAGTACTAATGGAATTTAAAATGAGAAATTAATTAACGTAGAGAAAATTTATCAGAAGGCTGGCTTTGAAATTATTGTCTGTCTGAGATCTAAAGGTCACTTAAATTGGACCAAATTGTCTGTGTTTATTTTGGAGTTTGGGAAAACACTGTTACTCTATCCAGCTGTATAAAATACAGTGATTTGATTATGGTTTATTTTATGCCAAGACTCTTATTTTTCAATGAAGTAATGAATAATTTTATAAACAGTTGTAATGATTTTTTTCATTAATTATGTAGGCTGTTTTGCACATAAACTTTTTATTCCCATTATGCTTTAAGGAACCTTAACGTTAAATTATTTTTTTGAGTATCTAATTTTCCATTAAACTTTCCATTCATGTGTTACACAAGACTTGATAGCACATTTGTTGTTTATTGAAGATACTGGATTGACAGCTTTTAAGTATGAAGTGCAGAGGCTGATCAGCTGTGAATTCCTGCATCTGCCAGTCTCTCCCTCCTAATTTCAAGAGCCCAGGTCATCCTGAGCTATCAGTTTATTGCAGAGCCTCTATGCAACTTTATTCCTTTGAAATCCAGTTTCTAGGAGTTATAATGTAAAGTGTATAGTAATAATGTATTATTTTCAGTCAGTCTGCACTGAGCTTTGATGACAAAGTCATAGTTAACCATCTGTTCCTTAGGTTTCCAGATTCTTGGTTGATTTTTAATAGTGATTTAAGAATTATAGCTCAGTAGTTCTGAAAAGCTTAATAAAATACCTGTGTGTGCATGGAACTAATTTAATTTGCATATGCAATGACAGAAGTGAGAAGAGCAGCTCTTTGGCTGAGTATGGAGGAGGGAGATCTGTAAGATTTACAGGACCAGGCTGATGAAAGATAATGAGATTTCTCAGAGCTATTTGTTGTGTGGTTTTCCATTTCTGCTACATGCACAAAAAAAATCATTTTCAGTACTGTTCTGAGACAATGGTGTAGTGAATTTATTGGTATTAATTGTGTTTCATGAAAATTGTCTTTCATAAATTTTAGCTCTGCTGGAGTTGAGGTTCATCAATTATCCATGTTTGTTGGGTCTTTGTGCAAATCCTTGGTGGTTTTCATGAAGGGCAATTAGGGCATTCAGTGGAGAAATACTTCCAGCAAGTGAAGGAGTACCTGGAGTTGTGAATTTCTGCCATGAGGCTGCCCTTATCTGCAGTATTTCGGATAGGAATTCTACCTGTACATCAGTCACTGTTTGGAGGGAAGAAAAAAACCCCCTAGGCTTCTTTCTTAGTGTTAGAGCCTATTCCTACAGTAATTTACTTAAGAAAATGAAGTGATGATGGAATGAATTTTACTGTGGACATGTTCAGATGAATTTTTCAAAAGCCTTTCATCTATTGGTGGTGAATGTGACAGCTTAATTCAGAGGGATGAGCATTCCAAGAAATATCCTCAGAATGCAAATATGTAGCTGACTATAGGAAGTAATTTGGATAGAGATACTAACATTCCCATTATGTTTTTTGGAGGTTGTTAAATAAAGGTTGCTTTTTTTAGAAATCCTTTTTGTTTCAACAGCATGATTATTGATGAGTCTTCAGATTTTAGATCTGCTGCTTATATCCAGGTGTAGGAGATAGTGTTTAGTAGGATTTTTATTTCTATTTACATCTATTCTTTTCATGCTTCCTTATTACTTGGAAACAATAAAATGCACAGATTCAATATATTCTTTACCTGAAAAGGCAAATAATGTTCATGTTGCTCCTTCTAGTGAGCTCCCACCCAGAACATCTTTCCAGCAGGGAAGGTGCATGTGGGGTTATGGTGTTTATCTGAGTAGATTAGTTACAACTCCATGCAACCTCTGCTGAGCTGATGTCATGGTTGAGATCTCACTCTTCTGTCTGTACTGTATTTTTAGATTTTACTGATATATCACCAAAGGATGGATAATCCTAAAATAGGATACTGAATTAGTAGATGTTCTTGCTGAAGCTGTAGAAATTCCTGGGGTGCTACCCAGCATTCCAGGCTGCTTCAGATACTTCTTAAAATCCAAGTCAGTCTGTGCAAGTATTTAACTAAAGCAACCTTCAGCCTTCTACATCACGTAATCAAGTGTTCTCAGGGACTGGTAAAATAGGTAAATATTGGTAAATGTAATTAAATAAGGAGAGGGAAAATAAACAGGGAGGAATGAAGGAATTGCCCTAGGTGAACTCTGTATTCCATGTTGAAAATGGCTTATTCATCCTTATTTGCAGCTTGAGTCCCCAAAAAAAACCCCAACTTTATGCATTTGAGCATGTGAGGTAAAAAGGACTGAGAGTGTATTTGTACAAGAATATTTGTTTCTGCTTTTTAGTTAAGCTGTTTAAAAGACAGGAAGAAAATAATTGTTTAATGTGAAGTACTGTGTTATGTGTCTTGCCTATTATGAACAAAACACATTTTAGAATGAAAAGCAGGAGAACAGAACAGTGTGGTGAGGTAGTGAATTCACTGCTGTGGATTCTAATGATAATAAATGCTTGAAGATGGTAAACATTGCTGTGATTCTAGTTTAGGTAAATGGTAGCACCAGAAGAAAAACATGAGTGAAGTGAAGAAATGGAAACATGGAATAAAATAAAAATGAACCTGTTTCTTTTCTCCCAGGTATGAACTCATTGAGAGAGGTGTGATCACAGTTGAGGATGCAGGGCTGGTTCCAGACGTGTACACCCGCAACCAGCAACTCGAGACTGAGAATCTGAGCTTGAAGAAAGATCTGGAAACCTACAAACAGTCTGTCATGTAGGTTACTTGGTTTTATTGAAACTTTTATATATGGTAGTAGATGGCCAGATAAAGTAAACCCAAAACTTAGTGAAAAATAGTAAATTCCTATTTGTTATGCTGGCTGCACAAACTTTTACTTCTAGGTGACATTTATAATTAAAGTTCAAGTTTTTCTGAGTTCTGTTAGAAATGTAAATCTTAATTTCTTTTATTTGTATTTAGCAGACCAAAAATAATTTTCAATATCCAGTAATCATAACAAATTACTACAGAGAATCGTGAGAGCCTAATAGGTAGAACTAAAAAATAAATTGTTACGTGCATTTTGTATTACAGTGCTATAAATTACAGCTACCACAAACCTTCAGTGTAGGAAAAAAAAATCACCATACATTTATTCTTCATTTTTTTAATTACCAAAAATCTATCACTCTGGGCCTAGTGCTAATGGTGTGTCAGTGTAAATTACCATCATTGATTATACTCATGTGTACATTGTAGAAGTTTATTCTACAAGTCCGCAGGATTTCAGTCATGAGAGTTAAAATACTTAGCCTATAAAATGGGGAGATGTGGTAATGAACCCTATGTTGCATGGCCTTTTGTGGAGAATGGTGTTTGCACTTGTGTGTGTTCACTGAGAGCATACTCTGAGGCCTAATTATGCACTCACTTCAGATTTGCAATGTGTGGTTTCAAAACATGGAACTGTAAAGTTAATTCTATCTCTTTGATTTTCCTTGGGATTGCTGAAGTTGCTAATTTTCATTTAGATTGCTCCTTTCTATGAAAAAAAAACCTAAAACTATTCACATGTTAAATAATCATTGCTGCTGATAATGGTAATTAAATTATTTTCTGATTGTAATGATTTATTACATTTTAAATTAATGAATTAATTGGCCACAGTCAAGTAGTTTAATAAACAGTGGCAACAATCAAGTTAGATATTGTGTAGTCTAAATATAATGATGCACTGGGAGACAGACCATAGAGAAAATACTTCCTTTTTTAATCTGCAGTTTCTTTGGACAATGGATACTCAAAGACTGTGTCTCATATGAGTGGGGGAGAATAAGAAGCAGTCATGCAGAGTAAAAGAAAGAAGGACAAAATGTGGCCCTCATAAAATTTATCCTTGATAGTACTAATTTCAATTAATATTATTTTCTTTCTTCCCCCATCCATCTTCTCTCTTCATCCCCCTCTTCACCCCTTCTATGAAGCAGAACATGCTATAACAAAATAATCTGAGTGGATTATGACTTGATAAGAGTTTTCCTGGGTTTGTTGTATTGCTCCATGATTATTTAACAATATAAAGCTCAAGCTCATTTCACCATGGTCTGAACGAGCTGGTTTTTTGGGTTTTTTTTTTCCATAAGAATATATTTTTACTCCATGGGGTATCAGAAGAGTTTTTATAGCAGCTGTCTGGTTCAAAGGCTGAAAGATGACATGATAATATGCAAGCAGGAGGGGGAAAGAGTGCAGGTATATGGGGTTGCTGCAAGCTCACTGTTAGATAAAATCCCAACACTCAAGTTAAATCCACAAACTCAGACTGGGCCCTGCTTTTTCACATTCTGGTGTTTGTTGGAACATAAAGCAGCAACAATGGTGGCAAATAAATGGGTTTGGTGCTGCAGGGTACCAAATTCAGGACAGTTCTGTGTGAGCACATCTTGTTCACTGACATTTCCTGTCACATACTGCAAGTATTCTTTACATTCCTCGTGAAAACACTGCTGAAAACAGACCCCTCCTTTGTCCACTTACAGGGAGAGCTTTATTTCCACAGTCTGTCAGCTGTTACTGGAATGCAGTATAGGCAGGTGTAAAACTTGGTCTGTGCCAACAGTACTCTGTCACTACTTCAGTTTTCAGCCTTTTCATTTCAAGTAACTTTCAAAGATCTCACTGATACTAATGTTAAAAGTTCAGCATTTGTGACATTCATTTCATATACATTGTTTTGAATAATTTATGAATTAAACTAGTGCTGCTTCTGAAATAATTGAACTATGTGATATTGAACATTTTTGCTGTACATACATGGACTGCAGTGTTCTTTTTTTTGGATAAACCCTGGTTATAATACTGTATGCTAAATCCATTTAGTGCAGTGACTGTTAACAGCATTTTCTCTTGTTCATACATTCAGTAACTTGAGTCACTGCCTTTTCTGTGGTAAAGCAAATATTCCAATAGGAGCTGAAATTACCTGGAGGACAATGTGAGTTTTCAGAGAGAATGACTTGGAAAGCAGAATGCCTGAGAGCATGGGAGAAATGCTGATTTGACTGGTTAGAACCAAGGATTTTGTGAGCAAGGAAAGCCCTGTATTTTGCTCTGTGGATTACTCAGAAAACATTGATTGAAAGCTACAGTGCTGTGAAATGTATTTGAGGAAAGCTTTTAATTACATTTGGTATTTCTGAGCTTGGTACTCTTGAAGGCCATCTTGCAGGAAAGAGGTGTTATTTGGGACTTAAGCAGGATGGGGGCCTGGGATAAATGCCTATAAACCAATTACCTCCTGCTTTAATGTTGTTTAGAAATTGGTGGAAGACATTTAGTGTCTAGAAGCTATCAGTAATTGTATTTTGGGTATTTTAATACAGTATTTACATGATTGCATGCAAGCAGGGGGGCAAATTGAGTAGATTGCAGGCTGTTGGTTAGATTTCACTGTGGTCTTTCATTATTTAAAGAGAAGATTGCAGTTAGCTTCGTTTCCTCTTATTGTGAGCATGTATTTTTTTATAGCTTGTGCAATGTCTGAAGGTATCTTGATGTCTCTGCATACATTAAAACAAATAAACAACAGCATAATCCTTTTACTCCAAAACTAAGTACAGTTATTATCTTAAGATTTAGATACATCACTGATCTTTATTTAAATTATTTCTAAAAATGACCACTGTGTGGTGACAGAAAGCAAAACTAATTTTACACTGGTTTGCCATGAGACACCAGTTAAAGGGTTCCTCCAATATACTAGTTTTCTTTTTTTTATCTTGAAGGCTACATTTGCTAAGAGGTGTTGTTACCTGGTGAATATTTCCCTATTGGGCTTTCATCCCAGCATGCAGGAAAAAATTGCAAATAACACTGAAAATTGTTAACTGTTAAATGAGACTAGTTAATTCTAAATCAGCATCTTCAGTGGTGTCTGGTCACTTAATATTCTGGTAACATTTTTCTGAAGTGAAAATAGATTACAATTTCATAGCCATGTTAAACTCTGCCTATCTGATGAGATGAAATTGTTTGAATACCAGATATTTTTGTGTTTTCCTATGGCCAGACTCTGTCTGTTGCCTATTTATTTAAACATGTACAGTCAGACAAATTGCAGATTGTGTTGGTCATGGGGACTATGAACTTTGATATTTAAAAATTCTTAAAATGTTTAGGAATTTCTCATGTAGATGGAATCAAAGTTGTGCCAGGCTTTTGCCTGAGGTATGGAGTTCACAGCATCAGTTAGGAAGTATAAACATTTGCAGGTACCTTTCCTTTTTGGAAGCAAACCCAGCTTACAGCCAAAGTAATGGTCAAAATAGAAAGTAATCTTGGAAGTCATATTTATTTTGGTTCATGACATTAGCAACAAAATTTTCAGTTCAGCTCCTGTTTCTGTACCAAAATCTAACTATTCCTGCACATATTTTTCCATTTACACCATGGGGAACAAAAGGTGCACAGTTTTTGTGTTGTGCACCATATTGAAATACAGCTGTTTAATGACATGGTGGATTTAGCATCTTTGCTGCTAAGTGCCATGTAAACACTGAAAGTGTGTATTTTCTAAAACTGTCTTTATTTCAATTAGAATTTTAGGGCTATGACTTGCAGCATCTTGGGGAATGAGTCCTACCTAAAATCAATGGAACTGAGGCATGTAGACTTGGGTCTGTTGCACCCTGCAACTGACAGTTATGGATCTTCTTCCTGGACCTGTTATTTTGCCATACTCAGTTTTCATTTTGGTTTTACCTAATTCTTTAGCTCCTGTTGCAGAGGAAATGAGCTTTATTTCTGCAAGAAGCAAATATCTAATTTCAGTGCAAGTTAATTTCAAGCTTCCTTTGCAATTAAACAATTCATCTGCTAATCTTTCCTGCCAAACCCATATCAGTAAAGGCAAGGGGAAAATGTACTGAATATGTACAGAGCATTTTTTTCTTTAGGCTTATGGAGCAGAGCATCTCAGGGTGTCCCATGGCTGTGTGTGGAATGTGCTCAGAGAATAACAGGTTATCAGTATGTTTACAAGTAATTTTGAAATAGAGTCCTTTTGCTGCCTGCTCTCACATTCAAGGAACACCTGAGGACATGACTGAAAAGAGCCTAAAATGTTTTTGGCCCAACTTTTTCCAGAAGGCTCTCCAAATTAATTTGCAGATGTGATGTAAAAATCAGTATTTCCAGTATAATATCAGTATTATCTATGCAGCTTTACATAGAATTTGAAACACGGAAGATTGGTTTTTGTACCTCTATGAGGCTCCTTGTACTTAACATAAAGTTGACCTCAACTCTGATTTATAATGCCAGAATCCTTATGGCTTCTGTCTGAAAGATTTGAGGAAAACAGAAGAGTACCCATGGTTTTGAACCTCAGCTAGCATAAAAAAACCCTCAAAAGTACACATTCTGTAACAGAGATTGTGCTACCAATGACTTCCAGCTTAGATACAGTAGACGTGCAGATTTGAGAATTAATTCCATATGTATTCAGCATACCTTGGTGCAATTCACAGGAGGAGACTAACACTGCTGCCTTGATTTTCTGTTTTTACACACAGTAAAACAGAAGAAGCTCTCCAAAAAATGCAGAGAGAACGAGATTTCCATCGCATGCATCATAACCGAGTGGTCCAAGAGAAAAACAGGCTGATTTCTGACATGAAAAGGTACAAAAGTTTAGTTGCTATACATGTAGCATTATATTTAATGTTTTGTAGTGTTGCCTAATAATGAGATAATACTATGAAATCTGAAGTGAGTCTAGCTGCATTTAGTCATGTCCTAATAAACAGCAGCTCCACGTGACCATCATGCCAGACAGATCAAAGAATTTCTAATGATTCAATATGCATTAATGAATACATAGGATTTCTAATAGTTGGAAGCAAAAATGAGGGTTTTTTTTTTTTTTTACCCAATCTTTTGCCATTAATAGATTGTGGTTTCTGTTTAGAGTCTTTGCCCATTTTAAGAATAACTGGTATCACATCAAGTTCAGAACCTTTGCATTCCCGATTCTCACAGTTAGCATTTTCTGTCAACTTGAGCTTCCAGTAAGAAATTTGCTATGCTGCTTTGATTGCAAATAAGCCCAAACTAGTCCACTGCAACTGAGTTATAGCGATTCCATTTCTAAACAGGAGCTGAGTTTAGAATCTTCTCTTTGCACATGTTTTAAAATAACACTGAGGAGAGGGTTACATCTGCAGCTTCAGTTAATTCCCTGAGTATTGTTGGTATTGCTATCAGTCAGTGCATGCAATAATAGCTCCACCCTTGGATTTCATACATGCTAATGCAAGAAAGCACTTTACACTGATTTGTCCTCTGTGACTCAGCATTTTGCAGGATGCAGTGGTTCTGGAGCTGTTGGTGCCATGAGAGATTACATGTCTGAATCTTAGTTTGTCTGAAGAATTAAAGTGCTTAAGTATTCACAGTGTAATGTGTAGTGAAGAAAGAAATTAGGGTCATATTATGACTGTTTTGTCCAGATGAGGATCTTGTTTGGTAGTCAGATAACAGCTGTAATTCTCTTTCTTCCAATGAAATACAATCCATCTCTAAGAAAACAAATTAGCCAAAATTAATGTGCAGTATGTGTATGAAGGATTAACAAGAGAACAAAATTGGATGGATTGTTTTAAGATGTGACTGAACAAGCTGAATCCTCTTATTCATTCATCTGACTTTCTTTTTTTCCCCCCTTTGTTGTGGCATTGCAGTTTATTGGTTACATACTAAGCAGCTTTGCTGTCTCCTCTGTGTTGACCTTTTGGTAATTTCACTCATTTGTTTTGGGAGGGGAAAAGTTATGCAGATATAAATCTCTGATTTACCTCATCTGTGAGGAATCATTTTTCCTCTTGCTCACAGGCTGAAGGCACATTATGCATCCTATGAACCAGTGCTGAAGCAGCTGTCAGAAAAATACCAGAATTCACTGACACAGAAAATGTTAACCAGTTTGGAGAGAGACAAAGCAATGGGGCAGGTAAACATGTGGTGGACACCACTTGCACAGCTGTAAGGAAACTTCTGGTTTTTACTTTGGTAAATGCACAGGTAAAGCAACTAACTTATGCAGTGTTCTGAAGCAGAATATTTTGTGAGTTTCATGATTTGGTGAAATGCTAGAACTGAAGGTATGTGAAACATGGCGCCACAGAGTAATAGGTGTCAGTGTATACTTGCTCAGTGCTGCTCTACATGAGTCAGCAGATGTGATATTCAGATAGATTCCCATGCTTCCATCTATGCCTTTGGAAGTAACTACTTTAACTTCCCTTGTTACTGTTAATGTTTTAAATTTTTTAAATTTTTCCCAAATATACCCAGTAGTGACCTGCTAGTTTAGGAAAAAATACATTAAGACATCAGAGACAGAAAAACTGTCTTGGGTGGAATATTTGAACATTATTTGTACTTCTCTAATCTTACCTGATTACAGAATACAAAATATTCTGCCCCTTTGACAGGTAGCAGTATGAGCACAGGTAGGAGGGCTGACAGACAGAAAATTACCTTGCATGTGTTTAAGAAAAGAAGTTGGGAAAAAAAAATTCTACCCAAATGCATTTCAGCAGTAGCATCAATTATATGTTGGTAAAATGAAAGGAACTTACCATGCTCACAACCTCTTCTGATGGTCTTCATCTCTCATTTACTCCTTTCCTCTGCCTCCAGTTTTCCTCTGGTCAACTCAGGGCTTACTTATAAAACAGTGAAGATTACATATTTGAGATTTCAATAAGGAAAATCAATTGCCCTATAGAAAAAAGAAGTTTATGCCCATATGGAGTTCTGCTGAATCAGGAGTACAAACTATGGAACAGTTCCAGTGCCCTGAAATTTCAGGGGCATACATATATATATATATAGGACCTCTACAGTTATGAACTGTTTTCATTCCAGAGCAATGAGTTTTTTGTATTGCATAACACCATATTTTGTGACATTTTGTTGTGATGAAGCTGTAAGTCATATTGTGCCATTAAATTTGAGATCAGTGCAGTGATAGCAGTTGCTGCAAATATCTGGTGTAGTCAGAACTCTGGTATTTTGTATGTCTGCATTGTTTTAATAGAGTTGTAAAAGTGTTTTGAGAGATTCTGGGTGTCTTGTGCTTTATTGCATTGTTGCTCTGGGTCTTTCCAAATCTTGAATTAGGAGTTATGTTTATAACTTAGAGACAATATTCAAGAGTAAAAAATTATAGATGGAATTAATAAAGTGCACCAGCATGAATGCTGTGTTTTGTGAACAGACACTTCAAAAGTAATGTTTTCATACTGCTTCTTCTTGTTCTTTCCTCTTTTTAAAATTAGGTTACAGGTCTGCAGGCTGCATTAGAAAGTTTAGAGTCTGGATATACTAAGCAGATCCCTGAGACAAAAGGTAAAATATTCTCATCACCAGGCTCAGAGTGGTTATGTATTTTTTAAAATTTATTTTGTTAGTCTGTTGCTTCTCAAAATATGGTGTAACACTAAATAAAAAATACTTGCACTGTGTTTTATCAGCTGACCTGGTGTCCAAGCAGCAATTTTATCATTTAAATATTTTATTCTGAAGTGTATTCACTAAGGAGAGTGAGACTGCTGAAGGCAATATGGACTATATGAATAACTTGAAGGACTTTGTCCTAGAAATCTATTTTGTGACTGATTTGGTTACTATATCAGCTGATATTCCCTTTTTTATGTTGTGTGCATATGTTTTTTCTCAGCTCACCTTTCAGAAAGCATACATTATGGTCTGGAAACCTTTTGAAAATACTAGTAGTATGAAATCCAGACTCTCATTTTTACAGATGATTGCAAAGATGATATAGTACCTTCTGGAATTGTGTCTGTATGGTACCACACTACTTCCCTGTGTAATTTTTACATTCTTTTTTGTAATTCCATCAGGAAAACCCTAGCACCTCGGCTTTCCTAAGTAAATGAAGCTCATGCTATCACATTCTCTGAGTCCATCAATCCCAGTAATAATTTTGAACCTGTTTTTCAATTGCAGCTAAATTTGATAGTAAGTAAGATAAGCTTCAAAGAAACCAGGTTTCATAAATTCTGCTGAAAATAAGTGGGATGGTGCAAAAGAGAAGGGGTGAGCTCCATCCTCTGACAGAGTATTCACAGGGTATGTTGTATCTGCCTTAGTTGTGAACAGGACTCCCATCAGACATAACTGTTTTCTTGAAATTAGAGAACCTTACAAATATTATACAACTTCCAGATGAACAATTTTTTCCAATTATGGCGCCTTCAATACTTGTTTTGGAGGTTTGGGGTTTTTTGTTGTTTGTTTGGTTTTGGGTTTTTGGTTTTTTTTTTCTCCTGGTGTTAAAGCCTAAACCTCCTTTGGCACTGGTAATATACCCCAGGTAAAAAAGAGTTACCCCAGCCTTTGACAATCAAGCTTCATTAGTTCCCATGTTCCTGGAATTACTGCCATTAGGTAAAGTTCCTCTAGAAAACACAAGGCTGAGAAAAAGAATAGTAGCCACATGTATTTCTTTTGGGGTGTTTTTTGGTGTGTTTGTAATTGATGAAGAGGCTGGGAAGCAATGCCTTCCTTTCCTATTAAGATAGCCTGTGGCTTGAGGATATATAGAGTGGGATCTTTCCCATGCTTGTGTTTTACAATGTGGATGCCCCATTTCCCTTTTCATATTAAACACACTTTCATTTTTTGTTTGATTCTAAAAACCATTTCCTGGTTGTTCAGTCTTGTTTATTCTCCAGAAATCTTGAGAGCACTTTGTAATACCAAGAAGTGACAAGCAAGGGAGCCATTTGATAAATAATTATATAAAAAAAAAACCCTTGTCAGTCTCCAACACAAATTAAGCTCATCAGCCACCCACATGCTTCCACAAGTCTTAATTTGCTTCATACCTTGAGTATCATAAATTAATCAGTATTTCAATTCATTTTGTTTCAGTGCTTTGTCCTTTAATACTGCATAACTTTTATTGCCCTCGGTAGGTCTTACTCATGTCTCAGTGGGTAATATTGTCTCTTTAAAACACTTTTTGCTGCCTCTTGGAAGGTGATCATATTCTCTTCTCTTGATTTCTTACTTGTAAGAGAGTACAAATATAACCCTGAGAAACATTGACTTCTCATGGATACTGGAGAAATGTTTGCTTACTTTTTCTCAAAATTCAGATTGCTGTTGGAATTGAGAATCTGGGTTGTTAGGATTTGAAAATCTAGGCTGTATGGATACTTTTCAGTCTTTTGGGCTGACTTCTGCATTGGGATGCTTGAGTTAGAGGACAATGCACAGCCAGAGTGGCAAGTGATCCTTGGCCAAGCTGAGCTGTGTCTCCTGGCAGGTGTGTGCTTTCACTGCAGTGCAGAGCCTGAAGGAAGGAGCAAGGCTCTGCCCAGCAGCAGGAAATTGCCCTTCACTGCTCCTGAGGCTGCATTTGTCCCACAGTCTGACTCGACCCTGGAACACCTGGAATGCTGGCTTGGCTAAGAGGGCACTGAGGATGGCTTTTAATTAGTTTTAGATTTGCTGGACTGTGAGGTTCTGCACATCCACTCCAAGAAAGCAGGAGAGGAACTTTTTACAAGGTTATGTAGTGGCAGGACAAGGGGGAATAGCTTCATGCTGAGAGACAATAGGTTTAAATTACATATTAGGAAGAAATTGTTCCTGTGAGGGTGGTGAGACCCTGGCACAGAGTGCCCAGAGAAGCTGTGGCTGCTCCATCCCTGGAAGTGTTCCAGGCCAGGCTGGACAGGGCTTGGAGGAAGCTGGGACACTGGAAGGTGTCCCTGCCCATGACAGAGGGGTGGAATGGGATGAGCTTTAAGGCACCTTGCAATCCAAACCATTCAGTGATTGTGAGTTAGGTTTTAGTTTGGGGCTGTTGTTTTCTCTCTGAGTCATATAGTGCACAATAAAGAACAAAGGGGAGCTTCTTAGTATTCACAGTGAGTTTGCATTGTAAATTTGTATCTGGCAGCTAGGTAAAAAAAATTAATAGTACTTAATGTTTATTTTAGGACAACTATTCTGGACTTTATTACTCCAGTGTTTGATGTAGGAGCTTTCATCCTGCTGCATTTCAAGCAATTGAAGATAGCATCCACAATACAGAACATGTAATTTATTTACTAGCAGTTTTTTGCTGTCTCACTGTCAGGATGCTGTTCAGCTTTGTACAGAAATCCTTCAAGAGAAGAATGTCTACTAATTTTTAAGACAACTAAAGAAACCTAATTCTTACCTTGCTTGTTTCAAATTGATATGAAGGACATGTAGTAATTCAAGAGGAACTAGTCAAAAATTGTTAGAACTTTGTCATCCTATGGGCTGGTTCTCTCTCTCTCTGATGCCCACTCAAAAATCAGCTCTGAAAAAAAAAAAATGAGTACTTTGAGTTCAGATTCCTTTTTAAAAAGTAATGGATTTTTTTTAAAAGAAGATTTGCATTAAAAACTGCTTGTGTTTTAAATCTGGTCCTTCCTGATATGGTGGCAAGATGATACATAGAAGAATCTAATTATGAAAGAGAGAGAGCTGGTATTTTATTTAGGGTGTTGGTGTATATTAACAGTGCTTGCACCCTTCCTTATGGATCAAAACACAGTGTGAAGTGGTGCTCTGAAAAAGACCCCCTTTGCCTGCAGGAATTTAGCAGTGTTCATTGTATAAACCTAAGTGAACATTGCTATAGCAGCTGGTTCTAAACATGTTATAAAGCTGCTCCTTGCTCAGTACTCTTCTTATATTTTCTAAAAACAACATCTGCTTATTTATTACCCAATTATATTCAAAAGTTGAACTCAATGAGTTCCTTTGCTCATGGTTGAATTAACTCATTGCTAAGACTGTTAAATGTGCTTTTACTTTCCTTGATCTGATGCAATTGCTGTTAGAAGGTCATGCAAAAAGAAATTTGAAATGAGCCTGGTTGTGCCCATTCCATGTGCAATGGAATCAGAATAGAAAATCTTTAAACCAAAGCTGTTGACTTCTAAGTGCAACAGTTCTTTGGAACACATTCTTTTTTTTTTTTTCATAGTTACTGACTTTTAAAGCTCTGGAGCTGTCATAACACTGTTACTTTATATGTATGTGTATCTCAAAAGAAACAACAAACCAAATAATCTGTGAGCAACATGCTAGTGGATAGCAGTTACTACATGAGTAGGTGTTAGACATAAAACCAATTTTGCTGTTTACTGATCCTCAGAGAAAGTTATTATTCAGGATATCTGTAACAGTAGCTTCAACTTTTAAAACAGTGAGAATATATAAATACTAAAGTTTTATTAATCCTGGCATAGTTTTTCCCACCAGTTCCAGTACTCTGGTTGGGTATACTAGAAGGTTTTGTGTTGTTTTATCTGCTTTTTTTGTCTCAAGAGTGGAGGGAGTGTTTGGGGTTTTTTCCCTGCTTGAAGTCATCAGATTTGCATTTTGGTGTAAAGATCTTAATTAAACCATTTTACAAGAGCAGCCATTTAGAAATGCATAATGTGTGGTGCATTTGTTTCAGTGCATTTTTGCTGTATAATGTGTTCTTTCAATCAGAGATTTTTTTCAAAGAATCGAAGGGATGTAAGTACCCAAATTCTGCTAGAAATCAGTTCTATATTCTTTCTCATGTAAACCCATGTACATCCAACAGAGCACTGCAACAAGATACAGGATCCCAAAGGGCTGTGTTTGGATTTGTGTGGGCTGCCAATGCAAAGGCTGTCAGAGAAAGCAGTGTCCTTTCTGCCAGCTCATGGCAGATGCCTCGTGCTGTAGTCCATGTGTGCTGTACTCTTCATCCTATCCTTTTCAACTTTTGAGGATTTAAAGCTCTGTTACCTGCTCAGGATTTCTTTGCTGAGTTACCTATTCATCAGTAATTCCTTCCTTGAAAAGTGGGCTGACAGAAAGTGCAGGGAAACAGAAGGAATTATGATCTGTAAATCAGAATATTGCATTGATGATGGATACTGGATAGGATGTAGTGAGCTGTTTCCTATAGCTCTGAAAGGATTAATCCATTTTCCTGTGACTCTCTCTGGTACTGCAAGGTTATAGCACTTTTTGGGGCCAAGTCTAGGGTACCCTTTAGGTAAGATGAAATTATCTGTGGAGCAGAGATCCTGGAATACTTTGTATGGATGGCACAGTAACATGAGTATCTTTTTATCTAAAGTGGTGTTTCTTTGAGAATTTCACATCTGGCTAATATTAAGTAATGAGTAGCTTCCAGAAGAGTAAACACAAAGCATTCTGATGATATTTTTGTTATTTCATAGTAGGCCATGATTGTACAAGGAAGAAAGGATTTGAAGGTCCCACCCAGAAAGCTCTTCGGGAAGCCAGGCAGCAAAAATTCTTTGTTGTTGCAAGCTCTTCCTGTGATGCAGATGAAGATGCAGTGAAGAAGATGGGCAGGAAAGATCTAAAGGTACTGTGCTCTTTCCAGCTGTACAGTGTCAATCTTCTTTATACAAAGCTGTGCTGAAAGACACCTGTCCAATGAGATTAAAAGAAGTCCTTCTTAGTTAAAGTAAATAGGACAGGTAGGTAACAAGCTTTTTATTTTTAATACAAGTTTCTATCACACATAAATTTTCAGGGAATTACAGGAGTGCTGATTAATTGAAGCTAGCAGTTTACTTTTTGAGAACCCAATATAATCACCTTGCAGAAGAGGAGCACTGGCTGTAGTTGTTTCTTGCTGTGTTGTGTTTCTTTTGTAACCTGAGAAACCCTGATGTGTTCCATAATGCTTGGAACTTTTCCAGCATTTCTGACTGTTCTAGCTGGGGCTGAAAGGGACAGCATCTGTAAGACTAAGGGCAAAAACCTGGTAACTTCCTAATAGTCAGAGCTTCTAAACCTGAGTGTACCAGAGGTGCTTTAGTTTAGAAGTTGTGCAAAATCAAAATTAATTCTTGATTGATTTTTTTTTTATTATGGAAAAGAATGTTTATTTAATTCTGTTTTATTTATTGAGGTTGCATTTTGAGACTACATAACAATGCTCTTTTTTTTTTCCAAATTGGGGTAAGCATTGTAATATCTAAAATTTCAGAAGCTCCCAAAACTGTTACATTGTTTTGTTTTTGTTTGAGAACTATAGTTAAGAGGTTAAACTGTGGTTTTTGAGAAGGAAAAAAATCTTTGGTTGATGGTGATAATCAGAAGCAACTTCAGTCTTTCCCTGTCTCCACAAGAATATGTCCACGGTAATTAATTATTGTAGGTTTCTGTTTGCAAGAGCATTTCATCTGTTTCATTTTGGCAGTGCACCTCTCCACAGACAAACATGTTAGTTGTGTTTTCATTCTTTTTTATGCTCCTGAGCCCTCAAAAAAATCTATATCTGTCTGTATCTC
Organism: Erithacus rubecula; assembly: GCF_903797595.1. Lineage (NCBI taxonomy): Eukaryota > Metazoa > Chordata > Aves > Passeriformes > Muscicapidae > Erithacus > Erithacus rubecula. The sequence goes on along the minus strand of NC_136659.1, from coordinate 3,615,478 downwards.
TTCTGCTGCTTACTGAAATGTTTCTCACCATAGCAAATATTTCTCCATACTGTCCCCACACCTGCAAAAATAGAAACAGCTTCAAATTTTTAGTAAATTATAAATGTCTGATTGGCTGATCTGCTTTGGTTAATTTGCAGTATATAGCACATTATCTGAACTACATATACACAAGGTAAAGACTTGGAAACAATAAATACAGAGCTGTGTTGTAAAACATACAGAAGAAATGCAAATGGAAACTGTCCACTGAGTATCTGGTGTTCTGCTGTCACATCAGCATGGTGTGGCCTTTGTTGTGAGTAACATAATTCTGTAACTAGGCTTTCCAACTTGTGTGTTCAAACTTGTAATTCAGTACCTTAACTGAAAGGATTTAGAGAATTTACAGAGAGAGCAGAGGTAGGAAAGAGAAGGGGAGTGCTGGGGAGGAGAGAGGACTTAGGAAAGGAAACAGGAAAAAAGACATTCTTCTGAATGAGCTGTGAAACCACCTGACTCATTCTGCTTTTTAGCCCCCAAAAACCAAGCTCAGAGATGACAGCCTAACTCCACAGTGAGTTGCACTTCTGAAAATACAAATCTGAATATAAAAAAAAAAAATCCTAATCTGCCCACAAAATTGTTTAGCAGTTGTGCTTTACAAAGTGGTTGCAACAAATCTAAGTTACCTTCATTGTCTGAACATCACATGAATTATTTCTGTTCCTCTGGTGTAAAAGCTCACCTGTGCAGACATCCGTCCAGGCTGGGTTCCAGCAGAAATCTGCCCAACCTCAGCCTCCCTTCTGACAGAGGTAGCACTTGGTTTACTGCATGTAAGAGCAGGTAAGATCAACTAATCCATGATTATACAACAACTAGTTTTAATCGTGGTCAAACCTGTCAGGACTAGATTGAACTGGAAATCCAATTACAAAGAGGCCTGTGACCCATTAACATTATCTCATGATGTGTGACACTCCAATGAAACAGTGTCTCATATTCTGGAGAAAATGCTCTGATTATTAATTCATAAACTGTTTGGAGTAAAGACTTAGCTTTTTATTTCATTTCATTGTATTCAAACAGAAACAATTAAGATTTTACTTTCCACTCCCAGAAGTGCTGTTTGAATATACAAGACAAACAACCCTGAACACTGTGAGCAGTGCCACAGCTCTTAGGGTATGTTACAGATTTGTTACCATGAAAACGAAATGCTAATGTTGAATTTCATTTTCCTTAAAGTGATGTTGACATATGCAAAGGCTTTGTTTAAATATTGAAAAAAAGATTGAAACACCAAAATCCATAACTTACTACAGAAGAGTTAATTTAAAATATAAATACCACAGTCAGCACCTGAGCCTTTCCCTCCAGATTTTAGGAGTCTGAGCATTTGCTTCATATTTCAATCACATTTCACTAATTTGAAAGGGATCTAGTTTTATCCATTAAGAACTTTAGCTGAACTACCTTAAAATGGAAAATAAACAAGCTAAAAACAAGCAAACCAATTAGTATTAACTTTGGCCTCATTTAATCTGCTTCTTTTGTATAAGTATATCAAGGAGTAGAACATATATTACTTTTTAAAGCCACATCCCTGAACCCCAAGCTAAGGTTAACTGCTGAATTGTAGACTGTAAACACTTCTGGAAGAATACCCCTTTAAAAATAGTGATTTTTAAGAATTATTATTTAGTCCTTTCAAACACAATTACCATTGTGAACATTTTGACTTGCAGTAGTGTATCAATTCAGCTAACAATTTCATGTGTTTTATCAATATCCAAAAGGACCAAGCAGATCACTGAAAATTAAAATTTAGTATAGTTTCCAAATTTTTTACATAACTCCTCCCAACTCCAGCATCATAAACTTCACATTATGAAACAGACCTTGGGGGGAAAAAATAGAGGAATAATAATTGGAAATACTTTTGTAGAATTTAGATTTTTTTTTTCCTGTCACACAAGAAAAAGCTCTTCTTGAAAACCATGGACATTTTTCAAGAGAAATGAGGTTTGCACCTATAACATATGAGGTACCCAACACTACTCATGTCTTGTATAATGCATTCTACTGCTAGTTAGTGCCTCTCCTTCCTTGAAAGAAATGGAGATTTGGCAGAAGTTTAACATTCCAAAGAGACTATTCCAAATTGGAATTGCACAGTCAGAGCTGTCGTACAGAATTCCCTTCAGGGGCTGTAAGCACTGAACATCTGTTAGTGAACAAACAAGCACAACTAAACCATTCTCCTTCTCTTCCCCCCAGAACTCCCAAATGGTTTCCAGGAGAAATGTTAAGGTCTTGACACTTTAATTAAAGGGAAAACAAAGTGTTGGTCCTGAGTTAATGAAATTGCTCAATTATGGTCTCAAAGGCCAATGCTGCTGACACAACCAGCAGCTGTGCAAGCACCATCCCACCTCCTACTGTGGGTGCTCTGTAGGGAGCCTCTGGTGCCTCTGCAAAGTTCTCTCTTGACTCAGGAAAAGTCACATCCTGTCCTACAGCCCAGCATGAATGAGGGAAAGCACTGCAGGAATTCTGATGGACAAAAGAAACCCTCGTGCACAACACAATTCCTAACTCATCTGTCCTGAGGAAGGCAGCAACAGCTATTTGTAAAAGCAAAGAAAACCAAACAATTTAAAGTCTTTGTCATATTTTTTCTATATGTTACATCTTCTCTGCAAAGAGAACTCAAGGGTTTTTTCTTCAATTAAGGACAGGTTTAGTGCATCCATCTTTCAGGAGATCAAAGCATTTGCATACAAAGCCCAGTAATTTTATTATCAGCAGTTTTTGCAAGTGACTACAGCAAGAGTGAGATTCACAGTCTCACTGAAGACAGCCTATTATTCTAAACTCTGTTGTTATTGACATTCAAATACAGAAAGAAATATAAGAATATGCAAAGCCTGTGTACAGTTAGAATTAGGATCAAATGCATCTTAACTTCCAACAACTTTCTGTATTGGTTCACCATTTTGAGGGCCTGTTACTTTATTATTCTTGACTCAAAATAAGCCTTGTCCTTCAGCACAAAGAAAACCCTTTGGATGCTCTGTGAGGTAGTTTTATCAACTTTACCAATGGCTTAAAGAACCAGTTTTACTACTAAAAATGCAAGGCACTGGATGTCTTGATTTAACAAAGCTGCAAAGGTGGATGGAAAATTCTATAATAAGTTGTCTTTATAATTTGGTCTTGCAACTGTATGAATATTTTCTGTGTAGCTTTATTTCTAGCTAATATTCCGAAGAATCTTCTCCCACATCTTTAAACATGTATGAGCAAATCCTAAAACTGAAGTCATCATCACATTATATATTACATTACAAAATACAACAGACAACTTTTTTAAAAAGCATGGTTTTTACTAAAAAGCAGCTTTCTTTTTACCACTTTCAAGTCCATAGCAAAAGTATTTTAAAAAAACAGAGAATTGCCTAACAAAACATGTAATTCTTTTTAATTAAATTCCATCAAAACCATCTAAAGGATACATTTTAGATTACACCCAGTTAATCTTGGATCATACTCTTAACATTCGAGTCACAGAACATTAATTCTGTAAGTAGAGGGAAAGAGGCCTCATATTCTAAGGATATACATTATTTTGCTGCTTAACTCCCACTGTAGTCTGAATGACTCTTGCTGAATTTCTACTTTATTGCTACTTGTTCTAGCAAGTTGTTTTGTAATTTGGGATATTCTTTTGGTTTTATTTTTGTTTCTTAAACAGAAACAAAGAATTGTTTTTTATTTTAAATATGCATCCTGTCTCCCCTTAGGGCTTTTCTCTGTAGACTACCCAATTTCACATTTCACCCTTTCTTTGACATTTTCATAGACTTCTAATCATTCTTACTGCTCTGGTGTAGATGCTCCCCTTGTCTCCTGAAGAGCTGTGATCAGGCTGCACACAAAACTGCAGCCAGAGCCACATGCCATGTGAAATCAGCAAGAGGAATATTCCACATGCTCCAGGCAATATTCCTGCTTTACACTGCAGCACAGGGTTCACCTATTGCACAATATTATGTGGTTTTCAACTCATTTTAAGCCTGTTTTGTACAATATACCCTGGAGACTAATTAAAAGCCAATGATCAACTCTTTCTAATCTTCCTGACCTCTATTTGTAAATTGTATCCTTTTTTAAAGGCACAGTTTTGTACCTCTTCTTCCATTGTCTGTTATTTCTTTAGATCAGTTCTCCAACAGGTCAGATTTGGAATTCCACTCCTGTCCTCAGCTGCATTTGCTGTTCTAGCCCCACTAAACCCAGGCTTGGTCTCCAAATTCTGTCAGCTTATTTTCTGTTCTATTTTTCAGATCATTAAGGACAATGCACCCCTGCAAAAAAAACCCAAAAACCAAAAAACAACAACTTCTTCAGTATCTTTGCATGTTCCTAATCTATTTTCCATTAATTAAAAAAAATTTGTCAGGCCAAATTTTCACAGTTGTTCATAAATCTATGAGACAGTATCCAAAGCCTTTTTAAAACCTAAGTGCTCTTATATGTTATCCATGATACCTCTTATCCTTCCATGGATGCAATAAGACTGGATTTAAACAAATTTTTCCTTGCAAACCCATTTTCCCAGATAATGTCCCTGGTTTCTTGCAGATATTGAGTAAAATTTCAGTTACACTGCCAACTTCCTTAGGAATGTCATTTATACTATCTAATGTATGATTTCTTAGCTTTTACTTTTTATCTTATTTGAAACACAGACATTTTCTTTTCCCTTCTCTAGGCTGCAGTCTTATATTTGAGTAACTTGTATCAATTTTCTTAGCTTCATGTCTGCAGTTTTATTATCCCAGGGAAGGGCTGTAGAAATAAGCATTCCCAGTATTATCTGTCAGTCACCTACTCTCTTCTGAATATCAAATCAGTGCTTCCTCATCCACATTATTACAAACACAAAGTGGTTGTCTGTTTCATTTATGACCCTTCCTAACTACTTTGGGACTATCTTTCCAATTCTGTCCCCAATACACCTGTGGTAATTTATATTCCAACTCAGTAATCTGATTAAGTAATCACTTGGTTTCATCTCCTCTTCTATTTGAGAGTAAGGGAACAGCAGTTCTTGTAAATTTTGTAGTCTTTTTTCCATAGAACTGAGAAGAAACTTCACTGTAATACATGTACCCATGTGATATTTTAACCTAAAGTCTTATTAATTACAAAAGCCATATCTGTATCATCACTGGATTTTACTTGTCTATTTTTAATATACACAATGGTCAAAATTCCATGGAAACAGATAATTCCTCAACCCAGAAATGTCCAACACACCTTTAGATAAAGTTTTATACCAAACAAAGCTTCAGAAAATTAAACTGGGTTGTAATATATTACATATATTACATATATTACATATTTCATATTATATGAAATATAGAAATATAATTTAGTGAACATAAAGAAGCTGCAATTGTCCTGCTAAGAACTTATAAAAGCAATCAAACATAGATTGTACTCTGAAAGGAGCCTGAAAGAATAAAAATAGGAAAGTTTTCAAAAGCATAATAAAATTCACATTATCAAAGGTTCTCTACCATTTTAATGACCTGTGAGTGCATTTTAATTATTTTAAATGTTTAAGGTAGTACTCTATACACATTCCTAATTTAAGACTACTTATGCTATTGATACTGGCTTATTAAGGGCCAGATATGTAAATAGTTTAGATTAATTGTCTGTTATTACAATTTAATTCAGTCTCATAACAAAGATTGTAAAATCAGCATAATGCATTCTCTTAAAAAAAAAAAAATCCATTTGCTTTTTCACCCACTGTTTCAATGATAAACTTCACATCAAAGGGACTCTGTGTTTTGAATGACATGTGAGCTTTTACAGGATATTGCAATAACACAATATATGTCTGTCCTTGAAGCAAATGTTCTAGCTCAGCTATGACTCATATTTGCATCTGTTAAAAGCACAGGCATTTGTTAGATCACTATTTAGCTAGCAGACACAGAAGAGATGTTAAATCATTGCCATCACCATAGTTCACTGCTATGCAACAGTACAGGTAATACAAACATTTATAATTTTGTCTCAAGGATACAATCCCATGACAAAATAGTAGCTTTTTACTGAATGGGATATAATCCTAGTGCCTGAACTTATTCAGTGTTCACTCTAAATTTTTGTGAGCTTTAAAAGTTCATTTACATTTACTGAAACAGGCTTGACTATACTAGACAGGGAATTTTACCTAGATTTTCCACATCCTTTTTCTCTATTTTGTTGTACATGCATATGCAAATACAGGATCTCAATTGCATTTATTTCTTCTATATGTTCCTCACATAGAACTGACCAAATTCATGCTCAATCAGCAGTGTGAAGCTGCCTGTAAGAAAAGGAGTCAGAGTTACCTGAGAGAGGTCTATAAAACAAGGAGCCAAATTCTAGATGGGAGGGGATTGAGGAGATGCCTTAATCTTGAGCTGAAGTTCTTTTGTAAGGCTATGATGAAGATATATTTGATATATCAGACTTTGCTTTTTTCCATGTAATTCATGGAAATGCATTGGGGGGATGTAGTATTTTAACCCAACTGTGAGCAGAGGCACCTGTTTTGAAGTAAGCAGCTGTTGAAGTAGTTTGACAGATAGAAATGAGAGAGATGAGAAACCTTGCCCCAGGAATAGAAGAAAACCTCTGTTTCCCAGAGATGGATGAAGAGAACTTTTGCTTTTATGCTTGAATAGTTCATCCTTAGAATAGTACTCCATAATTTGACATGGCCCATGAAAGCAACTGTGGGAAACCTGTGAGGTGTGGGAGGGAATTTCACACTGCAAACAGATTTGCCTTTCCTGGGCTACTGTTTTCTGTGACCTTGAAGCCATGAGAGGACTGTTTCTTGTGGAGAAGTCCCCATGGCATGGCAGGAGAGACTTCTCCTTAAGGCAGCTGAAGAAAGTTCACTATTTTAGAGGTGATAAACTGACTGAAAGTCACAGGTTTTTTCTCTTTGGTTGTCAATGGGAAAGAAAAGAGGGTATGGGGGAGGAAAAGTGTTCTGAAGGTTTATTCTCATTTCTTATTAGTTTTTTCTTTTAATTTTGATAATAAAGTTTTCTTTTTACCCTTTAAAGTTTGAGCTGCTTTGCTTTCCTAATCCTTATCTCCCAGCAGAAAATGAGTAAATAGATCTGGTGGGTGCACTGGCACTTGGCCAGCATTCGACCCACTACATTAATTGGTGCATTGGACAGGAAACTCAGATTGGTGAACCAAAACTACTGCAATTAATTGGTATTTCTCCCTGGTTTAATCAAAACTGCTACACTCTGACTCCTACTTCCTTTGTGGTATTAAGAGAATTTAAATGACTCATAATCTCAGTAAGTATAGATCAATTTTACTCTTCCCAATAAAACATTTAAATGACTTATGGAACACTTTTCAGTAGATGTTCATGTTCATTCACACTGAATCATTGTAAGAAAGAATCTAAGTTGCATAACACAGAGCAGAACTTAAAAGATTTTCTGATAAAGGTCAGATGAGAGGAGGCACCGCAAAAGCTTGATTCAAAATATCACAGAAATTCACCTAAGGAAGGGAAGGCTCTCCTTTATACCTCATCCTTTTGATGGCAACAAATGCTTAAGACACCTAAACACTTGAATAAGAATACACTGTTTGAATTCAATACATTGGAGTAGAACTGTAGCTCAATAAATGTGCACTACAGGACAGACTTCTGTCTCTTCTGTTTCAAACACAATTTTGACTTACCTCTTTGCACTCTATACATTCATCATTCCCTCTGCTATTTATTTCTAACATCCTAAGCAGTAATTCACATGCACTGTCCAAGCTGGAATCCTTTATTAGGGGACAAATAATAGGTCCAGGAAATGTGAAGTGAAAAAGAACTATTGTTCCATTTGGAAGAGATGCTAATCTCACACCCAACGTTTTAGATTATTGCTTAACCATGGAAAATTCTAGTACATTCAAACATGCCCATATTTTCTGATGCCTTATTTCTGGAACTAACCCAGTTTTCTAACCTATTGATTAAATAAAGACATCAGGACTCTGGTGGGACTCCTCTGGGAAATAAAAGATCTGTAGAAACACAGGTGCTTGCCAGAACTAGTCAACTAACTGTGCTCATGAATTTCAAAGAGCAAGAGCCAGACAGGCACACTACCTGTGCAGAGTTTATATTTTGGGGGTGAAGCATAACACTGCTGAAGTTTTCCATAAAAATCCTGATGATTTCAGTAGAAACAGAAACACAAAAATGACTGCTTCTTAGATTATGAAATTTTATCTGTCAGAATGAAAGGAGGAGGTGCCTCTAAGAGTCTAGTATGGAAGTTTTTCATCACTGCACCAAAAACAGGGAAAGTGGAGGTGGACTGACTGGCATGTGCCTCACTCACTGTAGAAAGCTTCCTCATGTTTCTGTAGCACCTGCAAAGAAATTGTTTTCTTGAAGCAGTACAGCAGAAACTGAAATTTGCCGTCATGTAAATCTCTCAAGAGTTCATTCTCACAAAAAAAAAAAAAAAAAAAAAGGGTGAAACAAGAAAAAATCACTATGGGAAATCACAGATCATAGTATTTTAAAAATTTTTAGTCATTAAAAAATGTAGTAGACCAGTGGCACTTGTTAGTATGAAAATGTCTACACTATATTTCCATACTTCTGGTGTGTAATAATTTTGTTTTTTTTTAATTCTGTTTAGATTACTTAACTCTTGTAGGTAATTTAGGAGCATGCATATAGTTGTGACATGTCTCAGTCTGGAAAGGATATTAGCAATAGCAGAGGAATTCACAGACCTCCTTCACACTTGGTGTAGAAATTGTTTTGTGCTACAAGATGTACATGCTCTGGCTTGAACCCAGCAGATAAATAATCAAAGAGCAGCACACAGTCATGGTAATGTAATTCTTCAGAATCTCAGTTGTATGTTCTGACATAGATCACAGAGTCGGTAAATGTGAAGATACTGGCCTTGGTTTTTCAATATTGCAAATGAGAAAAATAGTAATAGTGATAGAGATGAAGTAGGAGATTACTTTTAAAAAATATCCTTTGAGAGAGGAATCCTAATTTTGAATATATTTTACCTGGATTTTTTGATGTACAGTCAGTTGTTGAGGGATTAGTTTTGTCCAAGCAATAGTAATTGGAAGGAGATGTTCTCTTGAGTTCCAGGCTAGAACTCAAGCTAGAGCTGCTAGGCTTTGGCAGCTGTTTATTGTACTGCTCCTGTTCTGCTGTTGGCTAAACTTCCCTTGCTCTGATCCTGCCCCTCCAAACTCATAGTTCATGACCAGTTCCTGCTACTAAAGCTGTGTGCAGGCTTGCTTTGATCTCAAAAATCCACCCAGGCTAAAATAATTTGGGAAATAACAATGTAGAAAAGCTGACAGGGCTTTGTTGGCATAATTGTTTATTTACAGAGTTTTGTTCTATTTTAATGGAAGACAGCCTATTATGTACTAATTAAGTGTTTTATTACACAGTTTATAAAAAGAGTGGGAGGGGAAAGGCTGACAATATTTGGACACATTTAAGGATAATTGTGTTGTATTTGATAGTTCCTGCATTGTTTTTAAAAACACAACTACACAAGCTAATATACTTTACATATATTGTTAGCCTTGGTGCTAAGTTAAGTGATTTTTGGTCTGGGAGTCATAGCAAGGAGCTCTTTACAGTCTGTGTAGTTTATTTCCATTTTTGTGTAGATACACACAGAGTAAGCTTCTAGCCACCATCTGGTAATGTGTGTGAGTGGAGAGCTTCAGTGGCAGTAAAAGAGGCTGGCTGTGCCAAGGCTGTGACTGGGAGCTTAGTCACAACATGCCAACACCTGTGCAGGGGACTGTTCTTACCAGCCACTCTGCAAGGCTCCAGGCTGCCTCACATTTTATACCTTCTGAAGTGGTCCTTTTCTGTTTCTTTGTATTAAAAAGTCTGGGTTTTTAATAATTTATGAACATCAGGAAAAATTCTAAATCAGAGATTTGGAGGTATCAGTGTTGTTCCTCACATTACAAATCCTGAGTTTATTACTTTTAAAGATCTTTTTACTAATTGAATTAATTCATTGTGAATATCCTGTCAGAAGTAAGTAGCTGTAACAAAGCTAATGAGAGGAAACAAGGAAAGAGTAACCTTTTAGCCCCTCTTTTCAGCCAAGTGTATTTGAGCATCACTTTAGCATGTCACTGCATTGTTCCAGTCATGGCACACCTGAGATTTGATTTTATTAGTGCTCTCTTTTTGGTGAGTCTGTATGAACTCTAATTTGGCTATTATTTTTAGCCGCACAAGTTCCTGCCTGTGAGAGGTTGATGTACTTGTAGTCTGCATTGTCTTCTTATGGCTGCACATCCAGTCATTGGATGCCATTTACCAAAGGGTTTTAATCTTTCAGGATTTTTTTCCCGAAAATAGTGTCCATGCACTTGGCAGTCATTAGTATTTAAAGTTCTGCAAAGATGTCCAGGTTCCCTGCCATGAAAGTTAGTAGGAATAGGTCATGGAATCATTGAGGGGATTGAGTTGGAAGGTACATTAGATGCCTACATGCTTCTGAGAACTTAAGACTTTTATGCTAAGACTGGGCAGATTTTACTGTCTAATAAATTTTCTAAGTGTAAATAGCCTGCTTCTGTTTAGAGTCAGCTATCATTATGTAGTGTTGCACTGTAAATTAATTTTCTCTGGTAATTAGTGTCATAATAATCAGATTATTAAACAGATCTAATGTTGCCAGTGACAAAGTTCCAATTTCCTGCCACTATTTTCTCCCGGCTTCTTCTTCTTCTTCCATTCTTTCCAGAAAATGATCCATTTTCCTGGTGGTTCTTGTTTTCTCCTAGAATTATGGGGTGGGCAGGATGGCTGTGGGTTCAAATCCATGCTCTTCAGTGCCAGAGTCTGCATTGCCATGTGTGAGGCACAGGATCTGCTGGCTCTTAGAGCAGTATGGTCCAGGCTTTTCCCTTTCACTCCAGAGTAGATGACAATTTTAGGGGGGAATTTCAAGTTTGTGTTGATTCTTACAGAATCCTCACAGCCTTTCTACATCTGAGGCACAATGCTGCTGGAATTGTAGGAGTTCTGTAAGTGTAGGTTTATTGAACAATGGTTCAGAATTTGCCTCTACAGAGGGCTTTCATACTGTGCATTTCTTCTGCAGTTATCCTCTGAACATTGTGTTGAAGGGTTTTCTCCAGTCCTGCTCAGGTAATAGAGTAAGGCTGTGTTTTGGGGGAGTTGGGGTTTGAGAAAGCTGTAATTCTACTGCTGTGATAAAGACTTACTGCTCCATGAATCACTGCATTTTACCTTTCTGCTGAAGTGTGCATGCAAGCTGCAAGTACATATATATATATGTATATATATTTATATATATATATATATAGTAGGTGTCAGTGCAAAAAAAGATGGTTATATATCTACATCTTCCATGCAGTGGTTTTTCTATAGAAATTTGAACTGCTGCTCTCAGATGTTGCTTTGAATTTTGCTCTTTGGGGTTGTTTCTTGCCCCCAGCCCTCTGAGGAAATATCCAAGTAAATCTGTGCTGTTTCATCCCCATGTCCTTTGTGCAGTGTTATGACTGAAATGTTTCAATCCTCTAATTAAGAAGAAAAAAACCCTGAAATTTTCAAGTGATTTCAATTTTCTCTAATTATAGCAATGCATCTTCTGCTATATTCTTTACATTTCCTTTAGATTCTGAGTTAGAAAAGTAAATTTTTGGAGAGACTTTACCCATCAGTTTGATAGAAGCCTCCAGAAATGTGACTAAGCAGTATTAAGATTACAGGCACACAAATGGTGTGTTTGTATTAGCAGTATTATCTCGGGGAAAAAAAATTCAACACAGATTAATTTAAGCATAGAAATATGGAGTTAGGACCCTGCTTCTCAAACATGATTAATTAGCCTCTATTAATTATGCTCTTGCAACATTATCTTTTTTTTTTTTTTTTTTCTGGGTGGGTTTTGTTTTGTTTTGTTTTAATAATTTCTGATTCAAAAGCGATATCAAACCCCTTGAATTTCACTGTAGGGTCCCCTCAGTGCAGTAACATGTCTGACAAGATTTGGCACCAGGGAAAGAGCTGGAAGGGTTTTTTTAGACTTGATAGTCTTTCTGGAGAATTTGTTAGTAATTGAATATAGAATAGGTGTTTTTATAAGAGGTTTCTTAATTTTAAAACATGTTTTAAATGTTTTTGTTCTGAATAAATAAAATAGTTCTAAGAAACTATTGGTTGGAATATAATCCTGAGAGAATGATCAGAAATGCCATAACCCTTTTTTGAAATTCATTACCAGTATCTTTGAAGTGTAACCTTTTTCCTCTCCAGAGTAAGGATGTGTGCCTTTAATTTGTGGGAATGACAGAAATTGTGAGGAATGATGTCTGATGTGTGTGAGCATTACTTTATGTAGCTAAACTGCAGTCCTGAATGGGTTCTCTATTTTCTTCCATAGCACAACAACCAAAAAAAAAAAAAAAAAAACCCAAAAAACCGTAAAACAAAACAACAAAAACAACACCACCACCAAAAGAGGTTATTTAATATCTAAGAAATTGCCAGTGTAATTTCAGTCAAATTCTCCATCTGGTCTGGAGGCAGAGTATTACTGAATTTTTCATCAGTTAGGAGCTGGAAGTTGGAGAGTTTATTAGGATTTCCTTCAGGACAAGTACAAAGGCTGTCCAGTGGTGCAGTTTATGGCTTAAACATTACAGGCCTTGTGTCTGATGTGCAGTAATAGCTGTGATCACATAGGAAAGTTTTCCAAAAACAACCTTAAATGTTTTTAGTAACTGCAGTTTCTTTGAGTAAAAAAGGTGATGACGATTTTCCAGTTTTACTCTTGGCAATTATTGCCTTCAATACCTACAGAGGGGAGGCAGCAGCACAAGAACAACAAATGAGGTGTTGATGTGACAACTGAGGGTAGAAATGAAAGATAAAAGAAAGAACTGGCAAGTGAGGCAGAACACTTTGAAATGCATGCTAGTGGGAGTGGGATTTAAAATGAGAAAGGTGGCAGTGCAGGTTCTCTCTTTGTGCATAGCTGGAATAATTATGTTCCACAGAATTTTCCACATTTCTAGGAATGCATGGAAGCTGGAAAGGAAATAAGAGTGAAAGTTCAGTAAGAACATGGCAGGTGACAGTGAACTGCAAGTCAAGAAAGAATGAGGCAGTGATACAGATTGCCGATCATCAATAAGGGGAGAGAAGGTTATGATTTAGAGTTTTAGAGGACAGAAGGTAAGGGGGAAAAAAGGCAAGTTAATTTGTGTAATATGGGAAAGGGTAGAGGAATTTGTGTATTGTGAAATCAACAAAGAATGATAGGATTTCTGGTCCTGGGAGAACTTTGGCAAAGGAAATGTAATTTGCCTACTCTTTTCCACTTGGGTTTGCTCTAAAGTGGAATGTGTTAAGGTGGATTGTTATCCTAAAGATTTACTAAAGTAACAGAGAAAGATGCCAAGAAAATGAGGTAGGAATTGGACATTTACTTAAATAGGTTGTTTCATACAATACAAGTTGGAGTGAAATTCAGATTTAGAATTAATTACATTTTTGTGTGTTATTGCAGTGGATAAGGGAGAGTCCTCCCTGCTCAGGCACATTCAAAGAGCAGTTAGACATAATTGGATGGGCAGAGCATCAGGGATCAAGGGAGGGTTTGAGCCTCTCTAAGTTCTCAAGAATTGGGAAAGTTAGAAGAAAAAGCCTTTGCTAGAGGAGGAGATGGAGGAAACAAAAGTAATAGTTTAATATAGAAGGATAGTTAAAATAAATTGAAAGGGTACTTCACTAAAAACTGGGAGATAAGTCCTGTTTGCACCATTTACTTATTTGATATTTCTCCAAGCTGATTTTGTATGCTGCTAAGCTCTGTGTGCTGTACTGCAGAATTCCTTGGAGTGTTTGCTTCTATGGCTGCTTTTTCTCACTAGCATCTCACTCCTCTTACCTTCAGATTGTCTTTAGTTTATTTTTATCCAGAGTTATCTCTATCCATGGATTAGAACAGGGGGGTGCAGCCTGTGCTCAGATAAATTGTCAATTTTTCTGGGTATTGTTGGGCTGTGTCCTTTCTGTTGTAGATTGCTGGTGGTTTCTCTTCAAGCATCAGGCTCAAAACTGTGGTCAGGGAATTCTGTGGGGTCTCAATCCTGGCTGGTACCATCCCTGTAAGAGTCCACATAGAAATTTTGATATATAGCAGTCTTAAAAATTAGTAAAGCACAGTCTTCACACTCATCCTGTGCTGTAGTTACTGGTGAGTGAAATTTGACCTCTCCAGTAAAAGCTTTGCAGCTGTTATGGCAGTGCCCAAGTGCCTAAATTTAGAATGAAATTACAAGTTGTCTTGTATCTGCCCATGGATGAACAGCTGGGGAGAATGGTTTTTAGATATCTCCTCTGACTTGGCCAGAGAGGGTGGAACAGAGAACTTCTGTATATGAGCAGGTTTGGAGAGAGACCAAAAAGAAGACAAAATAGCCCCTAGTTCCATCTCAAAATTGGCATGTGGGTTTGAGGGGCTAATGGTAATAAAAAGCAATAAAAAGAGCTACTTACATTCTTACTAAGGATATATGATTTTGAATACAGAAGAAGAACAGATCCATTGGGTAAACAGTTGCTGTTTGTCAGGGTAAAATTCACTTTAGGTCCCCATGCCATCTGTCCTAACCCACAAGAACAAATTGCCTTTCTATTGAGAGTACATGGGCTAGGTTTCAAGAATTGAATAAAATCTTGTAGTTTCTGCTATGCCACTTGAAAACTCAGTGTTTCAATTTTGTAACTTGGGAGTCAGGTGGTGATAAACTTATTCTGCTTTTTTGTCTGCTTCTGTTGTAAGAAATTGTCACAGGGAGATTGTGCCAGCAATCTGTGGTTACTTTCAAAACTATATTTAAAATGTAAAAAATTACTCAAGAAATGGAGAAACAAAATAATAGAAGTGAAACCTAAAAGTAATCAGCATTAATACCAATGTAAATTATCCCATTACTGTAGAAGATAAAGTTGTGGAATTGGAAAAAAAAAAATGTAATTAATGTTGCTAGTATATCTAAGTTGGACATGAAGCCTTAAATGGAGAATAATTAAATTTATGCAGAGATCTCAAGAATCTCTGCAAATCTCTGATTTGTATTTGAGTTAGAGTTACTGATAAATTTATCAATGACACACTGGTGAGGTCTTTTTCTAGCAGACCAGGAAAATGAGGAGGGAAAGTCTGGATCACTTGGTAAATGAAAGAGAAATAAAAATACACGTTTTTACTGTGCTTTTAAAGTTCACAGAATCATTGGCTTTGAAGGGGCCTTTAAAAGCTATTTAGTCCTACTCCCTACAATGAGCAGGGTAATCTTCAACTAGAACAGACTTAATTAGGGTGTTCTTCATCACTGGCTGTGATAAAAGTGACAAAATGTACTCTTAGCAGCAGTGTTTACTTAGCAGACAAGTAGAATTTAATAGATGAAAATTGAATCTAAGGACATTCTGGATTAGAAAAAGAGTTGCTTTTTGATAGAGAATGTAGTTAGGCATTTCATAAATGTGCTGGCAGTTACAGTCAATCCTCCAGTCTTGACAAAATTGACAATTTCTAAATAATGGATTTTTTTAAAGCTGTGTCTATCTCAAGTAGAAATCTAGTTCAAGGAAGTGCAGAGGCCTGGGTTTTATGTGGTCCAGAATCAATCACAGACATTTTGGGTCTGGTTTCCTAATCTGCCTTGCTGAATCTTGAGCAGACTGAACTTCCTCACACCTTAAGGCACTTTTTAGCAGTTTCAGTTTCACTACTGACATGTTTGTGAAGACAGCCTGGCAGCACCTCTTTCAGATTCTGCTGTATCCACTTCCTGCAGTGCTGAAAATCTTTCTGGTGGTTAACAGTGATAGATAACCAGCTTTATCACTGTTTGATAAAGTACTTATTGCTTACAAGTACAGTAATCAATTAATTAGCTCTTTATTAGAAAGAATCCATTTCTCTGCAGTATTGACAAGCTGATAGCTTTGTACCTGCATGTCAGAGTACTCTTACAGCTTTGTTTTCATTATTTCTCATTATGTGCAGCTTGGGATAATGGTTACTGGCTGTCCTGAAATGGAGTCAGGATGATGAAGTGCCATGGGGGGGGGGAACATGGACAGCATCTGTAATGCATAATTGCAAATAAATCAATAATTAATGGCCCCTGAATGTGTTTGCCAGTTCATTGTAGTGATATACAGACCTCTGCAAACCCTGGGTGCCTTATAACAGTTATTGAGATGATTGCAGTGGGTACTTTGGTCCTGGCAGAAATTAGTGTATCCAGGCTACTGAGAATGTAAACACAGCTTCTGAGCTTCCCAACAGTGCCTGAGATGCAGAACAGTAATTTGAGGGAAAATCAAACTTGCTTGTTAATATTTCAAAAATTAATAAAAGAATGGCAAAATTTAGAACTTATTTGCATCTCTAGCATCTCTCTTTGGATATTAGTAATGGTAGGAGAGCCTTTGAGAGCAGATTTTATTTTCTTGTTAGAAGTGCAGGTGAGATCATGTCAAAAGAAATCATTAAAAGAGGAGTTTTCCCACAGGCTTTCACAGTACATGTTTTAGAATAAATGTACATGTTTTTTACATATTTCACAGTACATATTTAGGAATAAAATCTAAATTAGTTCAGGTGTACTGCCCTCTGGAACATCTTTAGATAGTCTTGTATTGTTTGCACTGATATTTGCTTGGAGAAAATCAAGAAAGCATCTAGATTTTTTTAGTTGATTTTTCTATAGGAAACTTCTGTGGTAAAGAAATTAATATTATTCACTATGAAAATTAAAAAAAATATATAAAAAGATAACATTACAACATGTTTTATAGTATGTCAGAAAACTAAAGTAACTTGATGTTTGTCATTTAATCAGCATTTTCTCCATAACATGATGAATTGTGTGGCATGTGCAGTATATGCTGCTGTAGTTTAAGCTATTGCTGACATTTAATTGCACCATAATCAAAATTTAAATGTACTAAATAAAATTATAATTGGAAGAGGTTTCTATATTTTATTGCAGTGTTTTTTATTTTAACATTGATCATAAATGTAGTTGATTTTCAAACACAGGCCCTTTTGAAGGAAGGGATAGGGAACATCTTATTTGTGACTTAGAAAACTGCCATGAAAATCAATTGCATGCCTCATATCATGATAATTTATTGCAGCATTTTCATAGATGTTCTTTTACTTCTTGTAAAAATGATCCATCTGAGTTTGGTAACAGTGTTTGTAGTTGTTTATGGAAGATTAAGTTATATATGTAGCTGTGTGTACATCTCTATTGTATGGACATATTGTTTAATTATCTGTGAGACATGTAATGATGTTTTGAAAAACAAACAGGAACATATTCTGTTGTTATGATGTGTTGATGAGATGATGATAAGAATCAGGGTGACAAACTGGAAATTACTGCCACTAAAATAGTACTGGATTTATTATTTCACATGTGATAAACTTACACTCATAACTGCGGTTAAAAGTAACCAGAAGTAGATATTTAAAATCAGTATTGGTATAGACTTTGTACCTTGGAGTTGTAATAATTTTAAACTAAGAAATTAATTTCAACTGCATGTATTAAGCTCAATTCCCACTATGAGGGAGTAGTAAATTAAAAGCTGAATGATCATTATCACTTTCTTGAGGCTATAACTGAACTTAGCACTCAGAATTACTGTACATTCATGTTCTGGAATAATTTAGTCTGACTCTTCACTCAGCTTGTTGACTCTGCAGATGCTGTTGGTCATGCAATCTGCTGTGACAGAGAAGAGTAGTCAAAAGAAGGGGTTAAAATAAGAAAGAAGGGGATGGTAGAGGTGTTGGAAGAAGGCTGTGTGGAGATTTCTGTACAGCATGGATATCCTTTTGAGCACAGAACAGGTCCTCAAGGAATGGTGGAGGTTTTTAAGTTTGTTCCTTCTTTGGAGAAATCATCTGTTCATCTTTATAAAGCTTAAACCTTTCTCTTCCACTCAGTGGGGGTGCAGAGCATCTTAAACTCTGTGTTCTATGGTCAGTCCTGAGCCAGGCTCAAGGAGCTGTTTTGTGTTTCTCTGGTCACAGAGTCCCAGAATGGTTTGGGTTGGAAGGGACCTTAAAGCTCATCTCATTCCATGCCCTGCCATGGGCAGGGACACCTTCCACTAGACCAGGATGCTCCAAGTGCCACCCAGCCTGGCTTTGAACACTTCCAAGCTTGTCCTATGATTCAAGGCTCTGAGTGTTCTGGGCAGCTCACTGGGCAGTTGCCTCCACTGCACATACTCTGGAGAGCTGTGTTCATCCTTAACAGCATCAGCCACAGTGAAATGTGATTTACTTGTGCATTTGTGAGGAATGTTAATGTTTTAGCAGAAGCTGAAACATTGCAGTAGTTTTATTTCTGTAGTGCTGGGCAGTATGCTTGGCATAGAGTGTTTTCATTTTATACTGTTACTTTCAGAAATAGTGGTGATAAAGTTAAACAAGCCCGAGTGCTGAAGATTGGATGAAAGCTATTGCATTTCAGTGATGGATCTTTCTATAATTGTTATCTTCCTCTTACTTTTTCAAACCTCTCTGATTATTAATCATATCTGGCTAATCAAATCTGGTTTTAATAGTGCAGTAAATGAAACAAAACTAGTGAAGTGCAGCAGCTTGAAGTTTATCCTTTTGATAATTGAAAATAATTGCAGAGTATTTATCAATGACTGCTAATGAGAGCTCTAGTCCAAAAGTGATTGAGTGTCTGTGGCATAGTTAGACATTGAGTAGTGGAGCTTTCTATTTTTTTATTGCATAGGCAATGGCTTGACTTGATGTAGCAGAGCCTTAAAACTGACATTGTCAGGAGCAGTTTCAAGTGCAAATTTACTATTAGCACCAGTTCACAAACTGTCTGAAGAGCTACACTAGCCCTGAATTTGAAGACAAAACAGTTTGACCATTGCTTTTTTAATTAATCTGGCTTTTACTACCTATTGCATATTATCCTCATGTTTATTTTATTAAAAAAAGGAAAAATTTTCAGGGTTATAAACTGAATAAGGAGGAGTTATGTGGCCACAACCTTTGTAGCTGAGTTTTATGGTTTTTGTTAGCAAGCCAAGCAAAATGGAGCAGGCAATAAAAATTTTACTACACTCTCCTGCTATTGCTTTCTGCTTATTTTTCTTACATTTCAGATGTTTATAAAATAATTGAGGTCATGATTAACATAGTAGAATGCTGTGCAAATGTGTTGTATTGTGGTTACTACAGACACTGGAGCACTTTGAAATTGAGTTGAATTTCAGTATTAATTGTACAACCGTGCCTGGTGACTATTTCACTGTTGCATTATGCTTCATTTCTTCATACTCTGCTAGAAAAGGATACCCTTCAATTGCAGAAAATATCAAAACTCACTAAAATCATGCTCAGCTAGTATATTAGATGTCAATTTTCTGTCACTCTTGCAGCAAAGCTTTTAATATTAGTTTAATACTTTGCTGCTCAGCATTTGGCTACTTCTGAAGGAACCTACCTCTAGTGCCCCAAATCTGAACTGCTCAGAGAACAAATATCAGGATTTTCTTCATGGGAAAAGGGAAACAGGAACAGATTTGAATATTTCTTAATTTATATTGAAACTTCAAATAATTTTCAGTATAGTCAGCAAAAAATAAAATTAATTTTGAAAATCTCACACTATAATTTGCTGTTTATGCGTTTTCACTTACTTGATATACTTTATCTGAGGAGCAAGATTAATTCATTGTCAGCATCTACAGCCAAGATCTTATTTTTTTATATTTATATATTTTAAGAATGTCTTGTTTATTTTCACATTTTGAATGTGTAGATTCTTAGTAATCCTTAAGTTGTTTTGAAAGTTGGGACAAAAACTGAGTGTAAAATTCAAAATCTATTTTGAAAACTATGTATTTAGTAAGTAGCTCCTGAGTACACCTGCTGGTTTCATGGGACTGCTTTGATATTTAAAAGCTAAAATATGGAAATTTCAATATATTGAAACAGGTTTAAAAGGAAAATAGCTAAAACATGTTCTCCATAATGTAAGTGTATCAGATTTTTTCAGGAAAAATAAGTGAAGAATTATTAAAATTCTCTGTAACTTTGAATAAAAAGAGAATTTCAATGGTATGTCAGTATAGCTATCAGTGATTAGTGCAGTACTCCTTTATAAGTACAGAAAAACAGAGACAGTGCTGATTCTTGAGTGAGAATTGAGAATAGAATATTTCCTTGAAAAAATTTAGTGATAATAGTTAGGCTGTCTTGCTGAGTCTTGTACATAGACAATAGTTGTGCCCTAAGAAGAACTTAATTTTCATTACTTCACATTTCTGAAAAAATATCTAGAATTTGCTTTTTAAATTGAATGTATGGATACAGCAGCACCTGTGACTGTGCTCCTTGTGCACATCTGAACTGCAGTCTTAGGATGACCTTGACAGCTTTCAAATTGGAACTGCTGATGATAATGGTCATTAATTTTTGCAAAAAGAAAATTCTCCTCCCTCACTGAAAGACAGTGATCACTAATTTGCTGTCTGATGGGCTTTGCCTCACTTAAGATTGCACTATTTTCTTTCAGGATTAAAGTAGCAAGGTTTGAGCTTGTTCATGGTTACAGAGTGAAGCTGCTTCTTCAACTGACTTCAATTTTTAACATCTGAGTAAGCAGAAACGTAACACTACCTGTAATAATGATGTAGACAAGGCCAAGCTGTGATTTAGAAAAACTGATTTGGATGTTTTCTATTAAACTCTGCTACATTTTTCTCAACTCTGAGATGATTTAGATCAGTTCCACTTATCTATTCATTGTCTTCTGTGTGTTTTGACAAATGAGTCTCTTGTGTCTTTCTCGAGGAAAAACAAAGCTGTAGACTTGCTCTGAGGAGCACTGCTATTGGAAGAGAAAAGGCAGTCTTACTGGAAAAATTCAAGACAAAACAGAAAAGAGATATTTCAAATAGCTTTAAGGGTAAATTTTCTAAATTGCATGACAGTTTGCATCAAGACAAGGTTTTTTTTACATACAAGGGAAAATTAAGGAATGGTTTGAGACTCAGAAGATATGAGTTCAATTTACAGGCTGTCCTAGAGAATTTCAGCTTGATCTGGGATAAATCAACTTATGGTTCAGGCTCCTAAATCAAAAGGGAAAAAAAAGCAACCAAAAAAATCCCAAACAAACAAAAGATAGATAACAGAGGGAGTATACTGTCAGAGGGACAGTTTGGTCAGGGACCAGGTACTATTTACCATTGTCAGTGACTGAGGATGAATTCAGAAGGGTTTTGGTTCATAGAGATTCTTTCTAGGACACTCTTCTGAATGTTGTGTTCCTTGCCTTTGGTGGAAGAGTAAAAGAATGTTTGATGTCACAGGCAGGAAGTGCAGTAATTCCTCTTTTATATGGATGTGAGAGAGAAGCTTGGTAGGTTTTTATTTTTGTCATAGTGGAAATGTCTCCTACATAGGAGATAAAGGAGTGAACAAAACCACGTTATATTGCTTTAGCTCCTTAGCACTCAGGATGTTCTCCTGAATTTTGGCTTGCCAATGCTGAAGGGACATCAGACGTTGCAGTCAATGCCTGTAAAAGTTTCACAAGCCTTGTTGTGCAAGGTCACAACTTGTGTAATAGATTCTCCTTTACCCTTAGGATTTAGAAATAATAGAATAAGGATTAAATAACAAAACCTGATTGCCTGAATTTTTTAGGGGAGAGGAGATATCTTCATATAACTATTATTGAACAGTTCTGTTGTAGCCAGTTTTTAGGATTAAAAATACCCCATTTATCCTGCAGTGAGAAATATTTGTGTCTGGGGAAAAAAGTCACACTGTGACTTCTACCTGGTGTGTGCTGGGGAGCTACTGAAATCAGCATTTCATCTGGCCACGACAAGTGCTACCACTGTGCATACCAGTGGGAACCTAGGTATAAATTATCTCAACTGAGGCCAAGTCTCCTGCTCTAATAGAATCCAGAATTAACTCTCCAAAGGGTGGATAAGCTACAGTTTCAGAAATATCTCAGATTCTTACAATGGAGTTACAGCAAACCTAATGTTTTTGCATTATTCTCTTTTTACTATGTTTTTTTTAATGTTACAGCAATCATTTACAGCACTCTCTCTTTAAGTAGTATTTGGGTATTTTTTTCTACTGAAAAATGCAAGACTTTCTGTCACTTCTATTCAGAGAGCCTTGTCTATCCTAGGCTTGTTTCACTATGAAATGAGTGAGTCTGGCAGCATTTACTAATTGGTTATGTTCCACAAAATGAATGAGAACAATTTGCAAAAAGCATGCTGGTTTTATGCCTTTGTTATGCTGTAATAAGAGTTGTTCAGATTTGTAAATCTTGAAAGGTAGAACTTTGTAAGACAAGAAGCACAGAAAGTACCTCCAGGCAACTCTGGAAGATTGAGACTGTACTTACCTTTAGTTAATATATTTACTCATTTTTTAGTGTGTGGATAATAAATAATGCACACTAATGATAATTGTTCCTAAATTTGGAAGATCTGTGGATTTTTCTTGAACTGGCTTCAGAGACCTTCAAGAATATTATGGCTGAAACACAATCAGAACTTGATATGCAGTTGTATAAAAATGTGGAATTTTGGCCACAAACACATTCTTGCTGGATTAACAATGACATTACTTTAATCTTTATTCTTTATGTATTTGTACTTAACATATTTATTTCCTAATTATAAATATTCCAGATATATTACTTTTGGGTTTTTTCCAAAAGTGGGCATCTTGCTAGTATCTGTGTTAAGCAAAGGATGACTTTGATCATTTGCTCTTCATGATTTCCAGATTCTGTCTTCCTCCCCAGTCAGAGAAGAAAGACTGATGTCTGATATTAGTCAATATTGAAAGTCTTCACTGTTCTATGGATTTTGGAGTGGTTTTGTTAGGCTGTGCCTGTGATTGAAGCCACAGTCCATTGAAAAAGATCTTCCAGGTCTTGGGTCTGGAATAGCTGTGGTCCTACTGATCATTAAGTCATTAGCTTAATGATCTTTCTGAGTTTGGCTTGGGTTAATAGCACCCTTGTAGGACAATGCAGTGTGTGGAGCTTCTGGAATTGAAGACAAACAGATAATCTTTTGCTACTTTGTAGTTGTGAAATTTGCTTTATGCTCATTACTGCAAATTATCAGGAAACAGGATGGCTGCTATCAAGTTTAGTGCAAACAAATACTAAAAAGACTTAGTGTATCCCTGATGAATTTTTATTCAGATTAAAATACAGTGATTTTATTTCCTCCTTAATCTTAGTGTTTGATGGGCATTTTAAAGAGTACAGTGATTTCAGTCTCCTTTAAAATTCCTCACAGTAGAATATCCTAAAATGTTGAAAAGATGAAGTCATCAGCCAAGTCTTCAGCAAACTCTGGTGTCTTAGGAAGTGGTTTTGTAATGACTAGTGCAGTCCTTAAAATATATTGTGCATGGTTATCCTCCTTACATTCTTTAATGACAATCTATTTTTAATAAAGCTATTTAGCTTGGTTAATTAGAGCTAGTCATAAATCTCCTAGTCTGCTGATTAATCTTAAGAAGTATCTTAAACCACACCAATGGAAAATGAGGCTGTAAAGTAGCTACACATATTTTGACTTTTTATTGGCATTATACTTAAAAGAAAGGTCTTTTGAAGAATACAGTGGCTGTGCCTCTGGATGCAGCTCATGGAGCTAACCTCCCATGGAAAATGGGGATAGAAAACAAATAGGCCATGGAAAAATCTCAGTGAGGGGTTTGATATCAACCCTCTTTCCCAGTTCTAGTCCTGTGTTTTATGTCATTTATGTCATTTAACATTCTAATTTACACTCTACTCATCATTATCTTTTGTGTCTCTTCTTTCAATGTGGGCAAATTCTCCCAAAGAGCCAAATTCAGCCCCTGCAGCTCCTGGGCAGCACTCAAGAGTCTCTGAAGGGTCTGCCAAGGGGGTTTTTGCACCCCCAAAGGAGCCAGGAAAAAACCCTGGACTCCCACAAAGATAAATTTGGTTTTTCAAAACAGTAATATAAATAGATATATTCTGTGAAGTTATGCAGCATTTCTGAGAATTAATAATTTTGGTTTTGTGCAGGATTCAGAGTTCCCTGTTGATGCTGAAGGGATCCCAGACTTGGAGCAGGCTAAAGAGCAGCTTCAGCCCCTGAAACCTGTCCAGTATCAACTGAGCAGCATTTTGAAGGTGCACGACTTTGCAGTGAGCTGGTAGGAACCATGGACAGTTCATTCATTTTATTATGTGCATGTGCTATTTTCAACAGGTCATTGAGAAGTGTTTACTGTATGCAAATAGCTGAAACATTACTGGCAGCAATCAGGGGGTCTTCCTCTCTGAAGGATGTGAAAGTGGAAAAACTGATCATGAAATGCAGTGGGAGAGTAAATAGAGAAAAACACCTGGGCAGAACTGTTTACAGATTGAGAGTCATCCTTTAGGTAGAGAGGGTGGGATTTGGTTAGTAGATATAAAAACAGAAACCAGAGATGACTGTAAATTCAGGTACCAGGAAACTGAATTATAGTGCTGAACATTTTTGCAATTTGTATTTGATTGCAGTTTATTCCCCTGGGTCAAAAATCAAAAGAGTTTAAATTTAGATTGACTTGTAAGCAGTGACATTTCAGGGCTTGGTAACTGCAGCAGAGGAAGAATGAACCTAAAAATATTTTTTAAAAAAAGTAAAAGTCCATAGCACAGTTCTGGCAATTCTGACACATTGACTAGCTTTGAATATATTTTTAAATTCATTAAAAAAGAAAATATTTACACATTTAATACTTATAGGACAAAGGTCACATACAGTTGCTTTTGGTGACTCCCCACATTTTGCAGTTAATAACCACCAAGTTTCTCCATTATTTTGTGACTGAACAACAGCAGACAAATATGGTAATGTAAGACTATTCCTTGTTTTCTTTTTTTAATTACATTTTTATATCATTTCTGTAGATCCTTACATCCAGTGCTTCTAGTTATTGCTAGAAGAGGTACTTAATGTGCTGAGAAATTCTAAGTATTTTTTGCAATTCATGACTGAATATCACACCTTAAGGATACAGTGCCATTTCAGCAGGCAATTTTCTAAAATAAAGATAAATTGGATGCCTTTAAACTTATTTGGAAACACCTTAGAACTTGAAGAAATGGCACCTATACTGAATGAAACCTGCCAGAGAGGATATGTGTTTCATTTCATATACTGAAAATATGATGTTGGCTTTCATGTAAAGATGCTCCTTTGAAGAAAATGAGAGCCTGGGATAATGCTCTGAAATTAACTGAAATGCTTCTTTTAAAAATGTGATAACATAAAATCATGTAAAGAAAAAAGAATTTTAAGGTGTGCTTGAAAAAATGTAAACAAAGCAATAAAAGTTTTCCTTTGCTTAAAAAGTTCTCTGTGTACATTGAGGGGGGTATAGTTTCTACACATTTATCTATGTCTGAAAAAAAACACTTAAATATTTCAATTCCCAAAAGTTCTTTTTTCTATCTGAATACTGCTACTTAAAATCCACCTTTTTAAGTGATGGGAAAGAAAGACTGTCTTGTTTTTCTTAAAGGCTCTATGGTACCCTGCTTTGCCTTTCTTTCACAGTGTTTCCTAGAGTATTTTTTTGAATACCCTGCTCAATTTCAGGCAAATTTGACAGAGGAATAACAGCCTCAGGAAGTCCTGAGGCTCCCATGTGTTTCCAGAGAGCAGATCTCTGTGAAGAAAGGGTAACTTTTAGGATCCTATTGGCTGCTGGTGACTGAGAACTCACCAGAGTTCTCTCAGAGAAGTTGCAAATTTTTTGGGAAAAGAGCTGCAAATGGAGCTTTTACTAGATAGTATAGGATCCAATCCCAAGGCACACAGGTGATGCACACAGAGCTTGGGTTTTTATTTTGACACAGCAGCTATTCAGTTTTGAATCCAGTTTTCCAAGAGGTTATTAAATGCATAAATCAAGATTTTTCAGAGAAGAATGACTCAGATTAAATTATCTGTGTAGGGAATTAAATGAAAATAGCCCATCTAAAGAAATTCTGAATGTTCACTAAATGTATTTCTAGTAATTACAATTGTCTATCTGATTTTACAGACACAAAGGGAAATCCATATGCACTAGATGAAAATTATTTTTTCTTGTAGTTCATAGGATAGATGGAAAACATTCTGTTGAGTGATGAGACCAGATTTTTCTCACATAACCATTATATCAAAAGGGCAGAGCAGAATCTGGTTTGTGTGTGGGTATTACTGGGTTCTTTTACATTTCTGTAGAAATTGGAGCACCTGCAAATCCAAATTCACATTTTTGCACAAGCTCACATACATTAGTTCTTCAGACCTTCATCAGTATTCATTGAAATGCATGGGAGTGAAGGGGAGAAAAATCCCTTGGGAAACCATGTTTATTTGCTGCTAAGCTGAATGATTCTCACTTCTCAAATCATCACATAGGCATTCCTTTTCTGCATTAAATTCACATTGCTCCAGTGTCCTTTGAAATATCTGGTGAATCTTACTGTGCCTATAAGGAGCACTGTAATAAGATCTACAGTGGGTAAAGGATCTTCATTAATCTTACTTGTCCACCTTCTCCTCACTTGTTTTCTGCATCTTTGCTGTAACCTTTTGTACCATTTCTCAGGGAAAATACCTCTGCAGTCACCACATGCAATGCTACATCTGTCCTGGTTCATCTTGTCTTCACTTGGGAAAGGCAGGTGCCCACACAAACAGTAATCTGCATTTTTAATGTTTAGCATGGCTTTGGAAAACAGGAAAATGCCAGGTTTTATGGTGGAGAGATGATTAGCCAAGAAGAAGCTAAAAAATTAAGCAGGAATCATCTTGGCTGTTTGAGTAATATTTAAAAAATTCCTTCCTTCCTTCCTTCCTTCCTTCCTTCCTTCCTTCCTTCCTTCCTTCCTTCCTTCCTTCCTTCCTTCCTTCCTTCCTTCCTTCCTTCCTCCTCCTTCCTCCTTCCTTCCTTCCTTTCCTTCCTTCCTTCCTTCCTTCCTTCCTTCTTCCTTCCTTCCTTCCTTCCTTCCTTCCTTCCTTCCTTCCTTCCTTCCTTCCTTCCTTCCTTCCTTCCTTCCTTCCTTCCTTCCTTACTTCCCTCCTTCCTTCCTCCTTCCTTTCCTTCCTTCCTTCCTTCCTTCCTTCCTTCCTTCTTCTTCCTTCCTTCCTTCCTTCCTTCCTTCCTTCCTTCCTTTCCTCCTTCCTTCCTCCTTCCTTCTTCCTTCCTTCCTTCCTTCCTTCCTTCCTTCCTTCCTCCTTCCTTCCTTCCTTTCCTTCCTCCTTCCTTCCTTCTTCCTTCCTTCCTCCTCCTTCCTTCCTTCCTTCCCCTTCCTTCCTCCTTCCTTCCTTCCTTCCTTCCTTCCTTCCTTCCTTCCTTCCTTCCTTCCTTCCTTCCTTCCTTCCTTCCTCCTTCCTTCCTTCCTTCCTTCCTTCCTTCCTTCCTTCCTTCCTTCCTTCCTTCCTTCCTTCCTCCCTTCCTCCCTTCCTCCCTTCCTCCCTTCCTCCCTTCCTCCCTTCCTCCCTCCCTCCCCTGCATAAATAGGAAATGTATATTGTTCCTGTTTACATGTAACCTGATGTTCTCAAATCCTTTATCCTTGTTTGATAATGTAGAAGAAAAAGACAGAAAACTGCTAATGCACTGCCTAGGCACCATGAAAATAGCAAGGTGGAGATAATAGTAGAGAAAAGCAAATACAAAATGTTTAGTGATTATCTTGCATTTCCTGATTGGCCCAGTAAAAGATAACTTTTCAATACAGTCTAATTCATCATTATATCTTAATATACTAGTTTCCCCTATTTTTTTATCAGTGGATTCCAGAGAAGATTTTAAAAATATCTCCTTGGGAACCATGCAAATTGACTTGCAGCATAGAATTGTGTAGCTGAAATTAAAGGTACAATCTTGTAGAGCCTCATGCCAAGAGATGCAGGTAAGAAAATACTGCAGAGCCCTGGACTCTTTTCCTCTTTAGTTCACCTTTCCCACTTTTTCTGCTCAACAGCTGAGCACATACATGCACACAGATGCACACCCCCATCACACAGAGGAGCCAGATTTTTAGGGAAGAGGATTCTTTGAATGTTGGCAAGAGGAAATTCTATTGAAATACATTAGAGCTTGAAGTTTTGCTTCATTGAGTGGTATTGGTGTGCATTGTCTTTCAGAGTTCCAAGTTGTCCATTTGCTTGGTGAGGTGGTGAGGCACAGGGAATTTGGCAGCATGTGAAGAACAAGGTGTTTTGCTCTGTCAGTCAGATTTGGCAGAACTGCTCTGTACTAGATTTTGGTCCTTTCTAGATATAACTCCCTGTTTTCATTTTCATTCTCACAGTTGCTTGTGGGAAGAGCAGGACATTGAAATTATCTAGTATGTAAACGAAGTAGCAAAAGTAGCACAGATGATTTTTAAGCAAACATCTTGATAGTTCTTTTTGTTGCTGCTCCTATTTGCCAAGAGCTCTGCATTAAAATCTCAAAGCAGCTTTGTGGTGGTCTGTCTTGTCACTAACCTTGGTACCCTTTTCTGTGATGCCTGTAGAGTTCTGACAGCAGGTACCCTGATGGTTTGCTGAGACTGCTGCCTGTCAGGCTGACAAATGTTGGCTCCCTTTCTCCTGTGTTCTGCCCATTTGTTTCCATCTCTCTGTTGCCTTAGAGCTGGTGAAGTAATGTCATTTTATTCTGTCTCTGAACAATGCCAAGCAAATAGGGTCTGTCTACCAAGAGGTGATCAGTCATATGCATCTTTGTGTCCTTGTGTAACACAAGGTAGGAAAGAGGATTCAAAGTTCAAAATTCATGAGGAAATTTCCTCTTGAAGAGTTTATTGAGGTTAAAAAAAATCCTTACAAATTATTTAAACCATCTTTTTGTCTCCTAGGGTATTAGAAAAGACTTTTAAAATAAATTACATTTTTCCATTAACAGTAAAACTTTTTAATTGTGCCATCATATGCTGATTTCTTGCATGAGTAGCCAGAGTGACTTGGAGATTTGCATTAGCAACATGAGCTTCTGCTTAATTTTCCTACAGAAATTATACCTGCTTTTAAAGGAATGTAATATACAGGCATCTCTCATATGAGGGAAGTCAGAGAGAGCTGGGGCTGCTCAGCTAGGAGGAAAGAAGGCTTAGGGGCAGATCTCATCCATCAGTGTGCACAAATAATGAAGGGAGGGTGCTAAAAGGTGCCTGCAAACACACACATTTATACACAGTGTGTATGAATTAAATCTAATAACACTCACAAGTATGTTTGTGCTAATCATTTTCACATCTGCTGAAGAAGAGTAGACAGTGAGTTGCAGAATTGAATTTTTATGTGTGCTGAAGTGTTCAAATACTCAATTTGGCCTCTTTTGAAATATTCAAATTCTGTCTTTTCAAAAACAAAAATATGAGTGGGAGCTTGGGTTAATCTTGATCTCCTTGTATATAAAACAAGAAATTTCTGATTCTCATGTTTTATTTTCATCTCTCCATTTGATCAGCCTTTGAATATATTTGAAGAAACTAGTGTTACAGATGGTTAAATGTAAAATTAACAAGTCAGTAAGTGCATTTTCCATGACACTGCGACAAAACCCAGCAGCTCAGCTGGAATCACTCTGACAGATCAGTCTGTACACTTGCAGTAAGGGTTTTTCATGATGTTTTAAACATTTAACTTTCCCAGATAAACCTGTCAAGTATTTTAGCATCAAATTAATGTTGTTAATAATTTTTTTATATCTCTCTGTGCCATATAGAAAATTCAAGTACTTTCCTTTGAAAAATTCTTGCATTAATGTTTTTTTTTTCCCCATGACTGGCCTTTATGAGTAATATGAATGTGTGTTTAAACTGAACATGAAGTTCTTACCCTTCTGCAAAGAACAAGTGACAAATAACCCTAAAGCCTGCAAGTGTGGATACATTCCACATCACTTACAGGGGCTGGAAAAAATTCACTGTGTGTGTGCCCTGCCAGCCTCGTGCACATCCTTATGTCCCCAGCAGTCCTGTGAGACAGCATTATCCTCTTGTGAAATTATTCCTGCTCCCTGAGTGGAAGATGCAAAAATTAAATTCATGTCTTCCAAGTCACAGTTCAGTGCTTTAACCCTGGATGTCAGAGTATCAGTGTTTTCTATGCAAATTAAGTTAATTTCTGTCTGCATTAAGGCCTGTGTTGTAATGGAGAGATTGTTCCATGGACTTACTGCACAGGCTCTGCAACAGCTTGGACACAGTTTATGTGGAGGGAGCACTCAAGAGGAAAATGTCAGATGTAGTTTAGCTCCCTGTAATGCAGTTAAATAGAGAGGAAAAGTGAGCTCCCTGTGAATAGTCAGTGAGAACTGTGTGGCTCACACTTGGGTAAGCTCTAATGCAGAACTCCTGGTTCCAACCCTCTCACCCTCCTTTGGAGCTTTTTCTGTCTAATACAGCAATAAGAAGGGAAGTGAATGGTTCCCTTGGCTCCTCCTTTCCCTCTTCCCCTGCAAGCTAAATATTCTTTCCTGTTCACCTCTGAAGCTTTGGGCTATCAGAGTCTTTAGAAGCCTTTTTGTTTCTCATTAGCTCTGTCTGCAGCTCTGGCCACCAGATATGGCTCCAGAGGGAAGGCCTTGCCTCTGGAACAGGCACTTTGAAACCACAGCAGCAATAATCAGAAGGATAATCTCAAGGCATGTTGTGTTTTTATGGTGCACACATGGAAAGAGCTGGGTATCTCTGCAATTTTATTAGTGAACAAGCATCTTTACCAGAAAAAAGGACAATTTTTAGGCAGGGTCAACAGAGAGAAAGCACATATTTTCTTTTTACTAGCTATCTTCATAGTTATTGAGGAGATTTTGCAGAAGTTTGCAAAAAAAAAAAAAAAAAAAGTGTACAAAGATATGGTTGTAACTTTATTGAGGCTCTTTTGTATTCTCCATAGAGCAAAAGGTGCAATGTCTGGCAGCTGTCACTCTGCTAAATTGCCTGGCTTTTGTTTGTTATTCCCAATAGTTTGTGGACAGTGCAGGGCTGAAAATATTGGTTAGTAATTTTCTGATAAGTATTTAACTAAAAGCAGTCATCCTGTGGTGATCTGAGTATTCTGGACTCCAAATACACTAAAAGCTCAATATTTAATAGATGTGAGCAATGCTCTCAGGCACAGGGTAGGATTGTTGGGGTGTCCTAGGCAGGGCCAGGAGCTAGACTGGAGAATCTTGGTGGGTCTCTTCCAGCTCAGGATATTCTGTAATTCTATATTGAACAGATGTAATATATCAGTAAAAAAAGGAATGGTTTTGACACTTGTCACATGGGCTGATATACTAACCAAAG
Source organism: Erithacus rubecula (assembly GCF_903797595.1). Lineage (NCBI taxonomy): Eukaryota > Metazoa > Chordata > Aves > Passeriformes > Muscicapidae > Erithacus > Erithacus rubecula. The sequence continues at coordinate 3,583,963 of NC_136659.1, read as the reverse complement.
ACAGTTTGAAAATATGTTGGCTTATAAATATATCTCAAGAAGTGAAATAAGATGTTGAGATTTTCTTGAAATATAGTATATTTGTGAGCTTTAAAAAGATAGTAATTAGCATGAGGAAATTCATATAGTGGGATTTTGTTTTAAGAAAGACAAATGCTAAACTTCAGGATTTCTAGCAGGTGACTAATACGTGTCATACATAATTTGATATAATTCTAAATAATTATTCACAAAAAGATCCTCATTGAAGTTTCAATAGTGAATTTTTCTTGCAAGCTTAAAAGCCATATACCTTTTTACTATATATTTAACACCCATTTAGAACTACTGTTTGTCAAGAAACAAATACTTTCTTTAGGATGGTTTGGAGTTTTGTTGTGATTTCATACACCACTTTTTACATTTTCTAGTACTTAGCAATGAATTTTTCCATGTAAAGAATTATATCTCTTTGGGAAAAGTATTTTTTTTAGAAAATAGAGTTTGTAGGCAGTCACAACAAGATATGTGTACAATTAGCCCATAGGTAAGTGGTTTGTTTTCTGGAAAAGTGGTGTGAAGTGAGAACCAGAGAGCGTTCAGGAATAATATATTGTGTTAGAAAGAAAGGAAGAGGAACATAATAAAAATATAAGGTCAAATTTTGAAAATATATTCTAAATACAAATAACTTAAATATAATAATAATGCATAATGCTAAAAAAAATCATCTGAAGAAATATGTAGGGTTGTTCTCGCTGTGTTTTAATGAGGAATTTTACTTGCCAAAGCATTTTAATACATTGCAATTAATACCATTAGGCACTTTTCATTCTTTGATACTATCCTGTAGAAATTGTAAACTGATTTATTAGTGCTTGTGGTCTTCCTTTATTCTCAGTCTGACCTAGGATAAGTTGTGAATGTATTACAAGCCTACTGTACTAATGATTCTTTATTAGCTGGGGTAATAGAAACTGAAATCACTCATTTGTAGACCAGTTCTATAATCCAAATGTAAAATCACTGCAGGTTTAGAGTATTTATGGTTGCACTGATTTAGAGATACAGCACTAACACAGAAATGCATAAAGGTGGCAGTTTCCATTTGTGTAGTTCTATTTCCTAGTCTCTGTGGCTTGGGAAATCTTGTATCAGTGCTATATCTTACAGGATGTTAATTGCTATAGTTTAAAAAAAATATATTCTCTTGATTTTTTGCTGTATAAATATTTTTAAGTGGGATTTTCAATTATTAAAATGAGCATAGTACTTGAACTATAGTAACTGCAGTGTCTCTGAAGGAAAGCAAGACAAATATAAGAAATTTAAAGAAGAAAGTAAGTGTATTTACTCTTTTTTGAGTGAGTAACTACACAGCTGGCCAGAAGGAAATGAATTCTTAGATTGGGGCAGACTCGCTGCATTGCTGAATAAAAGTTCCTAAGTACAAAAGAGCAATAAGGAGAAATCCCTGTGAAAACTACAAGAATAATACCAATTCTCCTAGTGATGATTTCTTGTTTATTCCATTCTGATTTCAATATTTTCTTTGTGGTAAATTCTGAAAACATCAGTGTTGACACACTTGGAGTTACGCAACTGATAAGATTGACAGAAAAAGTGAAACTTGAACTCAGTCTGTAAGGTGAAGCTTTAAAAATGTTGAAAAGCATGTTCAGGTTTCATGGGAAGAGAGTGAATTCCCATGGGTTTCTCTTGAAATGCTGAAGCTGAATTTTAGAGCTTTGTTGGCCTGGTCTCACCACAATTCTCTCCATGTTCCTCTACTTGTGATTTCAGTTCTTAATCGTTCAGAACTATCTCCCTGGAAAATTTCCAGCACAAAAAATTGTCCAAATAGAATTGGTCAAGAAATAAAGCAATAGAGAATCCTGTATATTTGGAGTGCTTGGCCAATATCTGCCTTTATTTTAAAAAAACTTTTCAGTAGCTTCCCCTCTGTACCTGATACCCAGTTTTTAGCAATATTTTAGGCCATGATACTTATTTCTTGCCATAGTTAACAGAACTTGGAATGGCCTACCAGTACCAGGAATTCAGTGACAGACTTTTAACCCTTGATTTTGATGGAGATGCCATAAAATCCAGGGGCTGTGCATTGTCTGCAGTACTTTTGTTCTATTCCCCCTGGATGCCAGGAGAAGGGAGTGTCCTTATGCTGAAACAAGTGCTTAGGAGTTGCTGGAACATGCATGGCAGTGGTGAGTTATGGGTTTATTTACTGGATAGACTTTAATTGCTGCTGTTGTAATTAATTAGGACTGGTGTAAAACTATGTGAGCACCGTAATTAGATCACACTGGTTTGTGGTTTTTTGCCTGCACTAAGTTCTGTGCAGATCAGGCAAGGAGTAAGAGATCCCTAGTTAGGAATTTTGGAGCTATGAAAGGGAACAGATGTATGGCAGTAATAATCTTACTTGAATATTTTTACTAATGCTCAAATTTTCAGGGGCTGTGCTTGACTTCAGGGACAAACTTTTCACATCATGTAAGTGCCCAAATTCTAATTCAGATCCAGCTTTCAGCAGCTACTCTGCAGGTGTATAAACAAACATCCATGTAGCAGAAAAGACCTATAATGATCCTATAGGGACTCAGACAAAATGACTACATTTCCTTGGGGATGCTCAGCATATTCTGAAAACTTCATCCCAATTGTAGATGTTGCTAAAATTTGAAAATCTGTGGTGTTTTTAGTTCAGTCTTAAGATAAATAATTGAATTCATGTTAACATTTTTCTATCATCAATGTAGGACAAATGACGTGAGTAACAAACTGCCTCTGTCAAACCAGACCAAAGAACTTCTTAATTTTAATTTTACACTTACAGGTGCTAAATGGTAGAATAGTACTTGTCAGCTTTTCTTGGATCTCTTTATTTTCCTTGTTTCAAGACAATTAGATTTATAATCAGATCTAATTTATAATCAGAACTGATGGAAATTCCAGTTTCCAGGCCCTGGGATATAAATGTTAGCATTTGAAATAAAAATGTCACCCAGGTGAGTGTCTGTCTGAGGCTCTAATCATCCTTGTTTCCTTGTAAACATGGAATTTAATGGACTGAAACACTGGAAACTTTCTACATTTATCAGGGCTATTTCCAGACTGAGCTTCTGTTGATATTTATTTGTTTGGTTTATTTTTTTTTCCTTAAAAATAAAACCATCTGTGTGTGAAATGGCATGTTTTAGGGAGTCCAAACCAAAACAAGTTTGTTTTATTAAAATTTTTGGTTTATAGTTGTCCATATAGCTGTAGACAGTGTTTTTTTAATCTTACTTTACTTTTATACTTTGATTTTAAAATTCATTCAGAAATAGAGGTTATTTTTTATATTTTCCATTAATTTTTTGTAATAAAATAAGATTGTGCTTTGCTGTGAAAGGAACTTCCTTTATTGAAAGGTTGTCATGCCGTGGACTGAGAACTGGTGAAGTCACCATCCCACACCATCACTGTGTCCCTATAAAAGATGTGTGGACATGGCACTTGGAGACATCGTGTATGGTGGCCTTGGCAGTGCTGACTTGATGTTGGACTTGATCTTAGAGGTCTTTTCCAAACTTAATGATTCCATAATTCTAAATTATTTTATGGGTGTATGAATGCTTGTCTTGGGTTGCAGTGCAGGATGTGTCCAGCAAGGTGTGTTCTGTCCCCATCTGTTGAGCTGGGTGGGACAGTGACCCTGATCTCCTGGCACATATTATCTGCTAATGGGCCAGCTTTAAACAGCTGGGGCAATCATCTTTATCTTTCCACAGCCCATCCTCCCTCCAGGAAGAGATCATCTGCTGCTGGCCCATTCAGTGCCACTGTGGGACTGATAAAATTACATCATCCCACTGGGAGATGCTCCAGCCAGGGGAGCAGCCAAGCCTTTCCTACCCAGATAAAAACTGAGATTTTGAACAGTAAATTATCCTTTCCACTTCATGCCTGGACCTTCAGAGGAAACTGCACCTTCTCCAGGAGCACTGCTCCAGCTGAACCACATCTGCCACTGCAGGAGGATGCAGCCACCATTGAATGGGGCTGCTGCCAACACCCTGACTGACTGACAGGTGTCAGCTTGGATTCTGACTCTGGCAGTGTTTGGGATTGTTCTTTGTAATACTGCATTTCTATTTTAATTTTCCTAGTAAAGAGCTGTTATTCCTAATTCCCATATCTTTGCCTGAGAGCCCCTTAATTTCAAAATTATAATAATTTGTAGGGAGGGGGTTTATATTCTCCATTTCAAAGAGAAGCTTCTGCCTTTATTGGCAGATTCCTGTCCTTCAAACCAGGAAAATGCTGATTATTTTTTAACACTCTTTTCTGGTTAGTAATTGATCTTTTGCTACCAGTTGAAATTTTGTCCTGTGTTCTTGGTGTTTGGGTAATGTTTGAGTTAGTGTCTCGCTTCTCTTGTTTTCTTGCTCATTGTGGCATTTGCTGGATTTTGATATAATGAAATTGCTATTAAATGGTGTATGCTATCCCTCACATACCACAGCAAATCAACCCATTCTGATTTATTCATTGATCTCTTTTGTAGAGTAGTTACAGCTCCTTTTTGTGCTTCTTTGAATTGAAATATATTTGAGTTTTTAAACTTAAAATCAATGAAGTCCCCATGCTTCTGTTTGGTATTTGCTTGGTTTTTCATATATTTGAGTTATGGGTTGAAAGTACTGGGAAATCAAGCCTCATAATTCTGCTAACCAACTATAAATCACATTCTGAGACAACTTTAAGATGTTCAGTAAAACTTTGCAGGAATTGATGCTGCCAAATGCTATAGTGCTTTTCCAAGCACTGCTACTTTAATGTAGCCTTCTTATACAAATGTCTATCTTAGTAAAATATGTGCATATTTACATCACTGCTTTCAAAAGTGAAAGTACCATCAGCCAGAAATGAGCACTTGTTCACATGAGGGGAAATTTTTCTGGTGCAGTTTTTTGCAGTTTTTCAAGCTAGATTCAAATCACAGAATGGTTTGAGTTGGAAGGGACTCTAAAGCTCATTTTGTTCCAATTCCTGCCATGGGCAGGGATCCTCTCACTGTCCCAGGTTGTTTAGAGCCCCATTCAACCTGGCCTTGGACCCTTCCAGGGATGGAAATTATGTACATCCTTTAGATACTCCACAGTACTAACTGAATGGTTCCTGCCTGGCATTTGTGGGAGTCAGGGAGGCCAGAAAATCCTTTCTGGGCTGTGAGCAGTGTTTGAATGGATCAGTTACTTCTCAGGAGAGAGACAGTGGCAGCAGAAGGACAAACAAGACAACAGTAAATGAAGGAAGATTGATGGCCACTGACATCAGGGACAGTTTTCCATCTGAAGCTGACTTCCCTGCCTTTCTGAGCTTTCAGGGCAAAAATACAAACAAAATATGTTGTTTTAATGCTGTATCCTGATCTAGTAGCAAGGAAGCATCCATGGAACTCAGTAGCCTCAAAAAATGAAGCAGTAATGTGTGGTTTAAGAGTTTTGGAGGTCTGAGCTTAATTCACTAGCAAATAATGACATATGGGCCGGCATTGCTTATATAGAAATTGGTGCCTTTGATACTCAAATGTCCTTCAGCCCCATTTTATGTTGCATGTGGATATAAAGCAAAAACCACTCTGGTGGATGGTTCAAGCACTTAAGGTATTCCATATTGTACAGCACAGTGTGTGTCATTCCTGACATAATGGAGCACTGCAGCAGGTGTGATACTCTGTGGGCTTTAAACTTCCTGGACAATGAAGTGCTTCAGCATGCTTTTCACATGAGTATCTGTGCCAAGGTCTGCACTACTGCAGTTACAGTTCCATTAGCAAGTTGGAGTGTATATTTGGGGAAAGGACTGACATAAAGACTTTTTAATTCAAATGAAGATAAAATAATACTGAAAATACTTTATAGAAAAGTGAAGCCACAAGAGGGTCCAAGGAATAGAAAATGGAATGCAACATTGTGGGAGTATTCAAGGATTTTATGCCTTCAGGTTTGCTTTTGTTTAGTTGGCTGTTTTGTTCTTGAAAAGAAGACATGTTTTATGTTTGATATATTGGGAAATAAAACTGCTTGGGTTTAGGTCTGATTTTTGCCTTGAGGTTAGAATTGTTTCACCTTGCAGTTGGGGACTTTGGACAGAAATGGAGCTGGGTTGGGTACAGTCATGCTTGGAGGAGTGTGGGGAAAAGGACAAAGGAGGAAAAGACAGAATAAAATTAGTCAGTTGGTACAGTTTGAGTAGAACAAAGATGGTACTGTGACATAATGTGGATAATCACTGAAACTTTCTGAGGGCATTTTTTGATGAGTTAAACAGCAGGTGCCAAATCTTTGCAAATAATTTCTAATCCATGAGCATCCTCAACCTGCTTTTATGTTTAAACAGTGCCCCTGTTTGCTTCCTCATCTCTTTAGTGTTGGATTTCATCATCCTTCAATATCACTTGTTGAGCTCTTCATCCTCTTTAAATCAGTTGTAGTTTAAGGTTGAGTCTGTTTCTGTAGTAATTTAGACAGATTGAACAAAATGCTCTCTAAAAAGCAGGAGTGAGGGAATGGGAGCACAAAGTCCATATGGAAAGGACATACTGATAGAACACTTTATCACACAGTAACAGTTATAACTTACATTAGAGCCATAGCTCTGAAAGGTTTATTATGTGTAATTGTGATAATAAATCATAGTAAATTTCCCTAGCATTTAAAATGATTTTTAAATACCATACTTGTGTAAGCTTTTTTTTAAGTCCTGTGGGAATTATTTAGTATTAAACTGAGAATTTTGGTGTTTTTAATGAGCTGGGAGTACGTGCAGAGTGTTCTGGCAGTATTTCAGTTTTTGTAGATTACTTGGATCTGTTAATTAATACAGCCCTTTGAGACCTTTTTGTGAAAATTAATGGGTTCCCTGAAGAATAACATTCCAAATGCTGGAGATCTACAAGACTTTGGAGATGAGTGCTATTTTAAATTATGCCAAAGTTTACTAGATTAAACATTATCTGTTGATGTGAGAAGGGCAGAAATTCACAAGAGGCATACTAAAGATAAACCAGCCTTTATTTTTTTCTTCCTTATCTATGCAAAATATATCAATTAAAGGATTTTTAGATGGCATGAAGATTTAAAAATAAATAAGAGGAGGGGAACATTTTGAAATAAATCCAAAGAGGAATAATTTTCCAAGAAGAGAAGCCCTCCATGAATAACTTGGAGGGTTGTCCTCCCCCTGTCTATACATCTGGGAGTCTTCCTGCCTTAGACACAGGAATTGGATCTGCATGCTTTCTACCAAAATCATCACAAGACACACAGCTTGGTGGTCAACACCAGGTGTTTGTCTGTGTTGTTCTTTCTTCCTTGTCTTGTTTTTCCCCAGCCTGGGAAGGGTCCGAGCTGGAGCTGAGAAAGCCAACACTCCAGATTGGATTTTTCCACGAGCCTTCAGCAGTATCCACCCTGGAGAACCCATCTGGACCCAATCCTGTGCCAATACTGTGGGATGACCCTGCTGGAGCAGGGAGGTGGGACCAGATGAGCCAGTGTGGTCCCTTCCAGCCTGACCCACCATAGGGTTGTGTTAATAAATAGATGGTGAATTATTGATGTGATTTTTAAAATTATCTTCATTACTGTAATTGTGTCTTGACCTATGCTCTCATCACTTCCAGCTCTTTGCTGTTGTCTTTGGAGGAATCTGTTGTGTAATGTAAGCTCAGGTTTTTTGACATACAGATAATATCTGAGCACATCTTACTACATATTTCCAAGCTTATATTCATTACTTCTTCTGTGTATTGTCAATTTGATGTATCAATCCTCCTGCTCTCCTACTTTGTGGATCATTTGGAAGTTTTTAACTGAGTTTTGCTGTTTGTAATCCGAAGTAGTTTGGTTTTCATTCTTGATTGCTCCACTTTTTGTACAGGACATGTGTCACACACTTCAATCCATTCTAGTCTAACTCAGAACAAAATTTGAAGACACTCACTCCTCTTATTTTTTGCCTTTCTACCTGCTGATAACTCTTCTGTTGAGTAAAACCTCTTCTATGTTTGCTTAGGGGTTTTATGGTGTTGGTTGGCTTGTTTGGTTTTGTTGGGTCTGTCCTGTTTGGGGGAAGCTACAGCTGAACACATAAAGGAATTTGAACAGTTTCATTTCCACATTGTTCCTGTGTGATCAAGTGCTTCTCTTTGTGTTGCTGAGGTCAGAGCAGCTCTGAAACAGCATGGTGCTGTTCCACAGAGAAGGACAGGGAGCAGAGCTGTAGGTGCCTGTAACAAGTATAAGCACCTTATTAAAAACAGAGGGAGGTTTGAGAGGATTTTGAGCACCTCAGCATTAATTTTACACTGGGAGCTGCTCTTTGCTGTGCCCTTTCTAACTTTGAATTTTTTTTTTTTTTTTTTTTTTTTTTGCTATGCTTTAGAGCACACATGGATGGATGCTTTTCAGTTTGAAAGTTATTCTTTCTAGATAAAAGAGAGTCCAGCTCAGCAAAGGCTACATTTGTGGAAATGAAGTCACATGAGGCTCCTCTCAGGTGCTGTCAGTAACACTCATTACTCCTTTAATTCAAAACTGTAGTCTAGCTTTTATCACCAAATTTAGAATTTAATTTGTGCGTTAGCTTTGATTTTGTGACCCAGTAATACCATCAGCAGAACCTTTCAGCCAAGTGAAGGATTTCAAAATAATGACTCCAGTCTTAAGCTTGATTTAAGATGTTAATTTGCTGTGAAATCCACATGTTTCCAGCCTTTTTGCAAGTCTTAAATACCTACTGCTTCCTGAGTGATGTGTTCTTTTGCTGAGTGACTGACTGACAGTTCTTACCGCAGTGAAAGGGACAATCAAGGGGTACTTTGTTCTGGGTCAAAAGGCAGCAGCTTTAATTTAGTTCTCATTCTATGCTGTTACAAACCCCACAGAGTGTCTCATATTTCTTATTGCATTTGAAAGTAATAGAAGAGTGTTAGTGGATATGATTGGAGGGTAAATGAAAGCTCTTTCATTGTAAAAATTCGATGTTCAAGGCATTTAGGAGCTTCTGTGAATTAAATGGCATGAAAGGTACATGAGAAATCTCAGCTTCTTGTCCTGAGAAAGTGGAAAAGCTTACAAAATTCAGGTGATAGCTTATCTGTTAACAAGGTGGCTTAGGTTGTACAGGCATTACTTTTTGCTTTTTGAAGATTTATATAGACTTTCTGCAAGGAATATCTTGCCTATATAATGGGAGTGTTTGTTTGGAGGGGGAAAATATTTGATAAAGTCATTATAAGACTAACTGAGATGTAAGTTCATTAAAAGGTAAGTAACCCCTAGTTTTGTACCTGGAGACAGGTACCTGTTACTTTTGAGATGGTGACAGCAGCTTTAGGAAGCAGAAGAGTTTGTTCTGTCAGTCAGCTGGAATAGAGAACATGCAATCCTCTAGGAATTACTCTCCCATTTATAACCTATAAAATCTTTAAATATCAGAGATAATTTGCAGTAAGCCAATTCCAGTGTTGGTGATTTTTATAATGCTGTGGCAAGCTTGGATTTTTCCCTTTTTGTTGGTTTAGGCCTGACTTTGTGTGACTGAATTTGTGACCAAATACAGGAGGATCCTTTTCTTTGGTAAAAAAATCAACAATAAATGCAACTAATAAAAGAAAGCTGCTCTGGAGAGCCATTCAAAATCAAGAGAATGTTTGGAATTTTTTTATTTCCCCTGTTTGCTTTGAAAGTCTATTATTTTAATACTGACTTTATGTTTGTAGAACCAGACAGCACTTCTGCCAGCAATTCACTTTAGCTAAGGACTCTTCACTGTGTTTGATATTCAGACCTGCATTTGACACTTTAGCAGTCTTTTATGTTGAGACGACATTTCCTCTGGCTTTTGCTTTTTTGTTCTATTGATTCCTTTAAGCATTTTATGTACTTTCCCTTCTTTTTGCTCCATGTGTGCAAACATTCTTTACTTTCTCATGAATTCATGTTGTATTTTAATCTGTGAAGGTGTTGGGGCATTTTTTTTACCTTTTCTTGGTTAGAGGCTTTTGAGTTTAAAAGGTTGTGCTGGTGTATTGATGTATTTCATAAAGGCTACTGAATACAAAGCTCAGCAGAAATCAGTGTAATTGCACTTTGGAACAGATTGCCAGAACATTGGTGTGTTGTAAACCCCGTGACTTCTCAGAGAGTGACCCAGTCCCATGACTCTATTGCAGCACTGTTACCTTAGGCTTCAGGTGATGGATTTCATATGCTAGTAAGTGGCTATGTGAAAATCTATTTACCTTTTGACTCCTTTTTTAAATCTGTTTTCATTCATACTGTTTTACAGAACACAATATAAAGGTCCTGTAGAACTTGGCAGTGTGACCCTTTCCTTCATTAATTATTCTTTGGAGTGCTGATGTTTAAATAATGCAGTTGTACAAAATAATGCAATGTAATTTAGGTTTTTATAGAGAAATCACCTAATTTTCCATTTCTCATGTCAGCCTCTATGCATTCAACATGTTTATAATGACCTTTTTTAGCAGCTGTTGCTGGATTTACCAGTAAGAATTTGATTGTATATATTTCATAATTAAGTAAATTAAATGGAATTTGGAATACTTCACTAATGGAAAAATCATGCAGTTCGTATTGAAAATTTGAAAAAAGAGAGGTTTCAGTAATGCCATGCTTTCACTTAACAACTTAATGCCTTTCTGCTCACCCAAAAGGCAAAAACTCAATGACAAATGATAGCACTGCAGTTTCCTCTTGCTTTATGTTGTGCCATTATCAGTATTTTATTCAAACTCACTGACATTTCTTGCATGGTGCAATAACCTCAGTCAGCAGGAAATGCACAAAATAAATAATTGTAAACTTCTCCATTAGCATGGCCTTGCTCAGTTCCCTGCAGGTGGAATAGGATGAGAAGAATTAACAGAGTCCCAGGCAAAGGCCCCAGAGCAATAATGATTCAGGGATATTAAATTAACAAGTAATTGCATTAAATTAAAGTCACAGTCCTGTCTTAATTCACAATGCATTTCTTACAGCTGAAGTGTGGCCTTCTGTGTTTCTCTTACTCTTGGGGAATGGAGCTTGAATAGATCATCACTACTCTCACTGTGGCTTTACCTTAGGAAGAGCTTCCCCCCCCCTCTAGCAAGCAGTGAAAGAAGCAATTGGGAGGGAAGGTGAAAGAAAACTTGTTCAAGATGAGTAATAGGATTCTGTTGGCTGTATTCATACTTACTACTTTTATGTCCTGGAGAAATAGAGACTTAGGAAATGACTTGATGTGTGTGATATTTATGCATTTACTGTACTCACTTGATAAATCAATGGCCACATAAAAATGAGAACAGTGAGAAAAGAGAGATGATGCAAAATGCACAAATAAGGAGCAGCTGATCTGTGAATCCCACAGTTATTGATGCTGGAGGATCCATGGGGTGAAGTGATTTTATTGCTGTCAGAAACATGGGAATGAACTAGAGTTAGTTTTCAGTCAATGACAAGATGGGTATTTGCAGGGAACGGGGCTTTGTATGTTCCTCTGCTCCTGGAAGTGCTTTGGTTTTAGCATGTGCCATATTCTTACTGAAGAATATCAGTAATGGCATCTTTATTTTTCAAATACTAGATATTTTTATAAGCTTTCTTTCTAAAGTAGAACATTAAAGTGAAAGAAAGGAACAATTTACTAAAATTCAGCAAGTAAAGGTGACCTACCTTTAAGAACTTTAGCAGTTTCTGCCCTGTACCTGGGAATGCTTCTATTGATGTATTTTGATGAAAAGCATGTCATGTTGGCTTTTTTAGATTTTTGGCAGAACATGCCAGGTTGACGCACTCAGGGTTATTTAAAAAAAAAACAAACCTAGGTATTTCTGTTTCTTGTGCTATGGTAAAAGTATTGCTGTACTAGTGAAGTCAAATGATACCTTGTGGAAGTTTAGTTTTGAAAATAATTTCCTCGTGGTTCTCTTTGCTGTCTTGTGTCTAAGACTGGGAACTAATCAGAGTTGCAGGTTCAAAATGTGCAGTGTGTGTGGCTGTACCTTGGATTTCTTCAGAGCTTACAACTGAAATGATGGGGTTTGCAATAAATGTACAAACAAAGAATGAGAAACTCTACATTTCAGTACCAGTGCAATTAATTCCCAGTTACTTCAGGGACTGGAGCTGGAATTTCTGAAGCTTGCATTTGCCATCTCCTAACTTTTGAAATGGGTATTTTGAATTTATGGGCATTCACTTACAGAAGTGATGTGGTTTCCTTTCCTTACCTTCACATCATGTAACGTTCTTTAAATTTTATGCAGTAAGTAAAAACTGCAGGAACACTATAAACTGAAACTTATAAAGATATATTTGAAGGTTTTGGTGTTACAACATAAATACAGCATCTGTGGCTCTAATATTTTCTTGAAAATTGGATTCAATTACCATGTGGGTTTTATCAGTTTCCAAATGTAATTATTTTCACCTGCCTTGAGGTGACTTAAACTACTTGATTTTGTTTAAAATTAAACAAACAAACGAATAAAAAGTCAAGCTGAGTCATACTTCAAGCTGTTAGCATTTAACAATCTTTTGGCAGCAGTGAGGCAGGGAAGAAAAAATTGATACACTGAAACTGAGGGTACAGCAGGCTTGTGTGATGAAATATCATCCAGAACTGTCAGCCCTGCAGGGCTTTCCTGCTAGGAACCCTGACCACCAGAGCAGAGCACAGAAACCCCATCATGGGGGGAACTACAGCCCTGCTTCTTCTTCCTTCAGCCTTGTTTCTTGTTCAGTGCCATGGACTTTGTCTATAAAAAACATGAAAAAGGCCTTTTGTGGGATTAGAAGAGCAGCCTGTCACTTCAGCTGCTGCAGAGATGAGTGATGAAAGTGAGCCTGAGTGTGCTTTACATTCAAAGGCTTAAGGGAATAATGACCAAAGTACATCTGCTAAGGTCACATAAAAGATGAAATTTCTGGTTTTGAACAATCCAGACAGTAGAAAGTGCACGGAATGGAATTACTTAACAGTGGATGATAAAGCCATGTACAACCACTCTGAAGGGCCAGAGATTAAATGTTCTGACCAAAAAGACACCAATTAAAGAGGGAAGAGAATATGAACATTCCTTAGAAGTAGGCATATTAATTGGTAATAACTCGACAAAAGTCACTGCTCTTACTCCAGCCCCACTTCTGTATCTGAGGCATTTCAGTGTCTCTGAGGAATAAAGGTGGCAAAATCTGGTGTGTGCTGTAGAATAATAAAAAACTGGGTGAAGGCTGGTTTAAAAAAAGCACTTTTAAGCTGATTTTGTTCTCACACTGAAACCTAGTTTTCTGAGGAGTTGGGGGCACAAGTTTTTATCCTCCCTCTTACTCCTCACTTTTTGTATGGCTGCTGAGGTTCAGAAGGATGTAGTGTTTTCCTGTATTTGCTGCTATATTTAAAGCTGCTTCCTATGGATTTTTAAGGCAGCCTTTCTTTCTTGCTTATAATAATATGTCTAGACTACCAAATCTTTCAGATATAAAAATCTTAGTGTTGCTCTTTTTGTATCTGTGAGATCCAGCTGAGTTAGATCCAAATGTTAGGCTGTGCTACAGTTCTTTAGAGCAGGCACAAGGGCACTTTGTGAACCTGGCATTGTACACAAATGTTCTTTCCAGACTAAAGGCCAACTTTTGAAAAAGTGATCCTTACTAAATGTAGCAAAACATGCACTTATGCTTTAATGTTGCTTAGATTTTTGACTTGAAGTTGTTTTCCAACTATCACCTTTGAAGTTGTTCCTCATCAGGATTAAGCAAAGCAGTGGGGATCCTTTTGCACAAGGTGTCAACAATTTCATTTCAACCCAAAATTGGGAGGTTTTTTTTCCTGTTGCTCCTTTAGAGATGAGAACCAGGGAGGTGAAATGTGGACACATCTGCAACGTGGCCTAACTGAGGTAACTTGGGAGCTGCTGGTCGTCCAGAGCCCAAGTTCTGAATCCCAGTCAGAGAGTTTATATTTGTAGTGACAGTGAGTGGTGGTTTTGCTAAGCTGGTGTTACACTTGGCTATAGTTAAAAACCCTGAGTACCTGCAAAATTACCACAAAAGGTATAAAATGTCAGCTTGAAAAAGGGATCTTCAGGAATGTAACTTTCTGTCCCAGGATGAACAGGGTATTTTCTTTCCTTCATGCTGATATATGTACATTAAAACATTGTCTGTAAGTTTTATGTGTAGACCTGTGTAGTCATTCCTGAACTCCTGAAGTAGCCTTGCTTAGTTCACTTAGAGTATGCTTTAAGGGCATATTTGATTAGAGAACACTTGTTTTAAGGAGAAAAAAGAAAAAAGACATGATGAGAGTTCAACAGTATGTTGAACGTGCCAGTACTCTAAATTCAGTTCCATAACTCCACATGTATAATAATTAAGAGCAAATTACTATTCTTCAGAGTAATTTTGGACAAAAGAAGATAACCTTAAGTCAGTGCAGAACATTTAGGCTGTTCTCTATTGACAGAAAATCAATTAGAATCTTTAATCATTTTTGTGCAGCTTTTGAATGGTAATGTGTAAATAAAACTGAGTTTGAATTGGGTACAGTGATGCCTTCGTGGCAGTGGTAAAAGAGTTGGACAAACTCATTTGTCCTGGGTTTATCTGTTGTGGAACAAAAGCAGTGATTGTAACTAGTAGCACCACACAAATCTGTTCCTGCAGTTTCAACAGCTGGTTTATGGAAACTGTGTAAAACTTTAATGTTAAAAATTAATTTTGTCACTTATTATTCTCCATGGGGATTCCATTGCTTTCTCATGGGAGAAGAATGGGGGTATAGAGCAGAGCTTCTCCTTAGGAACTAGACTCTCAAGGATAGGTTATTTTTTCTTTACAGCAGTATAGCTGCACCTTCTTTTTGTGTTTCTTCATCACTGGTGTTTTTCTTACCTCAGAATTGCACCCAGGAGGTAATTTTTGAAAATGGCAAAGCCCATTTCAAATCTCTGTGCTGTCATTGGTGACAGTGTCCCACAGACTCAAAAAGTGGCTTAAAAATGGAATCTTTGTCCTGCTTTAATTGTCATCTATATCTACTCTATCCTATAGGTCCTCTTTTCAGGGTGGAATGACCCCATGTGAATGGAATTCTCTTGAATTCTGCAACTGTGGTATCGTGTTTTCAATTTTCTTGTGTTTCATTCCATCGGGCCAATTCCTTTTTAATTTTCATTGCTTTTCTATCTGCTAAGCAAATTGCAGCAGGTAGTCCTTGATTTCCAAGCAGAGTGTTTTAACAGCAAAGCTTGCACCTATGGAAAAGCAGTGCCTGCTCACGAGTTGGTTTGCAAAATCTGAATTGTTTATTGACCAGCTCTGCATCCTGGCCCAGTGGCAGGTGAATTTATAATACTTTCATGCTAAGAAAACATATTATGTTTTGCACCTCTGGTTTCACTTCTACCAGCATCTGTCTGCTCCTTAATTTTTTTTTAAATACATTTTTATCCATGCTGGCAACATTTTCATGGTCATAGTGAGGTTTCAAGACTTTCCTTTTTTACACCTTCAAAGTCAGGAGTTAAGCTCTAAGGTAGCAGGAGATGTAAGGGTGGGGAAGGAGGCAAGGCAGAGTATTTTGGTTTGTACAAGATGCATTTTTTACCATATTTTAAGGGAACTTATGAATTTGCTGTGTTGTCCCAAGCAAGCATTTTGTGAAGCTCTAACTGTTCCCCAGTTGTCAGGATCAATTCTCTTAATTTGGTGGTTTTCAATGCATGTGCACTTTGGTATCATTAGAGTGGAGTCACTGAAATTGTGAAATAAAATTATTTCCTATTAGCACCTGCACAAGTGTCTGAGTTGAGAAAGAGCTACAAAGGCTGGGAAATGCTGTACTTGAATAACAGGTGTTTCCAGTGACCATGACTTATGGGTTTAATTTGGCAGGTTATGGATAAATGGGCTGAAAAATGTCACCTCAGTCCATGCTGAAAAGTGAATCAGTCTTTGCTTTCATGTGTATTTTTTTGTTTTAATTTTGTTTAAATCCACATCTGACATATTTTCATCTAAATAGCAAGAATGTGGTGCATGCAGAAGCACAGGAGTTTATATATAGTATGTAAGAAGGTATAAATAACTCTGCACTCTTGAAATAATTTTAACAGTAAAATTGATGCTTGGGTAGTGTATTTAACTTTTATTAGTCATACTTGTTAAATTTTTATAACTGTGGGAGAAGATACTTGCTTTCAATTATTGGAACATTTTCAAGAGTTTCAAATGTAAAAAGAAAATAATGAAAGATATACATTTACCTTTATGTAACTAATGTGTAGCTGTCAGTAACCTGTAGTTATTAGAAGTAAGTCAATATTGGTTATTTGCTAATCATTTTATGATTATGTTGTGATCATTTCAGTAGTGAAGGGCAGACAAAGGCAGCAACATTCATCTGCAGTTTGGTCTTTGGAGCACAAGTTGGAGTTGGAATTCTATGTTCTACATTGGAGCTGGTTTGTTATTAGTCTTGAACTTGTTGGAGAATCAATTTAATTTACATTCCAGGATTCATTATTTTCTCCTGCTCTGCAATGGCCAACTTCAATATTTCTTTAAAAAACCCCTGATTTTCTATAGAAAGTACAATAAATAAAGTTGTACAGTAAATTTTGAGAGCCTAAAGGTGTATATTAGTAAAATACATTTGTTCTTTTCTCAAGTGGTTTTTATATCTGTCAAAAAAAGCAATTAAGGAAAACCTAATGGAAATGGAGGAATGGCAATAATAATTCATACTGTTTATATGAATTTGATGGTAACAAAAAAACCCTAGAAAATACTGTTGAGGAATTGAATAGTCAGAATTTTTTTTCGGGTCAAAGGCTGAGGTTTTTCACCTTCTGTACCTCCTGGAGCTTGTTTTTTCATCTGTTTCTCCCCATAGATACTTATGGGTATTCTAATTTTTTGTTTATTTGTTTGGTTTTGGGTTTTCTAGTGAATGGAATATGGAAGTTGATTGATGAAATACCAGTGTAGAGCTCTGTTATATTCTAAGTACTAGCACATTTCCAAATGAGTTAGTAAAGAAGGGGAAGTAAAGCTGTTTCTCTAGGTTCCCTTTGCAATTACCTCTGAATAGGCTGTTAGAGTTTAGCACATTTTCAGTCTGTCTTAGTAACTACTTTAGTAACTGAATCAAATAAAAAAGTATCTGCCCTTTCATTAAAAGTATATTTCATAGTTTTATGGAGGGTTAATGCAGAAATTTAATGTTAGAGAGCACTGTGGCCACCTTTGAGAAGGATGGTGTTCTGATTGTGGTTTTATGAAATCTGAAATAATGAAATCACAGTCTGAGATAGGTAAAACTCTTTTACAGCTCAATAAATTAATTTTTTAAGTATTCTTGCATAAGTTTGATTTCCACTAATCATCAAGTTCGAGTGCTATACTGGCAGGAAAGAGATGCCTATTTCTGTCTTTTCTGAAAATGAAACTCCACAAAGCAAGATGAAAAGAGGGATTTTTGGCAAACTGATGCCTACATATGTGTGCAATTGTAAGTGGATTAACAAATTGCCTATAGAATATATAATATTTCTTAATGAGTCTTCTGAGTAAATCTGTGTTCAGTAATGTTGTGGACCTTAGGGATCACTTGGAATTTTTATGAAGTGCCAATTTTTAAACCCATTCATTCAGTCCTGGAATCATTACAACTGTTAAGCAAAGTATATTTGTGATTGTGAATAGAAATGTCACTAATGAATTCATTTAATGTAAAGGATATGCAAAGGCACCAAGTTTCAGATAACACATCCTTTATGATCCTACAGCTTTGCTGCTTTTAATTGTGAAATGGGTCAGAGGAAAAGGAGCAAATCAGTCTCTTAGGAAATTTGTTTTAAATCATGAACTTCATGTACTTTATGAAATAACGAATTTAAAGTAAGTACCACATTGAATGCATCAAAATTGCACACAAGTGATTTAAAAGACCTTCAGTTATTCATTTCCTCTTTTTATCCTTTAAGAGACAATTGATGTGTCTTCCACTGCTTTTTATCCAGAGGATGGCTTCCTCACAGTAATATAGTGTTTGTCCCACAAGTAATTGAATGTAGCCCACTGAAATGTAGACCTTTGCTAACATTTGTTAACACTGCAATTTGGACAGTTTCAAAGCTTTTAATGATGTTTCTGCAGTGGTGTGCTGTCCTCACCCAGCAGTCATGAAGCCTTTACGTAATCAAATCCAGAAGTTCACAAAGATAACTTTGTGGCAATGCTTTCTGTTCTCCCTGCATGCCATTGGGACAGCTCAGCCCACAAAATCACTCATCACAAAGCTGATTATCAAAACTACTCTTACTATGCAAGGAGTGCTGGTGTGATATATGTGTAATATGTAAAATTCACATTTCCTAAAGCTAATGAAATTGGAGGACCAAATGTGATGCCCTAGTTAAGTTTTTTGTGTATTGCAGCTTTGACAAGAAGAGGGTAAAGTCCATCATTTAATGTGTGTCTGAATTTTAGGGTGTAATAACTGCAAACTGTGGCTTGGAAAGATTTTGTTTTTCTCAATTACAAGAATGAAATATTTTATTTCAGGTGCTTTTAATGTTGTTTTTAGTCCATTAAGTAGATAGCCTGTTTTAAGAAAGCACAGAGAAATAATAAAGAGCAGCTGTGCATGCAATGAAATTAATAAAGCTTACCTGTGTAAGAAAATAACCATGTTTATAATGTTCCATTTCATTCAGTTTATGTAACAGATGTAGTTATTGCTATCCAAAGAACCTCTGTTGTGGCCATGGTGGTGTTACTGAATGACAGAATGATTTAGACTAGAAAGGACCAAAGAGGTTGTTCAGTCCAACCTGTTGTAGAAGATCCAGTTTTGAAGTTAGATCAGGTTGCTCTTCAAAAAATGCATTAAAATGCCCTTAAGAATTGGCTTTGAAATATCAAAGTCATGTCTAGTGAGGAGACTGCAAACTGTCCTGTCTATAGATGATTGGAAGTTTTATATTCCATTGCTTACTGAATCCAGATTGAATTTCTGATGCCTGCTCTAGCTATGGTGATGCACCTTCTTGGCTATTCTGTAGTATAGACTGGAAATAGCTTTGTGATAGGAAGTGTAAATATGGGAGTATTTAATGTGAGTCAGTATTAAAAGCCAGTCAAATCAATTGCTTGTTCCATTTCCAATATTGACTTTTCAAACTTTAAGATGCTCAGGATGAAATGTGTTGCCTCAAACCGTCCAAAATTAGTGCTGTCATTCTCTGCAAAGTCCCAAGATTGCAAAATTAAATGAGGAAACTGTCATGTAACAGAAGTTTAAAATACTAATTAAAAGCATGAAAACCAGTGTTTTTTATCTTGGCATTTTTGCTAAGCATTACCTGCTTGCTGTGAAAACACTGCAATTTACTAGTGATTTTTGGATGAAAAATATAAGCAAAAGTTGAAATTCTGGGAATTCTGATGCTGGGAACTGTTGGGGGAATGTGTGCAGAAGCTCCTCCTTGAATTTGTGAATAATTGCTATTTCCAGCTGGGTTTGCAGTGAATAATAAAATCAATAAGAGGGGAGAGCTGTCCTTGTTAGGTGCCTTGGGTTTGTGCTTTCTGTCTGAGTGGAGCAGCATTTCTGGCATAAATGGGAGAGTCAAGAGCAAATTAGGAAAACACTGTAATAAAAAACAAAAAAACAAAAAAACAAAAAAAACCAAAAAAACAAAAAAAAACCAAAAAACTGCTCATGTCACTGTGTGCTGTGAGTGCTTCTATGGGTCTCTGAAAGCAGAGAGATAAATCAAAATTTGAAAGCTGTTGACTATGAAACATGCAGAGAGACCTTTCTTTTTCTAGAATTCATCCACAGTTTAAATACTTTGATACATTTCCAAGGCATTTTAAAAAATATTTTCTTATTAACTCTTGAAGGCTTCAGTCTGAAATCTCCTGTCTTCAGGCAGGACCAAACCTGCTGCTGACTTCCAGCTTGATTTGCCATTTTGAGGATTATCCACTGAAATGTTCAGTTGATATTTTAGGGCTCAGTAAAGCTAATTAGAGATGTGTAGCCCAGGCACAGAAACTAATACAGCTGCATAAATGTATATGATGGTTAAAGACTTGTACAGAACTCTGAACTGCTACTTCTTACCTGTTCCAAAAAATAGAGTAATCAATAATAATGAAGGATGGAGAGGAGATAGTATAAACAACTTAAGCAGGAAGCCCAAGAGACAGCAGAATTTTGCATTTGAAGACGGTTGCAATACCTTTTCATACTCCTTTCAGCAGGACCATCATGAAAATATTGTGAAGATAAAAGGCCTTCTCCAAGGGATTGAATATGAATGGATATTAAAAGGGATAGAAAAAAAAAAGCCAAAGTTAACAACTTGCTCATTTGGGACAGAACCTGTATTTCTATCAATAAATTTGGTCAGGGTCTGAAACAATCAAAGAAAATACCAATGTAAAAATCATCTAATAGTATAACAGAGGAGATGGTGTGAGGTCATGGCAAGCTCATGAGGGATGAGAACATAGTGACAAAAAAAGCAAATTCAGCTGAAGTTTTCTGAATTAGCAAAACCTACCGTGAAGGAGGAAATAGTGCTTTTGGAAGTGATTGAAGCTTCCCTGCTTTAATGTAATTAAGAGACAATTGGAGTTAATGTTATTAGGAATAGAGTAGAATAACTTTCAGAAGCACGTTTTAGAAAGGATGGCCAAAAAGCCAAGTTGAGTTTCTTCAACCTTTACTTAAATTTGTGGTAGTGGAGAGCAAGCTTGTGCATGTCAGGCACTGAGCTGCTTCTAAAGGCACATCACCCCTGTGCTGAGCAGAGCTGGGGCTTGTCCTGGGGGCCTGCTGCTGAGGCTCAAAGCTGAGACAGAACTGCTTCAAAGGGCAGTTGGGTTTGAGTGAGGCAGTAATGAAGAGTCTCTAATGAAGTGCAGCTATTAATTACTTTTACATGCCTGCATGTAGGGGTTCATAGGAGGCATGAAACTCAGTGTTTGGAAAGCATTTCATAGGCAGCTATCCCTGCTGCCTCCCTGGGTGAGGGAGAGGCCTTTGAGTGTGAATTATTAATAGTTTATGAACAGCTCAGTCAAGCACAGCTCTCATTTGCATCTCTACTGCTAACGAGGCATTTGCAGTTTCAGATCAAGAGAAAGTGGTCAGAAAGCCAGGGAGGGAGTAGAATCCTTGGGAGTCCTTGGAGACATTTTCCTCCTTGGGTGAAGGAGGGACAGTGGGGACAGCAGGGCAGGACAAAGGGTCCCAGGCCAGGGCTCTGATGGCTTTACTAGTTCTGTATTCTGTTCAGCTAAAATGAAATCTGTTAGCCAAACACCACACTGGTAGAGACATAAAGCTGTGTTGTAGCAGAAGCTGTCTACAAAGGCAAATACAGATGTGTAGTTTAATATAAGTTGTGCTTAGAGGAGAAAAAAAATATGGCTAATCTAAAGAGGGCTTTTCTGAAGCAATATTTTATTTAGAATTGGGGAGGAAAATGATGGATTGAGCACCTCAGAGCGAGAAGTTAAAAATACCTCCTTCCTCCTGCCCCTCAAGCCTCCTTTTCCTCAGCAGCCTTTTTAGGCATAGCAGCCATGCAATTAATTGAAGTTCACTAGGAGCCTGTAATGAAAAGTCTAACATCATGTAGCTGCTTTCATTAATAATATCATTGTCTTTTGTCAACTTAAATAGCAATTGGGTTTATCCAGCTGGAAAAAGTTAGACAAAGACAGATAGACAGGCAAGTCTGTGTACTGTCAATTGACTTTAAAAGAAATGCAGGTTTGCTTTTTAAAATATATCAAAGCTGACATTTTACTCACTTTTTGGGTTCACTTTTCCAACTCTGTATGTGTATGCTGCCAGAAGTGGGCTAATGGAATGAAAAGGTAGCTCTGGAGGACCACAGATGTCACTTAATGGGGGCTATTGGTTTTATCTTACTGCAAAGATAAATATCTTAAAAACCTAAAAGAGCTAAAAATGAAAGGGGAAATTGAGGTCATATTTAATATAGTTGGCAAAAAGTTTAAGCAAGCATTTTATTTTTTTTTTGATTAGTGATTCTGTAAAATTTATATCTACAACAGGATTTTGAATGTCATCCTGTTAATTAGGGTGTTAGTATAATTTTAATCTAACTGTGCAGTGATAAATAATGTCAGCATGCATGCCAGTGCATCCCTTGGCAATGAGAACTTCCCAGGGAAGTGTGTTTGAGAGTTACTGGGGGATGAGGAGTGCTGGTTAAATGCTGATCACTGGAGCAAAGCCAATCCATCATTATTATGCCCCAAGCAGGCATTGTGTTATTGAAAGTCTTGGTTACCTTTGTTTCCCCAGGCTGAAATTATTCTGTAAGTCATTTTAGCGTTAATTATTCAATAATGATATTGAAAACGTACTTTGCAATCACCCGGGTGTGTTCCATCATTGTGGGTTTGTGCTTCATTAAATAGTAATTGCCTGGAAGCAAATGATCATCAGGTGTCAGTCTCCACAAAGATGCATCAGTTTGCTCTTCACTGCCAGATTAGGAAGTGACTGGGAATTATTTTCATTGTTTCCTCTTTTTTTTTTTTGGCTGATAGTGTTTGATGAAATTAAATGACAGCCATTTAATAGCAGTGTTCAGTTATAATCTGGAAGGGAGCAAGGGAGGGATTGCTGTGCTGATGGCTCCAGTGTGGTGGTTGTAGTTCTGTTCCCTGGTGTTCAGGTTTTTGTGTGTGTGGGATGGTAACACATCTTGGGTGGTGATGCTGGTGGTGAGCATTTGCAACTCTTGAAAGGGACAGAAGGTTCTTGAAACAAGCCTTTTTAAAGAGAGTTTAATCTAAGTGTGAGCTTGTTTGGAGCAGTTTCTCAGCAGCAGTCACAGGCGCAAAGGGGAGGCAGGTCCCAGTGATGTGTTTGGTGAAAATCAATGTTTTCAACAGTGATGAAGATCAACACACTGATAGAACCAAATTATTTTGAGGTAAAACAGTGGAATGAGTATCAAGGGAACCATGAACTAAAATCATAGAACGGTTCAGGCTGGAAGGGACTTTAAAGTCCATCCAGTTCCAGCGCCTGCCATGGTCAGGGCCACCTTCCACTAGACCAGGTTGCTCCAAATCCCATCCAGTCTGGCATTAATTAGGATGATCTCAAGGCATTTCTGAATGAATATGGTACAGAGCAGCCAGGAATCATGAAGCTTGTTTGTCACTTGCCTCCTGGGCAGATGTTCTGTGCAGTTAAGGAAGTGATCAGGTTTCCTTTTCGTCATTTGATAGTTCTGCAGTTCCTGGGCAGAATTCCTGCCTGCCTTATTGTTTTTACGTAAGGAATCAACCTGACTTTGGGGCTACTCCTTCCTGAGTGCCATTATGCTTCCACTGCATATAAGTTTTGTCTTCAGGAGCTTTTCTTTGCCCCATAATTTACTTGGTTGAGTGTACGGAATTAGTAGAGTAAAAGCCCTCACAAATCCTTGTCTGTGCGGAGCTGTGGGAACTGTCACTCTATTATCCCCAAGAAGAGATAATTCTTAGTTCAAAATATGCAAATAATCACAGTCAAAATAGCACTTTCCAAAGGGGCACAGTAAAACTGACAACATTTTTTTTTTCTTGCTCACTGAATAGTATTCAGATGCTTTGTAGTAACAAAATTAATGTTTATTAATAGCCTGTCAGGGGAAATGGTACTGACTAGGATGGGAAGCAATAGGGACTGTGAGATGTTGACTTCACTGGAGTATGAACTGCTGCCTGTCTTAGATTAATTTGCAGTGGGAGGAACATCAAACAAGTGTCTGTGTTTGACCCAGCTCAGATGTGCAGTAGAGAGAAAAATCTGCAAGAACTGGGGAAGCTGATGTCCCTGTTGATAAAGGCTTTTATTATTAATTTTTTTAAACATTATTTATCTTCAGGGTTGCAGTAAGGGAAGGATGTCTCAGCTGCAGAAGAACACAAGGGTAGATGTGCCTTTGGTTTGGAATAAATTTGGTTTTTTCATATGGTATCTTGCCTATGGTAAGCACAAATTTGCTTTGAAAGATATTATGACAGTGACCAAATTTTGTAAAACCAAAGACACTGTGTCTTGCTGAAGTTAAGGAGTATATAGTGTCTTCTGATAGTTCTGTTCTATCCAGAATGTTGGAAAATCTCTTTTTCATCTCAATAGGTGAATGACAAGCAAACATTGTACTTTGCAGTATGGATATTTATCCTTATTAAATAGTACTGCTTCTGAAAAAAACAGTGAAAATAATATTTTAAAATAAAATCAGAATGATAATAATGTTCTTAAAATTATTAAGAACAGTCAAAGTTTTCCTTTGATACTTGCTTACAGAAGTATTGCAAGAATGCACAGAAGTGGAAATATTTCTGATTTCTCTGTTAGGAGTATTGGAAACAGGAGCAGAGATGGTCCATGTGTGTCATTTCTGCAGGAATTTGCTTGTGGCAGTTGTGGTGCACTGCAGACTATTTCTCTTGCTCCAGAAATGAAAACTTTGGGTTGGGGAGATGCTCAGTTCCAGGGTGAGCCCTTGGTGGGAGTGGTGTCCCTGGAGCTGGGTGTGAATTTTGGGCAAGCTGGGTCCTGCAGCTCCTCACTTAGACACTTTTGACTCTTCTTATGACTGTTTTAGAATGCTCATAGTTTTGCTCATGAGAGAATTACTGGTTTTGAAAGGCTTAAATGCTGTCAGTAAAAGTGCTGTGACAACACCCCAAAACCATTATTTTTGTCTTCACTGTGGGGTGCCACTGGAGATTATTAATATGGCTAATAATAATCACAGGAGTAACTTGCATTCCTTTCAGGATGCAGATTAAATCTTGATTAATCCCTTGATGATTGAACAAAGTCCACCTGGAAGAAGCAAGTGGTTCTGTTCTTGCAAACTGTTGTTATATGCATGAAACTTGAAAGGGAGTTGTGGGCACATTTAGCTTTGGATGCTCAATTTTGCTGCTTCAGTAATTTCAATTCAGGGTTGTTTTGATTTGAGTTTTTCTTTTCTTTGCACTGTGGAATATGAATCTCATTCTACTCTGTTCACCACACAATGACAAGATGTTAGAAAATGGAAGTGAAAAAGTGTTGCTTTAGCCATGCTTTCATTCTCTGGCACTCACTGTGCCTGAGGTATGTATTTCCAAAATTCCCTTGTGAAATGTAATATCCAGACAGCAGGATCTTACAGCTGCAGGACAGGTGTGGTGGTGTCAATCTGTACTTGTAGTGATGCCAGAGCGCCCTTTTAGGCAAAAATATCCACATATTACATGTGTGGCCAAACTAAATGTTCCTGCATGGCACACTTCCAAATTATTTCGAGTATAGTGACTGGTCCCGAGGTGCAGTGAGCTGCTTAAAGTAGTTACTGTAATTGTAGCTTTTGATCTATGGCATTTATTGATGCATTTTCTGTTTCTTTATCTCCTATCAGTGACTCTGGGTGATGCATCAACTATCTAAATTCAGAGCTTTTCACTAAAAATGATTGGCTTTCTTTTGTGAAAGAGCTTGGAAAAAAGAATTTCTACAGCAAAAGTAGAAGGAACTTCTATGTTTCACTTTTGATTAAACACTTTATTTTTGTAATGTACTTTGTAGTTATGTAAGTTTTAACCACATCTTTATACAACCCCTGTGATAATAAACAAGTGAAAAACTGCTAGAATTTCTCTATGTGCATTAAGAAACATTCAAAGAAGATGAGCATTGCACTTGTATTGATAATCTATAATCTGAACTCATCAATGTTTCACATTTTTGTTTCTGACACTTTAAAGACTGAGAATTTCATTAAAATCAATGCAGACTGAAATACCAAATCTGTGTTGGAATAAAGCAAGTTTATCACAAGTGCAGTTTTTTTCTTTCTCCAATACCTTTTGTTAACATTTTGCTCTTCTCAAATTGAGGGGGCACATTGGAAAAAAAAAAATTTAAGAATGATTTCTAAATGTTGTCTCTGACCTTTCCTGAAAAGCTTTTGAAAAAGAAAGCATCTGTATCTCCTGTACTCAGGTGCTTAATGTACTCAGAGAACTATCCAGAAAGCTGGGATGGTGAGATCATAACAGCAATAATGACTAAAATACATGCAAGTTGCTTAATGGCAACTTTTTGATGCTTTTATTATTTTCCTTTTTTGGGTAAAATCCTCAACAATATTTTCATCACAGTTTAAAGCAAAAAGGCTTGATTGGAGTGTAGGCTTTTTGAAATACCTGGGGAGAGAGCAGTAAGTGCTACATTAGGCTTTCACTTAAGGGATTGCAGCAGATCTCTCTAAGGTTGCACAGTATTGTTTTCCACTTAAAGCAGAATCAGACCTTCAGTGTAAATATGCAATCCCAGCAGTTCCCTACCTTTCCAGATCATTAAGAGAAATCCCATGCAGGATGACAGATCTGTAGCCTTTGGGAACAAGGCTTAGGGGGCATTGTGCCTTGTCTGTACTGTCTGTTCTCCTCTTCCCACAGCCACTGAATTTGGCAGCTTCAGCTGGATTTGAAAGGCAGACTGAGATTTTGTTCAGAAAAAGTGATTGACTCTAAGAACAATACACCAAAGCATTCCTCTGCTGAGCCCACAGGCTGTCAGGTTCCAGAATTCCACAGTCTGCTTCTGAGCAGCAGTGCCCCACAAATGCTGATGGGACTGGACATGATGAGGGGACAAGATTAGAGATTAGAAATATGAGATTTTCGTGGAATATTGGATATTGGGAAGAGATGCTTCCCTATGAGGGTGGGGAGGCCCTGGCACAGGGTGCCCAGAGAAGCTGTGGCTGCCCCTGGATCCCTGGAAGTGTCCCAGGCCAGGCTGGACAGGGCTTGGAGCAGCTGGGACAATGGGAGGTGTCCCTGCCATGGCAGGGGGTGAAATGAGATGAGTTGTAAGTTTCCTTCCTGCCCAAGACATTTTGTGATTCTTTGTCAAGGATAAAAGGGATTAATATACCTGTTTCGCTTTGTGTTGGATTTTCTCATTTTACTGTTTTTTATTTTTTCTTCAATAAAAGAAGAAATGCTTGTAATAACAAAGGAAAACTGCTAGCATATTTTGTCTCTGAAATTACTCAGCCTGTTTTTAATTGGGTGGATTTTAAGTCCACTTTGACCTTTTAAAAAGGATTTTCCATAGAAGGTTGTGTCTTAGCTTCATATTTGGGATTATAGTTTAGAAATCCAGTATTTCAAAAATGGTAATAAAATGCTAATTGTAATGCAGAGAGGTATGAAAGATATAAATAATTGAGGTGTTGCTGGTCAGTAGGGTTTGTTGCTGACCTCATGCATTTATATTTTGGCTGTATGTAAAAAGTCAGAAGTTTTTTATGGATTCAACTTATTGCATGTCTATTAGGTTGTTTAATGAACCATTATTAAAAAACAAAAGCTTGAACCACTTAAAAAGTCCCACAAAAATATTTATATTTAAGATGGACAATAGAGTTTATTTGCACCAAAAAAAAAAAAAATTGCCTTTTCAACCTTCTGGAACTCTTGGTCTTAAGCAAACTGATGATTTTAAGATACAGCTTTACACAAATAACCTCTTCTTAAAACCAAACAATTTGGCCATCTTGATGTACATCAATTGTGTGCTCCATTAGGTGGCACTTTTTGTAGGGAAGGCTACATAAATCAGGAGTGTCTTCCCCAGAAGAAATTAAGCTATGAAGTTTTATTGCTTTTTATTACTAAGCTTATCACGGTATAATATTGTTTAATGAAATGTGACAGGCTTTGCTAGAAGAAATATAGTGAATACAACAGCTTTTTTTGCATTTAACAAGATAAGGTGCCAGTGTTTTATTTTCAGGATACAAAATGATTGTTTAGTTTGGACACAGATGCAGAAATCCATCATAATGTATACATGTATATTTTTACAGCCATCTGGTAACCTTGTCATGATTTCTTTCATAGATCTTCAGAATGAGTTTCCTTTCCTTTTTTTTTTTTTTTTTTTTTTTAAGAGAAAAAAATTCCCAGTTTAAAAAGATCCATTTTAAATTTTGTATATACATTGGGAATAAAACTGATTTTGTTTTACTGTGTCCATTCACCCTGCCAAGGAAAGTACTTTTGGTGTCCTAGATCCCAAAACATTGCCAAAAGGCTTTTCCTTTTCTCAAACTTTAAATATCTTCATTAGATGCATTACTAAATATATATATATATATATATGTATTTATAGTGCTTAATCACTTATTTTTAACAACCTTAATTAATTTGGGGGTTTTTGCTTTTGTGGTTTTCTTAATTTTTAATTTGAACATCATCTATTTATCCAATATTTTTGCCAACCCCTTGTCCAGAACTGATTCGTATAGTAAATTCCTTGGTCAATTTTTTCTTGCAGATACTCATACTGGTGCATATTTAGAATTGGGCCCTTAAACAATATTGTGCAGTATCAAAGGGGTGGGGTGCCTTGGGTTTTGGAACACATTGAGCCAAGTAACTGTTTTGCAGCAAATATTCCAGTCATTCTACATGGCTGGAATGGCATTTAAAATACAAATTTCCTGTACTTAGTGTTTCAGAATTTATATCTCAGTCAGTGCTTTTGACTGAAATGAACTTTCTGCTCAGAGTCTTGTGTTAAGGTGGTCAAGATAAAATGTCACTTGTTATGGTTATTTATGTCTGCAAAATACAAGTGGTTAGGAATTTCCTGGTGCTTTTAGTAATTCTCTGAGTGACAGGTGGTCTGAGATTAACCTAATGGAAACTTCTGCTATTAATACATGTGTGGAGTGTTTTTAAGAACTCTAAGTGCATACAGCTGCTCACTGTAATGCAAACTTAAAGTCATAAACTTGTGTTATTTTAATTGGCTGGTTCTGAAATAAAGAAGTACTAAATTAGCAGAGGTTATTTCTTTAAATGAGAAAGAAAATGCCAGACTGTTTACAGCAAGAGTAGGATCTCTTTAAAATGGTAGCATAAAGAAAATCTTTCACCCTTTTTCTTTTTTAGTCTCATTCTCTGTCTAGTCGAGATCATAAACTTTAATGCCACTTTCACCTGCTACAAAATACAGATCTTCCTTTGGGTATGAAAAAGCAAAGGGGGAAACAAACCCAGCCCAAAAGGCTCAGTGCTGAGAACAATATTCTTTCAAGTTCAGTCATAGAGCCTTCAGAGCTGAGCTGACTTTCTCAGAACCATTGGGAAGCTGTTTCATCCTTGGCCTTTTTTTCCAGGCTGTGTTCAGACAGTTTCCTGTGATCCACTTAGGGCATGTCAGGGGAGAGATGTTTTCACTAAGTACCTCTGACCATTGAGGCCCATTTTTATCTATGGTTTATAGAGCTGCTTTGTGCTTCACCTGATCAAATCATCTCACCCTCTGGAGTCTGGAGGTTATTTAAGTAATTGGACATTATTTCCTCACCTGTGTCTGAGGATCTTGGCTAATTGGAATACAGTTGCTGGTGCATGTCTGATGTTAGTGTTTGTGCCAGTGATGTAAAAATAGAATCACTTCCTGCTTTTAATTTTGTATATGTTCTTTGTCCTTCTGTGTAGTAAAAAATGAAGAATATACAGTATTTTAGGCTTTGCTGTGATATTTTGTATGGCTTCAGTGGTGCTTCTCAGCAGTGGAAGTTCATCGGTTTGCAAAGTAATCAATGTGTGCAATATAAATATAACTGTTGTTACTTTATAACTGAGCCTCTCAAACACTGTTCTGTTTCAATAACTCTCTGCAGGGAATAATTGTCACAGAGGGGTCTCATTTCCCAGTACAACTTAGAAAATAAGTGAGGTGTTAGGCTGGAAAGCCTCCAGGCAAGGAGAGATTGTCATTGTTGACTGTGTTCATCTATTGTATGTACAAGGTTGCAGGCAGCTGCCCTGATCACTCCTCAGTCGTTTTGTTGTGATTTTTTGTGCTTTTTTAGATCCTGAATGGTCTTAGTGATTTGAGGTTTCCTTTACATTTAACACAGAATGCTGAAGGAGTCGATAAAATAACTTTGAGATGGCAGAACCAGAAGAATTTTCTGTGAATTGCCACAGGACTTTGCACTTTTTATTGCATTACTTGCTTCATTTGCTCTTCTCCTTCATGTAATTCCTAACGCCTGCTGGGTAGGAAAGAATGCAGAACAAGAAACTTCTTCCATTCCATCTTGCCTTAATATTTTACTTCATTTATAGTTTCACAGCAGCACATTTGTTGAGAATTAGGAGGTAAGAGTTAAGAAAGTGCTTGGACTGCTTTGCTTTAATGTAAAGTATTTGCTACAGCTCGAATCAGGATCTCTGAAACATGAATGCTCTTCCTTTTGGAATTTGGAGAAGTTATTCTGGGAGACACATAATTCATTGTGGTCCCTGAAAAAGGTGGTTGGGTTTTTTTCTGTTCTGCATAAAAGTTTCTGATTCATTAGTGTTAAAAAAATATTATCTTAATCTAAATCTTGTCATCACTGTCTTGAAGTGGGAAGATTCATGCTTAAGTCTATATTTAATTCCAAATTATTACTTTTTTAAAAAGAGCCAGAAGCCACTAATTTGCTCTTATGAGAAACATTGGTTTGTCTTTTTCTTGAGGTCCAAGTGTGGTTTGTGCATCTGTGGCTGGTGGAATTGAGTTCTGCTCTCACCATTTTGGGGTTCTGTGTGATCTGTGTAATTAAACTGTGTATTATGATCCAAATACTGCTCAGTGTCCAATATTGAATATTCTGTGCCTCAGAGGAGCTGATGTTTTTTGGTGTGTGGCCATATGAAGCTTTGCAATACAGTTGCATAAAAATAATTTTGATTTCTAAGCTGTTTAATTTACCTGCTTGCAGATAAAACTAATCATTCTGTCTTCTATCTGGCTGTCACGTTTTTCTCTGTTGGGGGGGGGGGGGTAGATGCTGGTAGGGGTTTAGGTGTTTTGCTTTGGGTTTTTTGTGTTACTCAGTTTCCTTTTTTCTTTTCCCTTTCCCTTCCTTTTCTCTTTCCCTTCCTTTTTCCTTTCCTTTCCTTTCCCTTCCTTTTTCCTTTCCCTTCCTTTTTCCTTTCCCTTCCTTTTTCCTTTCCCTTCCCTTCCCTTCCCTTCCCTTCCCTTCCCTTCCCTTCCCTTCCCTTCCCTTCCCTTCCCTTCCCTTCCTCCCTTCCCTTCCCTTCCCTTCCCTTCCCCTTCCCTTCCCTTCCCTTCCCTTCCCTTCCCTTCCCTTCCCTTCCCTTCCCTTCCCTTCCCTTCCCTTCCCTTCCCTTCCCTTCCCTTCCCTTCCCTTCCCTTCCCTTCCCTTCCCTTCCCTTCCCTTCCCTTCCCTTCCCTTCCCTTCCCTTCCCTTCCCTTCCCTTCCCTTCCCTTCCCTTCTTTTCACTGTTTATTATTGAGATGTAATACAGATCTTTTTACAGAACATGTAAGCAAAAACACTGGAGAGGCTGAATTGTTCTTTCTGCACAAATGTGAGACTGCAGCACTCTTGCTTCATTTGCTAATGAAACTTTGAAGGCATTTACCTGTCAGGAGAGAAAGACTCATACCAATGAGTTTTCTACTGAGCCAGGATTGTTGTCTTTTTAGTCCAAATACATTTATTTTTAATGCAGACTGCAGTATGTCTAGGGAGGAGAACATTGCTAGCAGGAGAGGTGTAGAAATGAGATTGTCAACTTTCTAATGTGTCCTTACTTGCAAGTTTTCAACATCTGACCAAAGTATGCTGTGAATCAAACAAAAATCAAATTATAGCAGCATACCTATTGTCTCCTGCCCTGATGTACTGCAAGGAAACAAAGTAAGGGAGAAATAAAATCTCATTTTTATTGCAGGAAAGTCAGCACTTGAAGGACAGTGCTTCTAGTTGAATGCAAGGAGTGGAGATTGGAGGAATATTTCTGTAGACAAATTCAATATGTTGAGACATTTAAGTGTAATGAAATTTGAGATAAAGTTCTGTGATTTTTATTGATGAAATACTTAGCTTTCTACAGGAATGCAATATTACCTTGGGATGTTTGCACTGCTATATAAAACATTCTGAAATGTTTGAAAGTATGATTTATAAGAAAAACTGTTTTGTTTGGCAGACCGGCTTTTTTAATATGCAGTGAAACCATATTACAAATTAGGCTTTCAACTTCTTTATTAGTTACTGCTTTGGAACTGTTTTGACAGAGTTATCTAGATTTTTATGAAAATTAGAGCTACTTGTCCAATTCCTTATGCTTCATAGAGACTATCAAAATATTCTGTGTGAACTGTGTAGAACTTGATGTCCCCAAGGGAAACTTGTAAAAGCATCTAGTAGTGAATCAAGAGATTTCACTGAATGCTTTGTAGTTCAGAAGCTGAAGGAGGACTTCCAGATGGTGGTAGTAGGCACAGCAAAATCTCCAGCTGCTTTATTTTTTACAGATGATTGGAAAAATGGGGTTTTTAAACTTTTGGCATGGTTTCCAACCTGCAGATCTGGAGGAAGGGCAGAAAAAATCTTAAATTCCTTTGAAGAGCCATTTTAACTGATTGGGGTTTAGATAGAGATTGCATTAATAGGAATGAATACTGGTTTTATTTGTGCAAGTTCATGTATTATTTTCTCAATTGTGAAGGTGCAAAAGAAAGAGATTTCTATCATTAGGGTTTTTAACATAGAGGAGGGAGAAATGGCAGCTCTGAGGGTCAGCATTTACAACCTTTCTGTTTGGTTCATGGCTATGTTGGAATTTGGGCTCTGACAGTGCTCAGGGTTACTGTGTGAAGTCTCTCTGCTAATTAGTGCTGTTTCCAAGTTGTGGAAGTTTCTTGGCTATAACTGGTGATAAATACCATTATTCTGAGCTGAACACATATCTAAGATTTATTAATAAAAGCCAAAAAAAACTCAAAAGCACTGCAGAAGAAACTTTGACCAGATTTACCTTATGGCATTGAAAATCAGCAATAGGATATGAAATGAGCTGTGACAGAAACTCCTAAAAAAGACAGCTCAATTGAATTACTTGGGAACCTGGATGCAAGTGGAAATACAATCAGTTGAAACATCATTTCATGTTGAGGTGGTGGCCCAGAGAGACAGCAGAGCCCCCAGGGATTTAGGAGATTCCTGTTCTAGATAAGCTTGCTGTGAGCAGAGGCTTGGGCTGGGTGTTCTCCAGGGTGCCCTTCCAACCTCAGATCAACAGATCCCCCTGAACTTGACCATAAAAGAATTGCTATTCATCAGTCCAGGAAGCCTCCTACAAGATCTTTATTCAAATTTGAAAGTGAGCTTGAGGCTGTACTTGAAAGCTACATGAGTCAGTTCAGGCCTTTGATAGTTTTCCATCAAAATACATTAATGCATCAGAGTACATTAATATATTAATAAAGATGCTGTTAATTCTCCTGTCCTATAATTGATACTGACTGCAAGTCTTAAACACACTAATTTGACACTGTGTTTTTGCTGTGGAACATACTCGTGTTTTAAATCCTCAAACCAAGCGGAAAACCTAATTAATACACAGAATGTGTGTGAGCTTAATGCACTTGGTAATCTTCCTGAGTTCTCACAGTAAGGGTGTAAATACAGCTAAGAAATCTTTCCATGGCAGGGAACAGGATTCACAAAATACTTTAAGGGGAAATATTCATCCTAAAATACCCAAACTGCAGTTCTCTTTGGAAGAGCTGAAAATGAGGGAGGAAATTTTATTTTTTTGCATTGTTAAGTACTGTGCAGATGAAGTCATTAAAGTATCTGCAATAACAGCTTTATTTTAAGTAGAAGTTATCCTCCAAGTGGAATTTAATGAACAAATATTTTATTAGAATTCAATCTCTGATTCTTTCCTTTGTTTAGCATGAAAAAGGCAAACCTTTGACAATCTTTGAGTTTGTTGCTATGATTTAGTATGGAGAAAATGGATATTTAGGTTAGGCAAGGTGAGGGGGCATCTGGTTAGCTCTGCATTTTGGATACAAAATACTGTATGAAATACTCCTTCTCTCATTTAATGATGGGTTATTATAATGAAAAAGAAGTTTGTCAGCTAACTGGCTACACAAGTGGGGCTCCCAGGGGATAGTTTTGCTTCAGATACAGAAAAATGAGGTGTTCTGCAGTTCAAGGCTGAGTTGAGTTCAGGTTGAGTCCCACAGAATTACTCCCTCCTGACTAAGGCAGCTTTGAGAAGAATTGCTGAACTCTGGAGGTCCCACTGCCGAGGCAAGAACTTACTCTGTTCATGACCCTCTCAGCAAGTTCAGGCATGGATGAACAGATTGTCTTTTACAGCTCCCACTGAGCAAGGAAAATCAATTAGGAGTTTAAATAGATCCAAGGAACTGCTTAATATTTCTGTGAAGGCATGTTTTCCCTAACTGGGAATGAGGTATCCAGCCATTTCTTGCTGAATGGGAAATGCTCATTTCTTGTCAAGGTACCACACTTTGAGAAATATTTCACTTGAGTTACATGTAATCATTATTATTTTTAGCTTTGGGAGGATGAGGTGACTGAGATCAGAATTTTGTGCTGATTGGGTTATCATATAATCCATGCATTTTGTGACAGATCTACTTTTACCTTCCAAAAGCATTCCAGTTCTGTTTCAGCAGACAAATCCACATAGTGATGTGCTGAACCTAACTTCTCTCAGCCAGGCTCAGTCAGGTTTCCTCGATGTTCTCCTGCATCAGGAGTTCATATTTCATCTGAAGCATGAGGCAGGGAGGGGAAAGCCAGCTGTGCAAAGCTGCAGCCTCAGCCAGGAGCTATTGGAGCTGTTGAATGTCTGACTCTGGTGGAGTTAGGATTAAATAAGGCTCTCAAGATGCATCAGTTCTGCTTGACCAGCCTGTGCAGGTCCATTATCTCACTGGTGTGCTGGATTGAGAGAGTTCTTCTGGGTGCCTGCCTTGTGTTGATAAAGTGTCTGGAGGATTTGTGGAAGTTTGATACAAATCTCTGAGCCCCAGAAAATTAATGTGATGCTGGTATCTGAACACTGGGAATTCACTTTCCTTTTACAATAAAAGGAACCACAAAAGATTTGCAAGTGAGTGCCAAGTTTCTTGATTTGTTGGCTCCTTCTTTTATTAAAAAACAGGGGGATTTGCAAGCTAAATAAAACTTGATGAGTTTTCAGTGGAAAAATAATCTCATTAACTGTGTGTCATATGATGCTTAAATATTGTCTAAAGAATTACTTAGGCACACACTTGTAAGAGTAAGCTCTCTAGTATTCTCAGCAATTGCTGGAGGCTTGGCTTATAAAAGGAATAAATTTTTTTATATTCACTAATAGTAGATAAAATGAACTTGGGTTCGTTGTCAGTTGTGTATTTTTTTTTATTTAAGAAATGTTCAGAAATGCTGTGGAGTTACTTCTGGGTGTACTAGATGGGGGTTTTTAGGAGATCATGTTGGTGAACCCTCAGGATCCTACCATTTCCCAAAATCTGATGGCTTCAACCAAACATGCCAACAATATCCAGGCCTACCTTGCCAGTGGAAAAGTTTTATATTTATATAGCTCCAAAGAACTTAGCATGCTTTACAGTGCATCAGGACTGAAGTTCTACTGCAGAATAAACCCATTTAGAAAAGATACACTGAGCCTTGAAGTTCACAACCTCAAGGAAATTCCAACTCTCTCCTTTGTGAAAGGAAGCTGCTTCAGAGCCCTTTGCTTCAGTTTTCCTTTGTTGCTTTTCCTACAACTGCTGTTATCTCAAGAGATTAATATGTTGGAGAGAAGCCTGGGCTCCAGTCCTTGTTCTTTTTGGTAATTGGATGCTGAGTCCTGTGGAAGGGGTATCTGATCTCACCTGCCCAGAGGGCACAGAGAACACATTATTCAGCAAGGAGGGAAAGAGCAGTGGATCTCACTGAATGTTTCACTTAGGGGTTTCAGGCATCCAGGGCTGCAGCCTTGCTGTGGAATGGTAATCACATTCAAAATGCTGTTTTACGGTGAGGAACAGTAGAGGGAAAGAAAGCAGCAAAACTAGAAGAAAAAGCAGAGTGGGGGAAAACCTCCCCAAATTTTTGAGGTCATGAACAGATCACTCAGATCTTTGTCTGTAGAGAGCAAACAGTTGCTTCAATAGATAGCAGGAACTCTTATATTATCTCATGCAAGTTTATAGCAGTTCCTGGAAAGTTTATTTTGCAGAGATAGGTGAGTTTGCTCGTGTTCTGTTTGTAATTTTATCCAACCTTACACTTTTATAGCAGTGTGCTGCCAGGTTCAGGAATGCAGGAGAGGTGTTTGTGTTGGGCTCTGTATGGGCACAGGCACCCACAGACTTTGGTACTTCTCTGTTGCATCTCAGCAATTAATTTCCTTCAAAAAACAGGGGTTTTTCTTTTCCATTTTAAGTCTAATATGTAAAACCTTTCATGCCCATTATTTGTTAGTCTTTCAGACTTCAGGTTTAATCATGAGAGATATCCATGATTGTTTCTTCAGTGTTGTTGTCTTGCTGTTATAGTTTAATCCACATGTGCTAGCATTCATATCTCCTTCATTTGATTTATCTAGCTAAATAAACCTGTCTTCTTTTGTGACTTTAGCTATTCATTGCATAGTGCATTTTACTATCTTTTTCCTTTTTACCCTGTTCCATTCGGGTTCCTCCTTCTCAGATGTATTTAACTGGTAGTTTTTATACATTTTAAGATATTTTAGTGCTATATAAGTGATACTTTCTCATCTTTTCCATTTCCAGGCTTTATTTTCACAAATGGTAAGAGGCAATTTAGTAGCTCTGCTGATGACAGAGGAAGGTCCTACTTGTTTCCCTCTGTTTACCTTCCATTGATCCTGTTCTTTCAGGTTGTTCAATGGGCCAACCCAGGACAAGGGATAAACACTTAAGGAAATATTTTTTCATTGTGTGATCAGTGCTTGGTTGCCCACAGAGATGTTGTCGTCTCCATCCTTAGGGATTTTTCAAAAACCATGTGGAGATGGTCCTGGGCAGCTGGCCCTACTTGGGCAAGGGGGGTTGGTGACCTTCAGGAATTCCTGCCCAGCTTCCAGTAGTCTGTGATTCTGTGGCACATTTCCTTAGCCTTGTTCCTTTTCATGGGCTTCACTCTACTCTGAATGAGAATTTACAGAGCTGGGACTCCAGGAAAAAAAGGAAAAAAAATTATTCTTATGATGCTCTTTTTCATTATGAGATGAATGCCATGTACAACCCAGTGTTTGTCTTCCCTCATCCAGTTTCTTTGAAATTTCTCTGACTAGCAGGTGCTGGTTCTAGTTTTTTTATGTAGTGTGACATTCAAGCACATCCTGCAGTTATTTCATAAAACCTTCCAGTGTGTATTTAGTTGTACTCTCTTTGACAAGAGGCTGTGGGAATGGGGCTCAATGCCTCTAATCCCAGTGAAATTAAAATGGGATGGGGACCTTAGGGCTGTGTCTGCCCTGACAGATCTGGTGGTCCAAGTGGCCCTTGGATCCCCAAAAATCCAGCAACCGGCATTCAGCACTCAGGAAGTCTTTTCTGTGCAGTTCTGCTGCAAATGTGTGTGGAAGAGCAGTATAGTGATCACTGTTGTTTTGATAAAATGCCTTTACTTGTGAAGGACCTAAGAAATAGCATAATGTTAGTGCCTTGGGTTTAAACTTGGTATTTTTAGTTGGACAAGTTTTTTGTTATACTCTTTAAAAATGTAAGTGGCCTGCTGTATGCTAAATTATTAGTATTTTAAATGGACACCAGTATAGGAGCATATATAGATTTCAGGTATTGATGCCCCATTTTTACTAATATTGTGCCAGCATGAATTGCTTTCCATGCAGAAAAAATTAAATCTTCCTTTTTTAAAAACAGGATGCTCATTTTGAAGAGCAAATTACAACCTTTATGTGTGTCTCTGTAAAAGTGAAAAGGCAATATGTTGTTTTATTCAGCTTTTTCTTGTGCATTGTCTAGTTTACACACAAACTCCTAATCATTTCTATTGCATGCTTTTTAATAAAGTGAACTGACTGATAATAAAGAAAGAAAGGTAGAAGCTGATTACTGAATTGCAGTTCACAGATTATGATATTCCTGGTTAATTCTGCATCTCACTGCTTACAGTAGTAAAAAGTTGTAAATAATATATTTAGGTGGAGTTTGAATGCATCTGCATTCCCAGATAAACTTGAGTCCAAAGGTTGTCCTTTTGTAGGACTTTACTGAATTCTCTGCAAGTGCAAAGTCCCAGATTTGGCACTATAGGTTCACTCCTGTAAAACTGAATCTGAATATGCAACTGTTCTCCTCTGTTCATAGTGCAATACTGTGAATTTTGAATGTTTTTGCATGAGAAACATGAATAATAATATGCAGCTTTCTAGAAAGTAGTTTCAAAATGAATCAAATCTCTGACTATTAAAGCCATATATTATGCATGGGTGTATGGAGAAGTGTGACAGTGGATTGACAGTATGGTTTTTATGGTTTTTGACCTGGCCAGAACTGACATGACTTTACTGGCTTTACTTAGGTTGGAATGTTGCATTCAGTTTGTGTCTATAGCTTTCATGATTCAGGTGGTTTTTATGTTTTGTTTGTTTTGTTGGTTTTTATTTTAAATTTATTTACTTCTCTGAAGGTAACTTCTTGTTGTCTGAATACATTTATCTTTGGAAAAGCAGAAAAAACAAATGCATGTCTCTTTTAAAATCTACTCTGCTAAGTAGGCAGGTAAAAAATAAAATCTGAAGATAAAATGAACCAAGGGAGGAACTCATAGAATTTCTTTCTGCCAAATACATTTTTCACAAACATGAATAGTCAGAAAGCTTTTCTGTCAAGACTTACATGTGGTAGAAGAAAAACCCTCCTGCTGGGCAGGATCTACTGATCCCACCTTGGAGCCTGAGGTGCACTTGAGCCCCCACAGCTCACCAGTTCTGCAATCTGACCTTCCTCCCTTTCTGCAGAACTGCAGTTTCCATTGTCAAAAGCAATCATGTAGTGATGTTACAGGATTAGTTTTACTTATTTTCTATTTTGCTGAAGTGCTAACCCCTCCCCTCCCTGCAGGTGTCCACTGGGACAGCTTAAAAACTGTGTACTCACTCAGGTCCTTGTAGATGAGGGGTGAGAGCTCTTGGAGCTGTGTGTAATTGCAGAAATACTTGTATCACTCAGATTACGTTAATGCTAAAATGATTATGTGCACTTTAGCTGAATAGTTGTCTAATTCTTCCAGCTGTGCCTTGACAAATTACCATAGAAATAACCATTAATTATCTGATCTATAAAGGGAGAAATAATTTGATCTTTTTCCAATTATTACTAAGTAATTAAATGATAAATTACCCGCATGTAAACTAATCTGTATCTAACAAAACAGTCCCTAAAATTGCAAGGCTTTTGTAATGTGGTACTGGAGAAGTTAAGTGGGGGCTGATGTTAAAAGAGTTCTAACTCACAAACATGGTGAAAATGTGGGGTACAGTCTACTTGGAAAGTGAGGAGCAGAGAAATATAGAGATTTATTTCTGCTTTGTATATTCCTCAACTAGATTTGCTGTTCATATAAAAAAATATTCTTGATTTACAGGCTTTTAAAAATAATTATTGATCTTATTACCTACTGGTTATATAACTACAAGGATATAGAATCCAGGAATGGTTTGGGTTAGAAGGGTCCTTAAAGCTCACAGGGACACCTTCCACTCTCCCAGGCTGCTCCAAGCCCATTGTCCAGCCTGGCTTTGGGCACTTCCATGGATCCAGGGGCAGCCACAGCTGCTCTGGGAGCCTGTGCCAGGGCATCAGCACATCACAGGGAATAATTCCTTCCCACTATTCCCCCTTGTCCTGTCACTCCAGGGTTTTGTAAATAGTCTCTCTCAATTTTTCCTATGGACTGCTTTTAAGCACTGGGGACACCAATCAGTTCACCCCAAATCCTTTTCTGTCTCAGTTCTAACAGTCCCTATTCTCCCAACCTTTCCTCACAGGAGAGCTGCTCCATCCCTTTGGTCAGTTTGGTGGCCTCCTGAATGTGTTACAGAGGTGCTCTATCCCATATGAGATGTACAACTGCAATATTTAAAGTCAGTGTTGTTTATTCTTTAAGTCTTTCTGTGCTTTAACAATTAAGTTTCTTTAACACAGATTGGTTTTGCTTTAATGTGAGAATAAACTAGGCATAAGCAAATGGGCATCCAGAAAGTTAAATATCTGAGCTCCTTAAAGAAGTTCCAAAGGATGGTGAAAGTGTGATGGTTGAGTGTTAAATCTGGATTTGGAGCCAGCCTGGGGATAAGCTGTGCTTTCAGAGACCAGGCAGGCACTGGAACACACAGCTCAGCATGCACTGGGTGAGCTGACACTGCTCAGGGTACCAGAGGTGGGAGAGCTGTGCAGGTGTCACTGGGACTGAAACCTTTGATGGCTCATTCTGCCAGATCTGTGAGCCTGTCTGCATGCCTTACACTCCACATTGCTGGCTGCCTTTGAAAAAACATCCCCTGTCATATCTGTGAGGAGTGTTCCTTTGTAAACAAGAGGGAACATGGGGAGGAAAGACAGCCTGGCACTTGCTTTGGGATTTTTTATCTTGCATCCCCTTTCAGCTCTGGTATGAGGTGGGTCATGCCTGCTGCTCCTGTGCCTTTGAAGCCAGCAGAATTCCAGTCTGGGGCTGTGCTGGGAGGCTTTTCCTGACAGTTTGCATCTCTCTGCTTCCATATATGTGTGTAAATGTATATTCTGTATACTGCTCAATATACAATTGACTTACTGCCACATCTTATGTATATAATGATGGCAGTCTATTATATATACTCTGCTGAGAGGTTTAGTGCTCTAATTCCTGCTGGCTTTCCTTTAAATAGTAATAATGTGAATAATGGCTCTTTAATCACCTGCTCCTCTTGGCAACTGTTTCAACAGAAGACTTAAAGGCATAAAGTGTTCTGTAAGATCCTGTCAGGGGGGCTTTGCAGGTTAGAGAAACTGATGTCATATTTTACTGACTGCTTTGCAGTTGTCTTGGTTTGTGAGTATGTAAAGCTCCTCAGAAACTGGAAAAATTATTTATTTCCAAGCAGAAGGAATGACTCAAAAGACTTGAGCCTGTCATATGAGCAGCATTTGCCAAGTGTGGAGTTAAGACACTTTGGAAGCTAAAATAGAAAAGCTGTGTGATGACAATATTCCCAAGGGACATAGAAAAAAAAAATTATTTAAGTTCTGTTACATTCTGTCTTCAGAGTTGCTTTGTTTTGTGGCAATGGCACCTATCTCTACTTTTCTTTTTCTGCTGATGGGAGGTGGCTTTTTTTATTAATGTGCTATTGCCTGTGGAGAAGCAATACATATACTAATGTCTATTAAAAATAATTCCAGGACTCACCCACGCATGCAGTAATTAGGATTGTGAGCATCCAAGGAAAATGAGTGTGTAATGTCTTCATTAAAGCGGGATAATAGAATTTTACTTACTGATTAGATATTTCTAAGAGTTTAGAATGTTAAATTTCCTTTTCATTTTCATGTTATCAATACTGATATGGCTATTTTGATAGTACTTTGCCTTGTTGATGTGAGTTTTGTTGAGTAGGAAAATGTGGAAAATCTGAAAGTCTAATCAATAAGAAAAATTCTGTTTATTTTGGTAGACTGTGTTTACTTGGAAATCAGTTACTTGCCCAAGAAAAACATTTGCATGCATGAGAGAGAAGAAAATAGTTTTTGTAACACACTGTATAACCTTGGTTTTCTCCTTCTTGTTAACTTCAGAGTTTTGCTGAAGTTTGTTGTTTGAATCTCTAGCTTGTTTTTTTTTTTTTTTTTTTTTTTTTTAAATTCAAACTCCTGTGCATGTTAATGTTATCTTGGAGCTGGCTTCTGTTCTGAATCTTAGTAACACTGAAGGTATTTTGCAGTGAAATACCTGAGGTGAACAGGCTGGGGTTTCCCCAGGGCTGTTTAGCCCTCTGTGTGTTCACTATAGCAATTCTTGTGTATTTTGGTTTATAGTTTCAAATGCCATGCTTTCACCAGTTCTATGTGTGACTAAAAGTCAGGGAGAAGCAGAAATATATCTGCCTTGCCTCCAGTGATTGCTGGATCAGGTACACTGAAGAAAGCCTGTGTGGAAGAGGGTGGTTTGAATACCAGCAGCGTGAACTTTAAATGGGGATAAGTGTTTGATTTGTGCTCATTTTCTTGGGCAGCCTGCTGTGAATCCTTTACACTGCAGCTGTTCTGGGCTCTAAACTGCCAAAGCAAAGTCCCTGATTGTGCAATCAAGTTTCAAACTGGCCCCAGCCTTGACACTTAGCATTGCCATCATAGCTGTGTTTTCCCAGTGTCCTGGCTCCTGCTGCTGCCCAGCACTGAAAGGTTCAGGTCAGGCAGAACTATCATTTCCAGTCTGCTGGATCATTTTCTGAGTGCTGCTGAATTTTCCTGAATTTCAGTGTAGTGAGATTTAATCACAATGCACAGAAGGAAGTCCTCTCAATTGAGTCAGGGCTCTGTTGCTGCAGGACAAATTTCATCTGTGCATGTCTCCATCCTCCAGCATGGGCAGCTCTGAGTGCTCCCCTCCTGCTCCCTGCCAACTCCTCTCTTCTCCTGCTGCCTGGAGTTTCCATTTCCATGAGTTCATCTTGCTTCTGGCTCTCCTGCCCTAAACACTTGAGTGCTTTCAGCTCTCATCATGCCATCTTCAGACTGGGCTAATCAACATTTCCTTGGGGAATTTACAGCCCTTGTTTCCTTTCCTGGGCAGCAGTCAGGTTCATCCTTAGCACTTGGAAGGGTTTGGAATACAACTGGCTCTTTAGAGGACAGCACTCACTCCAGCCAGAGGCTCCAGCTCTTTCTCACCCTGAGGTGTTTGTGAATGCTCAGAACCCACCATCTGTCCTGAGCTGGTGCAGGCAGCTGCCCATTGGGTTCAGTTTTAGCAGTTCCTGCTAAAATTGGTGCTTCCGAAATAATCCCGTTGGATTTGTGGGCAAGTCAGCAGAGATGCAGGGGATGTTTGCACTGGATGCCCTGTCCCAGACAGAAACCTGGGAGGACATGCTAATACATGCCCCAATGTGTGTATTTTAGAAATCTTGATGCCAAGCCTTTTACTCTGACAGCATTTAGGCCACAATGACTCCAGATTAATCAGGAACCCTAAATTTGTATATAATATGCACAGCTCAGGCTATGGCAATTCTCTCTTTAAGGGAGATTTCTGCCAGTCTCACAGACCCTCACATTCTGTATCCACAAATGTACAATCCATCTTTAATTTCTATATGCAATTACCAGAACTCTAGATGTATAAAAGGTATTAATCAGGAAAATGCAGGTATTGGATTTTGTTGAATTGAGGTAATCTGTTAATTGATTGAAGATGATTCACTGCAAGTTGTGGTACTGAACTCAAGATATACTTTACAATACTTCACTGTTACAATGATTAATGGACTTATCATTTTATCTTATAAGAGGAATTGGGTAAAGTGACCTTGGAAGGATATTTTCATGATTGTTTTTAATACATGAGGAGAAAAAAAATTACCCAAAGTACTGTTAAGCTATGGAAATAATTTGGAACTTCAAAAGTGTCAAATGTCTCTGCTGTAAACAGGATTTAGACAGATATAGTTTGCATAAGAAGATTCTGGCTTTTCACTTCTTTGAGCATTAATCAAACCTCTCTGAGTCCATTCTCCAATTTAAATAATGAATGAGCTATTTTCTTAGCTCTGTCTCCCATATATACCCTCAAGTAATGTGTCTTATGCACTAAATAAAAGCTGGGAGCATTTTTCAGTTTATTTCTTAATGTCATAGGAGTTACAGTTTTATGTGGCTGTATCCACACTCCCAAGGGCATGTATTAATGCTTGGAAAATGTCTAGGAGAGCTGGGCTGCTGCACAGGAAATGGGAATGCCATGTCCTTTGTTATTTCTTTGAATGTGATAGTTGTTCCAAGTACAGCAGAAACAGAAATATCCTTTGCTTTCCTTCTCAGAACTGCCTTGAAACAACAGTTTCGACATGGAACTGCCTCCCTGGGATAAATTTGAGGTGCCAGCCTACATTTTTGATTCCCAGAGCCTTATGTCCACACCAGCCTTAAGTTTAAATAGTCTACATAGTCTATATGCAGAAAATGGTAGAACTAAAGAAATCAAATTAAATTCCTTTTTGATCCAGATGGCTTTGCTTACTCCTCTGCCTCCTCAATCAATTGATACTCCTCCTCTTCTGAAATAAGGATTTGTGTTTAACAAAACTATATGTCATTATAATTTAAAATATCTTGTGCTCTACAGATGCAGCAAAGGGTGCTTGCTATGTTCAGAATGGTTTCCAACATTTTTTTAAATCTGAAAAAATTAGTTAGGAGAAACAAACAATACCAAGAGAACATACTGAGGAAGAACTGAAAGTTATGAACAGTATGTGCCAATGTATCTGCTTGGTGTAGCTGGGATGTTTTAAACTATTATTGTTTAGGGAAATAAAAGCCTGAGTCTGTGTCCAAGTAGATATATTGCATACAGAATTTTAAGAAGCAGGATCTATTTTCTGTGTGTGTGCTTTTTGTTTTTTTGTAACAGAGAGGAAAAACAGCCCTTAACTGAGACTGCAGGCTTGAAGTTGATGTAAATTAACAAACTTCTGCTGAAGGCAGAGTTAACCCTTCTAGCAGAAGGTTTCCACACCTGTGTGACCTGCCTGAGTCATGTCCTGAGGAAATCTCAAGGGAAATGGATCCTTTTGAAGATGACTGGTTGTCCAGCTGACATGACTTGGGGTTTTTGGACATGACCTTACAAGGGTCACAAACACCCCAAGGGCTTTGTGATGCCACCTTCACTTTTTTCCTTCTCAAACCCTTTACCCTTCCTATGAAATTATGCCCATGGCATCGTCTTGGGATCCAATTTAAC
Organism: Erithacus rubecula; assembly: GCF_903797595.1. Lineage (NCBI taxonomy): Eukaryota > Metazoa > Chordata > Aves > Passeriformes > Muscicapidae > Erithacus > Erithacus rubecula. The sequence goes on along the minus strand of NC_136659.1, from coordinate 3,538,992 downwards.
CACCACTGTGGGTTGAGAGGAAGGTTATCTGTTTCCTGATGAAAGCTGCTGATCTACTGAAGTTCCTTATGGTTGGGAAGATGTTGCACTGGCATTATGGAACTGCAGCCAAGCAGAGTGGGAAAGGGAATGGCAGGAGCAGGAAAGAGAACTGCCAACCCACCCTCCCTGCTGTGTCCTGTGGAAGGTCATTGATCAAGTGATAAACCTGAAGCTGGGCCAGTTCACTGGTTTAATTTCTTCCTAAATCTCTCCTGTGGAGAGGAGCCTCTTTGTCTCCTACAACCCCTTTCCTAGGCTATGAGAAAATGGGAATTTTTCCTCTTCATTGGCTTCCATTGGAAATTCTCTATGGCTTCCAAGTTTCAGTAATTTAAATAGCGCCTGCAAAACCCTCTCTGCAGATCACATAAGAACATAATGGGATCAACTCCCTACATCCCAGAGGTCCATTGAACGTGGTATTGCAAGTGGAAGCTTTTTCTCAATGAAATTCCATGTCTGAGCCCAGGCTGGTTTAAGTGAGATCAAAGTCAAACTACTTGAAGTAGTATTTTCAATTTAGCTCAGCTTGTGTGATGATTCACACACAACAAAAGAATTGGTATCCCTTGAACTTTTGTATTTATGTTCTTCAAAAGTAATTCTAGGGTTGGTTCTTTTGAATTAATCCAGCAGTAATGTTTAAATTAAATTTTTTAGTAGTGAATCACCATATTCAAGCTACAAAATGAAAATAAGTAGGAAACCATTAATCTGAAAGGAATATTTATTAAACAGTTACCATTTTCTTCACAATAGTTGCCTGTGCTTAGCTCAATTACTTTCTGTGTGCAGAAGCATTCCTGCTATTTTCTTAAGTGCTATTTTACTTTGAGAACACATCAGGTTTTTTTTGCATAAGTGAAGCTGTCATATGAAGGAAAGTGACAATTGCTGTTTTAGGTTTCTTAGATGGTGCTGTTTTGTTTTCAGTATGTGTTTTGGAAGAGGCAGAGCAGAACAAATTTAAAAGCTCAGTGATTTCATTAAGAAATATGTAATAATCAATTTTTAAATATTAGCTTAAACTATTCCAATCTGTTACATCTCTCAACATTTTTAACATAAGAGAAAAATGTACAAAGGTGTTTGTAAGAGATGGTGAGTTTTAAGAGATGGTGAGAAATGTTAGGAAACTTGCCTGCTGTGCCTTAGGACTCTATGCTCCAGGAGGTAACTATATCTCATTTGGAAGTTTCCATTATTTAGCAGTTTTTTCTGACTTGGTTTTTTTACTTTCAAGAAATACAGAATCATTGAGTTGCAGAATCATTTGGGTTGGGAAAGACCCTTAAGATCGAGTCCAGCTCTTAACCACCAAACCACATCCCTGAGTGCCATGTCTGCACACCTGTAAATCAATCCCTCCAGGGATGGTGACTCATAATACACATTTCTGGTGTTCACTGGATCCTGGTTGATGTCCTTAGTACACAAAATCTTTTCTCTGTTTTCTTGCTCTCTCAAGGCTGTGTTCACACTAAATATTAAAGTGATATGTTGGAATGCATTTGTCCCAGTGATAGGGATAGGTATTAGAACACAGGCTGCAGTTCATAAATCAATAACCCACCTTGTTGTCATTAGTAAATCCTTCCAGGAAGGCTGTGGGATACTCAGACTTGTGCCATTCAGATGACTTTGTGTCTTCAGGTTAGGTTTCTCTTGAAATTACTAACATTCAAATATCACCAGGAGTGAGAAGGTAACAAAGGATAATAAATCTGGATTTTTTTGTTAAGACTTAGCTCCTGGAAATTTTATTTATGCTGAGCTCTGAGCTCTGGGAATCTGTTGTGAAATGTTCAGCTGAACAGCTGCAGGGATGTGCCCCAGAGATCATTCACTGACTTGCTAGAGTGGGAGAATTCCACCCTGATGTGCAGCTCTGCATCTCATCTGCCTGTAAATGATATTTCTCCTCCAGCCCTGCTCCCCACCTGAGGCTGGAATATTGACTTTTCCAGGAAGGATATCCCATTCTTTTTCCTCTTGTGATACAATCCTTGTACAGAAAGAAGGTCTGACACTTCACACTGCTTTTATGAACAGCACAAATCTATTTAATTTATAAGGTTTAGCAAACAAAACTCAGTGTATGAATTTTAACTCTGACATGTAATTGTCTCACATGATGCCTGCAAGTTTGAGAATTATTTATCCTGGTTTTAAATGATTCCTGAATCTGTAGTGTCTGATTTAGTGAGCATGCAGCAGCTGCTGGGAGGTGCAGTATTTGTTTCTCATCCAACCCCAGGAGAAGGTCCTGTGATGGTACTAATAAAACACCCTCTATGTTGCATCAGCATTTGTTGGAAAAATAAAATAAAAACAAGCACCAAATTTTTAAATAAAACTGTCAGAGAGCCTTGGTTATTTTAATGCCTGATTGTTCAGGACCTCAGATAAGGTTTTTCATCTTTGTTAGCTGGATTTGTTTTATTTTGGTTTTTTTCTTTCTTTTAAAAATTGAATTTTTGCATTTACTCTGTTCCCTGAATGGCTGTATGTCATTATGTATGTATGTGAAATAAAGTACCCAATGGTCCTGCTTTTCTTATTTCCACTACAAACTTTCAGGTTTGAGAGTTACTTTTTGTTTTGTTTTGTTTTGTTTTTTTGTTTTTTGTTTTTTTTTGTTTAGTGTGAAAATGACTTGGTTTTTCCATCAGAAAATTGACTTTGGTTTTTGATTTCATCTGAATTTTGGGGGGAAGAAGGGGCAGGGCTGAATTCTGCTGTCAGCATAATCTGTGCCTTTGGCAGTTCTTCAGCAAGTTCTTCACAGTTCAGATTGTGAAGTCTTTGAAGCAGATATATTTTTCATGCTCAGGGCCAAGTAGGCCATCAGGATTAAACAGAGAAATAGAGTAATGATTATTGATAATCTTAATTCCTTGTACTTTTTTTTTTTTTTTTTTTTTAAATGGGGAAATTGAGAAGACTAATTAGGTACATGTTTGTACAGTGCTTTCAAGATGTAAATAGTATGTAAGTGCCAAATATTATTATAACTTAAGATCTCCTCGGGAAAAAATATATTTACCAGGAGCTGTAGCTACATGATAGTGAGACATCACACAGCCAGAATTTGTGGAACCTGGCACATTATCTTTTATATCCATAAAGTAGCCTTACAGAAAGGGTGTGAGAGGGCAATTGTTTAACTGAAACATGAAATAGAAATTTGTGAGAGCTCCAAAAGGGGAGCAGGTAAAATCCTTGTGTGGTGTTGGTTGCTAAGAGGTGTGTTGTGGAGAAATGAAATAGAGCTGCAGGAACAAGCTCATTAAGTGATTAGGAATAGGTTTAGTGGAACCCCCACTGCTGCCAGGGCTGGGATAGAGGGAAGCATCTCCAAAGATTGATGCAAAGAACCAACAGGGGTAGGTTGGGGTGAGAAAGGTTTGGGAAGGAGAAGTATAATCCAGCCTGTCTGCGCCTTCCTGTGCCTGCACAAGGGTTTTCATCCTCCTTAGTGCCACCCCTAACTAAAGTGTCATCTGCTGTGCCTGTTCCAAGACTTTTATCTCCTTTGGGCTGCCACTGGGTTTTTTTCTCTATTGATGAAGAACTGGAAAAGAGTGAGTTTGTTAATTATTATGTAGACAGCTATTACCTACTGTCCTCCTGCAGAGCTGGAAAATGTGCTTGGGCAAAAGTTAAATCAGAGCTAAGCCTGCTGCACTGGAGGGATGCTTGTTCTTCAGCTCCCTACTCTTGGCTTTTCCACATGGGGAGAGAAGGCTGGCATGCTCCTGGCAGCATGTAGAGGTGTTTCTAGGTAACTCGGTATTTTTGCTGTCCACATGTGACCACTTTGCTGTGTTCAATCTGTATTTGCTAAAAGCATCCTGTGCTAAAAGTCATCCAAGTCCACCCTTAATGTAAGAGTTTATCAATCAGCTTTACTGTGCTCATAATTCCTGGCATCTTGCATGCATAGAATATTACAGAAAATATCTTTATACTGGAAGGGAAATGTGGGTGTCTTGGTGCAGAACTATTCTCTGAAAAAAAATAAATTCAGCTCTGAATTTTGACAGGTTGATTTACTGGAAAGTCACTTTCCAAGCAGCATCTTTCTGCAGGATCACACTTGAGAATAGAAAGTGTTTTATTTCTTTCTCTGTACTGATGAATTTAACTTACATTTTACTACTGTAACATGGCTTGGTACACACTTCAACTGGTGCTGACTGTACAGAATCTGCTTTTTAGCAGGACAAAGTCATGTCCATCTCTGAAGTGAAATGAGTGATTTCTGCCCCAGAGATGATCCTTTGGTGGTGTTGGGTGAGGCCAGGACATCTGCAAATCCAAGTGCCCCTTCCAGCTTTCAGATCTGTTTCTGAAATGCCCTGCTGCAAAAAAACCCCAAGAAACTTTACAAGACCCAGTTTTCTTGTGACTCCTAAAAACTGTGCTGCTAAAAGATAGTACAAAAGCTGTGGAGGGAAGCCATTTTCAAAAAAACAGATTGAACAGAAATAATCTATTTACCCTTCTGTGTTGTTGTGATAGGACAACATCAGATACAGTGGTTTGATGATGGATTGAGTCTTCAGTGTCTGGGTGCTTTTTGTCCCTCACTCTCAGGTCTCACAGCTATTTCCTCAGTGCTTTTATTAATTTTTATTTCTGGAAGATGACATCTGAAGAACATCTCTCTTATGTCCCATGAAACATGTACACCAAATTTTCTGTTTGAGGAAATTTTAGAATTATTAGTGTAGCAAGAAATCTTCTGAAAGCCTGATATCTGCCAAATTCTCCTCCCGGCAAAAAAATGAACATCTCAAAGAAAGCAGGTGGGGTGAATTAAATGGCTTCAACCTTGTTGTTGTAATGTTGGACTGCAAATATTTCCTTTCTTGAAAAGCCTTCTCTCTTCTTCTCTCTTCTTCTATGCCTATTTCATTGTTCAAAGGCAGAATGGCATAAGGAAAAGCTTTGGGGGGGGGGCGGGGGGAAGAGCCAGCAATCTTTCAGAAATCCAAGGTAGGTAACTTCAGTTAAAAACATAAAATACAAACATGCAAAAACCTTGGGCAAAACAGGAGGATCCCTGTGCATGGGGGCACCTTAGGGAGGCATTAACTGGTGCTGCTGCCAAAAGGAACAAACCTGTTACTTTTTTTATCAGTCCTTTTTTCCAGCCTGTTCACAGCCCTTGCACTCGTTTCATACACCTGCACTCTGAACTGAGTCTGAAGGCTGATGGAAATTAAAATTAGCCCAGTCAAATGCAGTTCATTTGTTTTAACACAGGAGAGTTCTCTGACCCTCATCTAATACCAAACAAGGTTTATACCAAGGAAGAGTTGGGGTGGAAAAGCAGAAATAGGGCTGCAGTGTTCCCACAAAGTAGTGGCTGATTCTGACATAAGGTACATCTAAAAACAGCTGGGAAAAGTTGCTGAAAACCTTAAATTGTGCTGAAGCCATGGATCCATCTGCTGTGCATCTGTATTACATCTGAGGGCTTTGCTGTTGTCTTACCTGTTTTAATATGTCAAAGAGAATGCCTCTTTATTCTGTATTTTCACCAGCTGTTTTTGAGGTACAGTGTGGGGCTTGGAATACTCAAAATAGTCAGAGTCCACTCAACCAGGTTGCTCCAAGCCCCTTCCAGCCTGACCTAGTGATCAGCTGAGGAAAAAGGATCTCAAGGAACAGGGAGAGCTTGGTGGTTGTGCTTGGGCAGGGAGCAGGATTGGAGAGGAGCAGGTTTGCAAGAGCAAGAAGGTGGGCTCATATGGGTTAGAGTTGTAAAATATCAGTGTGGATCTGTCTCAGCTACTGTTACTCTTTAATTTTCATTTTATTTCCTCTTTAGCAGCTCTTGGAAGAGTGGCTGTTGGTATCTAGCCTGTGTACAGTATCTGATACACAACTGGCATGTTGCTGGGTTGTGTTTCTCAGATTTTAAAGGATGAATGTGCTCTTTAGTGGTGCAACCAGGACACTAATGTCATGACAGCATTGATTTACTAAGGGAATAATCTTTGTGTTATGAAGCCTGGTAAGACCCTGGTGGTACTACTGCCCCATTAAAGCAGGTAGTGAAGCAGGAAGACATTTCCCTTTGCAAACCTGACAGTGAGAACCCTGAGCCAGTGCTGGCCTGGAGCTTGCCTGCAAGTCAGGCTTGCTGAGGTCACTAAGCCCATGTGATTTTCCCTGTATGCACAAAAAGAGAATTAATAAACTGAGCCTTTCAAGCTAAGTGTGATGCTGACACCCACAAATGTTTGTAAAAGCTCTGTCTGGGCACTGTTCTGTCACCATAAGGGGTTTAGGTTTCCTTTCAATGGTTTATTTCTAGCTTTATCTATTTATTTGTAAGCTCTCCTGGCTGCTCTTAGGATGTTGCTGTCTGTGCACTTAGTTTTTCAGCCTCTCCCTGTTTTACATATTGCCTAAACCAAAAAGAGCTGGCAAAGTACAGCTAAGGAGAGCAGAGTGGTAACAGGTAGTGCAGGCATGAAGGATGACTTAAAAACATAAATTCAAAATGTCAAATTTTCATAGATTTTTTTTACTTCTAATTACTCTGCTAATTCAGTGTAAAATTGTTACTTAAAATTATCTCATTCAGTATTGTGAAATGATAGTGTTCCAGGGGCTGATGTCCACAACAAGGATTCATGGATCTGATTGCTGTTCCTGACCCTGCTGTCAGTCCTGTGATGTCTCAGTGCCTTCACTCCAAGGACATAATTTACTTTGTCCCTCTGCCACCATACTTTTTCAGGTCCAGGTTTGCAGGTTTCAATGTCGAGAATAATGTCTGGTATGGTCATTCTGACATAAGAATATATAGAGATAATCTGTAGGCTGAATTAAATATATTAACAATATTCATCACTGGCATAATCTCCTTGCAAGCTAATTGATTCTGAGGTGTTGTAAAACCAAGTTCTTGCTCATTTTTTAATCACTTAAAACATAGAAACTTTGACTAGACTTTAAAAGATTATTAACGAGTTTCATGATCATTTGCATGATCTTTGAAAGGTGTCTCAGTTCTTTATTGACATTACTTAAGTTATCTTCCAGTGGAATATGTAAACATCATTTAATGCTTGCCAGGTTTTCTAGCAGGCACAGAGGATTCAGTGCCTAAAGCTCTGAGCTCTTTGGATCAGCATCACCCACATCCACTGTGCTTTACTCACTTGGGTCCTATTTCTTCAAAGCAAGTAATAAGATAAGAAAATCTTTAATACAAAAATGTTGGCTTTAAAATACATTTGTCATTTCATTTCTTTAAAAACTGTACCTACTTCCAGTGTGCAGTGTCATAGACTGGTTGGGTTGGAAGGGACCTCAAAGACCATATTGTTTCCACAAGGCCAGGGGAGTTGAGGCATTTCTCAGGAACCTTTCTATGGTTTGCTGAAGAAGGCATTTAAATACAGATGATGTGGTTGAAGTGATGGTAACTTGCTGTATTGCATTGCAGTTTTTAAACTGTGTACTAGTCTAAGGTCACTAATACTTAGTCCAGAATAATTTCTACATAGTCCAGGATAAATCTCCCAGTCAAGAATATGTTTTCAGCTGGATTTCTGATAACTTGAGGCTGTAACTTTAAACATCAACACCAGAACACTTCATGTGAGAAATAAACCACAGGCTACTTTTTTTTTACAACAGTTAACACATTTTTAAATGATCATAACTGACTTCCACTTTTCATATCTATGTAGTTGTTCACAGAACTGCAAGCAAGTCACCCAAATGTGAGATACATATCAAAGCTCTTCTAATTATTGTAGATAGCTAAAGCACAATGTGAAGACATTATCTTATGAACAGTTGGCCTCTCATGTTTTGTTTCCTCCCTTGCGTAAAGCGTTTTACAGAGCTGGCAGTTCTGCAGAATCTGAACTTGATCTTAATGAGAGGAGAAGCAGTTACACTTGAAATGAAAGGCTCCTGTCAGTCATGATAACAAAATGTGCAGATGTTCTTTATTAAGAGCAGAGTCATTTAATTGTTTTTCTTGTATCACGTACAAGTGAAAAAACCTGCTGTAATTTAAGCCTTTTTAATACCACATTGTCAATAGCTGAAGTCAGTTATTTTGTTGTATGGGCTACTTAGCAGGTGGCTTATTGTGATATAAACCTCCCTAAAGATATTTTTTACTTATTTGTGAGTTATGCAGGAGACCTTGTGGCTGGCCAGTCCTCTATTGCCCCTGAATTAATTGTTCAGGAGAAATCCCGGGATTTAAATAAATAATGCTGGATGTCCAATGCCAGTTTGGAGCAACCTGGGCTAGTGGAAGGTGTGCCTGTCCATGGCAGGGGGTGGGATGGGATGGTCTGTAAGGTCCCTTCCAACCCAAAGCAGTGAGGGAGATGAAGCACAGTGACCTGTGGGAGTGGGTGGCAGCATTTTTTCAGTATATAATATGAATAGAGGGTTCTTGCCCTGTAGTTTTGGTAGTGATTTATTCCATTAGCTGTCTGCCTCCTTTGCAAGTACTGCATTTGCAGTTGATTTATCCATTGGCAACATCACGCAAGCCTCTTTCTTTCCTCCCCACTTGGTGCCACCCCACTGCCCATCTCCATGGCCTGGGAGACCTTCCAGCACTTCCCATCCCTGGGGCAGGTCTGGGGCTGAGGTCCTCCCTAGAGGGTCCTTTCCTCCTTCCTTGACAATCCATTTTTGTGAGTAATCCAGAAGCTCAGGCTTGTTTCAACAGCACATCTGCCTCAAGAGGGAGACTATGTACAAACATCTACATTCCAAGTCAGCTAAATGTTGTGAATTTGGGGTGGGCACATTGGTAAAACAAATTTGGGAAGTGACAGTTTGACTTGGGTCAATGGAGATGTTCATATGAACAAATATTTATTGTACAAACCATTCTCAATCTTACAGTGACCCTTACCTTAGAAAAAAAATCTCTGTAAATTTTACAATCATACCTTTTTCTCTAACTGGAAAAGAGAGCCTGCCACTGTTGGATCTGGAGTTAAACTGAATGATTTGCAATGCAGGAATTGAAATTCAACTCTCTTCCCTGTTTTTCAAGTGGAGTTGTGGTAGTTATGATTTGTGTGGTGACACCATTAACATGCAGCTTGAAGTTAAGAAATAAAGTGAAATTATGATCCGTGAAGGATGTCAGTATTTCAGGATTTCAGACCAACTCTGAGAAGGAGTCCAAGTTTATGGAGTTCACTGTGAAGTGAAAGCTGGCTGAGCTGCTGTGTAAGTGCAGAATGACTCCAGGGTGATTCAGCAGGTAGGCAGGGCACTGAGGAACCACATGGGCAAGGTAGGGAGCAACAATTGAAAATCCATTAAGGGTTTCTCCTGTCTTTCATCAGCACTTTGCTGAACTGATATTGCTTCCATGGTGTGTTTAGACTTGGAGATGCTGGAGTAAAATGAAAAAATACATTTTTTCTCAGTAAATGTGAGTATTTCTTTTTGAAAGAGGCATTTTCTTTCAGTGCTTAGCTCTTGGCATGTGTGGAAGAGCTCATCGTAATTCCTCTCAGTATCTGTGTTGGTAGCACTGGGGGAATTGCTTATTATGCACACAATGTTCATCTTGCTGCTGCCTCTTCCTTCTCTCTGCACAAAGTCTTTTGTGTCTTTTCAGAGCCTGAAGATGGGGGCTCTTTTTTACGTGTTTCCACAGCCCCTTGCAAACCAGTCTACCTGGTATGTATAACTGGGCCATCCACAGCCTGCCACAGAGAAATAAAAAAGCAGATATGGCATCTTGAGCTAGTTTAAATTCTTCTTTAAGCAGAACCTAATTACAAATATCTTTCTCTGTCTAAGTAGTAGCCTCTTTCCTTTTGTGCTTGCTCCACGTGGGAAATATTTAAGTAATATGTAATTTTAAAGCATTAAATTGCTGTTTCACAGTGTCATATCAAGGCAAACTGCAAAGGCTCTGCATGAATCAGAGCTGCTTGGTTAGTCTGACATCCTGTATCCTTGAACTGGCAAACACAGAGAAATCTTTCCAGCCAGAGTGTTTAATAAGTAATGCTTTAGATAAAATGAATGTACGTATTAATATCTGGTGCAGCACTAAAAATTATGGGCAGTTTTAGCTTTGGGAGCCAACAGTTCTGAAAACTTACTATTACTATTCTTCATAATAGCTGCCAGGAATGCTGTGCACCAGAATCCAGCCCTGGAAGGTGCAGGTCATGGTGGGGGGAACTGCACTTTCCTCTCAGGAAAGATTTCAGAATATGAGGATTGGTACCAGCTGAAGGAAGCTTCTGGTCCTGTGTCTTAGGGAGTCACTGAACTCCAGTCATTCCTCTGCTCAAAGTGGGGATTGGAATTAAGATTTCCCTGGAGGTGCAGCACAGGGAACAGGCTTAGGATGTGGCATGCCCTGGGAGCTAAGTGTGGATTTGTTGGAGGGACAGGCTGGATAATAACCTGACTTCAGCCAGAGCAAAGGAGTGAATTTGGAGCCAAGCTTGTGGTCTTGCTATCCTCTCTATCCAAAAGGGAATGTGAAAACAGGATTTCTGTTTCTCAACAGCACATGTTTGTGTATGTGCATTGTTCCTATTTCCATATCAGGGAAGTGTTTTCTGTGCTTTTGTGGTGAAAACTTCTCCATTTAACAAGCTCTCCTGCTGATTCCTGTTGGTCTCAAAGTCAGGTAGCAAGTTGGGTGAGAGGTCACTTTTGTTACTTAAAAAAAAGGGTTATGAAGAAAGAAGAAAATTCCCCATATTTTATAAAATAAGTTACTTTATCTTTAGTTATGTGTAGCCATTGGTAAATTATCATCTGAAAGAATTCACATAATAAATTATCCCCTGTGATGTTTTATCACCAATATAATCAAAGGAACAGTCAGCCTCAGAAGAACTTTCTTGTTTGCTTCTGTGCTCATGGTTCAATTGACAGAGGATGTATGGATTTGTGCCTGCAAAATATTCCATTTGTACACCTTTTCTTACCTGATCAGGAGGTTTTAGCTATACCCTGTTAGAATATGCTAATGAATTTTCTATTAACTTAATCCTTTTGGATGGAGGGAGGAAAGAATAATGCTACCTTATTAAAGGAACATAGCATGATTTATATCAATGCTAGTTGAGAAAAAACGCCTTCAAAGAGAGAATCCAAATCAGACTTTACTTCCACTTCAAATCTGTGAAGTTTTGAGGAAAGGAAGTAGACTGAGTGGAGAATCTTGGTTTGTCCTGCCTCAGAAATGGCACAGCAGACTTCAGCATTATTCACTTCATACATGCTCTAAATTACCATTCACCACCCTGAAAGCTTGTGTGAGGTTATAAATGCAATTTCTGCTGTGTGTTCATGGTCTCAGGTGGAAGAACCAGTTGAGTATTGACCAGAACAAAATCAGTAACACTTCCACCGGAGACAGCTGAGCAGTGCAGGAGTTTGTGTGAGTCTGAAAGCAGGGCCATGTGCAGGGATTAGCTGGTGTGCTCTGCAGCAAAACTACACAACACACATTTATCTCCCAGCTTTTGGGGTGTGGCCTTCACCAAGGTGTTCCTACATTTAACACAACAGCCAGCCTCTCGTGGAATGTGGCAGGCAGTGACTTCTGCATGGGGCTGCCTCAGGGAAAAACCAAACTGCCTTTTTTTGTTCTTCTGATTTGTGTTATTTTCCTCTCTACATATTTTAGTTTTTTCAATAGGAAATAAAAATCTAGTTTGCCAGACAGTTATTTCTGGGAAGTGATAAATGAAAGAGAATGAATTGCAATGCAAGTTCTTCCTGGCTAGAAACATACATGGATATTTGCACTGGTTTCCTGAAGACTGGCATGAGCACCATTATTAGGTATTCTTTAATGATGTGTGATATTTTGTTTTATCTTTTTTCTCCCCTTAGTAATAAGAAATATTTTCCTTAAGTGTGATTTTATTTATTTATTTATTTATTTATATATTTATTACAATTTTTCAGTAATCCATAGTTCCCTTCTATTCTAAAGCTATGGGAGGACAGAGAGAATGTATTTTTCACATTTGCATTATTTTATTTTATAATTCACTAGAAACCCAGACACAAAAATCATCTCTTTCAAAGAATTTGATGGATGCATTTGTTTCTGCACAGACACTCCTAATGTCAATAATTTCATCTCCACTTTTGAAGATGTGAAGATGTGTTGTTGGATACAGCTTTTAGCATTGGGAAAACTACATTAAAAGTGGTTTTTTGTATCTGCTCTTGTTGCATCAAATAATCTATTAATACTCAGAAACAGCTGCGTGTGTAGCTGTGTGCAGTATAAAATTAGCAGTCCTGAGTTCAAGACACAACTTTAAAAGAGTTATTGACATTTTATTTAATGGAGACCTTATTTCCCAGAATTTGATAAGTACAGTTCTATGGCTCTGAGTGCTTTCTTGAGACATTTTTTGGGGGCTACACAGTGTCCTCTTCATAGTGAGCAAAAAAATGCTATTCAGGAAAAGAAGGAAAGATATGGCAAGTTTGGGACTAAACTGTAACAGGTCAGGAAATGCATGGACATGGAAACATACAGCCATGGAATGGCCTAGGTTGGAAGGGACCTTCAAACTCAACATGTTTTATACTCCCTGCAATGGGCAGGGACACCTTCCCCTATCCCAGGTTGCTCCAAGCCCTGCCCAACCTTGGCCTTGAACACTTCCAGGGGTGGGGCAGCCACAGCTTCTCTCAACAACAGAGAAGGGCTCAGCACCCTCACAGGGAAGAATTTCTTCCCAGTATCCCATCTAACCCTGCGCACTGTCAGTTTGAAGCTGTTCCCCTTTGTCCTGTGACTCCAGACCCTTGTCCAAAGTCTCTCCCCATCCTTCTTGCAGTCCCATATTTCAGGTACCAGAAGGCTACAATTAGATCACCCCAAAGCTCCTCTTTTCCAGGCTGAACAAGCCTGACCCTCCCAGCCTTTCCTCTGCCTCAGTGGTAGGGAACTGAAGAGCTGAAAATGAGTTGCTGGCTGAACTTGCTCCTGCCTGGATAGTCCCTGACCCCTGCTGGGGTCATTCCTTGGTGATCACTTTAACTCTTTGACCTCTGGTTGTTGCTCCTCACTTGGAAGCTTCCTTGCACTCTCAGGCTTTTCTGTTCCCAGTCTGACTGGGTTTGTAATATTCCATCACATCACAGTATTTACTTGCCCACATCTGCCAAACACTTGTATTTTTTCCCTGCTGGGAAGATAGTGTGGGTGGATTTTGCTAATCTGAACAAGTAGTTACACATTTCAGTTTATTTAAGCTATTCTTTAATGTTTAATGACACGGTTTTGTTTTGACAGATGAATGTTGTTTCAGTAGATCTGCAGTGACACTGCTCCATTTTGACTTTGTGCTGTCAGCTTGGTACATTTATCCTGACACTCTTGTATTTCATCCTGATACCATATTCTTGATTTGACATTGCAGTGCCACCTCCATAAATTTGTATTGACATTCTTAACTCATTTTCTTCATATTTTTTCAAAGTGAGTGAAAGCCTGACACAGTTAGAATTGGGAGTGATACAAAGGCAGGATTGTGGAGATGTATCACAGGGAAATTAAAAGGGCAGAGATTGTGCTGAGTGGGGAGAGTGCAGGTGTGCAAGATGCATGGATGGTGCTTACAGGGAGCAATGAGACATTCTGGAGGGGACCAGCTTGGAGAAATGCATGTCAGCACAGCCTTCACTCTCCCAGCTCAGGCACTACCACCCTTTCCTCTTTTGGGCTCCTTTCTTAGCTCTTGTCTGCACTATGTGTGTTTAATGTAAAACAGTCAAATTTTGCATGAAGTGTAGGAAATAACATGTCCACAAAAGGTTAATATTATGAACCTTGAAAGTGTTAAGTTTAAAATTCACCTCTTTTATTTTATTTTTTTAAATTTAGGAATTTAATGGCTAGGTTTTCTTTAATCAAGTCTGTTGCCAAGTTATTTTTTTTTCCTCCATGTTTGAGCATGCTTCATCAAAAGCATGTGGAAATGGAGGCAGAGTTAATGACACACTTGTATCTCCATTTTGCCATCATCATAAAATCCTGAATCCTACTCCAGATGATTAGTAAATAAGATGAAGTAATTTAGCTGAGAGAATTGACTAGCTACAGTGCATGAACTGTAATTGTGATATTAATGTCAAATACAGTTAGCAATTTTCTGTTATATTCTGCTCTTGAGCATGAATTTTTTCCCTTTGAAACCTGTATGGAAGTAACTGGAACCTGGGTCCTGAGATCCCAGCCAACAAAGTACATTTTGGCTTGTGAACTGGGGAACAAAACCATTAATATGTTTTTGTGTTAAAGGATTCCATAAAGCAGGCCATGAAGAGCATCTCTGCACCTCCTAGGGCAGCCAAGCACAAGGACAGAATGTCTGCAGAACCTGTCAGTCCCTATCCTTAAAAGTTTGCTAAGTCTTGAGTGATTAGAGCAAATATGTAACAATGTTAAAGGTCCAAGGCATTATAATTCTCTGGGCTTTTTCCTTTATTTTTGTTTGTATAAGGCAATAAAAGCCCTGTCCCTGAGTCCTTGCTGATCTTCCCAACACAACAGAGTCACCATGGATGCTCTCCATGTGCTCAGTGGTCAGCAATTCCAGACTGGAGAAAATAGGTAAAAAAATGTCAAAAGTGCCAGTGAATTTGCAGTTTCTTTGCTGGACAGTTGTTCATATGCCATTGGAAGCAACAGGTTAAAAGGACCTCAGGATTCCAGAGAGAATGGACTCTGGAAAGCTGTGCTCTCACCTTGATATCTAGATAATATTTTCTGTTGTGTGTATGCTGAAAATTAAACCACTTCACATTTTTAAAAGCAATTAGAAAAGAGAAAAGATTAATGCATTTTTCATAAGAGCTCACTGAAATAGCAGTGGGGGTGCTGGGGGGAGGACTGAGAAATATTATTATTGCAATATGTCATGATCTGAACAATTAATGGGATATATCTGTAGTGTCTGCCAGAATCTGGAGATCTCAGTGGACTAAAAGTGAAGGGAGTGGCAGAAGGCATCTTTACTTAAATATGTCCACATTAATGTCCAGTGTGGCTATTAGAGTTTAAACTTTGCTCGAATGCTTTTTGGTTTATTGCTGGTCTTCAGCAACCTACAGGAGAGTTGGCAAAATGATAACCTGAGAGAAATGGTGATTTATTTTTTTTTTATATTTCTTTTCATTTGCAGACTTAAAATGGCTCAGCAATTTCTGCTTGCTATTCCAATGTACCTACAACAATCATTAATTATGGGCTTTTCTTTTCCCACCTCCTTGTCTCTTCTGTTAGGGAGGTGAGTTATTTAATTGTGCAGCATTTTTGACTCATCTCCTCATAATTCTTGCTTAGTTACCAGGAAACAAATGTTGGTGTTACACCTAAATGATTATATTTTGAAAGTAAAATCTTTGCAGCTGTGAAGTGATAGTCTAGCCCACAAAATTCTGATTTATCACCTCCAAGTAGAACTTGTTTTTTAAATTGGTAGGTAGTGCTTTACCAGCAGCACAACCTCAAAGACCCCAGTTTTATTAAAGCCTGTAGATTAGGTTCTCAATTACCTTTAGCTCCAGTTGCAATTAAACTAAAGTTGGAAGAAATTACTGGCCTGCTGTAAAGGTCTCTGGAACAAAAGAAGATGAGAAATCACTTCTTTTCCAGCAGGCACCAAAACAAATTGCACTTGGTGTTTCTAGTGGTCAGGGCTAAGCTGGGCTGCAGCCAGGCTGGGCTCACTCTGCCCCCACCACTGCTCAGTGCAAGAGGAGTGTGTGAAAAACCCCAGAGACTTCAGGTTCCTCAAGAGGGTTTTGTGATCCTTGTTTGGTGCAGAGCTGAAGAGCTGGGGATGGGAGGTGTTAGTGTGGGAAAAGCTGATACTGCTGGATCCATGGGTACTGCCACTGCCCCTCTGCCAAGTGTGTCCCTAGATGTCTCCAAATATCTTAGGGGTTTAATTTCTGATTGAAAACCTCCCAGAGTAACACAGCTGTTGCATAGGATTTGCATCTGAGATACACAGAGTGCAGGTCACTAACCCAGGAGCTTTAAACGCCCCAGAATTCCCATTTATATATAGCAGTGTGTATTTAAAAGTAATTTTTTTTTCATACTGTTTGCCATAAGATAGTATCTGAAATTGCCTGGCTTTATGCTGTACTTAAAACAGAACATATCTCTAGTAACTGTTTGGTAATGATTATAAAACTTTGACTGCAGAGCTACTTAGAATATGTGAAGAATAAAGCCATGAATTTATAAAAAAGGGGAGGTAGAGGGGGAAAAGGAAGGAAAAAATGCACAATGAAAGATTAATTAGCATACACCTTTATTAAAATATAAATACAGAATGCCATTATACATCATGCAGCCATGAGAAATGTACTATTTCACTGAAAACAACTGGTAGTGTTGTAGCCCTGATTCTGTAAGCACATTTATAAAAATACTCCTTCCTTTTGAAGCCATTAGGATTCAGTGTTTGTCTTCACACAGCAGTTTGCCAGTAGCTGAGTCTCAGGACTGTATTATCACATCAGCTGTGAACAGAACCTTCCATTAATCAATAATAAAACCTGCCATGAGAAAATCTCTAGCTGCTTCCCAACTTAGTAATTTATTGTTAAATGAAGCTTTGGTATTTCAACAAAACAATTTCCAAATCATTGAAATTAAAACCAGAATGTTTTTTTTTACAAGGTGTGTGATAACTTTCAACAAGGTTAAGTGTAGTATGTAATTTTGTAGGTGTCATTTGGTTTATTTAATTTTGCAGCTTCCCTCTGATTTCACTGTACTTCCTTACAGACCTGTAGTGTGCATTTGGGCAGGGGAGAGAAGGATCAGTTCTCTATACATTTTTTTGCAAGAGATGGAAATAATTTGATCTGAATGGGCTTGATCATTTAAGACCCAAAGCATTATTGAAGGATTCCTTTTTCATAGGGATACATTTTCACCTCAAAGAGTTTAAATGTGATGGGTATTTCTTTGCCACCTACAAAAGGGGAACTGAGTCTGTAACAAAACAATATCTAGGTACGTTCTTATGACTTTTGCTCTTTCAGGAATAATAGAATATCCTTGGCATAATTAGGTGTAACAATCTTGTCCTTCCTTGCTCAGGTACTGCAATGATAATGTCATTGCAGAGCAGCTGGTACTGAGCAGAAAACAGAGATAAAGTCGTGGAAGGGGCTTTAGAGGGACCTGCCATGGGCAGGAACACCTTCCACTGTCCCAGGCTGCTCCAAACCCTGCCCAGCTTGGCCTTGGACACTCACAGAGATCCAGGGGCAGCCACAGCTTCTCTGGGTACCCTGTGCCAGGGCCTCAGCACCTCCACAGGGGAGAATTCCTTCCCAATATCCCAGCCATCCCCACCCTCTGTCAGTGGGAAGCCATTCCCTGTGTCCTGTTCCTCCATCCCTTGTCCCAAATCCCTTCCCTGAAGCCCCTTTAGGCATTGGAAGGGCTCTAAGTTCTCCCCAGAGCCTTTTCTTCTCCAGGTGGACACCCCAGCTGTCCCAGCCTGGCTCCAGAGCAGAGCAAACATGAGCAATAGTGCTGATTGGACTTCACAGAGAGAGAGGGAGAGGCAGTGCTCCATGTCCTGCTCCCATATGTTCTTGGAGCCAGCTACTTTACTGAGTGAGTTTTATAGTAGTCTCAGAGGAAAAACCCTGCTGGTGAGCAGAAAGCAGGCAGCACTTAACTGATTTTAAATATAGAGTACCATGCTGTAATAAAAAGGAAGAAAAGAGAATGTCTGGGTTTAATTTGAAGCGAGCAGACCACACGTAGGGTAGAAAACTGGTGTGCTGGAGGGAAAGCAGGCTTGAGCTGAAGGAAGTGAAACCTTCAGAAGTTGGAAGAAAGCCCCAGGAGCTGCTGATCTTTGTGTGCCCATCCCTCCCTAATCCTTGCATGTTGTAATGACATAAAATTCCACAGAGGAAACGTGCCCTCCCTCCCACTGCTCACCAGCAGGATGCTGTAACAAGGGCTCAGATTCCAGATGACTTCATTAACCCATCTCACATTCACTATGGAATTATGTTAAAGCACAAATGTTGTGAAACAAATTACAGCGGTCAAAATACAGAAGGAATGAATGAGGCAGATTAGCTGGCATGCACCAGTTGTTTTGTGCTACTCCAGTCATGCAGAACAGCTGTAAATACAGTTTTAAAAGCCACCAAAACCTCAATTATTCTTCTACTTGTTCATGTAGATTAGTATGGCCTTGCTCTATAGCTAAGTGATTTAAACAACAATTCTGGGAGCGACTGATGAGGTTCATTTGCACCAGTGCAAATCTACAGCTTCTGTTTTTTGATTAAATTTTTTAGGTATCAAGCTATTTATCACTCCTTTTAAATGCTCTGTTTGTGGAACTCAGGGATTATCTTTGTCCATTTAGTGAAATGGGAGAAAAATCTGAGAAATTTTTTAGATTTTATTCTTGGTGCAAATAAAAATAGTGTATGAGCTTACAGCAAATCTAATTAAAAAAATATTAAAAGATAATGGTAAGAGAGATTGTCTATTACCAGGTAAGCAGAGTGTGAGAGAGAAGTTATCTTTCAATACCAATGTGAATTTGGATTAATTTTAGACCAGTAATAGAAAGTTTTCTTTGAATTGCTCCATAAGAGTTGTCACTAACCTGATGGGTTTCAGGTTGGAATTACAAGCAATCAGGTATTTAAAACCATATTTGTTCTTAAACTTGATTTGGTATCCCATTGGTGCAAGGGGCTGGCATTGGGACACTAATTCAGGTATTGCAATAATATTTGGATCCTTTTCAGTCTGAGTAACATCTTACTTCTTAGGTATTATTTTTATGGAGCTATTCCTCAAGAAAATTTGTGGGTAACTCAGTAAGGATGTGGTGTGGCCTGATGTGGTTTGGGAATTTGGATTATTAAGTCACAAAAGACATTCAAGAGGATGGCTGAAGGATCTTGAGCTTAGGGCTTTCTGATTTGCAATGCTGCATTTCTTGTCTAAGATTTGAAGTGCTATTGTAATAAATCCTGCTTTGGTAATGAGGAAATCCATTCACTGCAGGGACTGTGGTGCTAGAACGAGGGGGAACAGCTTTGCATTGGCAGAGGGCAGGGTTACATGGGGTATTGGGAAGGAATTCCTGGTTTTGAGGGTGCTGAGGCCCTGGCACAGGGTGCCCAGAAAAGCTGTGGCTGCCCCTGGATCCCTGGGAGTGTTCCAGGCCAGGTTGGACAGGGTTTGGAGCAGCCTGGGACAGTGAAAGGTGTCCTTGCCCATGGCAGGGGGTGGAATGGGATGAACTTTAAGATCTCTTTCCAACCCAAGCCATTCTAGGATTGCAAAACACCTGTAAGTTCCAGGCTCATTATTTCTAGCAGGGGGAGTTTGAGACACATTTCACTCTGAAGAAGGAAGAATACTCATTTTGTGCTCCAGGACAGGACACATGATTTGAGCAGGAAGGTAAACAACTGAACAATGGGATGGTGAGTTTGGAGACAAAGAGGTGGACATTGCCTCATGGAAACTGCACAGTTTCCCTAATTTCATCAGCCATGCCATGACTAACACATGAGCTCTTGTATATTCCTAAGGACAAATAAGAATTTTTAGTGAGTGACGTTGGTCATCTTACCTCTTGTAGGCTGATGAAGTGAAAGCCACTCTGATTTGGGGCTGTTCTTGGGCTCCCCCCATTTTCTGATGTGCAGGTCTTGATGTGCATCTCCAAAGGGCACCTGGGACATCATCTGAGCACCCACCCAGTTTTTGGCTTCAGTATGAGTCCTTAGTCCCTCATCTTGGTTCCTTGACTACTTAGCCCTTTGCTCCAACCTTCCTTGTTTCACATTATAATTTGGATTTTTTACATGCAGCATATTCTTTTGTGGTTTCACCTGCTTTCTTGCACTGAAAGACTTTTATTTCTCTTCATGATTCACATTTTTGTCAGAATGATTCCTCTCCCTAATTTATAATGTATAGATTATCTTTTAGTGACTCACTAATCTTTTTTAATTTCAGGGTGTCTCATAGTTCCTTTTGCCTCACCTTGCCCAGTACCTTTAATTATTCTTGTTCACTCAGGTTTCTCCTCTTTTCCTCCTGCTGTGTAACCCTTCTCCCCCAGACTCCTGACTGGCACTTTTGTTCCAGCACCACTGTTTTCCTTATACAGGTGAGTTTGTATTCCTAACATACAGACTCCCTAATCCCTTCATTTCAATTTTTGTTATTCTTCCTTCACAGTCAAGTACTTCATTTATGCTTTATGTGTTTCCATCAGCTGCCAAACCCAGCTGAGTGCCAGAGTCTCCCTCTGCATCTATTTTCTTTTACAGCTCACTGGAGGAGATTCTTTCTCCTGCCTCTTCTCAGAAACAGCTACTGCTGCTAGTTTTCTAAGGTTTAGCCACTCACTGCACAGATCCATCTCCTCATCCTGTCCAGCTGCTTTCTTTTCTCACTGTGACTTAGTCCACATTTCTCCTTTTTTTTTTTTTTTACTTCCCCTGCATATTAATATGTTCCTCGAATTTACTCCAAAGAACACCATAATCTGGTTTCCTTCTGTTAATAACTAGAGAAAACTGCTTCAGCAAGCTTAAAATACAATTTTTTTTATTAAAGATTGCAGCCTTTGCCACGTGCTTTCTCATAGGTAAGGCTGATCAGTCCTTCACCCTTCTATCATGGTTTGTATTCCCTTGTTATTGCACAATCCCCTGTGAGCAGTTACTGTCCCAGCTCCTTGCATCATTATTTTTGTAGGTATTTTCCATGCTCCTTCCTGTAGTTTGTAGGAATGCTGTTTTGCTTTTGACTGTCTTTTGTCTGTGAATCAGATCACTGGGTGACCTCCTCTCCTCAGACACGGTCAGGTGCTATTTTTATGCAAATGAGTTGCAAATCTGTTTGTCAGCCCGGGGTTTGTTTGCCTCTGCTCAGGCGTGTATTTCATCTCACATCTCCAGCACTTCTGGCCTGACAGCTTGTGATAACAAAGCAAAGCAGAGCTCTGTATCTCCCCTGGAAAACTCTCTGGTGTCCCTCACTTCTTATCCCACCTTCATCATATTGCCATGCATAGTCAGTGATGTTTGTTATCTAGACAAGTTCATTTATGAATTCTTCTGCTCAAACTGTAGTGTCACCATTATCTCTCCCATCACCTACAATGGTTGTCCCCAGTGTCATTTTTTCCCCTGCTTTCCATTTAGATTCTTTCTAGCTCTCACCACCTTCAGCTGTGCACAGAAAGGTATCTTGCATTTCCCAGGTTACACTTTGATTATTTAATTGCCTTCCTTGCTGTCAGCACTGAGGGGCTGCTCCATGCCTGATGGGATCATCTTTATCTGACTACACTGGGCTCACTGGAGTAGAATTTTTGTTTGCTTCAAGTTATCAGTGAGTAGTTTCATGCTCTTACTTAGCTGGGAGTCTACCTTAATTTCCTCTAGTTTTCTAGAAAGTTTTTCCAACTGTTCTGTTCCCAGTATTTCTTGCTTTATGCTTTCATGCTTTCTCAAACATCCCTGCTCCCTCCCTTCAAATTTAATTTCTTAATCTTGTGGCTGTGAGGCTTTTTCACATCTCCTTGCATAAGTATCTCTTTATTTTCCATCTGTGCAGCATTTGTCTAATCTTTTTAATAAGATAAGGCCAAGAACTCACTTTTTACTGTCCTCTTTTATTGGGATTTTTAATGTTATTAAGGCACTGTAGATATTTAAACCATTATCAGTAATACCTCATAGGTTTTCTTTTCTCTTTTCAAATACACTTTAATGGGTTTTAGGTGTAATTTTTAAAATGAAGATGATAATATATTAGAAATAAAATACACCTGCTGCAATTAAATTGCACAGAGATCTGTGAATGGGAAACAATTGCAAACCCTGCTTGTGTAGGCAGATTGTGCCCATGGTTTTGGGAAGCTGGCAAGTCACTTAAGAACAAGATAGCCAATATTGGATACAATATATAGGTAATCAGACAAAAAGCATGGCCTTAAAGCCCATCCAGTCCCACCCTCTGGACAGGGATGCCTTGCACTGTCCCAGGTTGCTCCAAGCCCCTTGGGATGGAGCAGCCACAGCTTCTCTGGGCAACCTGAGCCAGGGCTTCCTAATACAATCATGATTTTGTTGTACTGAAATAATTACTTTTACCTGTGTCCATGTAGTTCTCACATGGAGTCCTTCCTTGTGAGGGATTTAACAGATCTGTCTCAAATCTAAATGTCTCCTTGGAGATTATGGGATTTGGGTGTATGGAATAAATGGATGAAAGGAATAGCACTGAATCTCCAAGATCAGATCATATTGACTCAACAGCTGGAGCCAAAGCAGCTTAATTGCTAATTGTGATGCACAACATCTTCCTTAATATTTCCTCAATGCTTCAGGACATCGAGTAGCAACTCTGAGCTGGACATTACTGCTCAGAATTATCTTTTTTGATAATGTGATAAGGGGCTGTGTGATAACATCAGCTCCACACTTTATGGTGTTAAACAAATGTAAATCAAAGTTGAAGAATTCTTAATAAAAGAATAGAGGGTACTGGATACTCTTTGCCAACAGCTGGAATTAATTTCTACAGTTCTGGTCCTCACCACCTCAAGGACAATCCATTGCATCCATAAGTTGTCCAGAGAGGAGCAACAGGGCTGGTCAAATGCTGCTCAATGCTATTGTTACCAAGTAAGCCAGGGGTTTTCAGCCTGGAATACAGGTAGCTATAGAATTCATTAGGAGGAGTGAAGAATTGGGAGCTTTTCAGTGGTGTTTTCATTATGATTCGATTTTTTGTTGGGTTTTTTTTGGTTGGTTGGTTTGATTTTGTTGGTGGTTTTTTGAGGGGAAGGATTGGTTTGATTCTTTTTTGCAGTCTCTTCAAACAGAACTAGAAGGGATGAAGTTAAACCAACAAGAGTCATGTTGAAAGCAAACATAAAAGACTGGTAATTCTTGTATTGTGGCTATTTGCAGAGGCTCAACAGGAGATTAGACAAAGCTGATGGAGCTGAGGATTCTGGAGTTCCCAGAATGTGTATCCTGCTCAGGATGCTCTGAGCTGCCAGTGCCTGACATCTGGGGGGTAACAGTTCCCATTTTCCCCTAGACACCCACTCCTGGCAGCAGTCACCCCTTGAGAGAGCTTATGTGGCTCTTGGAGCAGAGCAGTGGCACTGCTTTGCCAATCCCTTCAAGCATTATGGGTGGTAGTGTTTATTTAGACTAAAATGAAAGAATACATGTTGAAAGAATATGATCAGTAATGAGTTTTATTTATAAAAAATACTTTTTTTTATTCTTTGGACACTGCATGGGTGGCACATTTTTATTTGCAAGCACTGTAGTGAAGTAGGGGAAGGTGTATTTTATTTTTCTCTGTGAGAGCAGAGTGGTGGGATCATGTTTCACTCTAACAAGTTTCCTTTAAAGCAGTTACACTCAGCTTGTTATATTTTTCATCAGTCTGTTACAGGGTGTGTGGCTGCTTCACATTTCTTCTAAACAGCAAGGTCTTAATAATCAAATAATGTTGATCATCTTACTTTCTTTGTCTGACATAATCTGCCTTAGTAAATCATCTGAGGCTTTCTTAATGATGAACTTGAAGGTTGAAGGTTCACCATTTTTGCTTAATTATCTCCACAACCCACTGATGGAAAGCTGTATATTCCCTGTGCTGTAACAGACATCAGGGTTTTCCAGAGGAGTATTTAATTCAGGTGGTGCCTCTTCTATTTGCAAGAAAGGAACTTGCAGTGTTGCATTTTAGTTACATTTTTTAAAAAGCAAACAAGCCCCAAACAGATTGGCATTGTAGTACAGAAGCTTACTCATTTTTCACAGATCAAATGAGAATAAGTAAATTTACATTAACTTTAATGCCTGAACTAGCAGCACAGCTACTTTAAATTCAGTAGAAGAGAGACAAAGCAGATATTCATATCTAAGCATCAGGATAAGAACGTTTCCAGGTGGAAAGTGAAAATTAATGGAGCTATGACAATTCACAACAGCTCTTATATTTGTGTTTATAGTTTGTTTTCCTGCACCACTCAGTTAAAGGGATTAAGGTTGTATTTTTTCTCATCTTTAGCTGGCTAGGACTTCTACTTAGCTTTTGTGAATGTGATTTCAGAGCATCTATTACTATTAGCCTGAAAATAGCTTTTTGTTTTCATTTCTGGGATTGTCATATTTTAGACATAGTTTTCCTCCTCTTGTATGTGTAATTAATACAGCCTGTTTCTTTGGAAGTAAAATAAAAATAAGTTTTATAACTCATGAATGAACTGAGGTCATGAAGGTGTATTCATCTGGTGATGAACAACTATGGAGATCCTCCCCATGCCAGAGGTGGGCTGGGAATTTAACCTGACCTTGGCTGGTCTGTGCTATCCCAGTGTATGACAGAGTATCCCTGAAAGTTGTAATGCATCTCAAAAACTTGTCATGTTGATTGAACTGACAGATAAAACAAGAGAAACAATCTGCTGAGAATATTGAAAGCTGTTATTTTTGTAATGTTTCATATTAAAAACTCCTTGCTTTTGTAATTCTGGGGAAACTTGCTATTTAGGGGCTGGAGGTGGTAAATTAACAAATCTTTTTTCTAGGAGCTAATCCCAAACCTGTGAATTTACAGGTTTCCACACTTAGGCTTGCACTTTACAGTGACCCCATGGTGAGTTTCTTCTTCTTGGCAATCAAAATGCCTTTTCTAGTTATTTATCTACCAGCAGAAAACAACTTGCAGCATTTAATCTGAGTTTGCATTGTAAAAGTCAATGAAGCAGATGTTGTCTGTTTTGTACAAATGAACAAAGAAACTAGTCTATGATCAGAAAGTTCCCTTGTCCATTTTCTGTTATCAGGTTTGTACTTGTTACTGTCAGAACAGAGCAAAATGAGATTACATGAGGAGAAGAACCAGCTATTCTATTCTACTAGTGTTTTAAAAACCAGAGCATTTGATTAAGAACTTGACTAATTTAAAAATGGCTTTTGAATGGACGCAATTAATGAGTGATAAGCTATAAAGAGTTAACTAGATTTTTTTTACAAGTCCAGAGGGCCTTTCAACACGAAGATGAAGTTTCAAAAGACAGGGGAGATGCAGAAAGCTTGAATGCATCATATTAGCTACCCCTTTGTTTTCCTTTTCCACAGAGGCCAATAAGGCTGTCAGATTGATGTAAAACTTGTTGCTAGTTAAATTACAGCATGTAGACTTACATTAGTACATAGTGCTGAAAATGAAAAATACCCCATTGCAGAGCAGGTGAAATTTGTTTTATTTTTACAGCTGGTTTTCTTACAAACTTCCCTTACGAGTTTTCCTCACTTTTTGGAGTAAAAGAAATATGTGCTGTGTGAAAAATGGGAGGTTTTAAAAAAAGACACTGAGAAGATTCTTACCTTTCCCATTATAGTACCTAAGAATATAGAAATTGCTTCCAGGAAAAGTGTGTTGTTGTAAAGAGCAGGCTTAGTCTCATGGTTTTTGTTTTTAAGGAAATCTGGAATCTAAAAAAGAAAAACCCTGAAAAGATGAGAACAAATCCCTTTGTTTTTGAACAAATTATCTCAATGTTCTTGCATTTACTTACTTGTGTGAGTAAAGGTCAAAGCAATAACTAATAATACA
Source organism: Erithacus rubecula (assembly GCF_903797595.1). Taxonomy (NCBI): domain Eukaryota; kingdom Metazoa; phylum Chordata; class Aves; order Passeriformes; family Muscicapidae; genus Erithacus; species Erithacus rubecula. Next base: position 3,513,263 of record NC_136659.1, on the reverse strand, counting down.
GCCTTTTTCAATCAAAATTCAGTAATTTTATTTTAAGATTAGCTTAAATCTTTTTTATCCTGTTAACTTTTTAAATAATTATTAGATGAGCTGTAAGCTGATTAAGATTTAGATTGGATATTAAGGAAAAGAATTTTCATAGAAAGTTTATAAAGTGTTGGAAGGGGCTGCCAGGGCTGTGGTGGTGTCAGCATACTTGGAAGGGATCAAAAACACATGGATGTGTTTTTGGGGGACATGGTTTAGTGATGAACCTGATGGTGCTGGTTTGGTAGTTAGGCTTGATGATATTAAAAGGCTTTTCCAGCCTTAATGATTCTGTGATTGTAACTTAAATATTGTTTTCTCAAATGAAAAAAAAAAAATCCATCTGAAAACCTACATTTCAGTCTGAATGAAGAATTTCAGAACTTCCTCTTGGGTGAAAAATAGGGTGTTTTTGGTGAATAGATGGAATGTTTGTTTGCTTGTGAGATATGTGAGTTATGGGTGTGGTGTGTAACAGAATTCACCACAGCACCAGGCCTTTGGGTTGTTTTATTTTTTTTAAAAAAAAAAGACCTTTCAGAGTCTGCTTTTAACATTTTGTGTTCTTTACAAATTGGAAAATGAGATTTATGTCACTTCTTAGTTTATGCCTTAGGGTGCAGTTCTGTAACTCTGCTTTCCCTTCCCCAAAACTGCAATTTTCCAACTTTTCTTGTAACTCCTTAAAACTGGACCATGAGTTCCCTTGGCTTCCCTGATCATAGGAGAAAAAGAAATGGTGCAAAACATGTAGCATATAGTTTCTGTGCTCTGCTCAGTCTGTAGGGGTAAAATTGACTGTATTTTCTAAATTTTAAATAGAATCATCCAATCTTTTAGGTTCCAAAAAGCCTTAAGGATCATTACTCCAACTCTAACCACAGCACTGTCCCCCTTTTTAAATAACCATGAAATAAACTGCAGCAGCAGAAGTAAAAAAAGTGGCCTATTCTCTACAGAAACCTACAGATCCAGAAGAGAGCATTAAATAGAGGGGGAAGAACATTCCAGGATATATTCCATGGGCAGCATGCTTTTTATAGTTGGGGTTTTCTGAGCACAGATGGCTTTCAAGTTGTGCCACAGAATGAGAATTGAGAACGCAGGGATGAGGAATCCTTGTCCAGTGGAGAGCATAACTGAAGGTCCTTCAGTGAAATAAGGTATCTTTGAAGTGACTGTCTTGTTAACTTCTCACTTAGCACATCAAAGTAAGGGAAAGGGCTTTCTTGTAAATGCAAATTTGTGGCTCTCCACTGTGTGATGTGCTGCTACAAAACCTTGCAGATGTTCCAGGTGATTCCCATGGTGAAGGTTTTGTCTTTGGTTATGCAGGAATAGCTTTCAGTTTTTAATGGAAGTGCTGGTCTTTGGTGATCTCACTGCAGCAAATTGTGTATGGAAATTGAATTCTCACTGGATCTTCCTTTTGTGGTGTTTTTCTTCTCACCCTCAAAAGTGCTAAACAAAAACTTAAGTATTTCCTTCTTAATTGTAATGTCAAGATCATAGAGTGAATGTTGCAGACAGTTTAATGTTCAAAATGTCTGGGTTTCTGTTGGTTTACTGTGAGATGTTATTAAATTTTCCCAGTGATGCTTAAAATAGTTGTATAGTAAATTGAGGTATCTTAGTTAAATGATATTTTTAGACTCTCTGGGCATTTTGGTTTTCTCTGGATTTCTACTCTGTGCTATAAAGCAGCATAATTTATCCCAGTGTCTCTTTACATGCAGGAGGCATTTGATGCTTTTCCTTCAGAACCCTTTCCTCTTGGGAGGGAAGCAGATTTCTCAGCACTTGTCAGTGCCTGTATTGAAAATGTCACATGAGAACTGATGGCCAGGAGTTCCAGCTGAACATGAGACACAACTTCTTCTTTCCAGTGCAGTGACTGAGAAGTGAACAGTGTCCAGAGAGGCTGTGGAGTGTCCCTCACTCATCACTGGGGATGCTCTGGACACAATGGTGTGCTCTGGGATTGCCCTGCCTGACCCATTCATTGATTCTGGGAAGTAGCAGAAGGGAGGACATATTTCCCAGCACTGCAGGAAGCAGAAGCACTAAAGAAACTGGGGAAACCAAAGCAAACAAATTTCCAACATAGAACAACAGTGAGTAATAATTAGTCTTGCAAAAGCTCATCAGTGGAAGCTACTCCAGATGCAGCATCAGCTCTCTTGTACCCCCTACCCTCCAGTGTTCTCCATATAAATCATGCTGCTCTTGCAGGTGTTCTGTGGGCTTTAATAGTGCTTTGAAATCCCAAAACTCTGCAAGGTCAGCAGGAGCCATGGAATGACCCCACAGTGGGTCACAGCCTGTTTGCTGCTGCTGAGCTCCTCTATTCCAGACAGCTCCAGGGGTCCATTAGTAATTGCACTGGGATATGGGAACCTGCTCAGCATCAAAAACTCCAGTGCTTTATCTCAGAGTGATGAGTCCTGTGCTAAAGGGGAACTGCAGTTGCAGTACAAGATCTGCTTCTTCCCCCTTCCATATTTCAGGACAGATTTCTGCTTTGCTTAGTGAAGGTGATAACTGGTCTAGTGTTTTACAGATAATGATTACCTTTCTCTTGAGCTCAGATTTGGTAGTGCTTCATCCAGATACTGTGATGGAAATTCAGCTAGCTGCATGAATTTATTTCTTCCATGATAAGAATGTGAACCTCTCAGCAAGTTGCAAAGCATCTATGAAATTACAAAACAAAATCTATGTTCAGGCCATAGAATGATGACCTCAGTCTCATAGTTTTTGTGGTGTTTATTGGACTATTGATTTTGGATCCTGAAATGGAAAGTCCAAAAACCAGTGGAGTAGGAAATTCAGAACTTTTGGATTTTTTATATCCTGTCTTAGGTTTCTTTAGATTTCTGCCTTGTTATCCTAAATGTCTTTCTAGCTATCTGTTTTAGATTTTTGTTTTGTTTTGTTTTATTTTTTTAGTTTTCATGAAGATATGCTTTTAATAAATTGAAATAGTGACAAAATACAGTCTTTTATATTCCATAGAGTTACTGTAGAGCTCAGAGTCATGGCAAGAATGTACAATAGTAGTAGTCAATAAAAAGCATTCACTGACCCATCTGTCAGTGTTTCAGTGCTGGCTTGGGCAGGTAGAACAAGCTCCTGAAGTGATCACTGACAGTTTCCAGGTAACTTGTATGATGAATATACAGCAACTCTCACTTTTTTAGAGTCAGGAATTCCAGTGTTCAGAAACACTTGAAGCTACAAATTCCTTGCCTGGCTCGATGCATTTCCATCATCTTTCTGGATGTACTAAGCTGCTCAGCTGTGAATTTGCAGTTGAGGCTGTTGAAAATAACTTGTGATGGAATGGCATGGGACAGGGGAGCTGCACATCTGCTATCTTTTAAAGGCTTCCAGGAATGGCAATTCCACCTCTTGCCTGGCACCAGTGAAGAAATCTTCCCTAATGCATCCTGTTGCTTGTTATTTGGGAGCCGACCCCAGCTGACTCCCACCTGGCTGCACCCCCCTGTCAGGGAGTTTGTAGAGAGTGAGAAGGTTCCCCCTGAGCCCCCTCAGCTGCTCCTGGTGCTCCAGATCCTTCCCTGGCCATGCTCCAGCCCCTCAATGTCCTTCCAGTGCTGGACACAGGATGGGAGGTGCCCAGCATAGGTCATGGGCACTGCACTGGTCCTGCTGGCCACAGTGGTGCTGTTAAAAATTATGTTTCTAAAACCTTTCTGTGATGCTAAGAAAAAAAAGAAAAGGTGCAATTTATTTTATTACTTAGCAACTGATGAAATTTAGCAATGTGTATATAAAGACAATTCTCAGTAAGAGTATCAGCAGAAAAACAAGGCAAAGAACATTTTTCCTCTGTATACAGCTCAGAGCTGAAGCTTTGCAAATTGCTGGTAACTGTATCAGCACACAATTCCTTCATTTGCATTTGTACTTCAATTAATTTAGTAATTTAATTTGTGCAGTTCTGAATATTTCAGTGTATCTCAGTGAGGGGAGAATCCCTTTCAAGGAGCACAGCTGTTTGGCTTCAGTAAGTTTCTCCAAGTAGCAGTGCTATCAGTATTTCTGCTTTCAGAATTATTTCTCTGTAGGTGGGTTTGAAGTAGCACCATCATCATTCAGATCTTCCAGTGTCTGCACCATCAGATTTGGGATGTTATAGTGCAAGCCAGGTGTCCCACTAGCAAGCCCATTGTACTTTCTGGTGTAATTTCTTCAGCTGTGTACATTACTACTTCTTATTTTGCATCTCTGTGCCTTTTTTTTACTTCACATCTTGCTTTATTTTATTGTTTAGTTAAATTAAATTCTATAGAATTAATACAATATATTCAACAGCTTTTTGAGTTATCCTGGGGAAGGAAAAGGAACATTGAAGACATTTTAGTTTTACCATCACTTTCACTCCAAGTTGGAAGGAACTAATTGCTAGATAAGCATCATGTTAAATAGTTTTTCACACACGTTCATATAGTTGTCTGGTGTTTGTAAACCATCTCAGTCTGTGCTGGCTTGTCCTAAGCCAAAATACCACTGCCTGCCTGCCTGACTTGGAAGCTGCACATCTTCAGGAGGTTTGGGCTTTGTTTGACAGCTTGATTCTTGTGAGGCAGTGGAGAAGTGGAGAAAAACTTTGCTCATTATTGGGGATTAATCAGTTTACAGGGAAGTTGCTGCTATGTTGGAATAGTGTAATCAGTAGAGTGCTTCACCTAGCTATGAGTTTATTAAGAAAACATCAAGACAAAGCATCACAGGCTTGTTGTTTTAGTATAAAAATCTTTAGGGTGCAGGTTCCTAGACCCAAACATGCTGCAAAAACAAACTCAAGCACACAGTGCATGGAGTTGTGTGCTGTACATGCCTGCATGTTATTCCTGCTTTCTCACACTTGGCTGACTGTGTTTGCCAGAGCAGAACAGGATCCCAAGCCTTGCTGTGCTGTGCCAGGTCCTTTGCCAGCCCTGGCCACCCCTCTGGAGCTCTGGGGGATCCAACTTCTCCCTAATGAGTAAATTCCCATCTGTGCCATTCTCTCCCTTTGCCTGGATTATGCCCCGAGTGCTTCACTCAGTTCAGCCTCCTGAATCACAGACTTCTTGGGGAAAAAAATCTCTTCCTTGGTGTTTAACTTCTCTGCTGCTTGATAAATACCTGCCCTTTGGTGGCTTGAGCACTGTCAGGAGCAGTGAGTGTCACAAATGCAAAGTGCTGCTCTGTCATTTCTGCTTGCCTTTTACCAGCATGGAGCTTGCTCACTCCTTGTGGCCTGATGAGACATGGGAAACAATTTTATTTTAAAACAATAAGCTGTAGTGCAGATAGGGATACTCTGAACTGCAAGCAAGCAAAGCCAGTGGATTCAACTCGGTTTTGGTCTATATTAGCAAGTTCTGTGGGTCACTAGGGATGAATCTGAAAGTGTTGATGTTTCTAAGTTAAGCAGTGGGTGTTGTGCCAGGACACTTTCCTTTTTCCTTGTTTGCAGTAAGATTAGTATCAGGAAAACTCCTGCTGTTTTGAGTTTGCCTGTGTAGTGTGCTTGTACCTCATGTTGTCTGTTCCTTCAGAAACTCACTTCTAATTGGAAATTCTCTTTGGGCTAGCACCCCTGTTACTACATATCTCAAAATTAGTTTCAAGTTTTTAAATGGTTTTTAGTATATTCACAGTTTCCAGTGTTGTCAGACTTAAAGTAAGTTTCAAAAGTCAACGGTGAAAAGCTGTGTTTTCTCTCAAGCTGAGGATGCCAAAATGTGGCTTTGAAACTAATGATTACAGGTTGGTTTCCAATTGCCAACTGTGTACCTTGCTGCCCTGTGAGATTCTTACAAGGACAGATGGGTATGGCTAACAAGGAGATTAAAGGAGTTAAAGAGATCTTCTGTTCTATGTTCAGAAAATGGATGTAGCAAATAACAGCCTTTAAAAGACAGAAACTCAAATGTTCATTTAAATTAACAACTCTTGGAGAAATACTGCCTTCCAACAGTAATGAGAAGGGTTCTTTTAACACTTAATCAAACAAGGTTCTTGACTTTTAAAAGAAACTATGACAGCTGCAACCATTTGGAGATTTCAAAAGTATATCAGTGAAGGTCTGCACATAACAGGCTTCCTCTACTCCTGGCTAGAAAGATTTTTCATTGAGGGTTTTAGATTACTTGTGGTGTCATTAAGAATATGTGTTATTTATGCTCATATTGTTCCCCTAAAACCATCAGAATATAAATGATGCATTTTCTGAAACTTAATGAAAAGGCACAATGCTACACAGTGTTAGAAAATAAGAAAACCTATTTGTAAAAGGTATCTGCACCAAGGAGTGTTCTGTGGTGTGATGGGATCCAACAGAGTTGGTAGGAACTGAGAGCCAATGCAGTAAGCAAGAAGGAGCTGGACTTCTAAGCAATAAGGTTTTCCTTTTCAAATAAAACAGGACAAGACTGCTGTCTCCTCTCAGTGTGAGAAGTCAAATATTCTTTATTTACACTCTTAGTACTGTTGTAGGCTGTACACTGGGGAGAGATCCACACTAGGTAATGTCTGTGATCCTCTCTGGAGATAGAATAATAATAATAATAGTACCTCTAATAGTAATAATAATAATCATACCCCTCCAATAAAAGGCAAAACATAATTGAAAAGCAGTTTGCTCTTTAAAAAGTGGTGAGGATTAGGAAATTAAGACTGAAATTGTAAAGGGAGAAAGAGAAGTGTCAATTACCCAAGGGTCAAAGGTGTGTGCAGGGTATGCACAAATACATGGTAGGATGAGCACTGCAGAAAGCTCTGCTCACCTGAGTGACCACATTAAAGATGGTGTCTGTTAAAGGCTTTGATCAAAGCTAAATTTTTCCATTCTGCTCTGGAGTGTTTCTTTCAGTGGCAGGTTTTGAACAAGGTCCATTTGCTGCAGCGTGTAGCAATTTGTATGCCTCAGAGCATCTGATGGAGCATTCCCTGGGCAGCAGGAGAGCAGAAAAAACACTCTCAGAGCTGAGAGTGCTACTGGTGTTCGTATAATTCAATCAAGGAGATCCAACTTTTGTCTGCACACAAGCCAAGGACTTACTCCAAGAATGGAGTTGCTCCTCCTGGAATAATTTTGTTGTTATTTGCAAGCAGCAATTCAGAAGAAATCTTAGTAAAATAATAGCGTTACTACCATGCACTAGTAATATTTGTAATGATTGCTTATAGAGTATGTCCTGCTTTGAAGGACAGGTGTCTCCCAATAAATGCAGGAGTTTGTCTTTGAAATGGAGAATGTAAACCCCCTCCCTCCAAATTATTATGATTTTGAAATTAAGGGGCTCTCAGGCAAAGATACGGGAATTACGAATAACAGTTCTTTACTAGGAAAATTAAAATAGAAATGCAGTATTACAAAGAACAATCCCAAACACTGCCAGAGTCAGAATCCAAGCTGACACCTGTCAGTCAGTCAGGGTGTTGGCAGCAGCCCCATTCAATGGTGGCTGCATCCTCCTGCAGTGGCAGATGTGGTTCAGCTGGAGCAGTGCTCCTGGAGAAGGTGCAGTTTCCTCTGAAGGTCCAGGGATGATGTGGGAAGGTCTGGCTTTCCTCTGGAATCCAGTGGAAAGAAGGTTCCTTGCTGTTCCAAATCTCAGTTTTTATCTGGGTAGGAAAGGCTTGGCTGCTCCCCTGGCTGGAGCATCTCCCAGTGGGATGATGTAATTTTATCAGTCCCACAGTGGCACTGAATGGGCCAGCAGCAGATGATATCTTCCTGGAGGGAGGATGGGCTGGGGAAAGATAAAGATGATTGCCCCAGCTGGTTTAAAGCTGGCCCATTAGCAGATAATATGTGCCAGGAGATAAGGGTCACTGCCCCACCCGGCTCAACAGATGGGGACAGAACACACATTGCTGGACACATCCTGTATTGCCATCCAACCTTGGAGAGAGTATCAGCAAATTATGAGTTGATTTGTTTGAGGAGTGACTTTGGCCCACCCCAGAAATAGTATTTGTGTCTGAGAAGGTCTTTGGGGTGTGCTGGATGAGAGCTGGACATGTGCACTCATAGCCCAGAAACTAAATGTGTCCTGGGCTCATCCCAAAGTGTGGGCAGCAGGGGAGGGAGGAGGGATTCTGTCCCTCAGTCTCTCTCAAGTGATACCCCTCCTGCTGCCCTCTGCTGAGGTGCCCCAACCCTGGAGTTCCCAACATTAGGATGCGGGATTTTTCAGTGGGCTGGAACCCCTCTGCTCTGGAGCAGGCTGGGCTGTTCACCTGGAGAGGAGAAAGCTCCAGGGACACCTCAGAGCCCTGCCAGTGCCTAAAGGGTCTCCAGGAGAGCTGGAGAGGGACTGGGGACAAGGGATGGAGGAACAGGACAAGGGGAATGGCTTCCCACTAACAGAGGGCAAGGATGGATGGAATATACAGATGAGATTCTTCCCTGTGAGGGTCTCTGTTGTCCAGAGAAGCTGTGGCTGCCCCTGGATCCCTGGAAGTGTCTGAGGCCACGTTGGATGGGACTTGGAGCAGCCTGGGATAGTGGAAGGTGTCCCTGCCCATGGCAGGGAGTGGCATGGACTTTAATTTCCCTTCCAGCCCAAAACATTCCATGATTTCCTTCATGTGTATCAGAAAGGATGTAATCCACTGTCTCTCAACACAAAATCTTACTCTGATTTTTGTCTGCTTGGTTTTTTGCCCACTTGCAAACCAGACTATTCAGCTGGTGAATTGTTGGCTGCTAAATGACAGTCAGTTTTCCCCATCTCCTTCAGTTTCTATATTCCTTTGGGGCAAAAGTTACATGGTGGAATTTGATCTTGATTCAAAATTAGATACGCACCGGAACAAGCTGGTAGATGAGAAATTGCAATCTGGGAGTGTTAATTTGTGTTCTGCACAAAGTGGGGCCAAACTAGGATTCTTGATATGATAACTAGCATGTCATTATTAGGATGGATTTCCAACACTATCTTTGCTTTTTAAATGAGAAGGGCAGAAGAAGGGAAAGGTGAAGGTAGGTTTGATATTAATTTAAGTTTCAGCACAAGAGGTATAAAGGTTTCATGTTCAGTAACAAATCATTATAATTATTCTTATTTAAAACCTAAAGAAACAAAATTTAGATTGCACAGCAAAAAGCCCCTCCAAAACAACAAATTGCAGTTCTTACTGAAAGTTTACTGCTGTTTGTCTAACTAATTTGTCAGCCATTATCCCTGCAAAATCCAGAATGTTCTCTAAACAACAAAAAGTCTGATTTTCTCCCCGTATAACTGAAATATGTGGAATGATTTTTACCTGTGACTTTTTTTATTTGATATCCTTTAAAAACCCAGCATCTCGACTCTCCTAAGTTGAGAGCTGAGTGGAACATTAATTCAGAATATTTCCATATTGCCTCTCTGGTTTTGTGTCTCTTTCCTCCAGGAGTGCATACTTTGATTCTGGCAAAATAGTGAGGGTTTTATGCTAAAGAAGAGCAACATTATTTCACAACTTTGTCTTTAGCCCTTTACTGGATCCCACTCATTCAAATTTTCATTTCCATGAGTGCTTGCTTCCTGCGGTTCGATACTGTTGTAACTGTTGGCAGGAATGAGCTGTCAAGATGAATAGACCATGTTCAGTTTCCAAAAAATGTATTTTTCTTTACATCTAGGTAAAAGCCCAAGGATCCTTCCTCCACCATATCCCCAGTTTTTCCTTAAATCCAAAAGTTTTTCTTTCTTTTCTGTCATCATTCCTGCTTGACACAAGACTTCCTTGTGCTGTTCCTCTCTGAGGAACCAGACACAAAGCAGCTTATCCAGACACAAAGGGCTTTGCTGTGGCTCAGCCTGAAGCCAGCAGCAGAGGGACCATCTTTACAGTAGCATTTTTTAATATTAAAAAGTGAGAATGGCATCCAGGTGTATGATTGAGGCTTCTGGTTTTGGTTCTTTTACGTCAGAAAAACACAAAACCCAGAAAAACCTCATTTCTAATATTCAAAAATTAATGGTTGTTCAGGAGAACTTGTCTATAAAACAGGGATGTGATTTGCCCTGCTTTGACCATAAACCTAAAGAAACTCAAGGAGTGATTGGTGTGAATATTTAATTGTGGTTGTCATGGGTGGCAAAGGAACTTGAAGCCCATTTTATATAAAATTGACCTTACAGACTTGGAGTGATGGGTGCCTTGAAATTCTAATTTGTAGCTAGTAATATTTGGGTGTTACAGCAGGTGTGTTTCCTTTCCTTTTAATTACACAGCTTCCACCCTTGTTAATATTCTGTTCTTGACAGATGAATGGTGTCAGCTGTGGGAAAGTTAATCAGGCCGTGTTAAAAATTATCAGTAAATGATGCTGGGTTTAAAGGGTTCCTTTACATGGACCATTTATACAAAAAGTACTTGGAGAAAGGGGAGATTGGACCTGGATTTTTTTTGAGTAGGCACAGTAATCAAAAGAAATGTGCTACAGAGTCTGAATAAGGAATCAGGTTTATCAAGAGATTATAAACTTGTTGCAGATTTGGGCAAAGCCGTGTTTACAGTGGCATAATCTGAGGCTTAGTACAAATATTAACCTAAGTATTATTAAGCCAATAGCATGGCATTGCTACTTAGGCTTTGCTTGAAAGGTGGATGGGTTTGAGGGAAAATAAATCAGAAGTTCTCTGCTACTGTTGGCACTCTGCTATTAATTTCCTTATTAATTATTTACAAAATGCTGCTTTATTTAGATGAATGACATGTTTTCTTTTTAAAGCTGGTGATTAATATCAGGCTTGAGGTAGTGACAGCTGGGAGAGGATTTCAAAGCCGTGATTTTGCAAATTAAACCATTGAAGGTATTTGAGGATGGGCCCCTCAGAAATGTCACCCCTCAACTCCAGTCACCTTTAGAATGTGCATTTCAGAAAATAAGTATTGCTGAAAGCACTGAGGAGGCAACTGAGATGGTAATTATCCTATAAGGAGTTGTTTGTAATTTTTTCTGTAAAGAAATGATGATCATTTCTTTGAAAAGCACAAATCTCTTCCAGCTCTTCAGGGAAGAATAAAAAGTTAGGAACAAACTCAGGTCTGTAGCATTCTGTGTCTGAGTGAGCAGTAACTGATTGCTGCTTCTCAGTGAAAATTGCCTCTTCCATGCTGATTAAATCACGTGTGTATGTCCTGCATCAGGATGAGCTAGAGTAAATAGTGGGATTTCTCCAGGCCCTGTAATATCAATATCTGCTTGCTAGTGATATTGCTATTAGCAGCAATCTTGAGATACTGCAAGGCTCTAATTAAACCCAGGCAGCTCAGGTGTAAAATGTGAGATTGATTCAGCAGTGTCCCGGTGAGAAGTTGATGCTCTTTGGTTATGCTGTGGTCTGGAACAAGCTGTAATTCTGTTGCCAAATGGTTGTGTGTTAGGATGAGCTATTTTATGACAGTTTGGCTCCAAGCAAAGCTATAACTCTGCCTATGTTGTGGGAAGGAGATTGCATTCAGAAGCCCTTCCTCAATATAAACACTTGAGCCTCCAAGCCATCTTCATCTCAGTGTGTGGCAGTTGTTGCATCATGATGAATGTGATGTTGTTCCTTTGGGCATTTTTATCACTAATTTCTGCTATAGAAAAAAATATTTTTAATTTTTTTTTGCTCATTAGCTCATTAGCAGTTGGAATAAGTACAGTCTTAATAAACCTCCTTCAAAGGTTTTGCTTTGAGATTATCTCTTGTGCCCTGTAGATATATGAGAAGGAATTGTCAAATTTTGTACTTGCAAAGTCAATTTGGAATAACAAGATTTCAACAATAACTTTGCACTCTGAAGGAGGAGATACAACCACTGTAGGATTTAATATATGTATATATATATTTCATAATAATTTGGCCGAGACCCAGATCTCACTGAACTTTCTTAGCCCCCAGCATGGAGCTCATGGAACTTAAAAAAACTAGAGAATGTTCTGATGACTATTTTTCAGGTGGAGACACTGAGATTAGCTCAGTTGGCTGGCTAACAGGGTTGTGGCTGCAATCTCTGGATGGGCCATGGGTTCATCCCTGGATGAGATCTGATGATCCTTGTGGGTCCCTTCCAACTCAGACTGTGCTGTGAAATCAAAATCTATGAAATCAAGTTTAGCAGTCACACTGTGGAAGCTGCATGTCCTGGTACTAACTCTGCCTTGGGTGTCACAGGGAACATGGGCAGCTCGTATTTCATGCTTTTTAAGCACAAAGTTCCCATTTCTCCTCCCCATCCCACTGTTCCTCATTATCACCCTTTTCCACTGAAGAGGTCTGTGCCCACCACAGCAAGGTGCCCTCCACAATGGCTGGGATGTGAGTGCATCTCTCTTTGCCTTGGCACTTCTAGAAGACAGGTTTGAACAGAAATCTTTAAATTTCTGGCATAGTCCTCAAAATAAAGCAATATTTAGATGGTTTATACGTGATCATATGGCACTCACTGGGAGATGTGTGACTGAGAGTGCCAGGAATGGTGTGGAACAGGGCAGGACTCAGTTGGATGTGGCTGAATGAAAGTGGTTAGTTTTATTTTTTTTCTTCTGCATTTGCTCAGAGTCAGGATTGAATATTCAAGAGATTTCTTGATTCAGATTTCTTGTTTGGATTTGGTTGTTGATTAATTCTTATCTAAAATATGGAGAGTTCTTTGGCACTTCCACCTATCAAACCAAAAGTGAGAAAATGGAGGTTGCAAGGTCTTTTAAAGCCTAACTATCCAATTAAGAGCTAACATCTATATTGTTTTTACTTTTGACCCAATAACCAAACACCTGTTACCTGTACTCCAATATTTTCTTGAAATCATGAAGAGGAAGGAACAAGGAGACAACACCCAGGAACGTCCATCTTGTCCCATACCTATCACTATATTCCAAAACCCCAAATTCAAAACACTTCCCTAAGTGAAGTCACACACTTCTGTTATAACTGCACACCAGTGATTCTAACTCCATCACTCAAATTTGGAAGCCTTCTCCAAGCCCTCAAGCCAAAAGTAATGCTGTTTTGAGGGTCAATGTCAGAAAGCACAGAAAGTTTAAAACACACAGCACAATAACTAACCTGTTTTGTCACAGACTAATGGGTTCAGTGGCTGCTGATCTTGTGTACCCCCAGGCACTGATCTGTCCCAGGTATGTTGTTGTGCTGCTGGCAGGGCAGGGATGTAGAATTGATCCAGCCACCCAGAGGTGGGGCAGAATCTGAACATCCTCATCATTCATAGGGTTCCTCCTTGGCTGTGACACTGCTTGTACATTTTATAGTCAAATAGCTGCCATTTTTTATTCCACCAAGAATTCATTCTGTTGGCCACTTAAGCTGCTGCTATTAACTAGCTGGTAATGGCATCTAACAAGATGTTTAGGAGTCACAGGGGACAAAAACAAGACTCCAATTTTAACCTGATTGACTGAAACACTTAAACATTGACTGAAAAGTCTTAATTTTCTTGTTGTCTTCAATCTATATTAGACAAGGATTTAAATATAGATGGCTTACACTGTAGCATTTGGTTACCTTTTAGTAATTTTCCTGTTTTCTTTGAAGTATATTGTACTGTAACACATAACCTTGCATTTCTCTTGATAACCAAATATTCCATGTCTTACCAAACCCATCCCTTTTTATTTATTCATTATGTATTTTTCTTACTGAGATTTCTTCTGAAATATCATCTATAGGATATAATTAACTTAAAACATCTATGTTCTTCCATGTGGGTCTGTTTGATACCTGCCTGGTGGAAATGCAGGACCTCAGAAAAGGATTCATGTCTATTTTGTGATTTATCATACACATGGCCAGAATCCAAGTAGTGTTTCAGGAGTTTAATAACTATGTTGGAAAGCAGAGAAATTAGAGATGGAAATGACAATGTGTGGTTCTGCTCATCCCAGTTAAAGATTGCTCCTTGTGGTACTGGAATTCTGATGTGAATTATTTTAGCTTTCACAGACTCAGATATAAGAGCCTGTAGCTATCAGAAAATGATCAGGTTTCTTCATTATACTAAATATAAGCTTGGTTTGTTTTTGTTTTTTTTGTTTGTGTGTGTGTTAGTCTTACATTACTCTTCCACTTTTATTTCTAGCTGGGGTATCTTGTGTTTCATATTCTGTTCATTTTAGTCTTTTCTCTTTATTGACAAAAAGTTGCTGATGGTTTGGGATCTCCAGTACCCAGACTTGCCCAGATTTAAACCAGGTTTCCCTGCATCTCATTCACACCCTCACATTAGTTGTCTCAGGAAATCACTGCTGTCAGAGGTGCTCTTTTGTTTTCTGCAAGCTCTGCTGTGTTCCCATTGCCTGTCACTATTTATGACCATCTTCTGTTCCTCCTTTTTGAAGATTTTTCTCCCCTTTTTCCCTTAGTACAGCATATTTGTTTCTGGTTTTGAACCTGAGAGGATTATCTGTGTGAGCAGGAAGATTTGTGCTAATAAATATTTGTAAGAACAAAATCATCACCTGTGTGGATCAGGTTCTTAAAGGATTAGGTTATAATTCAAAGTTTTAAAAAGCCAGAACTACCCAGTCCCTAACCAGATGCAGTTGAGGGGAAATTCTGAGTGCAGTAAAGTCAGTGGGAAAAAACTCTGGGGCAGAGTTTCACACCCTGTGTTTTTTAGTAATTTTAAAAGACTCACAAAATTATGTCCAAAGATTTTTATTTAGATTTAGCCAAGGCTCAGCCACACTATTGTATTGGTGGTTGAAAGCAGCACAAATCCTAATCACTGAGTGGGATCCCTGCCCATGGCATGGTATATTTCTATACTCCATCCCTTCTTTTCCTGCAATTTGTCCTATATAAATATATCTTGCAAGTTATTTCCATTATGATGGAATATAATTTTTATTTATGTTTTTAAGATATCTCAGTCTGATGAATTTAGCTGAGCTTTAATATTAATGAAACAGACCGTAGCATTTGTAATCCATAATTGTTATTTGAAGAACTTGGCATAAGAAGGGTTAACATTTGTAGGTGTGAAATTTCTGAATACATGTTTTTCTTTTCTGCCATACAAAACTGCAGTGTTCTATTTGAATTACCTTTTTTTACATAAGAAAATATCTCATGTCATGTATATGTCAGTATTATGAAAGACAGAAAATACTCAATATAAAGGGAAGGGAATTTAACCATAAATAAGCCAGTAGTTTTCTCTTAATGAATCAATAGTTTCTTTAAAATGTGGCATGCTGAGTGTTTTTTCAATAGTTTAATTGGCTTTTGTAAGCTATGCTAATTCATTCTCTCTTAAAATACCTTTCTCTTCCATGGATTCTCTTTACAGACCACACAAAAAGGAAATACAAATTAAAGTAGTTTTGTTTTCTACATCAGTAAAAATGATTTTGTGTGACAATCAATTTACTTGTGTCTTTTTTCTTTGAAATGGAAACAGGTTCCAGGCCCACCTCTTTGAAGTGTAAAATGTGTTCTGCCTGCATTACATTCACTATTGAAACGTGGGTGCTTGTCAGGGGAACCAGAAAATCTGAACTGAAAATAAAGCTCCAGGGAGAATTCTGCTTTTTGAGTCTGGTTTGGTTTTGTTGTTGTACAGGACCAGTCCTATATTGAAAGCAATGAACTTGGCCGTGTGTGCAAGCAGATCCACCATTAACCCTGGGTAGTTCTGTACCTTGTGCATAGCCAAGGTGCAAACAACCATTAGGCAAGATAAAACCTATGTTTTGGAGCAAGGGGATGGTTTCTAACTGAGCTAGAAATGCCATTTTTACACAGGGAGTGGCTGCAGTTCCTTTTCCCAAATCATTAGCAGTACACCAACATGAGGGGATATGGGGTGGCAGGGAAAGAGAAGAGCTGTGATAACCATGTCCTGTCCTATATATTGCTCTAAGGGAAATTGAGGAAATGGTGCCAAGTGTTTCCCAAGGGAGACTGCAGTTTGGCCATCAAGAAAATACTGGAGTCATCACCATGCTGTACACCTTGAGAAAGTTATTACAAGCTTTGTGTTTCTGGAAGGTAACAGCTCTTGAATTGATGGAGCTTTCCTTTTATGAGTGCTGGCATCAGAATACTTCTAAAACCAGTGAAGTGGCTTCTGGTTTGCAATGAAGTGAGAATTGCATTCTCAGAATTCTTATTTCAGTTAGCAGAAAACTTACAGAAATATTCTATTTTAGCCTTAGTACTGTTTTTCCAGCTAAGATATTAATCATATTATTATCTTTCCTAAAAGATGGTAAATAGACTCATCCCCAGCACTAAGCCTGGAGTGCCCTTCTAATTTGATGCTACAGATCCCATCCCTGGAACTCAGGAGAGCCCTTGGACCATGTCATTTTTCATCCTTTATTGACCATATCTCTCACTTCTGACTGTACAAATACAGGAGGTTTGCCCTGATCTACAGAGGCTCAGATAGAAAAACTGGTTGTCACTTATTATAAAAGACTAGGCTGACACTGAATTTACAAACTCCTCCCTCTCTGAGTGTGGAAATCTGTGGAGATTCTCAAACCATATTTCAGGGAACCATAGCAGCAGCTTTCTAGGAATTGCCTGGCACATGAAGGTTCAGAATGAAAGGCGTGTGATCCCTGTAAAACATGGGTTGAACTTTTGTGGAGCTGTGCTGCCCCTTAGGGATCCTTACAGGAAATTCTGCCTCTGGAATACCAGGGAAATAGGTGCTATTTACACCAGACTTCCACATGTTCCCTTGGGACCTACCCCTTTAGCAGGAGGCTCCACATCCTGGCCACGCAGTGAAGTGCTGCTGGATCCTCTGCCATTGATGCACCAGTGGGAATTTGCTCTGCAAATTTTTTACCCTTTTTACCTTTACCCTTGGGAGGTGGATTGGGGGAATGGGCTGAGGCAGCTCTGCTGCTGACAGTCCTGTGGGAATCAGCAGGGAAAATGAAAATGGGGAGCTTTTACATTTTGGGAGCAGTGTCAGAAAGGAACACAATGTGCATTTGGAAATATTTGTGTTACTATTTCATTTAAACTGTCTATTAGAAATGATCCTTGTGGGTGGATATGTCAAAACAGAAATGTAAAAATGCATCACAGTGTGCTCACAACACATAGATGTGATTTGGGAGGGTGGTGCCTTGACTCATCAGTGTTTATCCTAAAGTTTGGGAGAACAGCAGCAGGTGATGTGAAATCCTTTGCTGTTACCCCTCCAGGGCAGTGAAGGTCAGCTGGGCTTCTTGATTCACTGTCACTGATGTTCTCTGCCTGCCCTGCTATAGATGAGTCATCCCAAACTTCATTTCTCTTGTCTTCCTGACCTGATTTCTTTACCTGATGCCACTTGTTCCCCTCCACTGAACCTTGCATCCCCACCCATTTGTTCCCTAGTGCTGCAGGACCATCTAATGCTTTCATTACTCTCAGGAAACTTTTAAGGACAGAACAAACTGTTGCAGCCAGACCTTTCAGATAGAGATTTTTTTTTTCCCTGTCATGCTTTCAATCCATCATATGCAGTACTGTGCTTACAATAGAATAAATTGTCCATTGTCTCACCCTACTTCTATATTTTTATAATATTTAAACATTTGCAGGTATAAGTACATAAGAAAGAAACTGTAGGGAAATTCCATTAACATTTTCTGATGTGTAATTTGTTTCCTATTAACCTAGGGGAAGAAATTAATGAAAATTTACTGTGTTAAGCTGAGAAATAAATTTTCTGGAAATTAAGCATTTGAGTTTTTTTATCTATTTGCTGAATATTTAGGACACCAGCCCATAGCTGTAGGCACTGGGGAATAGTTTGAAAACACAAATTTCTTTATGTTAAATGTCTCCTGTCCAACTTGCAATTGAATTTTTTATAAGTTTACAGAATAACAACAAATTGGAAGTGCTGTTGGGAGTGTCTGCTCTCTTCTGCCATACCACTTTCAGGAAGCCTGCCACTGGAAATCTCCAAACCTTCCTTCCAGAAGGAAGTGGGTGTGCCTGATGTGAGATATGAGGATGTTCTCTATCAGCCCTTGCAGAGTAGCAGATTTAGTGACACAGCAGGTTTTTTGCATGCAGAATTCTGCTGCCACTGGTTACAAAACCTTCTGTGTCCTCTTCCTCATCTCCAGCCTGCAGGGAATACTCTCCCAGCATGGCATGCGCAGTCAAACTCTTTCCTCCAAGTGGTATTGAGAGAGTTTGTGTGTCAGGATCTCTGTGACACCTTTGTCAAGCACTGGCATAAGTATGTCAGTGATCACGTATCAGGAATCAATAAAAGATGAGGAAAAAATGCCCAAGAGGCCTTTTAGGGAATGGAAATGACCCATATGTGTGTATGCACCTTGCTAAAAAAAATTCCTTGCAGAGTCCAAAACTTCACATTTCTATCTCCTTTTCTCTGGCAGAAACATGTCAGTTGTAAGAGTATCCATGTGTTTAGAATGATGAGATTCTAACAATCACTATCACTATGTGCACAACTAATGTTTTGTGAGTTTTTTCCCCTGAAGGACATGTCAGAACAAGTGCAGAGCTGAGACAGGAGGAGGGCAGAGGCTGGTGTTGATGGGCTGAAGTGAACAGAGGTGCTGTGTTTAGCCTGAATTCAGGCAAGGTTTGCTGGAAAATAGATTGTTTCTTGTGTGTGCATGGTGTGTATATATGCATGCACATCCCAGATCATTTAATCAGAGTTATGAGCTGTTACAGCAGTGTCAGAGCACAGCAGACAGAGCCTTGTTGCATCTCTCATTCTGAGGTCTCTCCCTCCTGGGCTTCTTTATCACCCATGTCAATTGCTGTGAAACATGATTCCATCTTTCCAGTGTTTTTCTACCTTTTCCTCAATTCTTTCTTGTTAAAAAAAAAAAAAAAAAAAAAAAATGCTGTCATGGTTTTGTTTATTTGAAAAAATGCCCTTTTCACATTCTTTATCTTGCAGAGACTCTCTGCTTGGGCATCTGTCAGTGTGTTCTTTCTGCATTGATTGCACACAGATTCCTTCTGGATTTGAAATGTGCTTTGTCTTCTCTACCCTGATGTGTGTGTTGTAGCTGCCACTTCTGCCTCATGGAGTCATTGCTAAAAGAATGTTTTACCACTCTTACTCTCACCCTTTAGGCTATGGGGCAGAAAACTCGTGCTCTCCAAAGTTTCTTCCAGGCTTAGCCATTAGGACATGGGAAAATGTGAAAAAGATGTGATCCATCCACTAAAATGGCAGAGGGAAACAGCAGCATTTGTTATTCATAGGATTCTTTTTGCTGAGCTTTTTCACTTCAAAGGGAATTGTAAACCAACCAACCGACCGACCCCTTCATCCTTTGATCATTTATCATTTGATAATTTGAAGGCAAACAGCAGAAAAGACCTGGCTTGCAAAACTGCATTAGAAGGTTTTTTAGAATCTCTGACAACCAATCTGAGGTAAAAATATAAAATATTTCACTACTGATTTCTTTGCACATCTGAAAAGGATGAAAAGTAGAAATATTTTGGAAATTGATTTGTGTTAGATCTTATGTATTTCTACTTCACTTTTCTGTGGAAGCATGATCTAGAAGCCCTCAGGGAGGAGAAAAATGAAGATCAATAGACAAAAGTTACTGAGCTAGAGGTGTGTTAACAGCAGTGGTAGCACAGGCTGCATCTCTGGTTCATTCCTGTCTGGCCTCTCTTCTGACCCTGCCTATTAACTGTGGTAGGTAATGAGCAAGCTGGGTCTTACCCACTGCCTTGCTGCTTTTGGGAGGTGTGGGACTAGTTCTGGGTTCAGTTAGGCAAATCCTGTCATCTGCTCATGCACCTGTGGGGCTGTTTCCTGGGTGGAATTTGGCCTTTTGAAAGGGAATTTCCTACTGCTGCTTTACCGGTGCTCCTTTTCCCAGTGGTAGGACCTTCTTTCTGCATTATTCTGCACTTACTGATTTGCTTTTGGACACTTCATTGAGAGAGCTGGTGAAGGCACCTCATGCCTCAGAGCAGCCTCCACACCTGCAGGGACAGGGAGGAGCCTCAGGAGGAGCCCTGCCAGGTCCTTCCAGCTCATCCTCTGCTCTAAATGAATATTTGTGGTGCCAGTAAACTGCAGCCCCCACGCTCACAGCCTTGGAGTCTCATAGTGAAAACTTGCTGCCCCCACATCATCCCTTCCCTCCCTGGTTCCTTTTTTTCTCTCTCCAGTTGAACAGAATTTCTCATGCCATTCCTGGTGATGCATTAAGTTTTAAGTTTTTTCTGTTCTGCTTGGGCGTGAGCTTTTAGTTCTATATGAAGGGTTACCAGGATTTTTTCACAGGTGGTGAAGACAAAACAGTTCTATTCCAGCTGGGCACTCAGGACAGTCTCTTCAAAGTTCAGGCCCTAAGCACAAACAATGTGAAAAGAGGGGGGTGGGCAAGCAAGCAAGAAGGATGAAACTTTGTGATTTGAGGCTGTTAATTGGACAGGTGACTCCTGTATGCAAATGGTTAAAACCTATACAAATGTGAGATCTCCTGACCAGGCTCTCTTTTGCTTCCACCTTGGAGCCATCCATGCAGGCACTGTGGCACCCTTATTGAAGGGCCTCAATAAATTCCATTTTATTCCTCTTTACTCTGCCCAGCCTCTGTTCCAGCTCCTCCAGGCATCACTGGTGCCCTGTTCTCCCTGTGCCCCTCCTGCTGTGGGCACCTCCCCTTGCCTTCAGCCAGCTTTGTTGGACTGCACTGGCATGGGAGCTGCACTGCAGCTGCCCCTGACTGCCAGGAATGTTTGATCCATGCAGGATCCCTGATGAATGCAAATCAATACTATTTTTTTCTGAACAATAGTGAATAAGGATCCCTTAAGCCAGCCAGCCTTTTACCACTGCTTCTGCAGCAGTATTCCTGCTCCTCCTTGTATCTCCCATGTGTGCCATGCAGGGCTGTGGCAGTCTGAGTTCAGCCCAGAGAGCCAGCAGGGAGGGCTCATGTCTCCAGTGGCCCTGGAGGTGCTCAGTGTGCTCAGCTGCACTCATTTGTTTTGTTTGGTTTTGGGAAATGGCACAAGGAGCAGGAAGCTCAGGCAAGCTGGAATTGCTTTTCTTGAAGCCCAGGATGACTTCAGCATCTCAGGCAGAGAAGAAACTGCTTAATTAAACATCAAGGGTAATGGAACAAAATGGCAAAAATTATCCTGACTTACCCTTGTGGAGCCAAACTATAGGTATCAGAAACACTCATAAGTACCAGCAGTCATTATTATATGTCAGTTTGTATTATTCCAGACTCTTCTGTCAGTGTTCTTTAATGCATCTTTATAAAGGCTAGAACTACCTTACTTAAGCATTTCCAGGGGCTGGCATGTTATCATTTTTGGGTCTAGGAAGAGGTAGAGGAATATGTAGCAGCTGGGAAAGTCAACCATGAAGATTATTCTGTGTGTGATCAATATTCATTCCAAAGAATATTTTCAGGGCTTTGTCAAAATGTAAATCTCTAAGAAACAACACTTGGAATATGACTTCAGCTTTTTTTTCCCCTCTGGGAGTGTTCCCCAAATGAGTCTCTTATTTCTTCTTTTCCAACTTCTTTTTCTCTGTGCATACTGGAAGTTGAAGGAAATTCTGAGACCTGTTTCTAGTTTTCATAAAGTTCTGTGGATCTGAGCCTGCACTTGGAAAAGGCCTGGAGCCCCAGATTCACCAGCACATGCCAGGGCCACAGGAGGCCCCAGGGCTTTGCCATGGCACATGGAGGGGGAGGAAGGGATTCTGTGCCTGTGCACTCAGAGCCACTGAGCTCTTCTCAAAGAAGACTTGTCATCTTCCTAGTATAAATAAATTTTGGAAGAATACTTGGCTAAATCATGCTGGCTAAATCAATAGAAATTATTTCACCTTCCTTCCCTCAAAGAAGTGTTGAGGCCATTGCTTTCCTTAGAAAACTGATTTTTTCCATTATTTTTCTATATAGCTGACTGCATGCCTCTGGACTTTTGGTCTGGCTTACAATGTATTTTGAGAAAAAAAAAATGTTTCCATTGCTTAGTGACCAGGGGATGGTGGCAGGTATAGAAAGAAAAGAAAGACATACATGTCCAGTGTGCCCTTTGAGTAAAATATAGACATAACATTTTCTGTGAGCTAAAAACCTTGGGAAAGTGTTTTATTTAGTGTTAAAAGTTGAATAGAATAGAATGCTGTTTCAAAAATATAGAGAGGAATGGGTCACTAAACTTGCTTGAATCCTGTAGAATGAGCTATGTCACCACCATGTGACAGGGAAGTTTAGTGAGATGATCATACTCTGATCCAAGGGGAAAAGTTTCTCATGAGCTGGCTCCTCAATTTCCTTGAAATTCAAATTTTGATTTGCTGTAACAGATAGAGAAAGATGAAGAGGGTTCTTTTGGGAAACAAAAGTAAGAAAATGACATTTAAAATTGTAATGTCCCTTAGGGGAGAGATATCTGTGCTGTATTGTTCAGAGGGATATGTCTCAGCATGGTACCCAGTTTGCAGTTCTGTAATAATCTCTTGAGGTTCTTATGGCCTCTAAACAAGGTCACTACATACTGTGTGGAAAAACTGGAAGGATGGTGTTCTCTTGCTGTCTCTGGCTATAAGTATTATGAAAAATACATTTGATACAGTTTGTGTGCAGTGTGGCTATGAACAGAGAGATTTAAATTTTTAAGCTCTGAGAAATGCTAGGCAAATTCCCTGCCATACCTGGGCAGGTGGGGCACTCCTGAGTGCTCCCTGAGCCATAACTGCTGGAATTTCTGTACCTCCAGTGGACTTCTACTTCTTTTTTTTTTTTTTTTTTTTTTTTTTTTTTTTTTTTTTTTTTTTTTTTTTTTTTTTTTTTTTTTTTTTTTTTTCTTGTAGTTAGCTAATTAATAATTTGTGTTAGTTACAGTGAGGAGATCTGTGGAGACATGAATTAATACTTGGTTTATATTAAAGAGTGACATGATTGATGTGCTAATTATACAGGTACTTGTTCTTAATATTCTGCTTTATTATATAGAAATATGAAGGCCAGCTGCAATAGCAAGCTCTGCTAGTATGTAAACACACATAATAACAAGGGCAAGATGAATGATTTTCCAGATTCATAAAATGTCTGTCTGGTTTTTTTCTTCACCATGTATGGCTCAGACAACACCTGCAATATCTTCTCACTTGTGAAAAAGGTTCACTTTCCTGGTAGATTTTAAGAAGTTTAATAAAAGACAGACAATAAAACAAATTAACATATAGCTGGGTGCTTGGCTTTCAGCCAAGAGCACACACTAACTCAGGAAACACTTTGTTAAATGCATTAACCTGTTGAATATTCATAGACCTTTATGCATTATTCAAAATCATTCCTCCCCTCAAACTGTAAATCAGCTTTTTTGTGGTGCCATCCCATTGCCTACCCCCTGATCAATAAATTCCTTCCTTGGAGTTCATTCATTCAGAAAGGATAATCCAAAAATGTGAAGTATTTCCTGATTATCTTTTTACTATTTTCTGAGTTAGTTACATGAACAAAAGCTTTTTATATCACCATGCTATAGTCCAAAAAAAAAAAAAAAAAAAAAAACACCAAACATATATTTATCACTCTCCTTTTTCTAAGTTTTGTTAATAGCAGAACTAAAAGAAACTATATTCATACAGCAAAGTTTTCCAGCATTATACATATAGCATTCATTTTAATATTTGCAAAAAGCCAATAATATAATATGTACTCTTAACACCACTGGATAGGAGGGAGCTGGGAATGGGGGCTCTGGATGTCAGCTGCTCCCTGCCCAAGTGGGATAAGTACACAAGGCAGTAGTTAAGCTGAAGGGTGTAATTAATCCTACTGACACTAAAATAAATTGGTGTAATTCCATGTCCAGTTCTGCTTTGTGGGGCTAATTGTGTGTATGAAGTTATGCATGTAACTTGAGTTTTTGGGTTCTTTACAGTCAGAACTTAAAGCACAATTCAAGATCATATTTTAAAGCAGCATTGTGATGCTCCATTTCTGTATCCCCCTCAATTATCCATGTTCTTCCATATTTGCTGTTATTTGGAGCACTAGTGTTTGTAGAAAGAGCCCAAATACCTCTATTCTGCTTGTTATATGTGCAGGATTAAGTATTATATAGAGCATTATAAAACTCAGCTGTTTTATATACAATATCTGTTTTATTTATGATTTTTAAGGGAGGTTTTAGGTGTGGTTTAACGGACTAACATATTTTGGTACAGCTGCTTTCTGCATTTTCTTACTTGTAAGCCTTAATGGCCAGAGTGCATTTATTTGTACAGGTTTGCAAGGGTAAAGTAAACCAGATAGATTTCAGAAGATTTCAAAACAGTTTAAAGTAGATGTTTCTATAAATCCCTATTTTATTGCTGGAAGTGCAGCTATTTCATGGAATAGGACATGGGGTATTGTTTCCTTTTTTCCTGCTGGAAGACACACATAGCTGATCAGTGGCATTTACAGAGGGAGAATCAAGCACATTAAGGAACTGTTTGCACAGTGCTATATGCTGAAATACTAAGTCAGTCCAAATTCCCATGAACTTTAATGGTATTTTTTTTCCTTCTAAGCAATTCTCTGTACAAGCCTCATTAAATGAAGAAGGGATTTCTATTGATTACGTTAACTTTTAACAACTGGCTGGGAGGATTCAAGTGTGAACATTGCAGAACTCTATCCTGTTACATGCAAAGGAAAAGAGCATGTTGGGATGTGGAGTGTGTTGGGTTGATGTGTCCAGCAATGTGTGTTCTGTCCCCATCTGTTGACCCGGGTGGGGCAATGACCCTGATCTCCTGGCACATATTATCTGCTAATGGGCCAGCTTTAAACCAGCTGGGGCAATCATCTTTATCTTTCCACAGCCCATCCTCCCTCCAGGAAGATATCATCTGCTGCTGGCCCATTCAGTGCCACTGTGTGACTGATAAAATTACATCATCCCACTGGGAGATGCTCCAGCCAGGGGAGCAGCCAAGCCTTTCCTACCCAGATAAAAACTGAGATTTTGGACACCAAGGTACCTTCTTTCCACTGGATTCCAGAGGAAAGCCAGACCTTCCCACATCATCCCTGGACCTTCAGAGGAAACTGCACCTTCTCCAGGAGCACTGCTCCAGCTGAACCACATCTGTCCCTGCAGGAGGATGCAGCCACCATTGAATGGGGCTGCTGCCAACACCCTGACTGACTGACAGGTGTCAGCTTGGATTCTGACTCTGGCAGTGTTTGGGATTGTTCTTTGTAATACTGCATTTCTATTTTAATTCTCCTAGTAAAGAACTGCTATTTCTAATTCCCATATCTTTGCCTGAGAGCCCCTTAATTTCAAAATTATAATAATTTGGAGGGAGGGGATTTACATTCTCCATTTCAAAGAGAAGCTTCTGCATTTATTGGGAGACACCTGTCCTTCAAACCAGGACATGGAGAAATCCCAAACAGGCCTTTGAAAGCTGCCCCTTGCTGGCCACTTTGGATCTGGAATCAGAGAGTCAGAGAAAGGTTAGGGTTGCAGTGGTCCTTAAAGATCAATAGTAAATAATTGTGGTGGATAAAAATCATTGTGTTGGAGTTGAGCTGGAGAGGAGGCAGGTCCAGGGCAGGTGCTGCACGTTAAAAGTGTGGCTGTGGGACATCACAGCTCTACACGAATTGGTTATTTTTTCAAGCCACGTAAGTTTGCTAAACTGAACCCTGGAGTTGTCCTGGATGTTCTTTTAGTATGTTTTTGGTATGGCCTGTGGAAGAAAGGAGTTCATTGTGTCCTGTCTGGAGTTAAGAATTCCAGGGAGAGCTCAGGTGCCTCTTACCTGCATTGGGAGCTGAGCAGGAGAGCCCTGGTACCCCATGGATGCCCCAGACTCTGCTCCAGCTCTCTGGGGATTTTTTTGTCTGTACTGTTGCCACTTCAGGATACAGAGCTTAAGCTGTTCATGCTGAGATTGTTGCCTTTTAACTCCACATGATAGTGGGAACAGACAAGACTCCTTTTAGGTGACTACAGCTTTATAGAGCAGCTCCTCTAAAACTCTGTGTTTCTGTCCAGTGGACATTATTATTTGTAATTTTTTTTATAAAAACCCCCAAAACCATAGTCTTTTTTTTTTAATCAAAAAATGGATCATATTGAAATTGGAGTTAATGTGATGTGAAGTATTCTGCCAAATTTGAGTAACTGATGGAAATAAAAATAGTCCATTTAATGGTGATTTAAATTCCTCTGTTTCTGCATCTGTAACATTGGAGTGGAATCTTTTCTTGTTTTTCACTTTAAGCAATCTGCTTTAAAGTAAGCATTATTTACTGGTTCTTGGATTACCCTAAACTAATCTAAGATGTGCCTCATTAGTTTGCCTACTCCATGGAATAAAAAAAATTACCAGCATTGGCCTTTAAAGTGCATTTTGCACTTCTGCAAGTACCATATTGATGATTGTTTTTCCTATGACAAATAGACTATGGAGTTCTGTTACACTCTCGACTTCCTAGCAGTTCCTAAATTTGCAGCAATTGTGAGCTCTATTAGGCATGATGGGTGGTTTGATCTGCAGTGTATATTGGTCAAATTTAAATGGTATTAAAATTAGAATGTGTGAGAGAGCCACATGCAACTCCACTTATCAGCTGTTTTGGTAAAGCTGATTAAGGATTGGCTTTCAGGTTGCTGGGTTTTAGTTAGTATAAAGGGATTATTTTTAGTGCTACAAAATATTCCAATATTTTGAGCTTAGAGGAACTTGAACAGAAAAAGAACCCAACAAACAACCTATATGGTTTTTCTGGTGATATTCTGCAGGTGTCACACACAGAGATACTGCTGGAAAGTCCACAGGTTTGTCATCACCTGTGCAGGTAATCAATGAGTATCCCAAAATTGCATCCAGAGATTTCATCTCTGCAGCAGCTGTTGGCAACCTTCCATCCCCAGCATACCAGATCCTGGTCCCTAAATAGCCACTGGCTTGGCAGAGACATGCAGCAATGCAGATGTGCTTACTCTCAAAAGGAAACTCTTATTTTATTCATGTCTGTGCTTCATCAGAATCAAATGTTACAGGTCTTGAGCTTTGCTGACTGATTGGTGCCCCAGTTCATCCACCACTTTCTCTAAGACATCATTACCTTTTTACAGAATAGATGGCATGATAACATTTCCCGTGAGTCTGGTCTCTCTCATGTCAAAAATAAGCACCCCTCTCCTCATTCATAGTTCTCTGGCATCTTAAATGAAACACTGATGTTTAAATGTGTAAAAAAATTACTTCAGACACATTAATCTCTGGGGTTTTGGTAGTATTTGGTGAGATTCTCAGAGGTCCTTCATTTTCTGTGGACTAGTATTTGTCTCCAGGCCAAAGTGTAGGAATATGGGCGTTTTCTATTCATAAACAAGCATGTGATGCACATAGTGGGACACAAAGTGATCATGGCAAAATGAAACTGAGGTGTTTTCAGCTTTTTTTGAGTCTCACACAGGGTATGCGAAAACCATACACCTGTTTATAAATGGGCTCTGCATTTCTTTCCATGAGAGTGATGAACAGAAGTCTCTCAGAAATTTTGTTCCTCTTTTTCCTGCCCTGGAAGCAGGACTGTATTTTGCTCTAGAAGTTGGTATTTGTTGAGACTGATCTTTATCCCTCACTACAGCCCAGTGTGAAGTGAATGAAGACTAATTTGGCAGCAGGATAAATGGCTTGAGGTTAATGTTGCTCTGTGTATGGTCCTGTGGTTTTATAAACATCATGTTTGCAGGAGTTTGGATGTTCAGCACAGACACCACCAAACAAATGGTCATGGGGAGGGTTGGAAAGTCTTGGTAGAGTGTGGTGGGGTATTCCAGGAGGTTTCTGAAGCTCTGCCAGGGGAGGTTTAGGCTGGATGTTGGGAAGGGGTGGATGCTCAGGCACTGGAGAGGATCCTCAGGGAATGATCACAGATGCCAGAGCTCCAGGAGCAGCTGGACAACACTGCACAGGGTGGGATTGTTGGGGTGTCCATGATCCTGATGGGTCCCAGCTCTGGATCCTCTCTGATTCTTGGGTGACAGCAGCCAGCTGTTTAATAGGCTAAATCCATGGCACAGTAGAACTTTTAGGTTTTTGGGATCATCCTAAGATTTAGAACCACTTGGCAACATGAATCTGGGGTCTGTAAATGGCATGAGATGGTGCCAATAGCAGCAGATGGTGAAAATGCTAACAAAGGGGGAAAACTGAAATCTAGAATCCCATCATTTTAATTTGGATGTGACTCAGGAAAAGGTGGTTTATTCCAAATATGCTTTGAATTGAAAAATTGTAGCTTGCATGACTTTGAGTCTTCAGGGGATTATTTTGTAGATATCAGTAAGTCATGAAAACATTACATTTTAAACAGAATGAAGACACCTTTCAGGTAACTCCTTTCAGATAACTCCTGTAACTTGGCTGTAAGGCTCCCATAGGTATCTGAAACACTCGTAAGTACCAGCAGTCATTTTTATATGTCAGTGTTTTTATTATTCCAGACTCTTTTGTCAGTCTTTCTTAATGCATCTTTATAAAGGCTACAACTACTTTACTTAAGCATTTCCAGGGGCTGGCATGTCATCATTTTTGGGTCTAGGAAGAGGTAGAGTATGTAGCAGCTGGGAAAGTCAACCATGAAGATTTTTTTGTGTGTGGTCAGTGTTCATTCCAAGGAATATTTTCAGGGCTTTGTCAAAATGTAAATCTCTAAGAAACAACACTTGGAATATGTCTTCAGCTTTTTTTTCCCCTCTGGGAGTGTCCCCCAGAATGAGTCTCTTATGTCTTCTATTCCAACTTCTTTTTCTCTGTGCATGCTGGAAGTTGAATGAAATTCTGAGACCTGTTTCTAGTTTTCATAAAGTTCTGTGGATCTGGGCCTCTCTAAGGTTGTTCTCCAGTTTTGAAGAGCTTTGCTTTCTATATTCTCTCCTGTAATGCCTATGGACAACAAATGGGGAGGAAAGATGGGAAGAGAATTTGTCAAATATGCCAAATATTGTGTAGCAAACATGCTAGAAATTCCCTGTGCTTCGAGGGCTTGGCTTTCCCCAAGAGGGTAATAATTTTCTGTGAGTGACTGTACATAATTCCATAGTAGAACTGCAAACAACAATATGACCTGATTCTCCTAAATCAGCATTGCTTTGTTCAAGTCTCACCAAATATTCAGAAATCCTTAAACTCTTACTGCCTGTGAAGATTAATCCAGAGGAGTCTAAGGAATGACATGGTAGAATATGGAAGAGTCAGGCTATAATTCTCTAAGTCAGTGTTTTCTATGGATATTTTCTCTGATGTAGTAACTAGAGTTTAATATGCAGCTGGCCTGATTTTAAAGTAAAATTCTACAAAAATAAACCAGGATAATTAACTATCCCAACAATTTAGCAGAGAAAATGGTTTCTTTTCCTGTATTTAGGGGTTTAAAATTGTGTTTCTTTCTAAAGGGTGAGTTTTAGTAGAAACCAATGTAGTGGCTTGGGCCAGGAACCTCTTGGTTGAACTCCACAGGCCAAGTTTCAGTTTGGGAATTTGCTTAGGAAATCAGCTCCGTTCAATGTTTTCATTAGCAGTGAGGAGGATGGAATACAGAGTAGCTTATAAAGTATGCAGATGACACCAAGCTGTGAGGATCGGAAAATGCTTCCCTGTATCAGATCAGAATTCAAAATAAACTTGGCAAATTGCAGAGATGGTCTGAAATCAGCAAGATGAACTCAAATTAAGTGAAGTGTCACATCATATATTTAGGAAAAAGAATTTAGCTACACAAATTCAAGACAGGCAATACCTGTTAAGAGGAAAAAGAGGTAGCAAGGTCTAGAGTACATTGCTGTTGCAAACTAAGGAAATTAGTTCTGTAATTGTGGAATGTGTGAAGAGGGATGCTGTGTGTGTAATGTTGGGTAATTACTCCAAATTAGGGCTGGTGAGGTCTGAATTGACATGCTGTATCCATGTTTGGTTATGACTTCTAAAAAGCCTCTGGAAAAGTGCATTGAGAATTGAGTGCAAAAGAGAATTGAGTTTGCCTAAGTTAAGAAAATGTTAGTAACGACCATCTGATATATGAAGATTTTAAGACAAAAGGGAGAGGGAAACTTTCTGAATATTCCTGAGTGAAAAATTAAGGGAAATTTTTTGCTATTTGCACTCACAGTGATGGGGGTTGTGTTTTACAAAACACTTTTTGAAGTCTGAACCCCAGAAAAAGCTACCTAGAGCTGTTTTAGAACCTACTCTTCAAGGAGAAATTCTACAAATCTGTGTTGGATGTACCTTCCTCAGCCCAAGGTGGATTTCAGCACATGTGTCTATAACTGTGCAGGAGATGAGAGTAGAATAAATAGCTTGTAAAACGTTTCTCTTGAAAAGTCCTGGAAAAGTGGAATGGCTGCTTTTAGTGGGGAAAGCTGCCCACCCCATGGGCCAGACTCAGCACAGCCTTGTAGGGCTGCAGCTACAACTTGAGGTCGTGAGAGTAGAGAATTTCTGAACCCCAAATCCATTTCTCTCTCATAAATATACACCTGGTTACAGAGATCACCAGAGGAAGAATTTGATTCATACCTGCTGACTTTGCCTCTCAGTCCTAACCGAAAAAACTATTTATTTATGTAACTTCCTTCCCACAAGAGGTTCCATTAATTCTGTTGATGGAAGCATTTTTCAGCATTACCATAGTGAAATAAAGCACAGAGCATTAAACTCTTCTCTGCCTCCAAAAGTGAGAAAGAAACAGTGGCAGGAAACTGACCTTGAAAAGGAAATGCTTTGGTTTCTGATTAATTTAGAAATCTGAGTTAGTTTGATGCTCTAATTGCCAATTATATTTTTAAATATTTTCCTTTATCAACCTTGATAATTTAACAGAATTTACCAATTGGCAAGTTTCAAGTATTTTTTCTTCCAAACTCTTTTATACCACAACACTGCTCCTAATCATCTGTGAAAAAGCTGCCATGCAACAGAAGCCTGGGAATTGCTAGCAGTAATGATGGAAACTAATTCAAACCAGGCCACAGGTAGAAGATTTTGTGAAAGCAATCTGCATCTTTTCAAGCTGGAATAGCCTTTTAGAAAAGCAGTCTCTTTCATTCCAAAGGAAGCCCTGCCTTTATCTCTCTATCCATGCACAGGACAAAAAAGGAGGCGACAGGGATGTACAAGTTTTGGCCAAGTTTGCCAGCATTGCCTTCCCCTTTGCTTCTGTGCCCATGAAGTGGTTCACAGAAAGGCAGTGTGAAAACCCACAGGGGCTCTTCCTTTGCCAAGCTTTACCTGTGTTCTCCCCTGCTGCTCTGTCCTGAGAGCTGTGATCCCTTCTGGAGCTGCCTTCCAGAGGCTGCAGATCCCAGCTAATCTCGTTACTGTGCTATTCTGCATCCTGTGATTTCATACTCCTGGGGGGCTGCCTTTTGCTAAAAGAAGTGATGTAGCATTTTTCATAAAGGGATAGTAAAAGGTGAGTGACAGGCAGAGTGAATCATGGCATAAATCATTTCAGGCATGGAAGTGCAGCTTTCACTCCAGAGGAAAGCTATTAGGAAAGGATGTCGATGTTTTAACTTTTTAATTGCATCTACTTGTTTGTTGCTACTCTCATTCTTTTTGCTTTTGGCTTAATTATTTCTCCCTGAAGTATGCTGCTTACCTAATAAGTTGACTAAGCTTGAAAAATTGATTCAAATACATATTAAATAAGAGCTTGTGAGCTAGAGTCACAGTGAGCAAATCCTGAGTAAGTTGGTTTCTTTAATAGCACTCTGAGTCTTACCAAAAATACCCCAACTATTCAATCTGTTCTGATCACAGTTTTGTCAGCATCTAAACTTTATGACAATTTAAATAAATTTTAAAATCAAGCCAAACCCCACCCCTTGATTTTTGACTGAAAATAAACAGTGGTTCTCTGTGTGGGGGAAAGTGCTTTGTTCTTTGCCTGCTGTTCTGGTTTAAGGCAGTTTAGAAGGGAATTGTTTCTGTAATGTGTAACAGCTGATGCTGTAGACTAAGTGATTTTTTTTTTTTTCCTGTGGCCAGCATAAAAATTATCAACAACCTTGTAAGGATAATCAAAGGAATGAATAAGTAAAGATTCTCTAAGAAGTAATTTAGATACATGTTTGTTGTTATTTTCAGACATTCTAGATAAAACCCTTAATGTTTGGGTGCAGAGGTTTACAGTACATGAGACTATAATGACACAAACATCTTCCATGTTATTACAAAGGTTCTAGAAAATCTTCTTGCCCTGATTGATTAAGAACTCAATCTTGAACAGGATTATGGATGTTTTTAAGTTAATATGCTGTGAAATCAGCAGTGTTCCTGGTGTACTGCATAATTCAGGAATATGTATGTGTCTTGAAAGGATGAAACAGCATAGTTTTGACTTTTTCTCAGATTTGATCCAGGGCCAAACTTTGTTGCTAAGAAGAAGATGATTAGATATTGGCATGGTATGTACACATTCAGATCTAATGCAGTAAAACCTGGGCAAGTTACAACACTCAGTTAATACAAATTGATGCATTTTGATGGTTGCACATGGAGTGGAAACAGAAAGTGATCAGAGAGCACCACAAAATGGATGGTCTGAATTTATCACAACTGTGTTTGTATCAGGAACTTAACAGTGATGTTAATACAATTATTAATCAATAATATTAAATTACTAATAAAAAGATTAAATACTATTGTTAATAAAATAATGTTAATTAAATTATTTTTGAGGCATTTTATACTGTAGGGAGAGTCCACTTCCTGAAATTGTTTCTTTTTGCGAG
This sequence comes from Erithacus rubecula, assembly GCF_903797595.1. Lineage (NCBI taxonomy): Eukaryota > Metazoa > Chordata > Aves > Passeriformes > Muscicapidae > Erithacus > Erithacus rubecula. The sequence continues at coordinate 3,480,459 of NC_136659.1, read as the reverse complement.
GAGAACTGGGTTTGCCAATTAGAAAGTGTGTGAATTTATGCCACTTCACAAGAATAAATATGTTTGCTGCTGCTCTACAGCTAAGAGTGAAGATTCTGTGTGCATGGGGACTAGGATAAGTACATGAACTCAACTTTAAATTTGGAAGTTGCTCAGCCTCCAGACATACAAGTTCAGGTCTCTGGAAGACTGTTTTCTCATTATTTTCTGGGATGTACCAAGGTCTGCTGGGTAGTCTTAAAGGTTAACCTCAGGTATGTTGAGATTCTAGCAAGTTTTCTCCCTCCCAAATCCTGAGTCATAGGAGCTTGGGAAGCAGCCAGAAATTTCAGCAGAAAGGATGGAGTTTTTTAAGCATTGCTGTGACTGGGATCTATCAGTGACTTGCAGATGGGAATTTACAGAAATGAAACAAAAGATAGGAGCTTTGTGCTCAGAGTGTCTTCCCCTTCTTATGCTCTTTTATGTTTTTGTTTTGTTTTTACTTAAATTTCTTTATCCTTTTTTTTTGTCTGTTTTAGCTTTTATCTTCTCTATTGAAGGCATTTTTCTCCTCTTCCATTTTGTCAAGAAAAGATAAATTTTAAGACCTCGAAGAGGAACGCAAGCTATTCAGTTATGCTACAGTTGCATAATAAAACCCGGAATTAAATGTCAGGGTTATAATTATTACAGAAGAATGCTTTCAGGTGAGATTAGTAACTCAAGCCAAGATAAAAAAGGTGGAAGAAATTACTATATTAGAGAGATGATGTTCAAAGAAGGCAGGTTAGGAAGAGTTGCAACAGGCAAAATTCTTGAAAGTGGTTATTTTTAGTTTTGCCTTCACTCAGAGTCAGGATTGAATGCCCAAGAGATGGATTTCTTGTTTGGATTTGGTTGTTTATTAAATCTTATCTAAAGTATGGAGAGTTCTCCAGCACTTCCAGCTATCAAGCTAAAAGTGAGAAAATAGAGGTGAATTTAGTTAGTTACAAGGTCTTTTAAAGCCTAACTATCCAATTACAAGCTAACATCTGTATTATTTATACTTTTGACCCAATAACCAAACACCTGTTGACCCACATTGCAGTGCTTCCTGTCCAATCCAAAAACTACTATCTGAAATTATGGAGAAGGAACAAGAAGAAGGAGACAACACCCAAGAACATCCATGCCTTTACTATATTCTAAACCCCCAGATTCAAAACCCTTCACCATGTGAAATCACACACTTCTATTTAACTACAACCTATGATTTTAATTCCACTCAAATTTGGAATCCTTCTCCAAGAGCTCAGGTCAAATGTAGTGTTCTCCAGGGGACAGACCCAGAAAGCACAGAAAGCTCAAAAACCCCAGGCTTTTGGGATTCAAAATGATGGGTTAGGCTGTTGTGATGTGTTCAGTTGTAATTTCTTGGCAGGTTGATCTTGGCTGAGAGCATTTGTGTGGCAGTTTGTCTCCTTTCTTTGGCCTGTTTGCCCTGAGGCCTCTCGGTGTGGCCAAGGGGCTCCATGTGTCTGTGGGGGCAGTGGCCCCTGTTCACCTTGGCTTTCCTCATCCCCAGCCACCATCGTGGAGGGAGGAGGGAAATAATCACAGAATAACCAGGCTGGAAGAGACCTCCAAGATCAAGTCCAACCCATGCCTTAACACCTCAACTAGGCCATGGCACTGAGTGCCACACCCAGGGATGGTGACTCCAGCACCTCCCAGGCAAGGCGTTTCAATACTTTATTATTCTTTCTGTGAAAAACTTTTTCCTAATATCCAACCTATATTTCCCTTGTTGCAGCTTGTGTCCTCTGGTTCTGCCAGTGCTGACTGGAGAAGAGCTTGACCCCACTGAGCACAGCCACCTTTCAGGGAGCTGTACAGTGACACTCCTGAGTCTCCTTTCCCCAGGCTGAACAGCCCCAGCTCCCCCAGCTGTTCCTCACAGGGTTTGTGTCCCAGCCCCTCACCAGCCCTGCTCCTCCTCTGGATGTGCTCAATGTCCCCATGCTCTCCCTGAACTGAGGGACAGAGCTGGGCACAGCACTCGAGGTGCAGCCTCACCTGTGCCAGGTACAGGGGCAGAATGAGCTCCTGCTCCTGCTGGCCACACCATTCCTGACCCAGGCCAGGGGCCAGTGGCCTTCTTGGCCACCAGGGCACACTGCTGGCTCTGTCCAGCTGCTGTCAAAGTAGAGTAGGAGCAATGTAGAAAGTGGCTGAGCCAGTAGAGCTAAGACAATAAATCACTTGCTTGACTTTGTTGTGTCAGGATGGGTGGATGGGATATTGTTAAATTGAAGAAACCATAACTACACCTGGACCCTAAAACCAGCCAGAACCAGGCTGGGGACCATGAGGGGCCCGAAAACCTTACAAGACAAAGGTGAAAAGCTGAAGGCAAGGAAGACTCCCTGACTTCATAATTAGGAGACCAGTGACCCATTTCAAACACCCACCAACCCATCTGAAGTAAGGAGCTGTGTAAGCATGAAACAACTGAGTAATTTTAAAATGAAGCAGGGGTAGGTGGGATTAGGTAATTCATATGTATGGGTGTGTTGGGTAATTCTATAGATATGTAAGACTTTTGTGGATGAAAGAAAGCAAGAGCCCTGTGTAGTTCACACATCCCTGCTGAAGATTTCTCCCAGCTGAGCCCAGGGTCATAAAAAACATACCACTTTTAACTTTAACTGGTCAGAGAGTCTTTGTTTCTGCATCACACTCCTAGGATCTCATTGCAAACAGGATCAGCCTCCACATTTACCACAGGTAAACAAGTAGGGCCCACACAACACAAACCACATCAAGGGAAGGCCCATTTTCACCTCACACACTGAGGGCTGGCAGCAGTCATGGAAATTCCCTGTCTTCTAGAGGGGAAAGGGAGTGATAGAGAGCACAGAGACCATCCTTCAGCACATCCCTTGTTACTCTCTACAGCTGCCTGAAAGGTGGCTGTGCTCAGGTGGGGTTTCTCTAGGGGTCTTTCTCCAGGCAGCACTGACAGAACCAGAGGACACAAGCTGCACCAAGGGAAATGTAAGTTGGATATTAGGAAGAAGTTTTTCACAGAAAGAGTGATCAAGTTCTGGAATGGTCTACCCAGGACGTGATGGAGTCACCATCCCTGGGTGTGTTTAAAAAAAGACTGGATGTGGCACTCAGTGCCATGGTTTAGTTGAGGTGTTAGCCCACAGGTTGGACTCAATGATCTTGGAGGTCTCTTCCAACCTGGTCATTCTGTGAATTCTGTATTCATTATATGCATAGCTTCTATCCCTGAACTAAGTTCTCAACCCTTTGATTTTTGCTTCATGTGGGGCTGAGAGAGCAGTGGCCATCACACTATTCCTAAGCCCAAGATGGGTGACAGCAGCTGAGGGGCAGCTCAAAGGTGAGTAGGAACATCTTGGGAGCAGCTCAGATGTGGGAAAACATGCTTAGGTTATGCAGTTCACACGTCCATTGACACAGGAGCTATTCCTAATGGTTAATTTGTCCTTTGTCTCAGCACAATTGGCTCATGACCAGCAAAATCAGGCCTGGAATAAAATTTTGGCTTTTACAAACTATAGATTTTTAGGGTGCAATCCAGCAATATAACTATGTGCATGTGAACAATATCACTGATTTCAGTAGAGCTGTTAATGCCCTCTTATTTATATGTATTTGTTCTTGTCTGAGGCTGTAAACCAGTATCCATCCTCTGGAATTCAGTGCATGTCATGTCCTTGCCTCCAAAACCTGCCCTATGGCAGAGAAAGAAATATCAGCAATTTCCCCACAGTTTCCACTATAAAACCAAGGTTTTCAGACAGTTGTAACTTTACCCAAATGCAACTGCTCAGCCCAGAATTTCCTGTGCTAGGTATGGTGAGCAAAGTTGGTTTTGTGTGTAAGAAAATGTTGGCTGAAATCTTTCTGTCACTAGGAAAAAATGCATTTGGGGTTTTTTTAATCTTGCAGGAACTCTGTTGCTCTCATATTTTGGAGCAAGAAATGCAGCAGAAGAGCTTTCTGGTCTGAAAGCAGCTTCTGGCATTAACAAGAAACCTCTTTGCCAGTACGTGGAAATGCAAATAAATTTGATCAAATAATGAAGTTCTAAAAATTATGTATCACAAACAATATTCAGTACAATGCTGTATTAGAATTTGGCAGCTGAACGCTGTCTATATTGAGAACATATCTTTCTGTAAAAATCCTATACGTGAAACCAGAGAAAATTAGATTTTGTCCTTGTTTCTACAATGGAGAAACTGGGTGAGGCTGGAAAAGTCACTTAGGAGTACTAAGCTGGTAATTAATTTTGTGTTTTTCATTCTCAGGGTGCCTAATTTTGAGACAATCTAGGTTAGATTTTTATTTTACATACAAGCAGTGTCAGTTCTGTGTGTGGAATGAGCAGTCCCTCTCCTAGCCCTGATGGAACCCATCTACCTGGGTAATACCTGAGAGTGTGCTGGGAGCTGGGAGAACAGGCTGGTCATGGCACATTGGTTCCAGTGTTTCAGAAACTCTGGTGCCATAAGTTTTCCTCCACTTGGTTCTGAGATCTGCCCTCTCTCAAGTTTTTTGGCTGTATTGAACACCCAGCTGATGTGCCCCAGGCAGCTCAGGGTGCAGCACTTTTTGACCTGAAGGTTGATTTTGTGTGTGAAGTGGTCAAATGTGGAATATCCTGAGACTGAAAGTATTTTTGCATCAGAAGATACTGTATTTTTATTTATGGCTCAGTCAAAATAAATTAAAATAATCGATGATTGTTTTGAAAGCAAATTACTGGGAGTACTATATATCTACCATGGCAAGTGCTGAAGAGATGAGAATGTCTTATAATGCCAGAGTGAGTTGTGTAAACAAGGGTATTTATATACTCAGCAGCAGCAAATCTCTGAGAGGGTTTTTTGTTGGGTTTGGTTTTTTTCTTGGCTGAGTCTCCACTGATCCCACTTTATCCCAAAGGAGGAGGAGGAGAAAACTAATGTTCCTATCACACATGTTCCATTATTGATTTCCATTCCAATCCACCCAAAGTCTTCTGTGCTGGAAATAATTAGACCCTGTGAACAGAGATGAAGCAAAAATCCATACAATGCTGGATTGCCAGAAATGAAGACAAGGGTGCCTAATTAATGCTGCATATAGAATGCCTTTTGGATGAATGGGCTTCCCTTTCTCAGAAGCAGCTCAACAGCAGTTGTGTCACAAATTTGCTGTTAATTAAATGGTGTTCACTGTGTGCCTGTAAAAATGGCATGGAGGAAGAAAAACATTGGACAGCAGCAGTGTTGTACAAAAGCTCTGCAATTTAAAGGAAAGACTGTGAAAAACAAATTTGCAGCCTTCATATGGATATTTTCTTCTGTATAAAATTCACTTTATGGATTTTCCCAAAGTTTCATAGGAATGTCTGGTCACTGCAGAAATTTGAGCATTTCACCAGTTGGACTGGAAGTGTGTTGGGAGGGTTGAGGGTAGGCAGAATGTTCCTGGGAGCTGAGGCAAGATGGATGAGAGCCCAGCTGCAGCCTGGCCAGGATGTAAGGGTTGTCCAGGAGGAGAGTCAAGGTCTAGAGGATGACACCAGTGTCCTGGTTTGAAGGACAGGTGTCTGCCAATAAAGGCAGGAGCTTCTCTTTGAAATGAAAAATGTAAATCCCCTCCCTCCAAATTGTTATCATTTTGAAATTAAGGGGCTCTCAGGCAAAGATATGGGAATAAAAGTTCTTTACTAGGAAAATTAAAATAGAAATGCAGTATTACAAAGAACAATCCCAAACACTGCCAGAGTCAGAATCCAAGCTGACACCTGTCAGTCAGTCAGGGTGTTGGCAGCAGCCCCATTCAATGGTGGCTGCATCCTCCTGCAGTGGCAGATGTGGTTCAGCTGGAGCAGTGCTCCTGGAGAAGGTGCAGTTTCCTCTGAAGGTCCAGGGATGATGTGGGAAGGTCTGGCTTTCCTCTGGAATCCAGTGGAAAGAAGGTACCTTGGTGTCCAAAATCTCAGTTTTTATCTGGGTAGGAAAGGCTTGGCTGCTGCCCTGGCTGGAGCATCTCCCAGTGGGATGATGTAATTTTATCAGTCCCACAGTGGCACTGAATGGGCCAGCAGCAGATGATATCTTCCTGGAGGGAGGATGGGCTGTGGAAAGATAAAGATGATTGCCCCAGCTGTTTTAAAGCTGGCCCATTAGCAGATAATATGTGCCAGGAGATCAGGGTCACTGCCCCACCCAGCTCAACAGATGGGGACAGAACACACATTGCTGGACACTTCCTGTACTGCAACCTGGGACAGCCAGGTAGGATTTTCTCTGCATGAAAGGTGAACTGAAGGTGACCTAAGGCTGTATAATGCACCTTGGGAACTGAAAGGGCAGGTTGTAGGAAGAATATAAGAGAGCTGATGGAAGGGCTTCACAACAGCCCCCACTAAGAGCAGAAATATCTGGGAGGAAAAACTGGAGGGGATCTGAAGTGTCTGATGCAGGTTGAGAGAAAAATGTCAGCTGTATGCACATGCAGATAGCAGCAGTGGGGTTGTTGGTGCTCCAGCAGTCTCTTTAGTAGGTGGATTCTGGGACAGCTCTTCTCATCCTGTCATTTGCAGGCCACTGGTGCCTTTTCTCAGCCTTTAATTCTCTCTTTTTATCTCTATTCCCCCCCTTGCTATTCTAGATATCTGTTGTGGCCAGTCTAAATGATACAACTGCTCTCTGTGCATCTCTGGAGAATTTAAATAGCATAATTCCTTCCTTCTCTTTTCTCCTATAAATGCAGAGAGACTTTATCCTCTTTAGGGAAAGATAGAAAACATTTTTTTCCAAGAAACTAGAGAATGAGTGAATCTCAGGCTCCTCTCTCGAGCAGATGGATTCAAGTGATGAGTCTGTAGGAATCTTCCTAGGTAGGGCATTAAACTGCAAGAATAGATATTTTCTGATGAAATTCTAGTTGACATAAATATATTTTTAGCATGGACTTAATGGAGGGAATTATTTTTCCCAGTATAGTAGATACTGTGGTTTAGGAATTTTATGAAATAATTTGAGTGCAGGAGAAAGGTGCTAATAAAAAAGATTTTTATGACATTGTGCTTTCTAAGTCCTCTTTTTCTTCCTATTTGGGTGCTTAGCATTGTCTCTGTCTCCTCTATTCTGCTTTAATAAGTGTTTTTCTTTCCAAGCTGTCGGCCCTGATGCACAGCTGAAATAGGTGCACATACAGGTTGTGATTCCTTTCCCCATTATTGCATTTTGATTCTGAATTCCAGATTTAATCTGTCTAAATAAGCCACTTCTGGGACTAAAGTCAACTACTAGAACTTTTTGATGTTCAACAAATAGTAAGGCATTACAATGATTTAAATCAAATAACCAAATCCATATGAAATACTCTACTTGTTATCTTTCCAACAGATTGATTTTCTTCCCTGGATCCATTTTAAGCTGCACTGCAGTTGCTAAATCAAAAATAAACTGAGTTTTCAGTCTAGGGTTGTGTTAAGTGTATGATTTCCATTACATCGCAGCATGCTACATATTAAAAATGAAAACATGGAATAGATTTTGAGTACAGAATTGAAATGAATTTTCTGACCTAGTCCCAGTGAATGGGCTCTAATGTGCTGGCAACAACTGTAGCTCCTGGACTGTAATTATCATTGGAGTTATTTCACAGTGGTAGGAAGCTTTAGACCTGTGACCACAGGTGGGGACAGGCTGCTTTTTGAAATTATTTTGTAGGAGTGGGAAAGTTAATCATGCATGTTGGTGCAGCTTGTCACCCTCTCGCATGTTTGTTAGAAGGTAACCTAACAAAATATTTCAAAGCATTGTTTGAGTGTTAAGTGGAACTTCAAGAGAGTGTGAAAACAATTTTGGTTTTACAGAAATCAGTCGTGTTCTTTTTTCTTCATCAGCAGCAGAAGCTCATCTCCACAGCATGTATTTTGAATTATGAGCTTAGAGAGTTCAATCCACCCAGAATCAGGCTTCTGGGGTTCTTGCCCTGAGTTAAATGGATCTTTGGGTTGGTACAGAACATAACCTGCCTTTCTTTTCTCCTCCAGCTTGGCTTTACACCCCCGAAAAAAAATAGTGCTGAGCGGTGGCGATGATCGCCTGTGGAAGACGTGGGGCTTCCCTGATGGCAACATCCTCCTGACAGGGGAGGGGCACACGGATTATCTCTCAGGATGCTGCTTCAGGCCCAGGTCAGTGCCAGAGCCCCTGAAATGGCCCTGCTCCTCCATTCCCTGCCCCTCTGCTCTCATCCTGCTGAATTCTCAGCCATGGAGATAAAGCGTTCCTCTGCCTTTCACAGTGTTGACTTAAGACTGATTGCTTTTAGTATTTTGTACATCTTAAACTCTGTCCCCGTGGCAGTGCACGTAACAAGGAGTAATAAGCTTTTCAGGTATTGCTGCATTCATTTTCTCCCTGTTCGTGCACTGAGGCAAACACAGTCCCATTATTAATAATACTGAAAAGTTGACTTGTATTATGCATTATTTGTCATATGACTAAGAGTATTTGGGTTTACCTAGAGAATAAGAATATGAGCTTTTCTGTCCTTTCATTTTATGGATTAGAGGCTGAATTAATAAATGGAAGTGAACACTGAAAATAAAAATTAAATATTTAAGTTACAAGGGTCATGGAAATAGAGCAGACATGAATTCGGTTTTTTGGTCTTTCTGTTGAAAAATAGGACACCATTTTACTCCCAAAACTAAAATGCATGTGATAAGGCTGAGCTTCTATATGTTGAAATTACTTTGCATCAGATTTGTGAGGCAGCAGTTTAAATAGAGTTCTTTACTGTTAATATAATAAAGGTCTGCCAGGCTATTCACCTGAGGCTCGGTTATAAAAGGAGCATTATTAAGCCTTCAACCTTGTATTTTCATTGTGTTTATTTTATGAAACAGTATTAGCTCTCTTCTTCATGAGTAGGAAATGTATCCTATTTAATTTCATGGTTCCTCCTGATTTTTGAGTTTGTAATGAGCTACCAAAGGCATACACAGTCCTCTAAACACAAGAAAATCCCCTCCTTCCTTTCAAAACATCGAGAAGCAGGAGTCACACTTTCTGGGATGAATTAAACAAGCACTTACTCTTCTCTTGCATCACTTTCTCCTAAGAAAAACAGGCTTTTTCCTAAGATACTTGTGTTTTCACTGTGCTATCTTTTTATGTGTATATCCTTAGAAATAATACCTTTAAAAGAAGAGGATAATATTTAACTTGAATAATTGCATATAATACAGGAGAGAAATGGAAGGTTAAGCTTCTTGTTTTAAGGTGATTTGAAAATTTGTGTGTTGCTGCATGACAGATTTCAGAGTTTGTGAGTGCTGGACAAGGTTTAAACTTACAGATAAACAGAATGCTGCCTTTTCCTCTTACCTGTTGTGAATATAAAACTTAGCACAGGGGAAGAAAGGGAAATATTATTAGAAGAGCATATTATCATTTATAAAGCTGCTGAGCATACTAATCAGATTTCGATAATGCATTGTTACCATGACACCCACTGACTCAGAGACTCAAAACTATTTTCTCATTAGTCTTTGACCAGAATACAGTCCTTTCAATAGGCCTTCCTATTTCTCATTCAATTATTGAAATTAAAATGAGTTGAGGTACATCATTATTCTCTTGCAGTATAAATTGACTCCTGGTGAATGCTCTGGAGTGATTCAAAAGAAGTGCTGTTAAAATATTGTCTTCTGTTACTGCATAAAATATATAATGTGGCAGAATACATTTAATCATATTTTTAATTTTTTTAAAGTTTTTTTTTTTTAGATAGGAGACTTTTATATATTCGTTTTTCCCGGAAGCAAAACCAATTAAGTAAAAATGAAGAGTTCTAATAGATTTTTTTTTTTTCTGGAATCAAATGTAGATTACTTCTAGTTCTGTTCCCATTTTAAAGATTTGAAATTGTGTTCACCCCAGAAGTGGAAAAGAAAGATTTTTTTTGTGCTGCTGTGCTATTAAATGGTGACCTGGGTAGAACTTCCATAGTTCTATAGTCTTGTTTGTCCTCTGTGAGATCACTTCTCCTCTGGGTTTCTTCTTTCTCTGCAAAATCAGGTTTAGAACAATCTCCACCTCTGGTGTGAGAAGTGTTCTGTGTGCAGCCACACAGGAGTCTGCTGTTAGATCACCAGGTACAGCTTCATGCAATAATTGTAATATTAATAATATTGCATCATGCAGCAACCCACAACTGACAGCCAGGCACTAATGATTTAAGGAGAGCTGTGATGGGTATTTAGCTGATGCTTCTGCACATACAAATGGCTTTAAATCCCAGAAATCTGGGGGGTTATGTGCTCACAGAGTATGACTTGAGCAAGGCTCTTTCTCATGGTCTCTGTGCCACCACTGTGTAAGCAGTAAATAGGGGTGAAGCTGACACTATCACTGGTGTCTAGAAACTGGAAACTAAAGAGCTCTTGGGTTTATATATCCTCAGTGGCTCCAAGAGCCATGAGAGAACAAGGTTCTAGGAAGTAGCAATAGCAAGTTTAAGGTGTGTTTTAGGCTCTGGACCAGGCATAACAAAAATGAGGATTGTCCTTAGGAGCTGTCCCAGGACTGATGTACCACACTGTCCTTGAGCATCATCACAGAGCCTTAGGGGCAAAGAGTTGTTGGATGGAGGAGTCTTCCTTCCCACACCCCCACTGACAATGTGCTTCATGCCACTGTGATTTTTTTGCTGGAAAGCACCTCTCTTTCACTTGTGATCAAAGCAGGGTGAGGTGAGGCTGTGCTGAGGCTCCAAGGCTCCTCTGTGTCACACCTGGGTCAGCACAAAGGGTCTGGGTGCCCCATGTGTTCTCCCTGCAGTGGCTCCCAGGACAGGGGATGAAGGGCAGCAGCCTGGATTTGTGCATGGGAGGAGAGCAGAGCAGCTCCCTGCAGATCTGAGAGTAAAGCATTGCCTTAAGCTTTTAAATAAAAGTGAAACTTCAAACAGATCCTGTCGTCTGCAGCATGCAGCAGCTGGGAGGAGGGAGGAGAACAGTGCTTCCTTCTTTGAAACTCAGGTGACACCTGGTCAAACTTCAAAAAAAACCCGGTGTTTCTGCTCTGGTCTGGCTGAACACTGCTTTGCAGATGAATTAGCTGTTTCAAACCCTGTCACTATTGAAAAATTTAATGTTTTTCAGCTTGCCTTTTCTAGATGTGAAGGCAGGAGGGAGTCAGAATGTCTCCTGTCACAGTCAGACACAGAGGCTTTGTGGGAAGAATCTGGAGAGATGGGGAAGAGCTGTGTAGTGCACCTGTGGGTGCCAGGTGACTCAAATATTTGAAATACCAGACAAAAATCTGCATCTTCTGCCAGTTTCCAGAATAAGCTGAGGATGTTGATGCTGTACCTTTAAGGATCGTACTCTGATTACATTAAGATATTTCATGGCATGTACTAGATTTATTTGTCTTTGTTACTAACCTTCTTGGGTGGCTAAAAAATCAAGCTTTGCAGCATAGCAGAGGTGTGTGTTAATGTCTGATAAAATCCCAGTGAACAGTAAAATATTGTATTCTTGCCCTGCATGTGGGCTGGTACAAAATGTAATATCCTTAATATATTCATAAATATTAATCAAGTCAACTCTTCTAAAATGTTTGTATCCCTTTTCATGCAAATATTGTCTGGTTCTGTGGAATACAATGAATTTCTGAATTGAAGTACAAACTCTAGGTTCTTGAAGCTATTTAAAACTTGCACTGAAAGTTGTCAGATTGTCAACTCCTTTGTAATGTCCTGTTCCACTGAGAAAGAAGCAGAGTTTCTGGTGTACCTCAGTCACTGAGGAAAGAAATCAAAACTGTTATCAATTTATTGCTGTGTAAAAATTGCTGTAGCAATTATCTTTAACTGTGTGGATTTTCTATTGGTATTGCAAAACCTGAAGGCAGATATTACCTCCTCTGTAATTAATAAAAAAAAAAAAAAAAAAAAAAGAAAAAAAAAGAAAAGATAGAATAAGCATGTTCATGCTTCAAACATGCAAATAAAGGCATGTAATGTTTTATACCCTGGAAGAAGGTGCCAATGAGGGGAAACAAGAGGAAGGTGAAGTGTTGGGCTGAAAGAACAACCCATGTTCTTCCAGAACAGAGGCAGCTCTGGGTGATATTTCTCAAAGCTGGAGGAGGTGATGTCACTCAGAAGGAAATTTGTGCATGGATAGAGGAGAAAGACAACCCTGTAGAGAGAGAATTAGCAGAAGAGGATGGATGTGAGGAATTGGAGAGAGATTGAATGAACTGTGGAGGGAATGCAACTCCAGGTGAGCTTGAATTCACACAAGAAGCTTTTAGGGAAATGTAGCACATGGGAGCAGGCTGTGGGTAACTGAGCACTGTGGTGGCCTCTCAAGACCAAGTCTAAAAATATTGCTGACAATCCAGAGTGGGGAAAAAGGAATGGGATAATATTTGCCCAAAATTTTAAGAGCAGTGTCTGATAAATATGAAATTGTGTATGTAAGATTCTATCAGAGTGGAAATTATTTTCTCATCACACAAAAATTCTCAGAAAAATTTTTCTAAAATCTTTTTAAAAAGCAAATTCCTGACCAGAATTGAAGTCAGAATAAACTTTGAAACTGAAGTTAATTCTTAGGTAAGCCCTCAATTTTATTTTTCACATTATTTTAATTTCTTTTCTTACCATTTGTGAAGAAGCCATCCAGAGATGACTTTGGGTGGAAAAAGGATAGATTGAAAAGCCCAGTAGAACAGCAATGGAGAAACCTCTGTGGAGTGATGGGAACAAGGGCCAAAATTCAGGAGGGAGCACAGTCCCAGAAGGAGAGTCTCTGGGTTTGATCCAGCCAGGCTCAGATGTTCTGAGGCAGCAGGCACAGGTGACACTGCTCTTTGCTCACTGCTCTCACAGGACTCTGTGCTTGGAGGGAGAGAGACATGTGCAGGGTATGAGGAGAGTCACACAAAATCTGATACTAGAGATAAATGACTGCTGTCTTAATTACAAATTGCAAATAATATCTCTTAAATAGCTAAGGGCCCATAAAGCCTCACCAAATGAAAAGCACTTGGTGACATACAGAGAAGAGTAGGTTCTTTAGTCACAGTAGCAAAATAATTTTAAAAATTCTGCTAACACCAAATATATTTCTGCTTGTGCTTTAATAATTCCTAATGCCATTCTTCGACTCATTTTTATTTCTATGAGAAGTGGCAGGAATTGTTTATTATACCATTTTGTTTAATGTACTGACTTCCAAGATTTGATGCTGTATTTATTTGGTGAAACTAGAGGGGACTTACAGAACAGTCACTGCTGAAGTTGTAATTCTGGAATCTACAAGATGTTGCTGCAATCTAATGTTTGTTTGTTTTCGTGAAATGCAGCAGCATTTGTCTGCATGGAAACTGTAATTTAACATTAAGCAGAGAGATTTGACTATACTACTGCATGCTCTTTCTTATTAGAGACCTTCACATATTCTTTTGGGCTCTGCAGAACATCTGTCCACAGGAAGAAATTAAGGAAGGTTTGGAGTCAGTGATTTTGAAGTGTTGGTTTTTATCACCCATCCTTGAGAGCCACTGCCCAAGCTGGGTCAGTGTCACACCAAGGTAACACTGTCCATGTAAACCAGCAGAACCAAAGGGAGCTCCTGGAGATGCTGAAACAGGAACAGGCTGGAAATTCAGCTTCATCAGGGACCATTCCAAACCCCACTGTGGAATAGTTTCAGCAGTGATATGCTCCAGATTGCTTTTCCAGTGCTGTTAAGAGTTGTGTGCACTTTTGTGGGATTACTGCCCAATCCCACAGAATTTACCCAGGCCCTGGCCCTCCCAGCTAATTCTCTGTGCAGGACTGTGGGGCTCTGCCATGCACTTGCAGCTGGGCAGGGACCTCTAGAGGAGTCGAGCACTGAGCTGAGCTGCACAGGTGGGAGGGGTTTGTGATCTGTCTGTGTGGTGAGGAGGAGGAGGAGGAGGATGATGATGAGAGAGAGGATGAGGCAGTTGAGGATGATGAGGAGGAGAAGGATGAGAAGGATGATTAAGATGAGGAGGAGGATGAAGAGGATGAGGATAAGGAGGAAGATGATGAGAATATGAGGAGGAGGAGGGTGATGTCAGCCTTCACCTCCTGCTCAGCCACTGCACCAGTCAGAGTGACAGTCCCCCCAGGGAAGGGATTTGGAGATGACTGGTGTATATAATGAAATTGTAAATAACAAAATAATAATAAAGTATATATAATAAAAGGTCCATGGACAGTGAGCTACAGAACACTTTCTCTGCTGGCTTTGGAGTTATAAATGATGAGTTTCACACTATACATTAAACAAGGCTGAGACTTGAAAGCCACCAACTCCCCTCTAAGCATTAACATAAAAAGAGTTGTAAGACTCAGATTAATCACAAAGGTCTCTGTTGGCTATCAGTGGAATAGAATTATTTTGATTTGTGCTTTTAAATAGTCTTTAAAACCTAATTCAGGTCTCCCTGCCGAAACAGATGGATTTTATTTATCCTTTTACTACTATTGTTAGCTATGAAAGAAACATGAGATACTCTGTATGTTCCACTTAGGACTTTTTAACACTTATTTAATGAAAAGGCATAATGATTTAATTTTTTTAGAGGATGTTGGATTCCTGCATAGTTCAATAAAACCTTTAGTTACCAGATTACATATTAAATTTGCCAGTGGTAAGAAACTTCTTTTGAGTGGCACAATTAATTTTCAATCATCTAAATGGCTTTATGTAACACACCATATTTAGCACTGGAGACATCTGTTAAGGTGTTTTATCAAACTGAGCTAATAGAGGAGTCAAAAGAAAAAAAGTTGTATTCATCTATTCTGCAAGAAAAAAAATTATTTCAGAAGTTTTTTCATTCAGTTCCCTAGTATACAGTATTCACTATGTGCTTAGTGTTGGCAAGTATAGCAAACTTTTAATTTCAAAAGTAGCTTTATTTATTTCAAAATCTTTGATAAGCTTCATACTTTTTATACAAGGAAATAGTCTTAACATAACATCATTCTCTCTCAAGCTTACAAATCCTACTATTTTTACTTCACAAACATGTTTGGGTGGGCATTAGATTTCCCTTGGGATTCTCATCTCATTATTTTTATCAATAAAAAGCCTCTGCTGGACAAAGGAATAAATCACATATAAATGAAATATGAGAGATTACATGAGAAGCTCAGCTTTTGCTTAGTCTAATCCAATATCTTTGGCCAAACATCTCAATGTCAAAGGCTTTATAAGTATTCTACAGGATCAGGCTGGCAAAGAGAAATCAATAACCAGGTAATGGATTTGATTAAAATTTTTCCCCTTCCACCCACTCCCACAAGCCAAATGTTTCTACCCATACTAATATCTTCTGGCATCTTGGTTATTCTCTGTGGGGTTTTGAGATGTAAATACATACATAAATATGTTTTAAAATTTCAAAGAGCTCTGTTAATTATTGGTATCTATTTAAAGAAAATGCAGTATTTGTATCTGATTTTATTTTCTTTAGAGAGCTCAGTTCTGCAATGCACTTTTGGAAAATGCAGACTAATAACAACTGTAACTTTGCTACAGATTTATATCCTGATTTCTTATTCAGAAGTTGGCTTTTTTCTGCTATTCCTGCTATGCTGAAGAGAATTTCCTCAAACAGGCTGGGGTTCCCAGCAGATGTCCAAACTTCTGGAGATTTTCTTTGTTGCTAAATCCTCATTGTCTGCTTTACCCCAGTACTTCTGACCTTGTGTCTCTGAGTGGCTGTAGTGGCAGCCCAAGTGCCATCTGGAAGGTTTGCCTCCAGAAATATTCATAATTAGGCCATTAATGTTCTCTAAGGATGTTGCTTTAAAGAAGTCATTTTCCCTGTAAGTAAAAAGACCAAGGGATGTTCCTATTGCATGGAACCTGAGGAGTATCATCTTGATTTTAGAACTTCCATAGTGTGGTTACTGAATAGGCTTCACTTTTCATCCAGAATGACCAAGCTTGAATGAAAAACTACCTTTGGCTTGTATTTCTTAGCTGGTGGAAATACTGCCCACTCTGAGTTAGTGATTCACTAATAAAATCTCCATTACAATAATTCAGTGAGCAGCAGGAGACAGAAGTGCTGAGGACAGGTGGAGACAGGAGAGGGAGGAATGGCTGGCAGAAGCAGCAGTCCTCCTATTGAGAAATTCAGATGGATATTTGAAACAGCTACAGGAAGAAAACTCATTGTTATAAATGCTTCCCTTTGCTGAAAGCACTCTGTAGTTGCCTTCACAGGTGGCTTTACACTCATACTGAATTTCAACAGCAGTGATTGAAAACCTGTTGATAAACTAATGCCATTTCTGATTCATTTGCAACCCCTCCATCACAGATGGAAAACATCTCTTTAAATGCTCTTTTTAAAGGACCTTAATCTTCATACCCACAATGTGTGACCTTGGATACATTAGAAATCCTAATGGAGATAAAAAGCTAGTCTTTGTGTAGCATTATTTAACTTCCTATTTAATTACCTTATCTTCATAATTTATCATTTAAATATTATGCTTGCCCATAGGTTAAATAGTTTTCAAATGTTCTGAGTGCTCAGCTTACACAAAAAGGATGTTATTTTTCTTAAGTGATGATCTTGTGTGCTGCATTCTTCCATTATCTGAATTTTAGACCTGAAAACAGACATATATAATTTGGGGGGTTTTAAACCAATCTGATACTAGGTTGAAAAGACACTGTAATTATCAATTTTACAAAGCAGGTGTCAAATTTAATCTTTCTATTTCTGACAAACTTTATTTAGTTACAAAGAATCACTAACTATTTTGATGTAATTGTTTTGACTTAGAAATTGAAAGGAAAGTTTCTGATCAACTGTGTGGGTAATTAGATTTGGTGTTTACTTGAAAGAAAGAAAGAAATTTCTATATGATAACCACTTTGATAGAGAAAGGGTGGAGGAATAAGCAGTTGAAATCTATTCATAGGGTATCAATAAAACGAGATATTTCTAAACCTATTAGTTCAGCTTCAGTGAAGCCATGAGTGTGTTCTCTGAAAGTTTTGCAGAAATTTGCCTGCTCTGCAAGGAGCTCTTGGTTTCTTTTTCTGCACATCTCCCTGATTTTCAACTCCTGGGAGTTGCCAGAAACAGTTCAGTTTTTCTAATCATTTATTTAGTCTGTGAAAAAATACTGTTGTTCACTTTGGTGGGCTCATATTTTGAGTAGCTGATGGTTTTTTTTCTGGCTTCATCAGCGTTTTGTGCTGGGGAGCTGGAGTTGCAGAGGGATTTCCATTTCTCCAGGGCTGGGGAGTCTCAGTTCACTGCTCTGATCCTGGTTGTGTTGCTCTCACTCTGTTCAGAGTCGTTATACACGTCAGAACATCTCTCTTAATAGAATCTCTTGTGTTATGTTTGTCTGAGTGCAATTATAATCTCGATGCCTTTAACATCCTCAGTTCATTATTGCTTTCTTCTGTGCAATAAAGGCAATTGTATTTTCCCTCAGGTCTGCTGCTAGGGTTCTAGTGGAGTGGCTAAGGAGATATCTGTGTTTGTAATATTGTTAAAATGAGCCTTTCCTAAAGTGCAGCTGTTAAAATAACAAACATTAGTGTTAGAGTTGACTAGAGAATGGCAATTCAATTGAGGCAATATCTTAAGATATTTGAATTGGAAATAACCCCCAAATATTTAGAGTGTTTACAAGATTTTTTTTGTCTGGAGCACAAACTCCAGGTACGAATTGCACAGTCATTTATTGTGTTTCTAAAAGAAAACACAATAGAAGCTGTGTGGATGCAATAATTTGAGGAATTCCAGATACAAAACAATTGCAGGAGCACAGGTAGCAGAAGGGAATGAGCATGAGGACTTGTTTGACTACTGAGGGATGTGGAACCCAGTCCTTACTTTGTGGTAGTTAATGCCTGTGTCTGAGTAGTGTGCACATAAAACAAAAGGGGAGAAGAGGGAGAAGACCCCACGGTGTTTGTGTCCCTGGATTAGGTTACCTGTGAGAGCTGTTGTGTTTGAAGGGTTTTTTGGTGTCCTCCCTCTTGAGCAGTCAGTGTTCAGGCTGCACGGCCTCGTGGATGGAAGTTCAGTTCTCCTGCAAAGCCTTTCAGAGAAAGAGTGCAAGTTTTCATTCACTTTGCTATTCTGCTTTCTCTGGTATCAGCCCAGGATTCTGCTCGTGTTCAGCATTTCCATTCCTCCTCCACTCTTGGAGTTAGATTGTTATTGATCCCTGTCTCCATTAACTCAATCCCTGTCCTCAGGCTGTGTCCCTGTGTCCCCAGGGCATGGCTCAGTGAGATCATCACCTGCCCCAAGTACAAACACCAGGCTCCTGCACTGTCCTGTGTGTTTTCTTGGCCTTCACTGTCAGGATCATTACACAGAGTGAGTTAAATATCCTTCCAGGGGCCTGGGAATATTCAAATCTCAGTGCAGAACTTTCCACTGGTTGTGAAATCTTTGTGCACTCACAGAACTCTCTCTGCATATGAATATGCAGCTTAAAAATGATGCTTTGTACAAACATGCAAATGGGATTAATGACTGTGGCTCATTACTGGCTATTGATTGTGATTAGACATCACTGGCCCACCGTTGGGGGATGATAATGGATTTAAAATGACTGAGCCACAAGTTTGCATTTCAGAGGAACCGAGACACAGGATTATTGCTGTTAATATAGGTCATAAATCTGTTCTGTACATGGAATTCATGTATCTGAACTCCTTCCAAACTACATTTTTTCTCTACTTCAACAGCCCTTCATTACAATTTGAGGATTTGGAGTCATTCCAATGGAATGACTGGTTGGGATGGGTGTTGAGATGAAATATCACACTGTAATGGCACACTGTTTAATGTATGTCATGGATATTGATTGGTACTATGCATGATTTTATGTGGGCTAAATACATTATTTTAAAAATTTAACAGTGTACAGAAAGACTTGAACTTACACTGGATTGTTTGAGAGCAAATGTTAGGATGGTGTAGAACAGATCTCATTTCTGGAAAATGTGGTAGTTTTGCAGTTTTTACTCATTATATTTGATCTCAGGTAAAACAGTTATTTCTTATGAAGTTAATGGAGGAAAATCCACTTGGCACAACTGGACTCAGGTGCACTGTTTGCCTTCAGCATAAGAAACCTCCAGAATTGTTGGAGATTCCACTCTCCAGGCTCCCACAAGCTCCTTGCTTCCAGCTGGAGTCCAGGATTCTCCTGTCCCTTGCTACACTGCTGTCTGATTTTGCTGTAGGGTGCTAGATATGCATTGGCAGGAAGCTTTTAGAAAATACATCTTTTTTTAATGCCAAATAATTGTAGAAAGGGAATTCATTACTGTCTAATTTTTGCCTAAAGTCCTGCACTGTGTAGTGCCTGCTGTCTTGCTGACACATATTTTGCTACATCTGATCTCCAAGTATTGAAACTGGTTTATCTTTTGTCTTTTTATTTTTTATTCCTTACCTGGTGTGCTTCCAAGCCTCCTAAAAGCCAATTTTACATGTACTCACAGCTGCCTTCTACCAGGCACCTAAATTATTTTAGATTCTCATTTAACCACCTGCAATTACATGATATTGGGTGGCAGCTAAGTCATTTTTTATACATCCAGGAGTCTAGCCTGTAGTGAATGGGACCACACTCAATATTTTTGGGGGGATACTAAGCTCAGCTACTGGATTTGAATGGGGCAGATGTGAGTGGGGTCTGTGCAGTTTGTAACCTGGATTGGAGCAATCTGGAAAATAACAAATTATTGTAACAAAAAGTCATGCTAAAATGACTAAAAATTAATAAAAGTCTTGATAATTACTAAAAATCATGATAATGATCCTGAATGTAGAACTGTAGGCTGTGTTTAGAGTGGGCCAAGACTTTGGAAAAAAAGGGATATTTGGGCACAGGAAGATGTGCAGGTAAGAGCAGTGGGAAAGGTGAAACAGGATTTCTCTGTGGGTGTGTGTGGTCAGACATGGCAGCTTCAGAAAGGAAAGATGGTTTAAAGCATGGAGGACTTGCTAAGTTGAAACTTGTTAATAAATGGCTTGAATTTGTCACCTTGGAGTTCACATATCCCATACCAGGACTCTTTTGGTAGTTAGGAGCATTTTGTATTTAAATGTTTGCAGATGTGAAACTGTCACTCTTGAAGTGGGAAGTATCCTCAAGGAAGTTTTCAGGGAGAAGGTGAACTTCATTAAAATAAAAGTTTGCTACTTTTGTGATGCCTAGTCCTGCTGTCTGTCTATCCAGCAGCAGTTTGGTGCCAAAACCTTGCTCTCCTGTTTGCCCTTGCTGTCACAGGCAGCATGAGGGGAAACACTTCTGGCACAGGAGCAAGAAATATCACAGAAAAATCTCCCAATTATACAGTGCAGAGTGAAAAATTGCCTCAAGTTTTGCACTTGGCCTGGTACACATTGACAGGATTGTGAGGATTTGCAGCCAATAACCTTGTGGCAAAGGATTTTGCAGGATGGTTGTGTTTTCCTTCCTGGACAAAAAGCCATGTGCCCATGTGCCATCCACCATCTGCTGGTTGCTACTATGCTTCCTGCCTTTGGAATGGTTTCCTTGACTTGTAGAATGTCAGTTTGTAATTGATTTTGTATTTTTGAAATTTAATTTTTTTTCCTCCTCACCTTTGGTGATAAATGAGAAAAGGTATTTTTGTATTTCTGCTGCTGGGTATTCTGACATTCACCTTCTGTAAAAAGACATTTCATGTCTATTAATAAAGTGAGTAAAATTGGGCTTAAGATTATTCTGAAAGATGAAACATATTACAATTACTGCATAAAATGTGTCTTAGACACATTGACCACCAGGATAATTAAAGCAACACCCAAAATGAACCATAGATTCAAAAAAAAACCTAGGGGTTCTTAATAAGAAGTGTCACTGTAAATAATTAATGAGTCTCAGAACTCCAGCAACAAAAAAGTGAACTATATCTCAAGTGTGTTTCAAGGTTACAAAATCTTAGAAACAAAATCTTTGCAGCTGAGTCTTTTGTTCAAACACAGACTAAGAACATAAGGATGACTCCCCATGCCAGATTTTTCTGGACCATCACCCTGTTCCCAGCAGTGAGATGCCTCAGAATGGCTTAAGAATAGGAAAGGCATTTGTGAGGTTTGGTCTTAGTAGTCCCCTGGACTATACTTGTTCTTTCAAAGTATCCTGAGCCAGATGTTTTTCCATGTAATGCTTGGTGTATTCCTCTTCCAAATCTTTGTCCCATCTTCCTTTGGACCTGCAGAGAGTTGGATCCACATCATCCATTATAGAGGAGCTGTGCAAGCATCCTGCCTGGTGAGGCAGAAAATCACCCATTGTCTTTTCAATCATTTTGATGGCAACTTCTTAAATAGTAAATTGACTCTAACATTTTTTAAATTCATCCCAATTTTCACCTTCTCTGGGGAGAGGAAAATGAGTAGGAGAGTTGCAATGACTGCAGAGCTGAACTGATGTTTGGCATTTGCATCCCTTACATTGTTTTCACTGGAAAATGCAGTGTTTAAATACAGCTCTCATAACCAAAGGTGGCACTCCATTAGCAGATAGCAGCTTTCCTAAGTGTAGTTGTCTGGATCCCTGGTTTTAACTTTGTTTCCAAGTAAATTATGTTTACAAGGATATGTTTCCCTCAACCCCCTTGCACATATTCCTTATGTTCTCTTCCACTCTTTCTGGTAACTTCTAACTCATTCTGGTAACTTTTAATTCTGACAAAAATTGGAAAACAGAACTCTAAAGGATCAATCAATTTTTGATATTTTTATTTAATCAACAGCTAAAATGATGAAGGAAGTAGGCAAAAGACACTTCCATAGGCATTTAGTGTTCATTAGTTCTGTTCTTCATGGAATAACATTTTTTTTTCCCTAGGCATTTTCTTTCTTTATCTTTCCTCTTTGACCCAGCAGAAAATGTCACCAAAATTCAAGTAAACTTTAGCAGTATTTGCAGTTCTTCCCTTGTACTTTACTGTGCCTGCTGTCAACCTGTGTGATATTACAAATAACCTAGAGGCTTTTAGAATTTTGCTTTAGACTAATTGCATGAGCAGAGGTAAATAAAAGAGACATCATTTTTCCAATTAACTGATTGGAATATTGATTTTGAAGTGTTTTTCAACTGTCATGGTGAAAGATCCTTCCTCCTGTAATGTTTTGGACTGTATATTGGAAATTTGCTGTTGTGTTGCTGATGCTTGTATTGTTTAAGCTTCAGTCAGATGCTGCCTCTCACTGCAGCTTTTTCAGGACAAAAAATTGAGCACAAGTTGTGTTTGGCTTAGTTTGGCTTTGAGAACTGTTGTTGGCCACAGGATCTTCTGAGGGAATTGTGGACCAGCTTGAGGTCCAGATATAAGCCTAAAAATATTCAAAGCAAGGAACAGTATTTATTATATTACTATGTATATAAATATATATATTATCATTCTTTTATTATATTAATTGTTTATCATCTATTGCATATTATATCTTACAATGTAATAAGGCATATTATAATATTTTATCTGTATTTGTTGTATTATATTTATTTATTCTAGGTATATATATATGTATTAGGATTTGACACATTTACCCAGGGGAGCACTGCTGGTGTAGCTGTTGCCTTCCCTTGACTGACATTCCACAGAGGCATTTCAGCCTCCTGAAATGCTGTAAAGTGACTCTGTGCCAAAGGCTCATGTTGTTGCTGAGTATGAGTCTTAATTATTAATGTGTCTACAACTTGGGAAGTGTTAATGGAGAGGTGTCTTTGTAGTGAGAGCAGTGAAGCTGGAAGGAGCAGGAATGTGTAATGAAAGGAAATGTGAGTGTGTGCTTAGAATATGGGGGAGGAAAGATTTTAAGGCTTGAGAAGTTAATGTTCCATCCCTTTTTGTGGAAGGTAGAATTAATGTTTCCAAAGTTTTTCCCACTCTGATTGTTTCTGGAAGAGCAGGTTTACAGTATCAGTTAGGAATACCAAAAATCAGCTGAAAGGTGGAATTTTATGTGCATTTCATCTTTTTAAAAATGTTTTGTCCATAGGGGCAGGACAGGGGTTCTGGGTGCCATGGGTTCCTTTTCCATAGAGTTTTGGACAGATTCTTCTATACAAAAACTTCAGTCAATACAGGCATGTTTCATCCACCTAGCCCTTTGCTCTGCTAGAAAGTATAAACAAAAAAACCCCAAAAACCAAGTCACACAAGACCATACAAACCCAACTGTACGGGATCTACAGAGCACTATGCACAAAGGTGCTGCTCCTTTACAAATACACCCTTTTTCTAAAAGCTGGCAAAGTTATTTGTACATATGTGAATGTATTTGAAGTGACAGAACAAGATAGGATTTAACTTTTTCTTGTCTCCTAATATATGTCTCTTAATATCTTACCTATTTCTTTGAGGTATGTATTAAAAAACAGTGTTTTATTCTCCTCTGAGTTAAATATATGCACGCTGCACAGGATTTTTCTGAACTTTCCCTGTTAGTGATCAGTCTTAAATTCAAATTAATTTATATATGTAGCTGCTGAGAGTTAAGGCTGAGGTTCTAATGTCATATTTTCATATGTTTTTAATATTAAAATCAACATGCATTTTTTTTTTAAATCAGTCATATGATAGAAGACTGTGACTATCATACATGGTTAAACTGAGCCTAAATCATAAAAACAGCTGCTGCTACTGATACACTTGTTTCTTCTCCCCACATTCTTATAAGAATAAGGAAAAATACAAAAATGTTGCAGCCATGGGTAATAAAACATTACCTCAAAATCTAGAGTGTTTCTTTTTATCTCCCAGGACTGAAAAATGCTGGAAGTCAGAGGAATAGTGTCATTATTGATCAGCTATTAAGCAGACAGGGCTTTTTCCTGACAGCAGCATTTTGATTTAGGTGTCTGACTTGCCTTGACACAGATCACAGATCCCTGTCCTTTCATGACCTGATGCTTTTTTATGCACAATATTTATTGAATATTGGGGAACTTGTTGCAGAGGGCTGGGACACTGGGTCTCTCTTTTCCTGAGTATTTTTCCCCTTACTTCCACTGTCAGTCTGTCCCTCAAAACTGCTTCCTGCTGCACTTTTTGTTTCCAATCTCCACTATTTTTTCTTCTTTAATCTGTAAGGAGTGCTCAACTTCACTTGTAACTCCTTCCTCTGCTGCAGATTGCCAAATTGAATCCATTTGAACTACCTTCCTGCTCACATCTGTTTTCTGAGAGATTTTCATCACTGCCTGGGATGGTGAATTCTTGAAATTCAGCCTAAGGAACCAGTCCTTCATGTAGCATTTTGGGGATTATATATTAAAAAATGCATAAGCCACAAATCTCTTTTTGTGATTCACAACAGTGGCAGTGCATGTTTCCCTCTGAATCAATTGCAGATTTCATCAGTCCCACTTTATACCTGACTCTGAATTTGTTTTAAGCCCTTATTTTATAAATGTATAGGGGCTATGATAATTTGTCAATTCTCTAATTTTAGCTATCTCCAGAACTGAGATCTGGCTTATTAAAACTGAAAGTGTTTCGTTAACAAAAGCACATTTATTCCTGACAGCTCCACAAAATTAGGGTCTCCTCCAAACCCCTACTCAGACTTGAAGCCTTTATGCTCTGCTATATGTGACAAAAGCTTCAGGACTATTCCTGTGCAACATTATTAAAAAAAAAATGTTGAGAGATTAATCTCTCAGAGCTTTGTCTTAGGCATGGGGGTGTAACTGCCTTAATGAATATTATAATGATATTTTCAGCAAAAAAATAGCAACCTAAACCACAAGTGCTAAAAATAGAAAAAAATCTTGGGTAGGTGATCTTTCATAGTGGCAAGTTCTCCCTTAAGATCTATCAGGTAAATGATGCACATATTTCAAGCTGTCGTTGCAGCTACTTTTTCCAAGCAATTCACTGGGTATCTATTGGAAAAGAAGGAAAGGGAGAATATAACATTAAAAGGTTGACACCACAGGTCTCAGACCTTTTTTTTTGTAATAAACTGCAGCAGTGAATTAAATATCTCTGAGTGTATTCTTACTCAGAGTTTTACAATAGTGCTTAGGATCAACCCTTGAGCTGTTTTCAGTTCCCACAATTTTATATTCAGAGATTTAGAAGAAGGATTTCTACTGCCTGAGAAAGGACCTTTGCCATTATTCAAATAAAAGAGTTTATTGGATCCTAAGGGCAAGGTCATCTTACTGATGTTGCTCAGATAATGGCAGAAATTGGTCTGAAAACCTTCAGCTTAACTATTTTTTACCTGTATTTTTGTGTATTATCCCCCAACATTTTTCCTGGTTTCTCATTTTTGTTTAGTATGAAAACAATTGAAACAAATTTTTGCTTAGAAAATGAAAACCTCTGTTATTTCTGAGAGGGCTGCATTAACTTTTTTCAATATTTGAAAAGATTTTGGGATGAAGGCATTCTAGATGGATTGATCTAATTTTCATATCTTGATAGGAATTATATTAAAGAGCCAAATTACAGGATACATGGATAAATTTATGGCAGTGAAGCCTTGGGAGCTGTGAGCATGGCTTTGGAAATTAAGCCTCAGAAATCAGTTGGGAATCCTCTGAAGGGCTTATTGAGCACTTGATTAAGGGAGGTTCATGAATTTCCTATGCTTGGATTTTCAGCAAATTCTTCTTGGGGTCATTTCACAAAAACTCTCAAGGAAGCAGAACTGTCCTGAATAAAAAGGAAATTTATTTCATGAGTTTAAAGACTGGTGAAAGGATAGGAATCAAATGCCACTTTCAGAATGGAGAAATTAATTTCTGAGTCCCACAGGTATCTGTGCTGAAACCTAAGTTATTAAGATGATCTTGGAAATTGGGGAAGGGAGGAAGGTGGATGAGTTTGCTAATTAGCCAGGGCAGTGAAATGCAGCATGTGAAGAATTACAGGAAAAGATTCCCATGTCAACAATGGTGATGCTGAAGCAGCAGCTGAAAAATCTGTGCAGGTGAACACAAAGAAATGCACATAGGAAGAAATTATCCTTAGATAAGAATAGATAATAGGTAAAAAATGTGTCTAATTATCAGTACTCAGGAAGGAAATCTCAGAGCTACTGTGGTCAGTTTGCTGAAAATTTCTGTACAGCAGTGCTAAAAATGGTAATTAAATGGAAGGAACACAGAATAAACCAGGAAACAGTGCCCTTGGGTATCTGTTCCTTCCCTTTCAGCTGAAAGGATGCTGAGAGGGATGGGAAATGTGCTCCAAGGGCTGGGATCACATCTGCCCTGTCCCACCACAGCTGGTGGCACACAGACATGGGGAAGGTGCACCCAGTGTTTGCTTTTAATCACAGCAGCAGAATTAGAAGCATGAAACAAAATGAAGTAATGTATTTAAGATCCCAGAAGGGCTTTTCACACAAGGCATAATTGAATTTTGGAATTCATTGACATAAGAGATTGCATGTGCCAAAGGTTTACATATGTTCAAAAATCAATTACTCATTGGGAAAAAAAAAAAAATCCATGGATTCTTCTTAAGCACAAAGAAATCCTGAGCCACAGGGTAGGTCTGGGAAAGTTTAATAAGATAATCACTCCACATACTTTTTCTCATTATTTTATTAAGAATGCTCTACTAGTTATATAAAATGTTACAGATGGATCCTTAGTCTGAAGCCATATGTCCATGCTTAAAGGAAAACAGAATTATACTAGTTTATATCTGAGATTTGGCTATAAAAATCTGAGATGAACTCTGTAGTTTTCGTTTATGTAACATACCAATGACCCCAAGAGATGGTAAATGTGTTGAAGTGTTTATACAGAGTTAGAAAAAACTAAATTAGGATGCTTTTAAAAAATAAATATATGTTGAAAATGGTATGAATAATGAAATATTCTTTCCTGAATCTATCTTATTATATTTTGGAAACACTCCTCTGGGCTTACCTTATTTTTACTGATGAACTCATAATTAAACTACAAAAAGTAGGAAATTATTTGAAAGCCACATTTACTTTCCTGTGGGAGATAGCTACTTCCTATCTCCCTTTCTTTTGATAGTGTATTAATACATGGCCACTTCTGTAACGTGTCAGAAAACTGCACAGTATAAACATTCACACAGAATCACAATTTTGGAAGAGACCTCCAAGATCATTGAGTCCAACCTATGGGCTAACACCTGAACTAAACCATGGCACAGGGTGCCACATCCAATCTGTTTTTTTAGACACATCCCGGGATGGTGATTCCACCACCTCCCTGGGCAGACAATTCCAGTACTTGATCACTTTTTCTAATATCCAACCTGTATTTCCCTTGGTGCAGATTAAGACTGCATTCTCTGGTTCTGCCAGTGCTGCCTGGAGAAGAGCCCAACCCCACCTGAGCACAGCCACCTTTCAGGGCCACCCCAGTCCCAACATTTCCAAAGATCCTTTTGGTTCATCTATCTTTTAAGTCAAAAGCAGCAATTGCCAGGGGCCCAGCCGTTGTAAAGCGAGTTGTCTGAGAGCTGTCTGTCTCCCCGAGCAGTGGCACGCAGCTGGTGACATCGAGCGGGGACAGCACGGTGCGCATCTGGGAGCTGTGGCGGCGCGGCTGCGTGCTGACGCTGCGGGGCCACTCGCGCGCCGTGCGCGGCTGCTCCTGGCACTCCTGCGGGGACTTCGTGGCCTCCGCCTCCACCGACGGCACCGCCAAAATATGGGATGTCAACAGGTAGGGCTTGCTGTTTGCTGCTACGAGCTCGTAAGTACACAGCGCGCTTTTTTTTGGTTTTTTTTTTTGGTTAGCCAAGTGGAAATTTATTTTAGTCATTATCTAGGTTGCAGCAAGGTGACTCTTGATTAATAAATCCACGGATACTTTCTTTGTTATCCAGGCAAATGCATTTTTATGAAGGTGCTTTTAGAATATCAGTGTGTTTGTCCTTGCCAATTAATTGTTAGCTCCTTAACTCTCTCCAATTGTCTTCAGTTTTGATTAACTTACACCTTAAAGAAACGGAATGGATTTATCTCTTTCCAAACTATCTCTCTATAAACTAGATTCCAGAATTACTCTGCTGTACTAGGTGTAATTTTTAACAGCTGAGTGTCATCAGCCACAGAGAAGTTTCCAGTCCTATAAGTCTTTTCCCTGGTTCTTTATTATCCAGTCCTAATGGATTTTTCCATTTCCTATTGGACTTTTTCTTCCTTTGCATTTGAATGAGATAGAGTACCACCATCATGGCTGTTGCCCACTGCAGGGGAAGAAGCTTCACTGAAAAAGCAAGGGAAAATTTTTTCTTCTGTTGCTTTTTCCTAAATCCCTCCCATTCTACTGCTGTTTGCAGTGAACCCTTAATGGAGACTTCTCAAACTGTTGCAGTTCATCCAGATTCCACTGAGAGTTAATTTAAACTCTGTCACTATTGGATTTCAGTTTTGCTTTCAATCCATGAATTGAGGGAGCATTAAGTGATATTAAAAATATTGTTTCAAAATGGGATACCTATCCTTTAATGAATTGTTCTAAATTATTGTGGGAAAAAAAACAATCTACTTAAGTTTTTTTTTAAGTTCAAGGCAGCTGAGAGGTGGCTTTTATAATAGAAATGGTCAGTCAGTCCTGAGAACAGAGGATGCTTCCACCATTACTATCAGTAATAGGCATTGATCAGTGTTTTCCTTAGAAATTGAAACAGAAAAATCTAATGTATTGTTGCCTCTTTTCTTAACCTCTTGTATATTTCTAATGCTTTGATCATCTTTTATGGCATATTCATGACCTTTAAGAAATAATACTAACAATCGCTTTAATTTTATGTCAAAATGGGTTTGAATTTGCATAGGCAAAGGTTTTGTTTAGACAGCTGAAAATGCTTTCTCTACTGAGGAAGCTTTTGTAGTCAGAGGAATCAAAGCAAACCTTCACCACCAACCCATGGTGCCTCCCACTCACAGTCATCACCAGCTCCCATTTCTGCCTCCAGTCTATCTGAGCTCTTGCTTTGCCTGTGACAATAAGAGAGCAACATCCCAGTCGTGGTGTGAAAGGCTGACTATCCATGCATAATCATTGAAGCACCAAAAATTATGCAAAATCTCAGTAGCTACATGCAGCAGGAAGTGGTATAAATTAAGGTGTATTCAAAGTATGAAAAAAAGTTCCTGTGGGAGTCCTCACTGCTGGGTTTTTGGTGTGCTCCTAGTAAAAGCCATGTGCTGGGTGCTGTTGTATTTCTCAGTGCAAAACCAGGTGAGTTTTGCTGTGGTCAGTTCAGGTGAGTTTGTAGAGCTGTATGTGGTGTAGGCTGTGCAGAAATGGCACACTTTTGAAGAGCTTCTCTAAAAGGGGTTTGATGTCAAGATGTGGCTGTTTCAAGCTTAAGCCATCCTGGTTCTGCAGAGCACTGAGCTCATGTTGGCTCACTGAAGTGAAAAATCAGCCTGTGCAGCATCTACAGGAAGGTTTGGAAATTAGAGAAGGCTATGGACAGATGAATGAGCTGAAACCTCTTTTGTAAGCTATGGGGGGGACTGGACTACACTGAAATTCCTTTAAATTGTGGAGAACTACTTGGAGGGGTGTTGAGGTGTTTGAGAAAAAGATCTTTTGCCCCAAGGGAATGGGGGTCTCTGTTCTGGAGACTGGAAAGATGAACAGGGACATTTGATGGAAAAAGAGATGAAGAGATCTTTTGCCTTGGAACAGCTTGCTTTTAAAAGTAATACCCCAGGAGGGTTTTTTTTTTGGCATGACCCATAACACAGCTCTGGAAAGACTGTGAAGATGAGAGGAATTCCACAATTTGCAGATTTTCCTGGGCAGATGCAAATTGTGAAAGTATAAACACACCCTATGACCAAAACAAGAAAGAACTTTTCTTTCTAGAGTGAACTGAAATGATTATTTAAGTGGAAAACTGACTGAAGTGTTCTCTGTATGTTGTTGTTAAGGAATATGGAAGGTGGGGGGGGCGGGGGGGAGTAATCTGGAAGTCTTATTCCAATTTTTTTTTTCTGTGTTATTAACAAATTTATTCTTTATACCCTTTTAAGTTTTAGGCCTGCTTTGTTTTTGCTCCTAAATCCTATCTCAAAGAGCAATTGAGTATACTAAAATTGGCAAGCCTAAATCAAACCAAGACACTTACAAAGTTATTTTTCTTCCCATCCCCACAGTCCAGGTGCTCATCCAGGTGCCATCATCACTATTATCCCTCCCCAGGTGCCACAAGCTCTGAGCAGGGCACAGAGCCCAAGAGAACATTCTTGTGGGCGGGTAATAGTCAGTGATCACTGTTAATCTAGTGGTTTTATTCTTTCCACTAAGAATTAACATTTTTTATCTATGAGAGCTGTCTTTCTTCCTTGATATTGCATACTTACATGGATACCTGCTTTCAAGTTGAATGGGTCTGGAAAGGAGCAGATTGTAGGGGAAGAAAAACAAGAAGGATATTAGAGTTATTACTGCCACCTCTCTGACAGAAGTATGTTTTAAATAATGTTACAAATTAAAATACATCCATTTCTGTAGTGGCTGACAATTGTCTTTATTTCCAAGTTTCAAAAAAAGCCACTTTTATACATTAGCAACCTACTTTTCTATAAATGTTGCTTTTGGAAAATATACAACATTCTCTGCAGTTGTAAACTTGGTGTTAAGAAACTGGGGAGGTTCTTTGCTGTTTTTTAGCACCAAAATCCAAGGTGCAATTTGCAATCATCAAAGGCCTTACTGAAATCCAAATAATGCAAGATGAAGAATATAAGATCTCTTGACTAGGAAAAGCCTGCCAGCAGTTTTAATAAATTACATAATTCATTGCCAATGATGAGAAAGTTCTGCCTAGTAAATATTTCAATTTTATTTTCTTATAATGTGAAATTACTGCTGGGGTTTTTGTTTGTTTGGGGATTTTTTATTATTCACAAATTTTTTTTCTGTGTATACTGAAAGTTTCAATCATATATCAAGCCACAAATGACATTCCTACCAGGAGGATAATGTGAGGTAACTTTGTAGTAAACTATGTTCTTCTGGACAATTTATTTGCCTTCTGTTTAAAGATACAAGCTGAGTTTAAGAAATCAAACAGAAAGCAAAGAAACAAAAATCCAAGCCCCTTTCTTTTTCCCTGGAAATACAGACACAAGCTGAGAGACAGCCATGATCTGATTACTGAAGGACTTGAGGGAGTCTGATTTCTGCTGTTGGAACTTCCTGATGCTTTCTGCTGGGATAATTGTTTGCTTTTTAAAGAAATGAGAAAGAAAATTGTGTTATATTGGGACAGGGGGTGCAGGGAAGAAAACTGACTCGTGTTTCTGCCATGGCTGGAAAAACATTAAACCAAACCAAAACAGCAAAACAGGGACATATCTGCTACCCTCAAAATGATCCTCACTTCCTAATGATTATGAAAATAGGAAGTTGGAGAAGAAAGGAAGAGGTTTATAATTTGTGGCCAGGATTTTATTCAGCAGCACAGCTCAGGTTGAAAAGTCACAGCCTGTTGTGTTATAGCACAGCAGGCAGTTCCAGGGGTTTTTTTTCTCAGACCATAAATTCAGCACTGTCAAAGTCATTTTGGCAGGATTGATTTCAATTATCCAGGGGTAAATATCATCAGAGATTTACTGCCTGATCTCTGATATGCAAATCAAGCTGAGCATCATATATCTCATGTAAACACAGGCAGTTGTTCAGCTTTGCAGACATATGCTCTACACCAAATGTTAAATGCAAACATTGTTATTTATGCTGTGAGCTTGAGAAATTGTTTGCAGCAGTCAGAACAGTCAGAATTGGTTTTCTCCAGTTGGTCCATTCTGCACTCATTAGACCAGTTCTCCACTTTACTCTACTTGCTTAGTAAAAAAAATGTGAAATTAGGCCAGCAAGACATGCAGTTGTGCTGTCCTGAAGCAGAGCCCAGGGTGAGGAAGTGTTTGTGAATTGGATCCATTTCTCTATAATCCATAATCCATCACTCATTTGTTTTCCTTTTCCATTAACAAGGCAATTTTTGTCTACTCACAGAAATTTCTCCCATAATCAAATTTTATTTTAAAAATTTAAAACACATATTTACCCCAGTCTTCAGTAATTTCTAGTGTCCATTGGTGCATTTTTGCAGGTGCTAATTTTAGAAGTGACTAATTGTGATTGTTATTAATTCTCCTGTGCAACCTCTAGGATAGTTTCCTGTTAATATGAAGTGTTAATATATTATTTTACTTATTTCCAGACATAAAAAACCAAAATTGTTGACACATTTTGCTTCTCTGCAACAAGACTGGACATTTTCACTTCTTTGCTCAAGTGTCAGATGTACCTGCCATTAATTATTAGTTTGTAGAAATAATTCCTTCTTGTGCTATGAAGCCCCTATTAAAATTATCTCCTGTTGTGAATTCTCTCTTCTTGTGACTTGGTAACTGCTGTTTATATTTTTATTTCTTCTCATGAGAAGCATTCAATTTTGGAAAATTTAGGGTTAGTATTTTAAAAAGTCAAGCAGGGATGGATTTTGTTGAATTAGAAGCCCCTCATCATTATGGCTTTCCTTGGAATGAAACCATGCAATGATGGCACTGCATTTGTTTTATTAATTTGTAGTATTTATTTTGTGTTATTATTTACACCTTGAGTGTATGCAGTGCAAGGCATGGTTATGCTGATTTTAAACTGCTGTTATATTTTGGGGTGTTTTGTTTATTTTTCCCTAGTTTCCCTAAAGTAAAGATTTAATGTTGCTGGAGTTGCCAAGTGGACTGGTCACACTTTTTGCTTTGTATCATCAGAGCCCAGGGTTTAGCCTGGCTTCTCCTGATATCCTTGACATTCATACTCTGTTTCTTTTTCTTCGTTTTTCCCTAAGCAATCAACAGCTTTGAAAAGCAATATTTACTTGCAGATTTGTAGGGTTTTTTCACCACACCAAGTGCACCTGCATCAGGATTCTGAAAAATCACCTGTGAAGGATCTTCTAGTTTCAAAATGGATTAAAAATTTTCAAATTTTGAATCAGGGTGAGTGTGTGTAGCCAATCCTTGTCCAGACACCCCATCTGAGGTGACACTTGTTCAGTGGGACACAAGCCACAAGCTCTTCTGGCCAGATCCCAGGTTTAATTGATTCCAGGAAAAGTGGAGCTAATCTATTTTCAGAGAAGACAAATGTCCTCCAGGAAATTAGAAGGCAGGTAGAAGAACTCAGAGGAAATGTGGAAGGACCATTTTTGGGTAGTTTGTAATGTCTCTCCTGACAGCACAGCAGGAAATGCTTGCCATTTTGATAAAGGAGAATTCCCTTTGGAATCCTCCAAGGAGCACTGGAGAGACAAGCTCCTATTAATCCTTCAAATCAAAACTAGGCCTATGCCCAAGTCTCCAAATTTATAATTATGCTACAGTTCCAGAACACATTTTCCAGGATCAGAAAGTAAAATCTCGTTGTTATAATTCCCAGAGAACCAATTGTAAAAAATCAATTTGAAAATGCAAATTATCAAGGAAAAAATGATATTCAAACAGAGCTATTCAGTTAAGGGGTAATATGGCTAAATCTTCATCCCACTGGATAAAATGAAGCTTAAGGTACAAAACTTTACAGGAAGTGTAGCTTGAACTGCATGTTGTAAACTTAAATCCCGTTGTGGATTTAGTATGAGACAACTTGCATCAGTAGTGAGAAATGTTTATTATGGTCACGTATTTGCAGGACCCAAAGGACAGAAAAATCTTAGCTGATTGCCATGGAATGCCTAAGCTGTGCAGGCCATGCCATTATTTACATTTGGGGAAAAAAACAAAGAGGTGAAAGATTTTACTGGGGGCTATGGGGTGAGTTACAACTGATGCCATCATTACAACACTGATTTTCCATTCCCTGGGGACATTAAAAATATGTCAAGAGTAGTTGTCTTCACATCTTCCTGCTGAATGAAAAGAAAGAAAATCAGTGTTGGATTTTCAGTAATAATCCAGATCCAGGAGAAATAGATGTTTATGTGAGTATTAATTACTCTGTAAAACATGACAAGAGTTGTGTAACTTCTGCTGAAATATTTGTACTGGTGGCTGTTGGATACTGGTCTGGATAAATCTGTTTTCTCTCTGGCTCTTACTGGAACCATCTGTGGCAATTTAGCCTGTGCAGAGGAGACGTATTTGAAGATCTTGGTAGTCAAAGTGATAATTTGTCTTTTGAATTCAAAATGTCTTGACTTTTTTTCCTAAAGCATTGAATGCACAGAAATGTAAGTGATTTGCTTTCTGATTTCTGCTACTGGTCTTGAGCTTCACGGCACAGTTTTTGATTAATGGAGGAGGGGGAAAAACAAGTTACTACTCCATTTTTTTAACAAATTGAGCTCCTTTCTAAAATGTCTGAGTTCTGCAGATATTTCTAAGTAGGCTTACCTGAACTCTACCATAGTTAGCTACACAACATTTCTTTTATGAAAAGATAGTTGAGAAAGTTGCACTTGATTTACATGAAAGGGTGTGTCATTTTCTGGTCTCAGAAGTTTCCTTGCTTCCATTGTTTCAGCATCCAGTATGGCTGGGAAAAAACAGATGCAATTGTTAGGGGATTTTTATGTTCTAGTTCTCATCTAGGCCAGATTTCCTAAATCCCTTCCACCAAATCCTACCCAGAGCAGCTGGCCAGGTCCAGAAGCTGATTGTACTGATTGTGTACACTGGAGGAAGCTCAGGCACCTTTTTTTTTCTCTCTTTGACAATGTGCAAGTTGAATTCTTTGTCTTATTTGCAAGTGTGCAGGAAACCTGCAAAATGTTAGTCAGATCTTGACAGGGTGTTTCCACTGTCCTACATTCAGAACTCAAACGCAGAGGGACCAGCACTGCAGGCACTCAGCACAATAGAAATCAGATTATAGTGTTCCACTCCACACCCAGCCTCATTAGCCAGTTGTTTTCTTTCTCCCTCATGTTACAGTCACTCATTACTGGCAGGCTTTTCTTTACCTAAGCTGTTTTCCTAGAAATACTGACTTACAGTATCTCCACCAAACCAGAAATTAATTGTACCAACGGAGTAATTCATAGAGCAGTGAAAACTGTCAGATGTTGCTGCAGAACTCAGGGAAGACAACAGCTCATTAAAATGATGTATCTTCATTATCACTCCCATCTCCTGTCAGTACCAGTGAGTGCAAATATTACACACACAGTGGTCCACAATCCAGTGGAGCACTGCCACACAAAATCCCTGTGTGCTGCAGAACAGGTAATTGTAGGTTATTTCCCTGCTTGTCTCCCAGTGAACTAAAAAGAGCAGGAAAACATCTTACTATTCATAAGCAGCAATACTCTTACAGGCATATCCACCTGAATGTGAACTATTTTTATCTGGTTTGAAATTAGATGCATTGGTCATTTGATTTCAAAGTCTGCTCTAGTGGATGCCTTAATACATGTAAATTCCTCATGTAATTTTTTGAATTCTTGTCCTCTGGCTCCAGGCAGTCTTCAGACATGTCTGTGTGTGATGCTTTGGGGGTTTTATTTTTCTTCCTTTTTATTATTTTCTTTTAAGGGTTCAGATGTTACACCAGATTATTTTCTCTCCCAAGTGCAGGAACTCTATTTGTGCTTCCTGTTAGAGCAAATTCAGTTTGTCTTTGATCAGCCTCAGTTGGAAAATAAACACAAGTCACATCTTAGTCCTTTCACAATTAATTCTTGCATACAAAAAAGTGCCCTAGGTCTTTAATTGATGTTGGAAGACACTGAATTGTGTTTTTACTTCCTTAAAATGTGTATAAATACTGTTTCCAGTCCAATAGTGAATTCTTTTCTCTGTGGCATTTTTCAGAAACTTGGGGCTCATTTCTGTCCTCACTCTTTGCACATCCCTAAGTGGTCAGACCTCATACAAATAACAGAGTTTCTTTGGTGCCCTGTGTGGGTTATTCTGAGACATATTTCCAAAATCATCCAGCAGGCTGTGAGCTGTAAGGTGTGTTCCCACATGATCCAAGTGGTTAAGCCTGTGAATACAGCAGACATGACCACTCTGACACTTCCCAGGAAAATAAGGGGAGTTCTGCCTTGATGGAGGTGAAGATCAGGATGAAGCAAATAAAAATGTTGGCAATTTCCCTTCTGCACTTCAATATTTTCAGGTTTTCTGATGCGAATTGAGACACATCATCACACAAAGATCTTGTTCTAGGCTGACCAATATCTTTCCCAGCTAGGAGTCAATTCACCATCTGCAAGACAATTTTTATGCATCTATTTACTGAACTCAGAGCCTGCAAAGGCGTGTGTGTCTGTGGGAAACCTATTAAATATGTATTGGAATTATCCACTTGATGCAAACCCAATGAATTTCTTTATATTTTAGTGTCTCTTTCAAGCATATTTCTGTCACCAACACAAACATTCTAGATAATAGAATCTTAATATGGAGACTGCAGTAAAATGTCAACAGAATTTGTGAATTATTTAATACAGAGCAGACGGTCACAGGGTGTTTCTGAGTTTGCTGCACACTGGCAACATAGCTGTAGTCAGACTCACATCCCTGCTCTGAAATTCAAAGAAAAAAAGTAAAAAAAAATATGTGTGATCTTCTGCAGTTACATTCTGCTCCTTTTAAAGCCCTTTCTAGATTCTTCTTTTTTTTTTTTTTTTTTTTTTTTTTTAATGTCAGGGTTTGTTTCATAATAATCTAGATCTTAGCTGACTTTGGAAGGTTGAGGTTGAAATGAGGGTTTGGGGACACTGCAGTACTAGGTGTGAAGTTAGCAGCTGGCACTGTGGGTTGATGAAAACCTAATTCTGAGTGTGTCAGCCTTCTCAGTGATCCATCTCAGGCTATCAGTCATGGCTTGACAGTACTTTGATTACATATGCAGCACCTTCAACAGTTGTAAACTGAGCTTTGCTATGTGCAGATGAAGATTTCAGTAGTGACTTGCAAAGGCCTTTCTTTCCCTGGAGAATAGTGGATATTCTTCTCATCCCATGACATTTACTTTGGGTGCACACTGGGATTAGACAGGTGTAGTTAGATTGCTATCAAATCATGCTGTTAACAGGGAAAGTTGGAACAAAAAGGAATATAAACCAAACTGTTCACATCCAGGAAAGGAGACTAAATTATTACTCTTAAACTTTGTGCTTGTTTCAAGTTAATCTTTTCCTTCCTCCAGCTGTTGGCAAAGGGAAATCCAGCCCTTTTCCAGCTCTATTTGGGGAGAACAGGGGTGGTGCATCATCTAAAAACAGTCAGAAAACAGCAGATCAAAGTGGTGGGAGGCATCCCTAGGAATTCTCTTCCCATTCTGTGTTCAGTCACTGATCTGAACATTCTGCACCTGTAGCTTCTGTGGGTGGGACCAGGCTCTTTATTCTTCACTCCAGAGATGCTTGTTAGAGAGCCTCCAATGACACTGTTTTAGTTGTGGCTCCATGTCTAGGAGCACAGCAAATCCATTATTCATCATGCCTTCCCAAGTTCACAAAGCCATTGCATAGTGCTGCATTACTCCTTAAAGCTGCCACCCAGTCAAATCCATTTTATTTGGACAAATAAGGAAACTCTGCACTGAAGAAAAACAATTTGAAAGCACACTGAAATTCATTTTCTTCACTTAAATATTGAAGTGCTTGTATTTATTGCATCTCAGCCTTGTTGTACTCTTTTCAAAAAGAATTTGCTTGTTTAATAGGTCTGAAGAAGTCTCAGTAAATTTAAAATGTGGAGGAAAATAAACTAACATCTGACAAGAGTCACAGTGCTTTTTATGCACATGAGTTGGGATTAAAGACATAAAATAAATAGATTTAAAATAAATTAAAATATTCTAAATTAATAAACTAAAGAAATTAACATGTAGTGAAATTAAATTATGACATGCCAGTACTGCTTTCTCTATTTTATATAGAATTTCATCACTAGAAGCTAGAGCAGCAATGGATCCTGAGGTGAAATAATGGTGGAGTTTTGTTTTGTTTGGGGGGTTTTTTGGGGTGCAGGGAGTGTGCTGGATTTGGATTTGGTTGGTTTTTTGAGGACTGAAAGATAATTTGAGTCAGTTTTATGTCAAGATGTAGTTGAGTTCTCTAGATTTATTCTGCTGGCCTCCTGTATAATTCTTGTTTTAGTTTTTCCCTTTTGTGGGTAGTTTTCCAATCGTGGTGGGGTCTTTTGGGTTTTTTTGAAGAAAGGCAAGAATTTTGTGCTAGTTCAGACCTGGGTCATCCATCCATCATTCAATTTAATGCAACTCCCAGCAAACAGAAGCCTGAGAGCCACTTCTTGTTCTCATCAGCTGCTCCCAGATTCTGGTGACAGCACAGGACAAAGTTCTCCTTCAGCAGCTGCTCCACCCTAAACTTAATTTAATACACACAGCTGGATCTTTGAAAGAGCCCCAAGGGTTGAATTGAAAATATATTGGTGCAGCCACATTGTCATGTGGGAAAATCCTTCTGTCTGGGCACCCAAAAGCTGTAGGAATCTCAGACTCTGCCTTGTCCAGCAGTTTGGAAGTCTCATCCTAAATAAGTAAATTTATAGAGAATATATGATAGAGCTTTATGGATGAACATAGTAGGTGAGGTATTTTAGGCTTTAGTGTACAGGAGTGGCATTTTTGAAAAGTGTGCTGTTATCCACTGTTACAGACTTATACTCTTGTTTAAAATAATTATTTCTTATATTGTCTGGGAGTTTTCAGAAGAAATAGATCAGATCAGCCTCACAAAGAAAATGTGTGTTCCAGCATAACATAATAAGTTTATCTGGTCTTCTGGTCTAAAGATATTTCAAATTTTGTTTTTCATTGTCACATTTGTTATTTTCTCTGTTATGTCTCACCAGTCAGTAGTTGTGCATATAATGCCATATTCTTTATTTATTAATGTGGTTGTGTAGAAGAGTGAAATAAATTATGACAAGGAAGAGAATGAAAGAAATAACAGATTCTTCAGGGTGGTTAAAATGCACCATAAAGGGGATCTGAATGTGAAGTGCAGATGGCTCATCTTCTCCACAATATATTATTTGAACAGCAAAAGCCTAAAACAGGTAAAATAACCTGTTCAAATAGTTCTCATATAAGCCTTAATATGCAGACACAAAAAATGAAATCTCTTGGCAGTGATCCATCAAAACACATGCATGAGGTGGTCTTTAGGCAAGGGGGGATTGAGACATCTGCATTTACTTGTTCAGGGTTAGCTTGAAAAGGCACTAGTTTTGGAGGTAAAGTTTTTGTAATAAAAAACCAAAAAGAAGACACAAATAATAAGATCATGGCAGCTTCATAGGGAGTGTGGAGCAGGCTGTGAGCTCAGTGCTGATGTCAGCTGATGTGGTAATTGAGGAAAACCCACTGTCACAGGGGAGAGAGAGGCTTTGCTTATTCAGTGGCAGCATTGCTGAGCAGCAAACACACTACTTGTCCTGCACTCTTTAATGTCTGCTTTAATGGGTTACAGCTATTTCATTATTACTGAGCCCCTGCTGATCTGATTAGCTCCTACCCCTGAGCCTGGAGGGGGAGGGTGGAGAAAATTGTTTCATGGAACAAGGCTCTGGTTTTCAGTAAATGATTTCTGATGGTTCTGTCTTCACCTGTCCAACAAAAGAAAATCCCTGAGGAAACTTGATTGGCAGAAAGTGCTGAACAAGGGTAAGAGTCAAAAAATAATCTAAGCATCACCATGTACCTTTCTGAACCTGAGTGTAGCTTGCTCCTGAGCTGAGGTCTGGAATTCTGGAACAGGTGGCTCTGCTTTCTGTATTTGCAAGGGAGACACAGGCATTTCCAAGGAGGAGAACTTTGTGTTCTAGTTCCTGGCTGAAGGACTGAAACAGCATTTTATTCCATCACTCTGAAATAGAAGAGCTGATCCTGGAGGGAGCCACTCCAGATCCTCTGGCTCTTAGTGCTGGGAGCAGTGAGCTGCACAAAGCTTTTCCTTTTCTGATGGATTTATTTACTGCATGCAGGCAGACTTGATGGACATGTTAGAAGCCACAAATGGGTGATTTGATACATGGGTGTTGATTTTTCAGGGGCAGGGGAAAGAGCTAAGCCTGGATTTTGGAATATGGAATGGGGGCTGTGTGCTCCTGCATGGTGCTCAGAGTGGATACCAGTGTGGGACCAAATCCCACTGGTGTGTTACACATGCTCTGGGAATGCCCACAGCATTCCCATTAGAGTCCTGCTAACAAATGCATCATTTCTGGCTGACAGCTGGGCTGAGAATTACTAATGAAATCAGGATTACTTAGATCATTCCCTGGCATCATCCTGCTACACACAAATACAAGCAAGGTCTGGTAAATTACTTTATCTGTTTTGACCAAGCTGATGAAAAAGGCATTGAAGATCTACATTTTGGATATAAAAGCTTTAATCTTCTTCTGTCCCATGACTTTCAAAGTCATATTTGTTGACCTAACTCTAATCTTGGGGAAGTATAATCCTTGTCAAATGAAACATGATCCAAATTTTAAACATATAAAAATGCATCTCCCTTCTGAAAAATTTAGATTGTAAGTAACAGGCCTCTGTTTGAACTAAAGTCGCTGAAATAGGTTACCAGAATTGATTTGAAGCCCGATTTCAGTGGAAAGTGAGCTTTTGCAACAGCTGTTGCCATGAGCTGAAATATGTCCTGTGCTGCCAACATTCAGGTGTTGAGCTGTGAGATTTTAAAGATGCCTTCATGAGCTACAGCCAAGCCTACACAGCAAAAGGGACTGAAGAATATATTACAATCTTACAAAAAGACCATAAACTATTCTTAAGTAGAGATTTTATATCTTACTGTTTTATCTTTTCTTTAAAAAAATAAAGCTTCACACCAAACCCCCTTCATCTGGAATCAGAAAATAATACAAATAATAAGACTTCTCATAGAACATTTTATTTGTTCAAAGAAATGCAAGACATTAAGAGACTAAATCTTCAGTGTAATAATGAGAAGATTCATTATTCATGTTTCAAGCCAATAAAAAAGGAGATAGATTATTGGCAAAGTTTTCACACCTTCTAATGAAAGCCTAAATAGAATATTATTAATTCAGTAACTTTGGCCTTCCACTCGCAAAAACATATAAAGCTATTGTCAATCCTATTTATTCTATGTATTCTCAATGTTTATCAAAATAGATCCTGAGTTTGAGTAGTATTGAAATCAACCAAGCACCAAAAGGTAATTGATTCTATTTCTTTTTTGTTTATTTGTGCCAGAATTCTAACCAACCATGGCACCAGGGAAAGTCTTTGTTCTGTAAAGCCCACCCTACCACTATCTATGTGCACTCAATATAAAAATTTATTATTATTATTATTATTATTATTATTATTATTATTATTATTATTATTATTTCCCAGGCTGGCATCAGGCAGCCAGGTCTGTGTCCAACACCACAGCAGCCAGTGGTAGCCTCAAAACTTTGTGGTTTTTTGTCTGAGAGTATTTTTTAACTCAATGCTTCATCTTCATGCACTGATCAGTGTCTGCCTGGTACTGGAAGTTTCCACATGCTCAATAAACACAGAGTTTCTATTTAAATACACACAGTGGAGCTCTGCCAGAAAAAAAATAAATACAGTATTATAATTGGCTACTTTGCCAGTAATACATATTGTGTTATATAAATTACCAGGAATTGAGGCAAATAAGCACTTTAATCCCAAAGGTAAGGCATGAAGTT
Organism: Erithacus rubecula; assembly: GCF_903797595.1. Classification (NCBI taxonomy): domain Eukaryota; kingdom Metazoa; phylum Chordata; class Aves; order Passeriformes; family Muscicapidae; genus Erithacus; species Erithacus rubecula. The sequence goes on along the minus strand of NC_136659.1, from coordinate 3,438,709 downwards.
TTGCAACCTTTTTCTCTTGCATTCACAGCACTCTCTTTCAAGGACTGTGATTATTTGGCTGTTACCTAATTTCACTACAGAATAGAAATCTGACTGGAGCATTGCTTTCTGCTGGCTAATTATAAATTTATTAGGGGAATTTTGCCAAATGTCCCTCACTATTAGACCTCACTGAATTTGAAGTTCGAGCTATCAGACTTCATTTAATGTAATGCATTGCCCTCTTTTTCTGCCTCTGCATGTGCTTTTTTGGGGTTTTTTTTGGTTTTTTTTTTGTTCTCAGGTACATTCAATTTTCCCTTTCTGTGTATTATTTGCCAAAGAGGCTCTTTCAAGTTATAGAAATGGGACGAAGTCATTTTTAGAACAGCAAAATATGTAAGGAGGCAAGGTCCCTGGAGATGAAATGAATTTCCAGCACAATAGAGCTTTGCTGTCCTGTTTGGGTGTTGCTGTTGACAGAGTATCTTGTTAACAGCACATGAGAATGTTTCAGGGCTAGGAGAGGAATGTTTGGAGTGGGAAGGGAAGGATTAGACAAGTTTATGGGACTTAATTTGGGAGGCTTTAACCCTCCTGAGGTTCTCCCATGGGTGAACCCCAAAGTGTGTGAGCACTCAGTGTGCTCATAGCCTCATCAAACTAGACCCACATTTAAAGATCATCATATTCAGGCACTGCCCTTCAGCCTTCTCTTGGAGTTTTGCTAAAAGTGAGGCTCCCAATAAGTGTGGGACAAATTTGGAGCAGACTGGGGGGTACCTGGAGGTGCAGGTGCATCCTGTGCAAGCACAAAGCCCAGGGTGTTCCTTACAGCAGCAGGGCCAGAGAGGACTGGCACTGCAGTTCCCTGTTGCAGCAGGTGGAATCTCTTCAGCTGCTAAATCCTGGTGGCTTTTATTCCAGTTTTCAGCAGGAGTTGAGTCTTTACAAAGTGGTGTTAAAGGAAAGCTGCCGTGCTCCATTCCTGGAAAGGGAGGGGAAAGAGCCTTGCTTGATCTCACAGAGGAAATCTGCACTCTCAGAAAGAAACTGCTGCAGCCTTTCAAAACTTACCAAACAAGTAAAAAATGTCACTGTTGACATTGACTTATGTCCTGTCAGTGCAAGGACACGATTTGATCCAGTTCAGCAGCTCTGTGTTTTAACAGTACAAGGAGGGCTGAGAAAAGGATGTTACAGGATTTTACAGCAGACTTGCAAACGTGCTGAGTCAGATGAGGAATGTTTGTTTACATACCTAGAAAACACTAATAAAACATTCATGTCCTGTTTGGGGTTTTTTCTTCCTTGGCTAAGACTTCCTAGTTGAGAAGCTTTTGCTTTGCTTTTGGCAGAAGGAGGAGGACAAGGACAGAGGAAGGGGGAAAATCACATCCTTGCACTTACCAGTGAAGTCCATTCCCCTTCAGAGATCAGCTTCCTTTTACATGCTCAATTTGCTGTGCACCAGAGCAAAGTGGGAGCTGTCAGCTCCTGTGGTGACAGACCTGGATCTCATCCTGCTCCTCCTGACATCAGTGGCAGAGCTGGTGCTGCTGCAGCAGGAGTGGGATGTGCTCACAGAGCCTGTGAGGTTCAGCCCCTGTGGCAGTGATGAAACCAGGGTTCAACACTTAATCCTAATTCTGCTCCGTGTGAACTCAAAAAGTGCAAAAAGTAAAATGATCTGACACCAGATTTCAGCAGATTGGGAAACTCATGAGTAGCTCTGCAAACTGACAGGGAAACCCTGACTCAGAGCTTGGTTTAAATCAGGGGATTGCTCCTTGTTTTGCAGAGCACTCAGATCACAGAGATCAAAATGTTCCACAAGTGCTAAATATGACAATAAATTCCACAGAGAAGACTTAAATTTGTATTTTCTTTCTAAATGTTTCTTAATACTGGAGGAGTAATGTTTGCATTGTCTCAGCAGCTGCAGTAGCATCTCCTTTAGCACTGCATTTTCCAAGTGTCAAACACTGGTTTGAGAGAGAGCAAAAATGAGTGTTCACAATTGGAAGAGAGCTCCATTTTATTAAGCATAAGTAATAATTGAACAAAGTGTTTCATATTGACAACATCACACTGTCATGTATCATTTCAGAGACAAATGTACTTTCTAGAGCAAGTGTCCTCACATGTCAATGTCTCAGAAAATATGTTACATTTAGTGAAATAATGGGTCAAAAAAAAAAATCACTGTCATAAATGATGGCAGGCACTTTTTGCTGAAATACTGGTAGTTTTACATCCTTGACATGAATAATTGGATGTGTCATATGTGAAGCTACCTAGAAATAAAATAGAGGTCATAAAAAGTAAATACATGATAGGATGCATTTATAACAGTATAAACCAAGCTGGCATTTTAATGTCTTAAAGCCAGCCCATTTGCTATCCTTGGCCATTGATCTTGGCTGGGAAAGTGCCAAATTTAAACACATTTTGGAAATAGAGCCATATGATGAGAAAGTGATAGGACTGGGTTTTGTTAAAAATATTCTCCTTTTGACTGCTACAATTACAGCCCAATAAGAGCACTGGAGGCTGGCTGTGGTGTGTCTTTACTAATCTTCCTCAGAAATGCTGTGTCCATCTTCACAGCAGGTGACTTCCTGGTGTAACTTGCCCTAAAAATTGATTTTTTTTTTTTTTTTTTTTTTTAGTTTGTTTTAGATTTCAGCTCACACAAAAGAATGTTTCTCAGTAGACATGAGAGAGAGTTTAGTTTAGTGTTTGCTCCATGGGATGATTTGAGAAAGTGGTTTTGGGAAAACATAGTACAGTTTAGGAGTTCCTGTTTGGGAATTCATTATTTAATTAATTCCTCTGAAGGCATGGAAAAAGGTGCCTGGGGAGAGGCACTGACTCCAAAGAACAAGCTCAAAATCTCATTAATTTCAATTGGCTGTATAGGTAGTTTTAATTACCTTGCTTGAACTGAGATTCAATATGGCACAGAAATAAAATAAGTAATGATAACTCAGTAAGTACTCACTGAAATGGTATCACCCTCCACTCCCCCAATTTTTCCAACTGGAGATGAACATAGAAAGCACATCCTTAAACAAAAAACAAAAACAAAAACAAAACAAAACAAAAAAAAGCCAAGAAAGGGGGCAAAAATCCCAATCCTGTAGGATTACCAGCATGCATAAGGTTTTTTTTTAATATTTAAGTAGCAGAAGAATTTGCCACATTTTGTCTGCCTCATGGCTGTCTGTAGTGAGGGCAGGCTGGGCACTGCTTTGTTCTTCCTGAGTTTTATTGGGAAAGTGTGCAGGGCAGGAGAAATCTACCCACTACCTGTATTCCCTTTCAATTACTGCACAGTGGATGGAATATCTGACTGGTGCATTTTTTTGGCTGCTGTTTTACATTTGTGCAGAGCCTGGGAATATTCACTGAAGTCTTCTATAAGTGGAAATCTTTCATATGTTCTGTTTCCAATGCAGTTTTACTGAAAGCCTTTTGGAATTTGAAGGAACCGTTACAGAATGTGATTTTTGAAAGAGAAGTCTCTAAAAATGAAATCTTCCCAATCTGTTGAGCTAATGATATCAATATTGGTGTGGTTAATTGAAGCCAACATTCCTGGCATAGGTGTGCTTCTGCATTAGTATCTGTCCATGTTTGTTTGAAACTCTTAGGAAACATCCAAACCTGGTGAGATAGAATGAAGTCTGATTTATTGATGGACATCATTACCTCACCTGGCTTAAAGGGAGAGGAATTGATTGCAGAGAAAAAGAAAACATTGAGGATAATTAGTCCTGTACTACCACCAGGGAAAGGATGAAGCTTGGAGTGCTGTCTGAGTGTGGTTTAGTATTCAGTCTGCAAAATACTGAGCTACTGAGCAGCATTTCTGTAGTGGCAACATTTATTGAGAACTTCTTGAGGCATCAAGATATGTGTAAGTGTCTAACCTGCTGTTCATACATGATCCCCTCTGTCTTCTGAATGGGGATATTCAGAGGTTGTGAGGCTTTTATCCATGAAGGCACTGTGTTCACAATGAGAAAAATACACAGTGGATGTAGCTACAGATTTATTCTAATGTAGATAAACTTGTACCATTGGGTAGAAACATGAGCTTCCATGAAAAAATAGGGTGATGCTCTACCCTTCATATCAACTTCTCTTTTTTTGTGGAAAAATAACATCCAGATAAATTGTTGCCCTTTCTGACCAGAAGATAGCTGGTACAAGACAATCTTGCTGAAATTATGTCTCAGCTGGAAGGAAAAATGAATTTATTTTCTGTAGCATTGGGGAAGGGCTCTCAGAAATATTCAGTCAGTCAGTTATCAGGGTGGTAAATGAGATCTCGAGAGCCATCAATGTGCAGTGACAGGGAAGGGGGAAGGACAGAGGCTGCATCAGGGCTGGCTGTTTGTGTTCCTGATGGAAAAGTGAAAATCATTGCCTTCCCTTCTGCTGCTGTCATGGTCCATCACTTCAGTCCATTTTCACCTTGCTAAGGGATTCTGGATGGGCCTTCCTGCTTTGGCACCTAATTAATCTCTCACAAGCCTCTTCTTGCAGCCTGGCTGCCTGGGATGGTCCAGATCTTACACCAGTGCCTGACAAACAAATTATCTTTTTTTTCCCTTTACCCACCTTCTTTTTCCTGTGTTCTTTCACCCCAAGCCCACTTAAGCAGGTTGAAAACATTGTTCTTCCCCAGCCTTTGAAGAGGGCATAGACACCCCCTGTTATTACAGGAAAATACCCTTTCTCCCAATGGAACCACTCTCACACTGTGGTATGGAAAGCTGTCTGTTTTCAAAAATGCAAAGTGCCCACGAAAAAAAAAAAAGCAGCAGGATTTTCATTGTTCAGCTGCTCAGAACCTTTACATTGGGACATGCAAGCTGGAAAAGAATTGGGCACCTTTAAAAAATGGCACGAATAAAAGTGTAAGATCTGAGATGGAAAAGGCATATTTGTAGTGTGAAACATTGCCATGAGACTGTGAGACAAAAGAATTATTTTATTGAAGTTATTTTACTGTCATATATCAAGTGATCATGAATATCAGATATCTTGTGCTCTGAGTTCTAACAGCCAAACACTTTATGTCTAGTTTAAAATGAGTCCTTGTGACAAAATAACACATGTAGGCTATATAACAGGTAACACTGGGTGGTATAATGTATTATCTATAATAGAAAAACATAGATTCTGTAAAATGATACCAGTGAAATCTAATATTTCTTTGAAATCTATTTCCTGGATAATATTTCTCCTCAGAAGCTACTTATCTCCCTTTTGCTGTGCCTTTGTGGGGACAGGCTTGGTGTTCAGCACAGGATATCATTCCAAATGGCAGATGGGGAAGCACTAAGACAGATGTGAGTCCCTGTGTTGGATCACTGCTCAGGGGAGTGTCCATCTCCACCTGGCAGCAATCCTGGCCTGCCCCTCACTGCAGAACTGATCTCCTGTGCTGCTGGTTCAGAACCAGCAACAGCTCTGAGAGTCTTCTGGGGACATACAGGCTAAGGGGGAAAAAAAAAGGAAGAAAAATCACATCTTTAATTCCCCCCTGCTGACAGCTTCCTTAATAAATATTGTAAAAAATTTCTCTGTTAAGAGCCACCCAGTAATCTAATTTGCAAGCCCCAGTGATATAATCAGCAGCCAGCTCCAGGGAGGTGTGTTTCTACTGTCAGAATCACATGAGCAGGGAATAAAATTCTGAGCTCTTGCTGAAAGCTGCAGTAATTTATGATGAGTTGTTGGCTTTTATTTTTTCATACTATTTTTGACTCAGCTGAACAAAAGAGGATAGAACTGCTACTGAGTTTACATTGATTCGATTTTTCTACTGTGTACTCCCCTACCTGTGTGTTTTCACAGGATATAAAAATACAAATTCTGCACACTTAAGTTTTACATATATCTAAGGAACTCATGGAGTGATACCTTTGTTTAATACTGAGTGACAGATCCTGGATTATTTCAATCATTTCCCCATCTTGATATGCTCCTGAAGAAATTAAGTTATGCTGAGTTTAAGCAATCCCAGATTTGTCTGTGTTGTCTGGATGGGGCATCCTTGAGCTCTTCCTTCTCCTCAGCTCCAGTTTAATGATTGTTCTGCTCTGGTGTGTATACAGAAGGCAAAGCAAAACCCTAAAAGCTTTCACAAGATCACAGCTGTAGAGCCAAGATCAGGCTGTTTGGTGAGAGAACAGATTCTCCACAGCAGTGTCATTGTGGTTGTGTCCAGTCTCCTACAATGGCAAAAGTTTCCTGTCTGGAGTTCTGTCTCTATCAGGTCCATCCCCTCAGCTGAGAAGGACCAACAGTGTTGTCTGACTCATGAACTCATTCAAAGAAAACAAAGCAAAGAAGTGGAAAAGACAGCCCATGAAGCTCTAGGGTGTTGCTCCTCAGCTACTCAGCTGGGAGAAGGTGCAGTGGCTGGGTGTCTTCAGCCTTGAAAGAACTTCCAGAACCACTTCACAGGTAATTCCATCTGAGCTGTCAGTTCATGATGAGCACCTCCATTCTTGGGGTGCACCTCTGTTCCCTCACCTCTGCTTTAAGAACTTGGAGCTTACAATGGCCACTGGTGTGGTTCTTCAAGGAAAAGAAGTTTTGGGTGTCCACAGGGACAAGACTATCCTTAATAAAGATCTCCCAGGCATCTCTTGCTTTCTCTAAGTCTTTGTGCAGGCCTTGAGAGGAAAACCAGGTTACCAGCACTCACTGGCTTTCTTCAGGGGCACAGTCCAATAGGACTCTCAGACCCTTTGAATAAAAAAGAAATTTGATGTCTATAAAAAGGGAATGGTGCTGTCTCTGTCCTACCTTTTCATCCATGTTCCCTTTTAGTTCTGCATCAACAAGGTTTTGGAGGATGAACTCAGGGAACACAAAGAGGTGCTTTCACTGTTCCTCCTTAGAATTCAGACTTTTGAACCCCACTTGTCATTTCTTTATACCTTCCTGCTCCAGCCTTCATTACTGGGAAGCAAACACAAGTAGGTTGAGTTTTGTTACTGTGGTGCAGTGCTCAGGTGAGAAATCACTGTCAATGTTCATTTTTCCAGAGAGTAGCTGGGGAGATGCATGAGATGTGTTGTTCATTCACCTGAACCTGTCAGTTGTCCATGTTCCCCTGAGTGGGGGGTGCTGCATTGCTGTTTTCTTCTCTTGCAGTGAGAGGTGCAGATACACCCTGCGTGGCCACGAGGACTCAGTGAACAGCATCGAGTTCCTGCCCTTCTCCAGCACCGCCCTCACCAGCTCTGCTGACAAGACCTTGTCTCTCTGGGATGTCAGAACGGTGAGCAGGCTTTGCCTTGGTCTCTCCTGAATTCAGGGAAAGTAGTGACATGAGAAAAATGGAACCTGGTGTGAAATTCAAATAGAAAGTGAGGGTGATGTGCCAGTGGAATATTCACTAACACACTTGTTATCTTCAGATCAAAAATGTCACCATATAACACTTCCCCTGGAAGGGATCTGCCTCTCCTCCTCCAGAACTCTAATATTCCCTTTGGAACATGCATTATTTTCTCCATATTATATCACTGTAGGTAGTGACAGAAACTCTGCATCTCTTCCTTTGTTCTTCTCCTTCTCTTCTCTTCTCTTCTCTTCTCTTCTCTTCTCTTCTCTTCTCTTCTCTTCTCTTCTCTTCTCTTCTCTTCTCTTCTCTTCTCTTCTCTTCTCTTCTCTTCTCTTCTCTTCTCTTCTCTTCTCTTCTCTTCTCTTCTCTTCTCTTCTCTTCTCTTCTCTTCTCTTCTCTTCTCTTCTCTTCTCTTCTCTCTCTTTCTCTCTCCTCTCCTCTCCTCTCCTCTCCTCTCCTCTCCTCTCCGCTCCTCCTCTCCTCTCCTCTCCTCTCCTCTCCTCTATCCTCTCCTCTCCTCTCCTCTCCTCTCCTCTCCTCTCCTCTCCTCTCCTCTCCTCTCCTCTCCTCTCCTTCTTCCTCTCCTCCTCTCCTCTCCTCTCCTCTCCTCTCCTCTCCTCTCCTCTCCTCTCCCTCTCACTCCTCTCCTCCTCTCCTCTCCTCTCCTCTCCTCTCCTCTCCTCTCCTCTCCTCTCCCCTCCTCTCCTCTCCTCTCCTCTCCTCCTCCTCTCCTCTCCCTCCTCTCTCCTCTCCTCTCCTCTCCTCTCCTCTCTCCTCCTCCTCTCCTCTCCTCTCCTCTCCTCTCCTCCCCTCTCCTCTCCTCTCCTCTCCTCTCCTCTCCTCTCCTCTCCTCTCTCTCTCTCTTCTCTTTTCTCTTCTTTGGAATAGATAAAAATGTATTGAGTACATTAGAGAGTGTATTTGTCCCTGCTGCTTTGCAAACCATACATGCAAATGCTGTTCAAGATGTAGAACATGAGAACAAGGCAGGAGAAATTTTTTTCCTCTTTCATCAGAAAATCTAATAATGGTTGCTGTTTCTGTGGTATGGAGCAACTTTTGAAGTTCTCAAATTATCCCTTCAGTTGGTGTTACAGCCTCTCTGCATTTCTCAGACATTGTAAAGGTAGAATATTCCAGCCTGGAATGGAGAAGGTTGCATTCATGGAAGGGATTTGAGAGGAAACAGGCAGGGCTGTGGATTAAATGTTGTTGTCATCAGAGCTTTACAAATCCCAGATAGGAAAAACTGCCATGGAAATGACAGTGGAATACTTGAGAAGCTCATTAGGCAATTTCTATTTATGGATCATAGAAACAGACTGAATGGAAGGTCATTTCATAATAATAATAATTCTGGTCAGAAAGCACAATGAGTTAAAATGAAGCTAGTCAAGACTCATTATTCCTAAATGCATTGGTTTGTAGGAATATTTGATATCCAAATATGAATAATTCAAAAAGAGGAAAAAAAATACTGAAATACAAACAAAAGTGAAATGCTTAATGGAAAAAATAGATTTCTGCTTTGTTTTGTTTTCAATAAATCCTGCAAGGAAGTTTATCTTGCAAATATCTCAGTAATCTCCTGCTCATAGCAAATTAACAGAGTCATCAAGGAGTTTTCATTTGACAAACATAAGAAAAAATCCTCTATATTTGCTCACCAATATTGTTTTTCAGCTTTGGGTAATTTTGCTAAGACAGGAAGGACCTTTTGTGAGAAGAAAATGTTGTATAGGGCATTTTGCTGTGTATTTCTGCTGTTGAATTTTTCCCATGTCCAGTGGGAAATCTTTCAGGTTTGGGATAAATGCCCACCATGAAACCTCACTTGAGGTGGTGAAATCCCTGTGAAGATGCCACCTCCCTCTAAATGCTGAATGATATTAAATGTTCCCTCCAGAAAGAAGATGAATTATTTTGTCCCATTAATTGGGAATAGAGTATTTTCTCACCTCTCTGAGATCAATTGGCATTAAGGAGTACATTTAAGATACTTTCAATGAAACATGAAAACCACTCTCGGGTTTGTTTTCTCATAAATCAGATTCCTATTGCTAATCATATCTTGCTCTTCAGTCATCAAGTGCAGTCAGCTCTTTATTATTAAAGATAATGGATACAGAGAACTGTAAGTCAGAGCAGTGTCAGTTGAATGGACAATGAGCTCTGGATTTGGGGCAGGAGGGAACATAAATCTTTGTAATTGCTAAGCTGGAACTCCAATGCAGCCTGCAGATTTTGGAAACATTACTTTTCCCTCCTTTTTAAAAAATTTTTGTCTGGATAACATAAAGTAAGATCCATCCAGTGGTTTTAAAAAAAAATCTTCATCACATTGATTGTAATTTTAAACCTAAGGGATATGTTGCCTATAGGAAAGTGAGAACAGAGAAAGATGAATTGGACTTGTGACTCTTTCCAAGCACTGAGGGAGAATTACAGCTTTGGTGCTGGATTTGGCCCATGCTGTGCCAGACATGCACTACATCACATGTGGAGACCCAGGCTGCAGTTCTCTGGTGGGAATTTCTTGCCAGTGAAGTTGATGGCTGTGGTGCCAAGATAAGCTGCAGAATTTATTCCTCTTTCTGCCAGTTTCATAGAAAGACAAGCATGTTCTGGCTTTTCACCAAAGCAATTCCTCACTGACACATCAGGAGAAGCATCTCCACTCATGATTGCAAAGTGTGTCCAGTGATGAATGTGAGAGGAGCAAAAGACCCCCTGAGAACAAGTTTCCCTGCCTGGGTAAATTCCTGCCACTCCTCTGCATCTCCCACAGCCTCAGGAGCCATTCCTTGGAGTTGCTCACATTTGTCTCTGCACCATTTGAGCCAAGCTTGAACCTCTGCTCTTTTTGCAGACAGATGAAATACCATATATTTATACACTTAAATAATTAAATAGAAGGGGAGAAAAAAAAATATATTTTTCATTCTGCCTGTTCGAAACTTATTGATTTACTAACTATCTCATCTGCTTTCTGATTTTCGAAATGTCAGGTTCTATAACTGGATTTTTGAAAATGTTGTAAAGAGTGTCTTTTAAAAGGCAGCTTTCAGTACTAATGCCTGAGGAATGTGTCCAATGAGGATTTGGGAAGAATTCTGTGTGTCCTTAGCAGGACAGGCCCATTCAGGTCAGTGATGCTGCTCTTGTGAACAAAGTTCAGCACATGCAGAGCTGTGTAAAAAGGCACAGTCATACAATGCTCTATTTCTATTTGATTTTATGAAATAACAAGCATTTGAGATATTATTTGATCATTCATGTCCATTTTGGTCTCTGCTGCTCACTGATATTCAAGTTTTATATTTTACTTATCCAGGATATATTTATTTATGCAGTACAGCTCAGTGATTTAAGATGAGACCTGTTTTTTATGCATTCCATTTGCAGAAGATGGATGCATAACACAAATAAAAGGATCCCATTCCCACCCCACTATCAAATTAATACCTCTGACATTCAGGGAGGAAGGCATCAAGGATTCAACTTTTTCATATTTAGGTCAAAAATGACTTGAGCAGGGGTAAGGCAGCTCAGCAGAACAGTGACCAGATGCCAGTTCTGGCTCTGCACTTCAAACTGTCTCCTTGTCAGTAATTTGTGGGATGAAGAACAGAATCCAAAGTTAGAAGCTCCAAGATAGTGAGGTCCTTGATGAATAATGCAGGCACCAATCTTGTAGGAAAAAGGAAAAAAAAAACTAGAATGACATAGCACAAAATCCTGCTGGAACAGCAGCAAGAAGCTCCCAGTAAAAACCTGGCTCTGGGCATTTTCCTTCTCAGATTCCTGCAGTTCCCCTTCCCCAGAGGGAGGGAGGGCAGTGGGAATGAAACAGAGCCTTCCTTCAGGCTCCTGCAGGATATCTGTGCATGGCTGGGGAAAAACTGCATCTCTCAGCCCCTGGGAATGGCTCCTGAATGTGTGTCCTGGGGGAACTTTATAAATAAACAGTTTTTAACAGTTTATAACAGTTAACTGGTTTAACATTTTTATTTTTCCACATCCCTCACCCCATTCAAAGGTTTGCCCTAAGCCAGGATAGTGTGGCGCAGCACATTTCATCCAGCAGGGCAGGCTGGGGCTCTGGGCTGCACCACCCCCAGAGGAGTTCAATAGGGATAAATGAAATGGGAAAAAACCCAAATGAAATTCCCACCTGGTAACACCCAGCAGCCCCAGCACCATGTTCTGAGTGTTACAATCCATGTTCTGCCTACTCTTTTCTTCCTTGGCTTTGCATGATCTGTCCCAAAATGATCCATCTGTGCATCCCAAGAAATAGCAGAGTAACCCCAAGAATCTGGGGGTGATCATTTACATTTTCCTCTGTAAAAGGGCTCTGGCTGAAGGCACATGGGTCATGTGGGGACAGTGGCCTTTTCTAAGGGCTTTTCACTCCATGTCCTACCAGGGAATAAATAAATCCATGCTCAGGGCAGCTTCTGAGCTGTTGGCTGAGGTTTCCAGCTGTGCTGCAGCATTTTAATGGTGAGCACTTGGCTGCCTATGTGTTTCATATGGATGTAGAATAATTACAAGGATGCTGATCTAAGCTTCAACCTTGCATTTTTCTCCCTCACAATACAGCCCATCCTCTCCCACCCTGGGATGTCTTTGGCTTGGGACAGCCTTGCTGTGCTTCCTGTTACAGCTCAAAGCTGGTTAACTTCTGGTTAAATTCAGGGAAATTGTTCCAAACTTATAATTTCCTTAGATAACCTTGTAAATTCATTTTCTTCTAATGAAATTATCTTTTAGACCACTTATTCTCCAGTATTTGTTTAATCACTATTTAGTAATTTCTAAATTATTAATTCCCTTATATATCCTATTGTAGTCTTTTTTTTTCAGTGAAATATAAATTGGCTTGTAGATGTTTTGCATTTCAATATGGGTTTTGTCAGAACCTTTTTGTCAGTAGATTTAAAGCACCTGGGAACACCCAGATCTTTGCAGAGATTCTGTCTATCTGTGGTGGGGGGTTCTTTGCCTGTATCCCTTTGGAATCATCATTCACAAGGCAAATTCAGGAAAAATGACAAAGCATTTAAGGATCAGGTGTATGAGAGAAGCATTAAGCAGCCAAAAGGGAGTGATTTTGAAAAGCAATCTGGTTGTCTTTGTAATTTTTAGCCTATTCCAGTTGATTTATCCCCAAGTAAACACCTTAGACACAAAATTATCAGTCAGAATCTCCTCAGAGTATTGGATTTGTCAGTTTTATTTGAACCCTTTTGAACTCCTGAGGAATGAATTCATGAGCTGAGTGGATAGACAGGATGGGTCATTTAAAAAACCTTTGACAGGCAGTTTGAGGTCCAAATCAATCCTCTTCAAAAGTAGGTCAAAGATTGAAGTTGTCAGTATTGGAGACAAAGAGCTCTTCCATGCAAACTCCAAATCTCCCAGTGCAATTGAATTATACTGCTGTAAATAAGGGATGTGCAAGGATAAGTCCAGTTCCTGGCATGGAGTGTAACAAATTCTCTGTTCCTGATTGTGTCTTTGTAAATGATGGGTTCCTATTTTAAAACTCTCTGTCTTAATGTGAAAAGGAATTTTTGAGTCACAGTGAAATATGAAATCAACAACAAATAGTTATGAATACAGATTATGTTTTCTCCCAGAAGTAGTATCACAAAAGACAAAAGTAAAACTCAAAAAGGTTTGTGTTAAATCTGTTTGGGATGCTTTCCTGGGGACTTAGTGCCAGTTTTTAAAAAAACAAAAGTATGGGTGAGGAAAAAAAGTTAAGATTGCTTTCTAATAATGAAAAAACATTGGGGGAAAAAAAGCTTGATTTGGTCAATGTAGTTCTTAAAAATGCTACATTGTGACTTTATATAAAAAAAAACTTCTATGGAAAAGGCAAATTGCAATAAAATATTTCAAACAATGAACATGTAAGTGCAACTTGGATCAGTTGACCCAGATACAAGTAGGAAAATATCCAATATTCTTGTTTTGCTGTGTTTTTTTTTTCTTCCTGAGAGGCAGTAAAACCTTTGAAGGACACTTCCATTCACAGTGTGTGTGGCTGCTGTCCCCAGCATCACCCTCACACTGGAACTGTGTCTTTCCCTTGGACTTCTTCTCCTTTGTCTTGTCTTCCAAATCAAACCATTAAATGAACAGTTTAACAAACTGTTTAATCAGCTGATCCCAAAGGCTTTTTTTCCCTGTTAAACTGGGTTTCAATCAGACTAAACCTTTTAGAATCAGACAGGATATTCTGCAGAGCTCAGCAGTTGACTTGATGATCTTAAAGGTCTTTTCCAACCTAAATGATTCCATGATTCTAAAGCTCCAGGTGAGTTAGTGGCCCTTAAAAGGTTATCATTGTTTTATTAAGCTGTACCTGCTCACTGATACGTCCAGTGGATGACAGAATCCTGTTGCCAGTGGGAATTCAGCCAAATAATGAGTTGTCTTCCATTGCCTTTTCCCCAGAACAGAAAAGCTGCATTTTTAATTTCAAGGACAAATCTTTGAGAGGACAAGACAGTTTTGAGTGTTAAAGCTTAGATCTCCAGCTTGACTTGCAATTCATGTGAAATGTATAAATGGCAGTGAGGTTAGATTAAAGTAACACTTTCCATCATGATATCCACAGTCATTTAAGCTGCTGCTGGAGAATCAGAGAATCTGCTGAGCTGGAAGGGACCCCCAAGGACCATCCAGTCCAACTGCTGGCCCTGCACAGCACCACCGCCAGCAACCCCACCCTGTCCCTGAGAGCATTGTCCAGATTCTCCTACGAGGGGTAATTAGAGAGCTACAAATAGATAGATTTAACATATTGGAAGTCTGGCCATGGCTTCCAGTAAACACTGTGAGGCTCCTGGCACAGGCTCTGGGGGAGCATGAGGTGAAATGAAAATGAGGGAAATGAGGGAAGCAGGTTGTGCTCCTGCCTGGGCAGGATGCAGATTGACCCAGATCTGAACTCTTTACCATCCTGTGCCCATCCAGAACGTGTGAACAGGATGTATTGCATTAAGAATGAGTTTGATTTCTCTGTCACCAATGTCACTTTGAAACAGAATGGGAGTAAAGTTCTTTCAAAGGCTTTGGGAAAGACCTGGCTGCAGAATAACATTTGCATTGACTTCTTGGTCCTAAAACTCTAATTAAATTATTGATTATGAAGCTGGCTGCTTTCTTAATAGTTCCTAATGTAACAATTAAACCAAAGTAAGTAATTAAAAATGAAAAGATTGGTCCACAAGTACAATTTTCAAAAGGTCATTTTCAACTTAATCGCTTTTTTGAAACAGGCAGGAATAAAACAAATGAGTCATTAGCAAAAAAGCAATTTGGTGTGTGCATGTGTGTAATAATGTGTCTACCAGATGACCACTGACCACACAATGCCTAAATTAATTTAAAATAATGGCTAAATTTACTTAGTTGATATTATATTAACGTGTCTCTTCCAGACTTGACCCCTAGTGTGTGAAGTGCAGTAGGAGATACAAAACTCTGGATAGCTGAGAGCCCAGGCCAGAAACCAGAAAATTCAGCCAAAATTTCACTGGAACTATTATGTTATTGTTTAATGTCATAAACAATGCTTTGTACTACACTGAGCATTTATTTTCATTATTATTTGAAAGGCATAGGAAGTAAGGGTTTAGGTGCCAGTCAGGCTGGTCCATGGATTTTTACAGGGGTGAAAGGTGGCAGGGAAGGGAGCACAAAGGTCTTTGCCAGAAAAATTTCAGGAAGACCAACACTTATCCAACAACTTAACACTGTTGAATAGTGATTGCTGTTGGATTCCACTTCCACTCATCTGCTGCAAACCTAATCCTCCTCTTGATGAGGTGAGGGGGAGGGAAGAGGGGTGATGGAATTCCTGTGCAGTTCAGGTTGTAAGAGAACTAGATATATCTGTTAGTCTGTGAAGTTAAACACTATGGTGACTGTGGCTACACATTCTCAAAAAGCTCTATTAAAACCCAGACAAACTCCAAACCTTACAAATAAATTTTCTTTCTTCTAAAAATAATGTGAAGTAAGTAAAACATTTTGAATTATTAGGTTTTCAGTTTGGTGAGAACTGAATCAAAATATTGGTGATGACTTGATATGTTGGTATAGTTTACTCCCTTTTAACTGCTTGTGAATGCATTTATTCCCACTCTGGCTTCCCACAGCCTCAGCAGAGGCTGCTTTGGATTCAAGTCCTTTTCCTAAAAGCAACCAGATACTGCTTGCAAATGGCTTGAACTGAGAAACAGGCAGAACTCTGGGATGACTTCAGCTATGTTGTGTTCAGCAAATGGAATTTCAGACCTTGTAAGATATTTGCATTAAAATGTTTTCTTGTTTCTTCAAGAAAGTTTAAGCAGTCAATTTTGTCATGTGCAGAATAGCTGAGAGCCCTGGCTTTGCAGGAAAAGCTGCAGGCTGCCAAATTGGTTTTGGGTAGAACACCCCATGGAGCACTGATGGATGGTGAAGGTTTGCAGTAGGAATTCACACTTGAAATGTTGCTCAGAGGATGGAATTTTGGCTGTATGGGAGCCGCCAGGCACTCAGAGGTGTTAAGGATTCTGTGCTCTGACACCCTGAAGGCAGCACAGGGAGGTGTTGCTCCCCTGCTAGAGTCCAAGGCCAAAATGCAGCCCTTTGGGCACAGCTGAATTCCTCTGCCACGTTCAGAAGCATGATTAGTAGTTGAGGATGTTTTATGTTAAGTGTGGTTGGTCTATTGCAATGCAGATATGGAATTTAGGAGGTTGTTCTTGTCTCCTTCACAGCCCCAGGGATTTGCATGTACATATCACATCACCTTATCACTTCACCTCTCTTCTCTCCCCTTTCAGCCTTGGGCTGCTGTGTTGGGCATGGGAAAAGCAGATTTAAAAGTGAGAGTCTTGCCTTGCCAGGGTGCTGTACTAACAACCTACAGATCATGGAATATCTCTCCAGGGAGCATCAAGATGTTTCACCTGATATTCTAAAATACAACATTTTCAGTTCTCTCTTTCTGGAATCTTTTTCTCCACTTGTGTTTTTAGGTTGTTGTGTAGAAAGGATTAATTTGATACAAATTAGAGGCAAATTACTATAATGGTGGAGGTAGGATGAAGAATATGACAGAGGTCCTGATTAGGAGCTTCAGGTGTAGAACAGTGTGGATGGGGAGACATTGGCATGGGGGCTGGAGAGGAGAGCCAACAAGGAGCATTTGTGTTGAACAGTTGTATTCCAAAGTGCTCCAGGAGACAATCCTTGTGGGATTTCACATGGAAATGGGGGCACTTGTCCACTTGCTGCCTTGCAGATGAGGTGGTGTCTTGCCACTGTCAGAGCCAGAAGTGACTCTGTGGAGAACTGTCCCTTCTGGTATCCTGTCCCTCACTCATCAGCAAAGAATCCACTGCTAATTGCATGCTGGAATTTATGTGAGGCCATGGAAAGACATCTGTCTGCATCACTGGGTCCATCTGGAATTTCCCATCAAGGAGCCAGTGTTCCAGTCAGAGGTGTGACTTGCTGTGTCATTGCAGTTGACAGCCAGGTTTTCTTGCACTGTGACATTTGCCAGGCTCCTCAGCTGATGACAGGCTTCTCCTCTGAGTACCCTGGGATTGCTCACAGAATTTCCTCTGGGTGTTTTCTCCTCCTGTGTATACTGGCATCTCCTTTATTTTCTTGGAATAATTAGACATACCTCAAAGACACACATTTATCAAGGCAGTCAGCATGCAATTACTCATCCCTGCCATAAATCCTGGTGTCCCACACTATCCCATGACAAATCCAACTGCGAGTGCACTAATCCTCTGATAAATGCTATGTTTGGATGTTTTGTGTCCTGTTTTCCTGGCAGGCTGGGGTCTGTGAGCTTCTTTTCAGGAGAGCAATCCCAAAGCTCCTGTTGATTGTGGGGTGATTTCAGACCTAGAGCAGAAAAATCATCTTCAGCAGCAACATCATTGTCTCTCAAGTTCAGATTTCTGGCAGTGGTTCACTGTGGCACTACTAAAATTAATTGTTCCAGGACTCAAAGTGTCCTGGCACCAACACAGGGAGGATGAGGCACTGCCAAAAAGGTCCCACCAGTTGATCCCCTGGGAACTGGCTGTTCCACTCTGCTCAGCATGATTTTCAGGACAGAAAGGATTTACTGGTAAAGACTGGTTTTACAGTTTATTTAGCTTCTCATTTTCTCTAAAAATAAATATGTGATTATGGCATTCCTGTTTTCCCTCTACTGTGGCTCAGGCCCAGCTTCTCTGCCTCCAAGGGGGTTTCAGGCCAGTGTTTTGCAAATGATAGTATTTTACATGCCAGTCCCTTACTCAGCTGATTGTTTCTTTCCCCTCAGAAAAGGTTTTATAGAGAAGCAATAATCTTTCAGAAATAAGACATCACATTTGGATTGGAAGCACTGGGACAAAGCTGGTAGGCAAGCAGAATTCAGCAATTTAGTGTCAAAGCCTTTTGTCTGTGATCTTCCCATTCTGGTGACAATGGTCCAGCATCAATGGCCCAATTCTGCACTGGGAACAAACCCCAGGGAAGAAGGTTACTCAGTGCTGGATGCTGGTACAACTGTGCCAAGGCATATTTTTGATTTAAATCTCTCCTGGTTTATTTGAGATTCATGCAAAAGCAACAAAGAGTTGCTTGAGAAAAAATGTAGGAAATTGCAGGAATGGTCAGGACCTGTGCAAAGCTGTCCCACTTCCCAGCTGGTTTCACTGGATGGGATGGAAAGTTGAGTTTGAATCACACTGCATTTGGGAATGCAGGTAGAATTTATTTGACCCAGTTAAAGTGCAAATAAGTGTCAGTTGTATTTGTGTGAGCATAATTGGAGATTGTGAAAAGGCAGGTTCATAGGAAATGGGATAGGCAATGCAAGATACTGTGAGAGGGAAAATTCCCAGTTTTATTCTGGGAAAAAATGTGTAACATATTTGAATAACTTTGGTTTAGGAGCACATTTTTTGGTGAAACTGGGTCCCTCTAAAACCTTTCTTTTCCTAATCTAGAAAATGGATTTTGCAAGAACTGCTGTGAATTTGCAGAGTATTTTTTTTTAACTTTTTTTTAGATCTAAAAAGTACTCTTCTTCTGGAGGAAAATACACATATTGATTTTAGTTTAGACCCTGGTGTTTCCAGTGGAGTGTGACTTGCTGTAAAGGAGAGTTAAATCACTGCCACACACCTGCAAAAGTGTGTGTCTTCAAGTATGGGGCTGCACACCTTTTCTAGATATATTTTTCTACCCCAGAAACACTTATGAGTAGTCAAGAGTAAATATCAGTATTAAATCTAAAACATTAAAGATATTACTCGGTACTGATGATAACTAAGAAGGCAGTAAGTTGTGTGTGCTGGTGTAATATTCAAAATTGGGCTGGGTTTGTGGTGACAGCCCCCATCTGCTGTCTGACTTACCACTTTTGAGAGTTTTGTTCTTAAACAAATTAATGGAGCAATTTACATTTCTTACTCGCTCAGCATTAGCAAGTGGATTGCGTTTCCTAATTAGCATGTAAGGAAATGGATAATAAAGCTTTTCCCCAAAAATATGTCTCACCAGTTCTCACACCTTACTCCAAATTTTCTCATTTTTTACCCTGCCAAAATGAAATAAATGTCTTCTGGGGGTATGAAAAAAGTAATTCTTTCTTCTTTAACTTCCTCCTAATTAACTTTTAATGTATGCTGTTACTCAGGGATCATTCCTTAATACTAAATGTGTCTAAAACAGAAAAGACAGATTTAAATGATTTAGACAAACATCTGCTGAACACAGGGGCATAAAATTAAAGATTTGGAAAACAGTGGCTTTCTGCCAGCATTCACAGACAAAAAATGGCCACAAAAATTATTTTCAATTTCTGTAAATCTTCTTCCCTTGTATGTATGAGCTTAGGGGAAATGATCAATTCTTTAGGTACAGGTAAAATGGATTGCAAATGGTGCTTATATTATATATGTACATATAATATATACTTCCTGAATAGCACCAAACTGCTCTATATGCATCACCAAAGTAGCAGAGATTTTGATGGAGGTCATCTTTCTGGTATAAAAGTCAATGTTTTGGCTTGTTCTGGAGCAGCCCTTTTTTCCTTAATTTAAGACCAGGAAAGGAAAGAGTTCCATAGTTTCTGCTTACCTGACTATATAAAGTTAATCCATACTGGTGTTAAATAACTCTGTTTAGATAAATTGGTTCTGTCTTTAGCAATTTAGAACAATCTTCATAAGTAATATGCAGTAAGAGGGTATTAAAATAATTGCCTGCTATTTATTTTCAGCAATATTCAACTTCAGAAATGGCATAATAAATAGAAATATTTCATGGCAATCTCAAGATTTCCAATAGTTGAATCGATTCAGTAAACACAATATAGTTTTCCAAATAATTACAGAGGCTATGTTACAGACCTAAACACAAAATCACTCTTAACACGGTTAGAATATTATCTGATGAAAGAGAATTTAATCATAAAAACCTGATTGATCCAATTATTTCTGTGGAAACATCTTTATTTTGCCAGCTTCTCTCACATGCTGGGTGGCATCCCTGTGGAAATTTTTTCCATCCACAGGGGAGAGCAGGGAGGGCTCAGTGCAGATGCCCAGAGAGGATTTCTGAGGTGGGGAGAGCATGACCTGGGCAGCCCAGGGATGTCTGACTGGAACTGGTTCTGTCAACAATTTTATCCTAGAATAGAGTGGGAATAGAACTTGGATCTCATATCTTGTATCAGGATGTGTGAAATGGGTCACTGGGGCACTTGAACCTCCCCTGAGCTGTGTCCTGCTGTCTGCAAGATTGGGATGATTGGCATTAGCAGGAAAAATCAATAGTTTAAAACTTTCTGTCTATTAGTTCATGGGGGACATTCTCTGTTTTCCAAAACCAGACTGTAGTGTCTACAGAATTTTGGATATTCCTCTTTGATAATTTGATCTATTTTCCAGTTGCTAACAATTTCCTGGAATCTTAACTGATTAGCATTTTAGAACAGGAAGTTGCTTTGATTCAGTGAGCCTTAACTTTATAAAAGGTGTTTTTCAGCACTGCTGATACTATCTTACCAAATTCGTGTCAGCTGTTTTATTTAAAGTGACCTGTTCCTTGACCAGGTTTATTGTTAGAAGAGGTTTGTTTCCCCCATTGTCAATTCTTGTTGACAACACTTCTGTTAATAACAGGATGTGAATTAAATCATGACAGAAAGCATAAGTAAAATCAGAGCTGGGTGCTCAGGGTGTTCCCAGCTGTGGAGTAACAGTGTGTTCTGATTCCTTCTGGCTGCACCCATGATGGCCCTTACAAAATTCCTACCCTGATGAGAAGTGTCCCACAAGGCAGAGATGTCCCATTCCATGACCAGAATTTTTTCTTATTGCATGTTGTTCTGGTTTGAAGGACAGGAATCTGCCAATAAAGGCAGAAGCTTCTCTTTGAAATGGAGAATGTAAAACCCCTCCCTCCAAATTATTATAATTTTGAAATTAAGGGGCTCTCAGGCAAAGATATAGGAATTAGGAATAACAGTTCTTACTAGGAAAATTAAAATAGAAATACAGTATTACAAAGAACAATCCCAAAACCACTGCCAGAGTCAGAATCCAAGCTGACACCTGTCAGTTAGTCAGGGTGTTGGCAGCAGCCCCATTCAATGGTGGCTGCATCCTCCTGCAGTGGCAGATGTGGTTCAGCTGGAGCAGTGCTCCTGGAGAAGGTGCAGTTTTCCTCTGAAGGTCCAGGGATGATGTGGGAAGGTCTGGCTTTCCTCTGGAATCCAGTGGAAAGAAGGTTCCTTGGTGTCCAAAATCTCAGTTTTTATCTGGGTAGGAAAGGCTTGGCTGCTCCCCTGGCTGGAGCATCTCCCAGTGGGATGATGTAATTTTATCAGTCACACAGTGGCACTGAATGGGCCAGCAGCAGATGATATCTTCCTGGAGGGAGGATGGGCTGTGGAAAGATGAAGATGATTGCCCCAGCTGGTTTAAAGCTGGCCCATTAGCAGCTAATATGTGCCAGAAGATCAGGGTCACTGCCCCACCCAGCTCAGCAGATGGGGATAGAATACACATTGCTGGACACATCCTGTATTGCAGCCCAAAACATGTGGATCCTACTGTGCCAAACCCCACATAATGCCATGACCAAAAGCGGCAGAGTGATCTAAGTGATGACTTCAAGACTATATAAATCAGGTAGACCTTGCTTTGTTACTGTCCCATTTTTAGAGGGATCTGGGCTGAAACAAGAGGGAAGATGACAGTGTAGAGTGGATAGATCATGTTCTACTTCACTCCCAGATAACTATGGATGGTGCAGGTTAAGAGAGAGAAAGATGATAGAAAGATAAAATCAAGGATAAATGAAAAATAAGTAGTAAGAGAGATCGATGTGAAAGCAAAGCAAGCAGTGGGGTCAAGAGAAAAACAGGGCATAAAAGAGCTTAAGGAAAGGAAACAGCTAACAAAAAATCAGGATATATTATATATTTTTGGTATCTGTTTTCTGCTCGGAAGCTTCTACCAAATAAAAGGCTCTGTAATAGTGATTGATTTGTAATCTCTGGTGTCATTGCCCTCACTTCCCCCAAAGCCTTCTGGAGGCTGGCTGTTGAAAAGTATGAATTACAACAAAGAAATGGTTCCTGGCAAAAAGGGGGATTGGTAATCAATTCCTTTCCTGCCAGGGAATGCTCCCTCCCATGGCATTTGCTGCCTGGTATCCTGCCTGCAGAAAGTCACTTGCCATGGTGCCCAGGGAGGGACAGGGATACCAGGATGGCAAATCAATCATTCCCATTGCTGCAGAGCCCACCAGGGAATGCTGAGCACAGACAGACTGTCTTGGGTTCAGTCATTCAGTTGGTTTTCAGGATAAACCAAGAACTGAGGGGCTGTTGAGGACTCATTGTTCTCCCTGGGCTGGTGGTCTCTGGGGCTGATGCCCAGCTGTAGAGTTGCTGGCAGCAGGAGTTACACTCTGGCATGTGCTTGGGGTGGGCTCCTGTGCCACCACAGAGCTCTCAAGGCTTTCTCTCCTCACATGTGTCCAAAGCAGTGGGCAGACAGCACTTTGAGGAGAAACATGGAGTGTCTGCTTTGGAGCAGGAGTAGCAGAGGCTGCTGCTCCCAAGGGAGGATGGGACTGGAGGCAATTTCTCAGCAGTGTATCCTCAGGGAGCAGAGCAAGGCTGTGGGAGGAGGAGAATACAGCCCTAGGCTGAAATCCCAAATGAGAACAGCTCTAGGACAATGTGCCTGAGCTCCTGCAGCAAAAGAGGGAGCACATTCCCAAGTGTGAGCTCCTCCCTCCTCTTCTGGGGCCAAGGAACCAGGTGAGGACTTCAGCAAGAGCTGAGGAAGAGAAGGTGAAGACACTGGGGAGGAAGGCTGTCTTGTAGCCCATTGTGATGCTGCAAGGTGGGACACAGGTGTACAGCAGATGTCCATGTGTCTTGGTTTGAAGGATAAGTGTCTGCCAATAAAGGCAGAAGCTTCTCTTTGAAATGGAGAATATAAACCCCCTCCCTCCAAATTATTATAATTTTGAAATTAAGGGGCTCTATGCAAAAATACGGGAATTAGGAATAACAGTTCTTTACTAGGAACATTAAAATAGAAATGCAGTATTACAAAGAACAATCCCAAACACTGCCAGAGTCAGAATCCAAGCTGACACCTGTCAGTCAGTCAGGGTGTTGGCAGCAGCCCCATTCAATGGTGGCTGCATCCTCCTGCAGTGGCAGATGTGGTTCAGCTGGAGCAGTGCTCCTGGAGAAGGTGCAGTTTTCCTCTGAAGGTCCAGGGATGATGTGGGAAGGTCTGGCTTTCCTCTGGAATCCAGTGGAAAGAAGGTTCCTTGGTGTCCAAAATCTCAGTTTTTATCTGGGTAGGAAAGGCTTGGCTGCTCCCCTGGCTGGAGCATCTCCCAGTGGGATGATGTAATTTTATCAGTCACACAGTGGCACTGAATGGGCCAGCAGCAGATGATATCTTCCTGGAGGGAGGATGGGCTGTGGAAAGATAAAGATGATTGCCCCAGCTGGTTTAAAGCTGGCCCATTAGCAGATAATATGTGCCAGGAGATCAGGGTCACTGCCCCACCCAGCTCAACAGATGGGGACAGAACACACATTGCTGGACACATCCTGTACTGCAGTCCCAGACACCATGGAACCTGGCCATGGGGTAGGGTGGGAGGCTGGGGATGAGCCTATCCCACTGCCACCCACCTTGGCAAAGGCCCTCTGAGCCTTCCTGCTGGGGATACAGAAGGAATAAATAAAAAAGCAAAAGAGGAATTACTAAAGCTGTCCCTTGATAACCAAATGGTTGATCATAAATTGGAGTGTCTATGCAAATGAAGTAAATAATTAAAAACCCCAAGAACAGCACTGACTAGGTGGTTGATGGCTGGCAATTATAAACGCTGAATTTTTAATATGCATACATCTAAGGAGCCAGTAAAAATTAGCTCCTAGACTAATGGACTTGCCTTTCTTCCAAGGCAGAATTTTAATGAGAGCATTATTTATAGCAGAGACCAAGAACGAGCATTTTCCTGCTCAGTCTCATTTCTTCTTTGCTGGCACTTTATTCATTAACCTCTGAACTTTTCTAGAGAAGAATAATACCCTACACAGTGGAGGGCAAAGATCACCCTGACCCCCTGAAATTAGTCATGGGTCAGGTATTGTTAAGAGAGTTACATCTTCTAACAAATAATATTCATAAAACCCCATTGGTGATATGTCCTCATTTCCTGCTGGTTTCTGGGTCATTTATCTGCAGTTCAGTTCACTGAAGAGAAAATGAACAGAATGTGATGTCTTGTAGTGCAGAGCTTCTTGTGCCATCTTGTCCTGTACCATGCAGCACCATGAGATTTTAGAATTTTATTTAAAAATTTGCAGAACTGGAATGCAAGTTATAGGTCATGTGCATTTTAAAGGGCTTTATGTGCCTTCCTTTTGAGCTTCTTTTTGTTAAAATATATTTGGTATGTTAAATTTTTTCTAATTTAAGAATAAACACTTGCTGTCTTTTAGTAATCAGTGAAGCTCTGGCTTAAATTGAGAAGTACAAAACCAATAAAATTAATGAAAGAACTTTACTTCTCAGATCAAGAGATGGCTGTGTGTGCTGACCCTAGTGATGAGGGAGACAGAAAAGGAGAAAGAGCAAAAATGAAAATAGTACATTGGGGGTTTGTATTCAAACCCAAACAAAAGCATTTTATCAAATAAGACACTTCTCATTTTAAAAAGATATATAATTTTTTGCCTTTGCCTTCTGAAAGGACAGAGTTTAGTTTGCACCTCATTCTTTACTAATCAAAATCATATGTTGAAAACGTTCACCTGCAAAATTCTTTCAACAATGTTCTTGAACTGGGATGTTCAAGTGGCTGAGCCCAGAGAAGATCTCTGCATAAGAAGTGCCATTCAATTTGGAAGATGCCTGAACATTGCTACAGGGCAGAGTTGTTGATGTGCATGTCTAATGCAGATCTTTTTTTTTTTTTTCTGAATAAATTTTTAAACTCTTTGGGTTTTGACAGTAATACCTGCTTTGAGATATGTCTGTGTGTCTTAGGAAGTAGTCAGATCCATATCTGACTCAGGAACTGTTTCATCTTGCTGAGACAGGAGGGGGTTTGGGAATATTGCTAACTTTCTATCACCTTTAACAGGACACAAAGTGAATGGACATCTGACTGCATATAATGGGACCAGTTGTCAAAATGCATTCAGTTCATTTTTTATATGAACAGCAAATTTAAACTGCAGAACAGGAAAAAATAGTGGGGACAGCAGAGTAATTGTTCAGTAAGAGAACTTTCCTCACTTGAAGCTGTTTTTGTATGTCACTGGATGGGAAACTGAAGCAGATGTACCAGGGCACAGCACTTCCATGATGGGAAGTTGCAATTGGGACAGAAAAGGTTGTCCAGGGTTATTTGAGTAGCCTGAAGGTGACTGGGAAAATGAGAACT
Source organism: Erithacus rubecula (assembly GCF_903797595.1). NCBI lineage: Eukaryota > Metazoa > Chordata > Aves > Passeriformes > Muscicapidae > Erithacus > Erithacus rubecula. The sequence goes on along the minus strand of NC_136659.1, from coordinate 3,413,337 downwards.
CTCAGCCATGAATTCTTCCATCAGTTCCTGTGTGTTTGAAGCACATCAGGTCTGGTGACTCTTAGGGAAACATCCCCTGTGCAAAACCAGCCAAGGCAGCATTGCAGTGATGAGTGAAGGTCTGAATGAACTGAACTTGTAAAGTGCTCCTCTAGTTTTCCCTTCCCTGGGGGAACAGTTCCAAGGTAAGTGTTTGTTTTCCATGTCTGAGCATGGAACTTCTCCACTAAGCCTCCTACATGTTTCCAGTCCTTCTCCCCTGCTCCTGGATTTGCAGGTATTTCCTGAGAGTGTACTTGTTTCACTAGTTACACACAGTTACACTGGAATTCTAGCTCTGAAAATCCTGGCTGTTTTCTCTAATGAAGGGTAAGAGAGTACCAGCATCTTTCATAACAGCTGCTGGAGAACTTTAGAAGACTAAACTTTGCAGGCTCTCTCTTGCATGATTCAGTTCAAATTCCTGCACTTTCCTTGGGTTCAGGTATTCACCAGAAGCACTCACAGCTCCCACAGGGGTTGTTAGTCCTGCACAGCTCCCTCTGGGAGCATGTTGGAAAGGCAGGGGATTGGTGCCTGCTTGTGTCTTGGAGCCCCCTCTGCAGCCTTGGCTCCAGTTCACGTGGGCCAGGGGCTCCTCCTACTCAAGGGTTTGTCCCCCAGCCCAAATTTGTGCTCTGGCCTGACCCAACTTTGATGTGAACTTGCTGCGTGGGCACAAACATGCCCAGATTTTATTTGACATGCCCTGTTCTCCAGACCTTTCAAAAGGAAGCTGGGAAGTGACTTGCTGACAGATCTCTACCCAAATGAACTCAAATGTGGTTCCTGTAGGGAGCCCTTTCATCCCCCAGCCAGTCCAGATGCTGGTGAAAGCCACTCTGCTCCCATTTGGACTGGGGACTTTTCAAGTTGTCTCTTGTATTTCATTTCTCCTCTGATTATTACTTTTTTATTCATTCTGTCTTGAAAGACTCATGGCCTTTTGTAACTGCATGTCTTTTTTTCCTTCCATGAGGTCTTCTTTTCCTTAGAAAGACCAAATATATTACAGAAAGTACAAGTAGTTTTGTCCTCAACCAGCTGAGGGCTTGGCAGCTACGGGCTCCAAAGGAGTGGGTATGTGTGGAAAGAAAACATAATGGCAAAGAAAGACAAAGAAGTGACTTTCTGTATTGTGAAACGTTGCAAACAGGAACATTTCATATTTCCCCCGCTGTCAGTGTAAGCATTCAACAACAAATCAATAGTGCCCAGCAGGCAGTGGCTCCCTTCCTTCATTTTAATCTGTGCAGCTCATTGTGCCATCAGGAGAGCAGCAGTGCCAGGAAAAGAGAATGGTTTCTACCAGGATTGCATTGCAGCTGCCCCACCCTCTTACCCAAAACGAATTCCTGGAGTTTTTGAGGCTTTTAATTCTACTTCTTCAAGAATCAGACATTTCTTTTCTCCCTGGCTGCTCCTCTCATCACAATGCTGAAGGCTGTGCTTGCTTCACACTTTAATTTACAGCCATAGTGCTTTGGTTTCTCAGCATAGGAAGGTTACCATTCCCAGGGCAGAGGAAACAGGAAAAAAATCCCAATATTAACTTCTCACTGACAAAGGTTTCTGTTAGAAACCCACCCATTGAATCATTGCATGGAACAAGAGCAGATATTCATGAAAAGAGGCTCCCAGAGGGGTCAGGGTAGGAAATACATTAATTAATTAATTAATTAAGTGGGTGGAGAAATGCACATTTCCAGTGCATTTTATGCTAGGCTGAGCACTTTTTTGACCTTCAAAGACTGGATGGAAATGTGGTTTTGTAAGGATTCATACACACAGGGAGTGCAACTTGATCATTTCCTCTGCAGTTCTTTGTAGGGGAAAAAAACCAGGAGAAATATGATGGTGTTACCATATTTGCAGCTGTAGTTGTTTAGAGCTCAGGCAGACTAACATTAACAAATGATGATAATTAGGCTTGATTTGCATATTAAAATTGTCTTAATTAAACACTGATTCAGTAAACATTTAAAGGCTGTAATCGATCTTTTGCAGGCACTCTTGGTTATTTATATGATCTAATAAAGGCTGGAGGCTTTGTTAATGAGCCCTCTATTTCCTAAGCTGTATGTGTCAATGAGATTATTTCACCAACAATTACAGAGCCTGCTGCTGTTAATAACTCACCAACCCCAAGGCTGGGATTCTATTGTCTGAGGCTCCTTTAGTGGGACCTTGCTGTCTTCATCTTGCTGCTCCCTTCCTTTCCTGGGGAAAAATCCCAGGGCAGAGATTTCACAGGGAGATTTTGTGACTGTAAAATCAAGCTGGAGGTGTCCTGCAAATTGTTTGAATAATGGATTTAGTATTTATACAGCACTGAGCTCAGTCATAATACATTTGGTCCCAGATCTAATCCTGGCAACTCTGACAGGCTGAACTTGGTGAGGAACTTTTTTTTAAATTTAAGAGGTAATGTAATCATGCTGTAATTTTACAAGAGGCCTCTGAAAAGGCTGCCAGGAGTTTTGCTTCTCTTCAGTGTCACTGCAGTCTTTTTCTAGGATGTGAATATCTTGGGAAAACAGTGCTAAAACAGGTGAAGAGCTCTTGCTTCTCAATTGCTAAACCTTGCTATCACCCCTGACAAAAACATTCTTTGAAAATTTCACATTGCTTTGGCACTATTTTTTCAGTATTTTTTATTATTTGACAGCTCACTGCACATGAAGAATTATGTATTTATGTACATATGTGCAACTTTTTAATGACATATGTTTAACTTTTTAATTTTGTTGTGTGGTATTCCCATTAAAGATTGTCTCATTAACCCCTTTACTCCTGCTTCTTTGAAGGTGACATAAGTAGCTGTGTGCTCTGGTCCCAAAAATCTAGTCACCAGTTCTGGTGCTAGTATTGATGGATTAAAAGCTATATTTTTTTCCTATGTATTTTCAGTCATTAAGTTTATTAGGAAGCATTAATAAACTTAACAAAGCTAAACCACTAGAGTATATTTTTAATGAATAAAATAACTATGCTGTGGAGTGATCTATAAACTCTTTAAAGCAGGTAGGAATTCCAAAATTGGTGTTTTGCCTGATTCCATTTTCATCAGGACTGAATACAGTTTTTTATTTGAAGCAGCAGTGCTATGATGAAAAATAAAGCTTAGATATCAAGCAGACTTACCAAAAATATAACTGCTCCCATTACTACCCAGACCATCTTGCAATACTTTCTTTTTCCTCTAGAAAATTCTACTATTGGAAATGTTGGCCTGAATTTGATTTCAAATAGAATTTTGAATTTGAAATTGCAGAAGGATAGGAATATTTTTGATGGGCTTTTACAATAATGTTTTCCTTTCACTCAGAATCTGTAGACGGTGTAAGAGGATCTGGTGTAGAGAATCTGTGGACAGTGCATTTGTAAGAGCTGATTGCAATGTTTCTCCTCTTCCACTGGTGATTTTTTCATTTTAATTTTGATGTCTAAAGACTTTTTTTAAACTACACAATCACTTCTTTTCTTCTTTTGATTTTTTTCTTGCAGGGACTTCTTTTTATCCAGTGAATAACTTCTTCACTGTTTCTAGCCATATAGTTTGGATTCTCCTCTCTGATCCTGGTTACTCAGGTCAACAATACTGTTATTCCCAGAGCAGCAGTAGTTGGGAAAATCAGATGATGGTGGACAAGTGGTGTGCTTTCCCCTCCCATTCAGATCCTGGTTTCTTTGCCAAGCCCCCTTCTTTGGGAGGTCAATTCCCTTCCTGTTGGTTACTGGAGAAATCAAAGAAGAGCCTGCCTTTGCAAAGCTGCTCAGCAGTGCTGGTTGGTGGAGAACTGCAACCATGGTCTCTTAGGTTTGCCCTTTTTTGTTCTTATTTTAGTTTGGTTTTTTTTTTTGTTTGTTTGTTTGTTTTTTGTTTTTGTTTTTGTTTTTCTGTGTATCTGCGATTTGAAGCCTGGCTGAGATGCATTTGCTGCATGGTGACTGCCAGAACAAAATTCACACTGTGAGTGCAGCAGGCTTACAAATTCCTTTATTCCAATAGAAGTCAACCCTCTTCCAGTGGCTGTCAGACAAGTAAGAACTTTGAGCTTACTGGCTTACTCTTGATTTATGCTGACTCTTTGAAGGGAAGAAATTAATTAACTTTTAATTTTGCCTTTTTTTCTAAATGTTTAGGCCACTTCCCTTGTCTTAATAAACGTGGTTGTGTGCCTGCATTTGTCATTTGTCTCTATACTGGATTTTGCAGTTAAAGCCGCTTAGTTTTTACTTTCTTCTGCTACAAAAAAAAAAAAAAAAAAAAAAAAAAAAAAAAAAAAAAAAAAAAAAAAAAAAAATCATTGATCTCATAGGAATTCACAGAAGGCAATAATTTGGGATTTTGGCCAAAATTTAGCTTCAGTTTTTAAGACTACTATGCCCTTCAGACTCACATGCAACTTCTCATAGTCGGATAAGGAGAAAATTATTTCCCACATGTAGTGCTCTCACTTTTTCTTATATCTAATGAAATTATGTATTCATTGTTTTATTCTGTCTTTGTATAAATTAATTTTCATAGCCAACAGAAACGATTTTGTATTTTTTCTATGCTTGCACTAGACTCGTAACTTTCCCAGTTATAATCCACCAGAAGCTTCTGCTCATTTATAATTCATCTTTTTTTTTTTTTTTTACATTAAAGTAATAGAGCTCATGGTGTTTAATTTTAGGCAGCCCTACCAGGTTCCTCTCATTCAGGCATTGTTCTCCTGGAAATGTCTGCTTTGCAAAGCCAAGTTAATGGAAAGTGCTGCACAGTTCCTGGGTTACACATTACTCACAGCAGGACTACCCTGGCCCGTGCTCTGCTGATCCTTCCCTCCCTGGACAATGGAAACTCCCAGTTTCCACTGGGTAGGAATGGGATTAGTTCTGGAATTTGGCTTTCCTGGTGCTGGCAGGGTGATGTCTGGAAGATGCAGCAGCTTGTGCTAATGAACCCATGTGCCAGTACCAGCCAGGGCAGTAACACACAGCTCTGCTCTCACTGAAAGAATCCCAGTATCTCAGAGGGATTTCTTTATGCTGTTTATTTTCTTGTAGAGGGATGATGGCTCCAGCAAAGGCATTTCTCCCTGCCCTCCCTGCCTGTCCTGTCAGGGCTGTGCAGGTGGGGCTGTGCTCATGTGTGATCTCTTCAACTGCAGGTGACATTTCTGTCTCTTCACAGAAGCAGGTACAGGAGAGGATCTGCTTCCCAAAAAAATCTTTGTTCCTCCTTATGCAGCTGGAAGTTTGATGTCTCTTACAGGAGTTGAGCAAGGAGAGAATCCCACACGGTCATGTCTGTTTAAATACTGCCTGTAGTTACAGTTTTCTGCAGACTGCAGTACAAAAATCCAAGTGTCAGAAGAAGACAAAAAGATAATTCACTTTCATCTCAAGAACAAAGCTGAACAGAGGAGCTTTTTTCAACTTTTTTAATTCATGAAACATTTATCTTTGAGTCAGGTTGTATTATGCTGGCAAGAATAGAATCTGTCAGCATTTCTACTATGTACTCCTGTTTTTAAGTTTTTTAGGAGAGCCTTAGAGGTTCACTTTGAACAGATTTAGCATACAAGGTCTCGGCCTAGAAACATACTTGTCATCCCAATTATGAAAAATTAATATGCCTGCATCATTGGTACAAAAGGTGTATTAATACTGCATTCAGGTGAAAGTTCAGAATTACACAAATGAGGTAATTCAGAGGTATTCCAGAGCAAGGTTAATTAGGGGTTTTTTCTATATTTAATAGCAGGTGTTAGTAACTGTGAAGTGAAAAGAAGTCTGGTCTGTGATGAAAAGCATGGTGTTGGGCTTAGCTGGCAGGCAGAGCTCTCTTTCTAGTTTTTGTTACCTACCAGATTTAGAAAAATGCTGCTTCTTGAGTTTTTAATGTTTCACTGTATAAAAGTTGTTACAGAAGTTCATGCATTTTAAAGAGATTCAAAATTATTTTCCATTTCTTTAGGAAGATGTAGTGAATTTTTTTAAAATTTGGGGGTTTTTTTAAGTGAGCCCATCAGCTGATGTACTTCAGTTTTGGTGCATACACCTGCCTCTGTGAATCCTCATATAACAGAGCACACAAATGGTGGCAAGTTAATTTTATTCCCCAAAGAAGGATTACAAAACACCCTGTTCTAACATCCAGAAACCTTGTCTGTGTGATTCTTCTTCTATTCCAAGTGACGAGAGCAGAAGCCAGCTTTGCACTGAAGGTTCTGTGCAAAGTTTTGAGTTTATGGAGCAGACCCTGTGGTGACAGATGGCAAAAGTGTTCTCCAGATTTGCTCAGTGCTCACTGCTCAGGCACTGCACTGACTGTGCCCATGAAGCCTCTGGGTGTAACTGGGACTGAGGTTCTGTCCTGCTGGGAGTGGAGCAGGATGGGGCAGATGGAGAGAGTGGCTCTGGCTGAGAGCAGAGCTGGCCTGGAGGGGACAGAGCCTGAAATGTGCAGGAGCTGCTGGAATGAGTTATTAACAGAATAGCCTGAGCTGGAAGGGACCCACAAGGATCACTGAATCCAACCCCTGGCCCTGCACAGACCCCCTTCCAACAATCCCACCCTGTGCATTCCTGGGAGCACTGTCCAAATAATCCTGGAGCTCTGGCAGCCTTGGGGCCTTGATCATTCCCTGGGGAGCCTGGGCAGTGCCCAGCACCCACTGGGAGAAGAACTTTTCCCAAATACCAACCCAAATCTCCCCTGACACAGCATCAGGCCAATTCCATTGGGAACTGTCATTGGTCACACAGAGCAGAGATCAGTCTGACAAGGAAGTTCCACATGAGTGTCCCCTCAGTCTCCTCCAGCTGAAGAGACCAAGTGCCCTCAGCTATTCCTCATTCAGCTTCCCCTCAAGGCCCTTCACTATCTTTGTTGCTCTTTGGATGTTTTCTGATAGCTTAATGTCTTTCTTACATTGAGGAATCCAAAACTGCCCCTAGCACTGGAGGTGAGGCCACCCCAGCCCAGAGCAGAGCAGGACAATCCCCTCCCAGGCCTGGCTGGGGATCCCCAGGACAGGGATGTCCCTCCTGGCTCCAGGGCACTGCTGGCTCAGATCCAACAAGCCAGGACCTTTCTGTGTTGCCTCTTTTTCCAGTATCTCATTCTCCAGTCTGTCATCCTGGGTGCACTTCCCCTTGTTGAACCTCATAGGGTTGGTGTGGGCTGGGGAAGAAAGGAGCTGTCTTACAGAGCTAGGAGGGACAGATTCTTAACTGTCCTCCACTTTTTGTGCTTCCCCATCATATCCCATGAAAATTAGTTTCTTTTTGCTCTCATGAAGAGATCCAAGTCCCTTTTGCTGTCTCCATGCACACACGTTGTGGCAAGGACACGATTCCCTGCAGCACAGAGGGATGGCACAGCCACAGTTCTGCTGGGTCTGCCACATTCCCTGCAGAGCTCTAATTCAGTTCTAATTTTGCACTTTGCTATGAAAATGGAGCAAGGAAAGAGGAAGGTTGGAGCTTCCCAGTGAGTCAGTCCCCAGAAATCACAGTACACTGAACATTCCTTGCTTCAGGAAAAGTTCAGGTCCAGGCAAGGGAGCTTCCAGAGCATTACAGTGTTTGATTTGCTGTGAAAATTCTACCTGTGTAAGCTCAGAACTTTCATTTTCCCCCAAATACAATTAAACCTCTCATGAAGAACTGTTGGGAGGTTTTGTTTGTTTTTAATAAAGAGAATGAGGTGAACATTTCCACAGCTGAGTGCTTCATGGTTTGAACACTTTTCTCAGTTTTGTCCTTCTGAATGAACATTATTTCTTTGAGTTAATTTCTAAATGAACCAAGAAATTACAAATAAATCTCCTATCTGAACACTGTTTAGATAAATCTCATACTCGAATGTTGTTATCTAAAAGCTCATATTAAACTCATAAAGATAATTACCTATTGTGACTTGGATATTACACCCAGCTTGATCTAATGGATTTGTTATCTTGATTCTGGACTTGCAAAGTAAGTTTGTTCATGTCAGATGTTAATGTCCAGCAAGGCACTCAAAATTCAGAAAGAAATCCAAAAGAGCAGAGAAACATGAGCAGCTTTCAAATGTTACCCTACTGGTTTTGGCTGTGTGTTTTCTCCAGAGGTGCTTGCAGTATGGCTTGTTAAGTTTGGGAGATTTATTTTGTTGCTGCTGAATGGTAATTAAAATTAGTATAGGAAGATTCAGCTGCTGTGTTACATAGTTAAAGGTTGAACTTAATTACTGCAATGCAAAGAAGCAAATTAATTATTACTGTCTTCAGCCTGTCTTGTCTTCATATTCCTATATATGTGTGTGGATACACAATAGGGAGGATTTACAGCAGAATTTTACTATTGATTCCCAAATCTTGGGTTTTTATCCTTTGAAAGTAGGAACAAAAAAATAATTTGAATTTAAAACCTTGTTTAACTACTTTTGCAGCAGGATTACTACTCGCAGATCCACAGCTCCAAAGATCAGTCTGCTTTTCCACAATACCAGATTTTATTCTAACAAAGGAATGTTTTCTCTCTCAGGAGTCTTTTAGGTAGCTGCAGTCCAAGGCAGGCAATTAATGCCTGTGTTCAGTGGAAGCTGAGAGGTTGATAGGCTCCACAGCATAATGCCAGGGTGTTTCCAACCACTGATTCTAATGTTAATTTCTGCATTTCAGACTGAAAAATTATATGTGTGTGTGGATGTGTGAATAATAATTTAAAAACCCCAAAACCTCAATGATGCAGAACACTTTATATTTTGTTTTCTTTGAATGTTGCTATTATCTATGTATTTCCTGCAGAGGAAGAATGTATGGTTATTAATGTAATTGGACAATAGCTCAAGGAGGGAATGGAACTCAGATTTCCTCCATTAATATTTCATTCAAGACTCAGTTGACAGTAATAATGTATTTTCCATAATTTATACTGCTGGAATGTCCCATGCAATGAGACTGGATAGACCTCATGGGTTAAAGGTGGGAAAAATGGGCATTTTTCCAGGTTCAGAGTTGTGCTCTGGTGTTGTGTTGCTGCTCCTGCTCTCAGTTTGTGATTGTTCCCTCTCTAAGGGGGGATGGTCAGTGAGACCTTCAGGATACAGCAAAGGAATGTAATTTCCCCCTAAGAACTGTCCTGATGTCCATCTCCTTTTTCCCTGCACTTTTCCTTGTGATACAAGTCCCAAATGTTTGTTCTTGCTCAACCTGAACCTTAAAGAAGTTCACTGAAGTGGCTCCCAGGTGGTTGTGCACCCTGCTCACTTCCACACTGCATGAAGCACTGGTGGTGCTGTAGTGGATTATTTTATAATTAAAGCCTGAAAAGCAGAATGCATGTGCAAAAGGGAGTTCATTAATTTACTGCTGAGCTCTTGGTGCTGAAAGCTCAGTGCTAACTTGAATTCTGCTCCACAGAATATCTATTACTATGTGGTTTTTTTCCTGAGCTGTTACAGCTAAGTAGTAGCTTTCCAGGTTTGTTTTTATATTTGCAAAACTCAGACTTCCCAGTGTTGGTAAAGAAAACCCAAACTGTGCACTGAATAAAAACAAAGTGGCATTTTGGAAATTAAGTTTTGATAGTATTGGGAAACACTTTGCAGAGCCATTATCTTTGTCTCACTTTTATTATCATTATTATTACTTTTATTAAAATCCTTCTAGAGAGGGCTTATACTGAATTGACTTATGGAGGGAAGGCTGAAAGTTAACATCCATTTTGTGCAGCATCCATTGTGGTTTTCTTTTTCCCACTTGTTTGTGACAGCATGCTTTTTCTGTGTTTGTGGAAAGGCTACTCTGTGTGTGTATTGGTATTTGAGAGTGTCTGAGGGTAAATACTACACCCTGCTGAGCAGCAGCAGTTATTTTACAAGGACTACTTTCTACATGCAAAACATGCACCAGCACTTGGTTTGTAGCCATGGGCTGGCTGCAATCAATATCACTGCTGGGCCACAAGGTACATCTCATGTCCTTGACATTTTTCTCACTTAGACTGCTTATGTGTGTTTGGTAATCTCTGTCTCCTATCCTATTACTTTTATCAAATTAATTTGCCTGTCAGTCTTAAGAAATTTTGTGTAATCACGTTTCTATTCCAGCAGTGAATTTATAATTGGAAAGAAATTGTTTAAGTTTTCCTTGTATCAGCATTTATTGGTTCATGTTTTATTACTTAGAAATCACAGAATCTGCTGGGCTGGAAGGGATCCGGTGGGATCATCAATCCAGCTCCTGGCCCTGCACAGACACCCCACATCCCACCCTATCCCTGGGATCACTGTCCATGCACTCCTTGGGCTCTGGCAGCCCTGGGTCTGTGCCCATTCCCTGGGGAGCCTGGGCACTGCCAGCACCCTCTGGGGGAAGAACCTTTTCCTAATATTCAGCCTATTTCTAATATCTAACTTAAAAATATGCAGGAGTTTTGGAGAGGGTGTTTTAGCACTCTTTCCCCTTGTAATTCTTGAATGGAGGACTCAAGAACTGTGCTCTGGCAACCTTTTCATGCTTAAAATAGATGGTATGCTCTTTAAATACAAAGCTTTTAATAGTAAAGAGCCTTTTTCTCTTGTTGCCTTACAATCCTTTTTTGGGAATAATATCAATTTCCAAGTATGATCATATTAGCCATGTGGCCTTGGAGCAGAAACTACTTCAACAGAGAGAGGTAAATGAAAAATACAGTGAGATACAAAATGGCACTTTCCAAAGTTGCCTGCTCCCTTCTTTGGGTGACATTTTTTTAAACAAAAGGAATTCTGTGCAGCATTAAATGCTGGGTTTTATCAGAGATTTGTATTCTAATGCCATATAAGCAAGACTGGAAAGAGCCTCCTTGGTCTCCAAGTCCAGGCAAAAGATCACATACAGGAGAAGGTCATTTATTTCCAGACTTTTAAAGCAGCTTCTTATAGTAATGAGATTTTTTTTTATCCCCACTACTTGGAATGGAGTAAGTTTTTGTATCTCACTGTTCAAGAACTGTCTTCTAATTTTCCAGTGGAATTTATCTGCAGATAATGAATCCCCATATGTTCCTGCATCAACAGTGCTCTTCAGCCTTAATAGCTTCTTTCCCTCTTTGCTCTTAACCCCTGAGATATTTACAACAACAATGTAATCCCCTTCAACTGCTGCTTTGTTGGGCTGAGTTCTCCTAAGTGGTTCAGAGATATAATGTGAACCACAGAGAATTATCGAGGAGTGTCCCTTCAGAATTATGTTGTGGTCAAACCTCATTAACTGCTCTCTGAAAGGGCTTGTTGCAAATAGTGAGAATATGCTGAGAGACATGCTGATGATAAAATGTAGGTTTTGTCAGTGAAAAAGAGAATTCAAATTTCTTATGTCAGAGTGATTTTTCTTTTTTTTTTTTTTTTTTTTTTTGTCAGGAAAATAAAAATGGAGATAAGCTGATGATGTAAATTCCAAAAGCATGACAGAGGTGTGATTAACCTGTGTTACCCCTGCTCCTGTTAGATTGATTCAAGACCAGGATGAGTAGTGGAATTTCAGATTTTGTGTTTGGGTTTCTTCAACTCTCCAGAAAAATGCAACTAACTGTCTTTCAATTGCAGTGTTAATAAAATGCTTTCTTAAGGGGAAGAATCTGTTCTTCAATATATGATTGCACTGCTGCAAGCTGGGCTTCACTTTTAACAGGAAATAGTTTTTAACCCATAAAGCCAGTGGTTTCTGTGAAAACAGAGAAGGGCATCCCTTTCCATTACCCCTGTCATGCCATCCTGAAGATTTCAGGTTTTTAGCAGGAGATGCTGTGGTTGAATGGCTATGTACTGGGAGAACAAGCCAGATATCAGTGATGACATCTGACATATGTTACTGCACTATGTAGGTCACTTATGGCCTAATGTGGGAGATGACAAAAGATAATTAATGTGGATTTCATGCCTGTGATTCCTTAAGGAAGCCTTGAATGGTGTGTGTGGAATACAGTGTGTCTTGATTTTCACACAGCCATAAAATCAAGGTCTTTCTGTTTACACCAAGACTATAGAATAACTTACATTGCTCTAACTTATTTAAATGCTCTTTTTGTTTCACTCCTAGGGTCTCCGTGTTTACACATTCCAGGGTCATGTGCATCCCTGTAATCATGCTACATTCAACAAGAAGGTAAGTTCTGCATGCAGATTTCCTTTTTTTCTTCCCTTTAACCTTCATGTTCTTTGCTCTGGCCCCTGCTGTCCTGCTCCTTGGTGGCACAGTGACCTCTGGGGCTGATTCAGAATCAGAGGTGGCTCAGAGTGACCCCACCTGCCAGCCAGACCAGAGCCCCAGTGCCTGTTACACCAGAGCTGTCCCCACCTTGCTGCTCCCTCCCTTCTCCTTTGCTCAGTGCATCATGTCTAAACCATTCTCCTCTGTTGGCACCATTGATTACTTTATTTAAATGAAATTTTTGTTAGGTTTTTTCCCCTGGCTGGTTAATTGATAGTTGTTGTCTGAAAGGAGCCATTTTGACTGGGATTGGTGACAGAGTGCTGTCTGAATGACTGATAACTTTGGAAGGGGAAGAATTTCACCTGAATGGCTCTTAGAGGCCATATGAAACACTCTGAAATGACCCAAATATTTGTGATGTATTGTAATGTACTGGGTCAGGGGTTGCCCCTCAAACTCAAGTAAACAAGTCCCTGGGTGAGGGATGGTAGGATGGATTTGACTACATACAAGAAATCTCAGCCAATTCATTGAACCCTGAGTGCAGATGGATCACTGGCCAGGGAAATAAATGTGTGTTAAGACCCCAACCAATCACATGTGTATATCTGGGAGATTCAAACCATCCAGTTAAGAAGGGTCCAGGAACAATAAAGAGCTTTTGTCATATGGATCTCTGAGGGTTCCTGTCTTTCTCCAACCTTGACCCCCAATTAACATAATTATTTATGATTCCTGCAGCTCTCCTGGCCACACTGCTCTTTAAATCTGGTGTGGAAATGCTGAGGCATGAGCTGGTTGTTGCTGCCACTATCAGCCTTTTCTCTCAGAGACCATCTTCCTGAAAAATAACTTTGTGGTGTTCCTGCTCCCCATGCTCCCACTGACACATTCATTACAGGCAGAGCAAAATACTAATTTTTCCTGCAGGAGATCCTGAATATTCTCTTTTTGCTCAATATCAGCTGCTGCTTTGCCAACTGCTCTGCCAGCCCTGTGTGTTTGTAGGGCAAACCCCAGGGGCTGGCACAGCAGAAGGTGCTGATGTCAGGGAGAAAAAGAGGAATTCCCAAGGCATCTGAATTCTTTCTTGGCCATGTATCTGTGTTTGACAGGCACAACCTGCCTCTCAGTGCCCTGAGACACTGTGGTAGGGAACAGGGAGTATTTAACAGGAGAAAGCATGGCAAGGGAAATATTGTGGAGATCCACAGCACTGCCTTTAATGTGGGTTTAATTTAGAAATGGGACCTGTAATGATTAACAGGATGCTGAAGGACCACGTGTTGATAACCTTCCAGATAATCATGGAGTTTTGGTAAGGAACATTACAGTTGGCATTAACTCTAGACTGAAACCATTGGTTGACATTCTCAGTGATTGAATTAGTAAAAAATGGAAGCATTTGGTGCAGCACTGGTCAAAGTGAGTGAGGAATATAACTCAGAAGCTGTGACTGCAGTTGTATAAGTGAACTCTGCTACTGAAAAATTAAGTAGTGGCCCTGAGTTGTACAAATAACAGTTGTCCCTCTGGCTGACTAGCAAAGCAAGTGCTATATATTTTATATATATACAAATATATATCTTGCTATATATGCCAAATACAGCAATTGAGAACTATTTTCTTACCCTCTAGAGCTTGCTCACAAAAAATTTAAAATATTCCAAGCCAAGCAAGCTGATTAAGGTGCTTTGAGTGTCGCTATTTTTGTTGAAAAATGCATATTTTATGAGGAAAAATGTATTTATAGAAACAGTCATATTTTCAACAATACTTCCATGGAAAAGATTTTGGACATTGATGATGGACTCTTTGGGCAAAGTGCATCATTACTTCCAGAGTGTCCAACCTAATGCTTATACCTGGCCCAGGAAGTCTAAAATGACAATACTGAAGGTTGAAAAAACTGCTGAAAAAGCCCTACTTTGATTTTTTTTTTTTATTTATATTTTCTTTTATCATAATGTCACAGGTCTTCCCATTGCCAGAGTGTCACACTCTGTGGGTGCAGAGCTGTAGTGAGAGATCCCAAGGGATTCACTCCTTTTTCTGCTTGGACATAGGTCAGTTGGAGTGGGCTGCCTCAGGTTACTTGTTGCCAGAAGGAGTTCAGAAAGAATATGAAATTCTAATTGCACAAGAACAAGGAACAAATTTTCTAGTTAAATCAGAAAGACATCCAGGCAGTGCCAAATATTTAGGGGTATTTTTGGGCAAGAGTATTGTGTGAAGAAGCAGCTTAAAAAGAATAATGCATTTATACAAATGGAATAAATCCTCATTAAGCTCTGTGGAACTGATTAAATCTGAGTTATTTACTACACCATGCTTCTGAAACTAGTTAATAGGGTTTTTTTTGTTAAGTGGGCAAGGTTTGCAGCCAGAACTCTCACTATTGCTGAGATTCCCTAATTAGCCTGTTCTCTATGAAACAAAATTGCCAGCTTGGCATCTGGAATATTCCCATTTTGGGTCCTGCCTTGCTGGGACACAGGTGCCACAGTGCCCTGGAGAAACATCTGCACTTGTGGTTATGTCAGGACTGAACAGAGAACACTTCCAGCAGCATTTTAAATCCTGCAGTTTTCCAAGGTTCTCTACTCGTGGAGCATTTGAGAAAATTTAAACAAAACCCACATAGCTGCTTTTGAATTGATGGCATAGAAAAATGCATCTTTCCTCCTAAAAGTTACTGTTAGCATCCCTTTTAGTAACTTTGTAGAGAAAAATGTTTCAGATATTTATTTTGCACTGGGGTATGGCCCAAACAGCATTTCAGGTAAGTTCTGTATCTCCTTTGCAATGGTAAATCACCTGTGCTAATGAAGGATAAAGACTATAGATGCTTGGCTGTGTCATGAATTTAAAGTAGAACAAGGTTTGCTCCCTTATGTGTGTGTATATATGTGTTTAAATAAAAGTGTCTGCCATGCTGTGTTTGTGTCATATCTGCAGGTTTAGGAATTATTACAGTGGTTATCAAGTTTTCCTAAAACAAAAAAAGAAGAAGTATTTTTAGAATTATTGGTTATATTAGAAAAACCTAAAAGACTATGAAAAATATGCTTGAGTATTACTGTCCAATTTCACCTCCCCAGGCCAAAATGCAAGCAGCATTGAGGCCATTCCTCCATTGATTTACTGAAGGGCAAATAATGTCAGATAGTTTTCAAACAAAAAAAAAAATTCAATTTTGTTTACCTCCTCAGCAGTCCAGTTGGATGTCAGCTACCATTTAGCTGAGCCAATAATATTGATATTTGATGTCAGTTCTTATTCATTACTGCACCCAAATGATGCAAAAGTCAGATCTCTCAGATGTTTCTATGGATAGCCAGATAAAGCCAGGGGTGTCTGACTGCACCTAACAGACACAAACAAGAAAAGAACAGAATACAAAATCAAAAACCTACCTGCTCTTATTGTTATTTATGTATTCAAAGTGTTCACCTCTTTGCATAAACTCAAAGCCAGTTGCTTACAAAGGTTACCCAGTAATATCAAACATGTTCAATTATACATGCAAAAGGGCTAATAGGTTCTTCCTCAAGTTTATTTCTGTCTCCATGCATAAGAAATATAATTACAGAACTGAATTAAATTTTAAGTACAGATTTTATTATCATTAGTTAACCATTTTAAGGCCATCAAACACTGTTAGAAGTAAAAGGAAAATTCCTCCCATCTCTCTATCCATGTCAAAATATCCCCATTTTATTTCTTGGCAGACAGCTCTTTCTGATATTAGGGAATCACTCCGAAAATTGTTCTGGAATTCACTTCTACATCCATTCTCTGACATAGTCCTGTTATTCCCTAATTTTGGAAGTAAGTTTCCTGGAGTGCTCCCTTCCCTTGGCCATCCTCCCTGTGTTACTCACAGACCTGCAGTTAGCACTGCACTGTTAGACCTGCTTTACACATTATGTGCAGACCAGATTGGGTACATCCATCTTTATTTTGATCAGTTTGAATATTTTTGTTCTCCAACTTTGATACTCTTAATGTACAAGTCTAAATAAATATGTCTAGCAGATAGCCTAGAAGTAAAAATACTCCTCTGGATCTTACTGTGAGAAAGCTGCAATATGTAGGGACCTATTTAACTGTTAAAGGCCAAGGAAATTCAGGATACATTGGTTTGGAAGGGAGTGGTTCTCCTGAGTTGCTGTATTCCTGTGTCCTTGAGAAAAGAGACGGTCTCACAGCCAAGGCCTTTCACTGGGATTAGAAAGAAAAACATAAATCCAGGACTGATTTTTAAATGTCACACCTTGTTTGTGTCATTCAGTTTCCCATCACCATTTCAGGTTTCTCATCAGAGATCATTTGCAAAGAAAAACTCAGTAATAGGTGTCACACACCTCGATAAGCCAAGGGCAGAGAAAAGCCCCGTGCAGCAGATGATGGGCACTGAGAAACCTTCAGTGTCACTGGCTGCTGCTGCAGTTTGCCTCTGCACTCCTCAATCACACAAAATGCAGTTCCCTCACTCTCTGTTTTGTCCTCTTAGATTATTGTTGGATTAAAATCCCAGTTATAATTTCTTCTGGGGAAAAAAATCATTAAAAATCTCTTAGTCTAGCAGTTTGGTTCATCTAAGCATAAGTTGACTTCAAAAACGTGGCATTACCTGTTTTTTCTATTCTCTGTAACATATACAAATACATTATATATAAATCAACATAAACCTGTTTGAAGATTCTAAACCAAATCCTGTCAAGTTCACTAACTCTAAAAATAACCACAGCTCAAGAAAATCTGCCTTCTTTTGTTTCAAGCCTTTGCATTATGAGATGTGAGATGAGCTCATTCTGCCAGGGGACCTGTCTCCTCCAGCCTCAGGGTTTGCATCCCCTTTTTTGTTTGGTGGAATTTGGGGCTGTCCTGTGCAGACCAGGGCTTGGACTTAAATGAGCCTGGTGGGTCCCTTCCAAGCCAGGATATTCTGTGATTCTATGATTTACCACAGAGTTGACTTTTTATTTCTGTTTTTACAATCCCTTCTGGTGCTCTTTGTTTTCACCATGCAGGGATTCACAGTAAACCCCAAACTATCTTGTAAAAGTCACCCAAACAAACGTGGGGAAGCTTAGATTTTAGAAGACCTAATTTTGCTCTTCCTCATGGCTGGCTCTAGGAGAGTATTTCAAACCCACCAAGAAATTAATTCAATAGCCACCAAGAAATTCAGTACCTGAAGAAAGCCTACAGGAAAGATGGAGACAAAGGCTTGGAGTGACAGGACAAGGGAGAATGGCTGGATACTGGGAAGAAATCCAGTTGATGATGGTGTAGATGAGGAATGTGGGGTAGGAAGCAAGGCAGGTGTTTGCCATCAAGCTGTCTCATTCATTTGTTTTGAGCTAGCAGTAAATGAAATATTTAAATATTTAACTTTTCTAATTGAAGCTTTTAATCAGATTTTGCTCTCGTTTAAATATTTGCACACAAGGAAGCTTCATCTCAGCTCTTCATGATAAAAATTTGGGGTAATGCACTGACATTTGGATTCAGACAGCTCTGTAATGCCCAAGAAGAAAAAAATGTGGCATCATTTTTAGATGGCTTTGACATAGCTTGTGTTGGAGTAACTTTACAGACTTTTAAGAATTCTTTAAAGAATTATATCTTCTAGGTCAGATTGGCCCTTGAAAGATCCTCAGCAGAATCCAATAATCATTGACTATACAGTATTTTCTTTTATGTTTTCAGACTTTATATTTACAAATATAAACATATTGTTATGTCAGTTTGCTGTTAACTAAACGAAACAGAGATTATCTCCTTTAATGTGATTTTGTTTGCTTATTTCTGTGCTCTGCAGTGAATGTGACCCTCTGTGTATACAGTACATGAAGCAATCGCTGTTTAGCATGCAGAACTGCTAAACCACCATTTCCACTGTGGAAAACTTTGCCCTTCTTTCTTAGAGGAGAAGAATTAATTTGTGTATCCTAAGGAATAAGGATTTTTTCTAAATTGCATCTCCTGCCTCAGCACACCAGCCTTTCCTGTGGCAGATGTACACCGTAGGTCCAGACCCCTGCATAATTCATTTTTTCCCAGCTGTTTCTTAAACTCATCCTTTTGCAAAACAAACAAAATCAGAATGGAAAGATCCACCTGCATTCCTTAAAATTCAACTTCCCATGTGCAGTACAGCCCAACCTGCCTCTCTTTGTGGCATTTCATGAGCAATTATGTTCTAAAACATGTGAGAAAGCAGCTCAGCATCTCCACCTTCTACCCCGTGACTCTCTCATGTGACAGTCAGGTTTTTGACAAATTGTGGGACTTTACCTGCTCTTCTGTCATTGCCTAGACTGGAAACCATTGAGTTGTGAGCCCAGTTTGCTCCAGGCATTGCTGTTCCCTGCCAGCTCTCCCAGTGCTCCCAGTTTGTTCTGGGCAGGCAGTGGTGGGGGCTTCCATTGGACACCTCTTAAAATAGGTGCTATTGGATTTGCATTGGTTGCCAATGGACAGTGAGCAGCTCTTCCAACAATGTTTGTGCAAAGCTGTCTCTTCAAAAGGGCTTGAACTGAATGTGGGGTAGAGAAATGGGATTAGTTTAGACCAGTGGTTAGTATTTGGTAAGAGGACTCTTGAATATTTACCACTTATCAAATCAAAGCCAAAGGGAGGCAGGTTGTCTAGAAAAGTGCTGTATCTATAGTGCAAAGGATGTGGCTTTGTAGAATACCAAGCTGGATTTTAAATGAATTTATGCAAGCATGAAAGTAGGACCAACTTTGGAAAGGCTTCTCTGTTATGAAGATGCAATTAATCTGCGGTTGAATAAATATCACTGTTAGAAGGTACTTGAATATCAGATTGATTTAATCAGAAAATAACTGAGAATGCACAGCTGAAGTTCATTAAGGGTAGGAATGTGTATGGTTTGGGTGCTGAATTGAGTTTGCAGGGCAAAGTTTGCCATGTGGAAAGACAGAGCCATGTCAGGGCAGGCCATGGGTCAGTCATGGCAGGGCATGGGTCAGTCATGGCCACGTCAGGGCAGGCCAGAGGTCAGCCACCACCATGTCATTGTGGCTCAGAGTTTGAGTAAGAATCAAGGGGACAGGGGCATGGAGCATCCTGGTGGTTTTGAGCCACCAGTTCTCTGGTCTCCTACAGAGAGCTGTGGGGTCTGTGGGAACTCTGAGAACAGTGGGGGCTATGGGAGCTGTGGGGTCTGTGAGGGTCATGGGGGCTGTGAGAGCTATGGGGGCTGTGGGGGCAGTGAAGGCTATGGGGGTTGTTGGAGCAGTGGGGACTGTGAGGGCTGTGGGGTCTGTAAGGGCTGTGAGAGCATTGGGGACTTTGAGGGCTATGGGGGCTGTGGGGTCTGTGGGGGCAGTGAAGGCTGTGGGGGCTCTTGGAACAATGGTACTGTGAGGGTTGTGGGTTCTGTGGGGGAAGTGAGAGCAGTGGGGTCTGTGAGGGCTATGGAGTTTGTGGGGTCTGTACGGGCTGTGAGGGCTGAGAGTGATGGGGCTGTGGGGTCTGTGAGGGCTATGGAGTTTGTGGGTTCTGTATGGGCTATGGGGTCTGTAGGGGCTATGAGAGCAGTGGGGTCTGTGAGGGCTATGGAGTTTGTGGGGTCTGTATGGGCTATGGGGTCTGTGGGGGCAGGGAAGGCTATGGGGTCTGTGAGGGCTATGGGGTTTGTGGGGTCTGTATGGGCTATGGGGTCTGTAGGGGCTATGAGAGCAGTGGGGTCTGTGAGGGCTATGGGGTTTGTGGGGTCTGTATGGGCTATGGGGTCTGTGGGGGCAGGGAAGGCTATGGGGGCTGTTGGAGCAATGGGGGCTGTGGGGTCTGTGAGGGCTATGGGGTTTGTGGGGTCTGTGGGGGCTCTTAGAACAGGGCTGTGAGGACAATGGGGACAGTGAGGTCAGTGTGGGTGTAATGCCCTGTCCTGCTCGGTGGGCTCAGGAGAGGGTGGTTTGATTTAATCTGAGCAGTGCATGGGAGAAACAACAAAATTCTCAGGTGATTCAACAACAAACTTTGACTTGCAAACTTTAGAACATTAAGGCAGAATAAGGTACTAGGCAAAATTTAAAACGACATCCAGAGTCAGTAAGGCACTTCAGGAACTTTAACTTACCCAGACACAACAAGCCACTTAAAGCATTGACTGGAATTTTTCAGTCTGGCTTACAGTATATCTTAAGAAGGAGAAGAAAGACACAGAGCTCATCCTGTTTCCAACCCACTTCCCACCTGGTTGTTTTGAGCCTGTTTACCATTCCTCCAGTCTCCTACATAAATTAAATTATTTTTTCCCCACTCAAGTCTGCTTTGTCCATGACAGTGCTGGTGAAGTGATATCTCCCTATCTTTTATTCAACCCACAAAACTTCTGTTGTATTTCTCTGTCCTGTCTAGCTGAGGCAGGGAATCATAGAGTGGGTTTGGGGACACCTGGGAGCCAGCAGTGTCAGCCCATCATAGATATTTAGCTGGTTTTTTGTGAAGTAGTTCTCAAAATAATGGGATGAAATTAGTTGAACTGATGATTCTTTCACCTGAAATACATTAAAACTGTGAGACATTCATACACTTCCTGGAGTTTAGATTGCGTGAGCTTCTGTGAATACATTTCTAAAACTGTTGGTGTTCTTTCTTTATGCATTTAGTTCCCCTTACTAAACACCCAAAGACAAGATAAAGAGACAAATGTTATGTTGGACTCAATTTTAGAGGTTTATTTCCTCTAAAGGATTCCATGATTCTACCTGTTCTTTTGGTGGTTTCTCTTTTAAAAAAACACAGGTACTTTACTGACACTCATTTTCTTTCACTGACTTAGATGTTCTGCATTTTAAAATGAACAATTTCACATTTCAGCAATAGCTGTCTTGCCACTAATTCTAATCTATGAATTTAAGAAAGTATGTATAATATCTGTATTTTAACATTACTGCAGTGAATAGTACCCAGTTTTTCACATGTGGAGCTGAATGATAGTAAAATCCCTGTGCACAAACATGGTGTAACCATGAAATGTTATGAAATGTTCCTGCTTGTTGCTCTTAGGAGTGTCTAATCAGGTAATGAAGGCACCTAACTTTACTTTAGTCATGGTATCTCTCAAAAATACAGAGAAAAACCAGTAAGGGCAATTATCATTCATCTTCTCTCACTGCACAGCTCCCAGAATTCACACCCTTCTTTGATGGTTAGAAAGGGAAAAAACAAAACTGATTATTTTAAACCTCTCTGCAAAAGCTATTGCTCCCTTTGCAGCACTGTTTCAAGTGCAATGTCAACTACTGTGAGCAGTAACTCTGCAGGGAGTGCAGTGGTTTATGTAAATTTATGCAAAGGGGTTTCTGCAACCCTTGCATGTGTTGTGCTCCTCAAACACCCCACCAGGCACTTCCTGCTACTTGATGTGACAAAGGGAAGAGAGATTCCCCCTTTTTCACACAGCAAGAGGAAAGCCTGCAGAGTGCATGTACACAAACTGGAGACCCATGATCCGTGATTATTTTTGAAAGTCAGTAGAATTGGAAACTCTGCTGCAACAAAAGTCTGCCATTCCCATGGATTGTTTTAGTGGAGATCCTCCTTTGGAGGATACAGAGGGTGTTCTGAGTCTTCATATGCTCTGAAAGCAACAATAGCCACCTCCTTGGGTCAACTTCTACTAGTTCTGCTCAATGCAAAATCAGGAGCTGTTCATTGACAGCTGCTAAGAAACCTGGAAGATTCTTCTGTAGGAGCCAACAGTGAAGGTTTGAGATGATTGTTTTTGCATCAATACCTTGGATTCTCCTCAACCCCACAAGAGCTGGTGTCTCACCAGCTCCTGGCTGTCCAAAGCTGTAAAAGATGTCACTGGGAGTGAGGGCCAGACCCCAGTTTCATGAGCTCTGAGTTTTCAGTTGCTTTGAAATATAACTGATGCTCTGCAACTTTGATCACAATGCAGAACTCAAAACTATAAAAGGACAAAGGTAGGAAAAAGGCAGATGGGAAAACACTGGGACTGCTGTTAATAATCCTTAATCAGCATTTTCCCCCACTCTGGATGCACATAGTTGTTAAAAATAGACCACTGCACTTTGAAAGTGCAATCAGTGTACACTGTACTTTTGCCAGGCTAAGTAATTCCATGTCTTTCTAAGAAGATGCTATTTTCATTTGAAACTGGGATGATTTAAGCATGATATTTCAAAAATGGGTGGTGATTGATTAGTCATTAGTCTAATAATGGACTACATCAGCATTTTTTACTCCATCTTTATCATATTTTACATAATTCATTTGGAGTAATTGGATATTAAAATCTTTTTCTTTGTAACCATTACAGCAGATTCACCCACGTCTGCCTGGATTCTCTTGGGATCTCTCTGTCCTTTGCTCACTGCTGCTCCACAGAGGGATGGGGTGGCACAGGGACAGGGCTCTGGATGCCTTGCCTGTGTGTCTCATTGTTTTTATGGAGTGTATTCAGTTTTTGCATTGCAACAAGGCCTGAGGTAATAACTCTCCTCAGGTTTCTGATGTGCTTCATGCTGTAAATGTGGGAGGTAATGACTCCTTCTCTTAAAAACATTCACTTGAAAGTGTATGAAATGGGGGTACAGTTAAGTGATTTAGGATGTGTCCCACAGGGAGCCTTAGAAATGCAGATTATTGGAGCTTCTCCATTTGAGGCAGCTGTTCCTCATGTGGCTGCTTTGCCTACTGGCACTTAATGGCAAGGAGCTTTGTGTACACAGAACAAACTCCCTTTGCTGGCTCAGAGACTGGGAACAAGACTGGTAGGACCAGTAAGAAACTCATCAGCCCTTTGTCATGGCAGAGCTCAACCAGATTCCCAGGAGTAATGGAAAGGGGCAGTAATTATCCAGCTTCTTTCTGGCTGGGAAAGGGGCCTGCTGTGGATTTGTTGCCACTGGGGTTGTTGAAAATGTCAAAGTCATCACAGGAGTCCTTTAAAATACACCTCATCCAGCTGCATCTGTCCTGAAAACAAAGGATTGCAAAGCAGTGACTTGTCATAGCAAAAAGGAGTTGCCATTCAGTCACTCTTTTGCCTTTTTAAAAATATGTGCAAAAGGTGATGAAGCAGCTACTGACTTGCCTTCAGCTGTAAAGAGGATGCTCCTGGGAGGAGTCTACTGCTGTCTAAATTAGATAAAGCAATTTGATGCGCTTCATGTATTATTGATCTTTCAGCAATAAATCCAGAGGTGTGTTTATACGCAAGAGACATAATTATGCAGATTTTTATCCTTCTCACGGGTGTGAAACAGCAGTTTTCAGGGAATATTTACCTTAAGTGTACCTGGTGATTAATCCCACTGCTAATCATTAATATTCAGAGGAAAAAAAATGCATTTTTTAAGAAAAGAGAAGAAGGAAATAGATGTTAAAAACTTCCTGGAAACGAAATAAATCTTTTAATTTCTGATGTAACCATTATTTGGTTTGTTTGCAAGTATCAGTTGAGATTGGAATTGTCATGTATATAGAGCTGAGCATGTCTATTTTAATGGGAGCTATTCTGGAATATAAAGATGTTCATTAGGTTGGCAGGAAGGTAAAGAGTGGAGGGTGGAACTGTGAAGGCAATTAAAGGACTTGCAAAGTCCTTTAAGTAGAGCCTGGAACAGAGCCAGTCTTTGAATGCAAACTAATTGAATCCTTGTATAAATTCTTTAATTACTCCAGCATGCACACACCAAACAGTACCAGCTTGATTCTACAGACTAGGCAGCGAGTCTGACCAGCTTTATAGAATCATTCTACATGCTCTCTGATTAAAGGAGCTAATAGAACTGGGCTGAGCAGCAGCAAATGTAGTGTAAATGGAAATCAGAACAAGGAGAATCTGCTTTTGCATCTCTTTTTGTTGGAACTCATCATCTCCTCCTTTTACATGTAGGAAATCAGTCAAGCCCTGATGGTCCACCATGCTGTTCAGTAAAATATGGCATCCAAAACACATCATAAAAAATACTTTAGTGTGGCAAGAAACAGCAAGAAGAAAACCATGAGCAAGGCAGGGGGTTCTTCCATGAATGACTAAAATAATAACTTTAGCAGGGATGAAAAAACTAAAAGCTCACATGAGAATTTAAAGTGATTCCACTATAAAAGCTTCTGAATATGGCCCATGGCCAAATGGAAATGAGTTCATTTAACATATGACTTATCTTTTTCTTTTTCTTTGAATGGTGTGTAGCTCCAAATAATATTTCAGCTTGGTTACATTACTGGTTTATTTCTTCCTATTGAAAAGTTATTATCCCCCATCTCCAGCTCACTTGATTTGGATAAGGTGTGGAATAGAGGGAAGAAGTGGTGAAGTGTAATAGCCAGCTCACTAACAAAATCATTTTGTGATGTTCTCAGTGTAGTAGCTGCCTTAGGATCAGTGATAATTAATGCATTTACTAATAAGTCTGTGGGCAGAATGTGTCAAGGCTGATCAAATACCTGTTTGTGTGTGTTGACATGTTGCCATCAGAAGTCTGTTTTCTTATTTCTGTTTCCTGATGAGGTGTGCTGTCTAATCACAGAAATCAGGCCAAATACACTGCTGGCTGTTACATTTTACACACACTTTATTTATACCAGGCCTCTGGGAGGAAATTGTTAAAATGTCTGCAGATTTGGGATAGCAAGAACTAGTTGATCTTTGCCATTAAGACAGCGTGTGAACTCTTTAAGATAGAGTAGGAGCATCTTCTCTAGGTCACCCAGCACACAGCACAGTGGGGTTGTGCTCCCAACACTTTTCCCAACACGTTTCTCCAACACTGCTGCTATTCAAGGATCAGGGGGTTCATCCTTTCTGCTTGTCTTGGCTTACAAAGCAGGATGTAACCAAAAATATGTATTATATCACCATCTGTTGAAACCAGATGGAGCAGTGATCCTTATCTCTGGGGGAGATATCCTTTGCTAATGGGTCAGGGGTTAAAAAACAAGTCGGGGCAGTGTTTTTTATCTTTTCCCCAACCCATCCTCCCTCCAGGAGATATCTTCTGTTAATGGCCCATTCAGTCCCACTGTATGACTGATAAAATTACATCATCCCACTAGGAGATGCTCCAGCCAGGGGGAGGAGTCAAACATTTCCTACATAGATAAAAATCTGATATTTGGAGCATCAGGGCAGCCTTTTTTCCACTGGATTCCAGAGGAAAACTAGACCCTTCTCCATCATTACTTTACTTTGGAGGAAAACTGCACCCTTCTACAAAACCACTGCTTTAGCCAAACCACATCTGCCACTGCAGGAGGATGCAGCCACCATTGAATGGGGCTGCTGCCAACACCCTGACTGACTGACAGGTGTCAGCTTGGATTCTGACTCTGGCAGTGTTTTGTTGTTTTGTATTACTATATTTTTATTTTAATTTTTTTAGTAAAGAACTTTTGTTATTCCTATTCCCATATTTTTACCTGAAAGCTCCTTAATTTCAAAATTATAATAATTTGGAGGGAGAAGGTTTACATTGTCCATTTCAAGAGAGGCTCCTGCCTTTCTTAACAAACACTTGTATTTCAAACCCAGACACTGGTGTGGCCACAGATCCCAGAATCAAGCAATAGTCTGAGTTGGGAGGGACCCCTGAGGATCACTAAGTGCAGCTCTTCAGTGAGTAGCACAAGCAGGGATTGAACCCCCAGCCTTGGTGCTGTTAGCACCAGGCTCTGACCAGCTGAGCCCAGGATGGGCGAGGGTGCTGCGGTGGATCTGGCACCTACAAACAGGTGGATTTTTTAAATTCCTGCCAGACAGGAGGTTTGTTTACCTTAGGGGTGTGTAGTAGCAATGGGGGAAAATAAACATGGCAGAGAATGGGATGGTGAGATTGTGAGAAAGCAGGGAATATCTGATGTCTGTGGCCAGCTACTGTAGCAAAATTAATGAATAGAAGGGAAAACCTGCAATACAAGTAAATTAGAGTGTTTTCCTCATAATTATGCCACTAGTAATGATCTCCACGTCAGGGCCAGTGAGAAGGTCAAAGTCAGCTCTACATTCTCAGTCACTTTGCAGAAGGGACTGTCTGTGATCAATGTTTGCATAATATCTGTTCCAGGGACACATCCTCAGTGCTGTTAGGATCCATCAGCTGGGCCGTGCTGTTACTTACAAGAGAAATGTCATATTGAAAATCTATGGGTGCAGCTGTAGGGGACACAAGGAGCAGTCACAGAGCACCCATTGGAGTGTCTTCTGTAACTACCCTGAGTGGATTATGTGCAGTCTCACCCAGGTGGGCTGTCCATTGATCTGGGTCAGAACTGCTGAGCTGAACTTAATTAAAAAGCTGTAATTAAGCAGCATTTATTGAATTTATTTTTTGGAGACATAAAAAACAAGTGTGAAGCAACACATGCTCTAAATCAAACCAAAACTACCAGTCACACACACACATTCCCAAAGTAATTTTTTGTTAAAATGTCTCTCTGGATAGAAAAAAATCCAGAGTAAAATGTAATCATATGTCAAAGTCATATTAAAGGATATGAAATAACAGGTGTAAAGGCTACTGGTGATTTCCTAAGTGGGCCATTGATACAGATGGATAGAGTCTTTGCAGAAGAAGGTGGAAAGAGAGGCTGGTGAAGTGTGAAGAGCTGGTCCAGAAGCCAAGTATTTATGCTGGGGAATGGAGGGATCTTTGTACACACATAATCATTTCCTCTTCCCTTTACTGGAGTGATGAACTAAGGGAAGGAGACAACCCACTCCTGTGTGCCAGCTCCACAAAACCTCTACTTAGCTGAGATGTGCATCTCTAACCCCTCTGAAAGTCAAACTGTTCCAAAATTGGTGATCAGTTTGGCAGGAGTTGCTTTATAAATATCAGCAGTGGGTACATGCATAATTAATCCAGGCTCAATGCTGTCTGGAAAGAGTGGGGAGGAGAGAAGGAAGAGCTAATTTTTTATAGTTCAAGAAAATAGTGTCCAAGTGGGATATGGATGACACAGTAATTGAAATGCATCAGGGACAGGCAAGAAGGGAAGAGTTTTGCTGCAAAAACTCACTTTTATTTAACCTAAAAGACACAGGTTGCATGTGAAAAAGTATTTTTACACTGCTATCATACTCATGGGCTGCTTTAGCTCAGCAGCATGGGGTGGATCTGGGAATTGCTGCTAATATGGAATTTAGCACTTGTAACACTGCAAATGTATGAAAACACTGCTTGTAAGAGGAAAGGACTGGATTTGATGATTCTTCAAGTCTAATATCCATGATGATGGGGTTTGTTCCCCCCACATTAAAAATCTGCTTCCATGAGATCCAGTTGAAGCCATACAACAATTTGGAGTGTAGTTTTTGTATTTTGGAGTTTTTTGTTATTTCCCAACCAACCTTCTTACCCTCATCCTTTGTACAGACTGAACTTGCTGGAAGGATTCACATTAGTTGAAGGAGAATTCAGTGGACATAGCTGGTGAGACATGATGCTCATGGCACTGTGTTGGGTGGGATACAGACATGGTTACTGACATTTATTTTTCAAAACAGCAGGTGCTGAGAGGCTGGCTGCTGAATTCTCCAAGCAATGATTACTTTGTTTCTTGGTATTAAGTCTGTATTAGTCCCTGTAACAAGCCAGAATGGAGTTTTGACATTTAGATCTCCTCCAAATGAACCTAAAGATTTCATTATACTTACACTAGGGTAGTGTTTTGCAAGCCATTAGTTTCTAGTTGAGAAGCTGATGGATATTTTAAGATCTTAAATCCTCTATTTGCTAGAAAACACACACATTTTATTGCAGGTACTATTTATATGGAAAATGTAAAAATCAATTTTTTTTTTTTTTTAATCATGGGTGCAGTATCTGACCTGTGTTTCACCTGATTTTCAGACCCATATAATTGTGATTCCCCTTCCAAACAATATTCTTTAATATAATCTTGCATAAATTGGAAAAGACATTGATAACTGTGAGTGCACACCAGATGAGCTGCCTTTAGGATTTGAATCTTCATTTAGGAGATTCAAATTAAAAGTAAATGTCTCTATATGGGTAGCTGGGTGGTTCTTTCTGTTCTAGTGGGAGGAATTAGCTAAACAAAGTTATGTTTGGGCATCCTTTACCCTGCCTTCTTCGATTTTTGCAGTTATTTATATGCTACATGATCAAAGCACTCTTTTTAAGGTAGGGGTTTGGTTTTTTTTGAGGGGGGGGTTGGAGGTGGGGGTTGGGTTGGTTTGGGGTTTTGGGGGGGTTTTGAGGTTTTTTTTTGTTTGTTTGGGGTTTTTGTTTGTGGTTTTGTTTGTTTTTAGTTAATCTTGAACACAGGCATAGGGGACATGGTCTAGCTCTCTTTTCTTGCATAGTCTGTGTGTGTTTCTGTCTCACTGAAAGGAGGGAGTTTCTCACAGCATCACAGAATATTCTGAGCTGGAAGGAACCCAGAAGGACCATTCAATGCAACCCTTAAGTGAATGGGGAGTTGCCCCTTAGTGTGGCTGTGGAATACACAGCAGGGAAGGAGTGTCTGTTCTGCTCTCATCTGACTCTTCACACAGAAAACAGGAGCAGATGAATTTAAAATCAGGGCTAAAATGCCAATCCTGTGGCTGTGTGAGAAGAAAAGAACCACAAGCCTGTTCTTGGGGGTCACCGGTGTCCAAATTCAAGATTTTCTCCTTTGTACTTCCAGTTTCTCCTGAACTGGTCTCTTTAGGGATGATGTTCTCTTGTTGCTGTTGAAGCCAGCCGAGCTGATAAAAGGCTGTGATAACCTCACATAACAGCTGATTTATCCATTTGTTTCAATACAGTAGCTGTGTCTGGCTGGCCAGCCCCGTGCCAGAGGCTTTGATGTTGGCAGTGGCGAGGCAGTGCTTTGATTCTGTTCCCTCTTTGGCAGGGGGACACCATTGCTTCCTGTGACTCCTCGGGCGTGATGAAGCTGTGGGACATGCGGAAGCTGCTCCCGGTTCTGTCCATCGACGCTGGCCCCCATCCTGCCAACCAGGTCTCCTTCCACCGCTCTGGTAGGGCTCTAAAACAACCTTTCCCCCTAAAGCAAGGTTTGTTTTGTAGTCTCTCTCTGGTTCTGGAGAGCCACATAACCAGCACGGATGTGTTGATTTTGAAGAAGAAATGGCTGATTGTGCCAATGATCAATACATTTGTTTTCTCTGCTGCTCCATTTCTATAAAATGCAAAATGCACAATAACAAAGAGCACAGTTAATTGCAACAGTGTTACATAAAATACAGCATTGATCAATGGGGGTAAAAACCTTAGAGAGATTACCTGGGTTTCAGTGGTGTTTATTCACCATTACTGTTTGTTCTTTTATTTGCTAATTCTGGAGTTGCATGTCATAACCAATCTTACAAAGTCCTTTTATAATTGCCTCAGAACTTCATCGTGCTGACAGGGCTGCTTACTAGGCACAAGGAATTGAATTAACCAGTTATTTTTCATCATCAACCATGTATTACCATGTCAGCAATATTGTGAGTGCGCACATTGCACTTTCATTTGAAGAGGGGCCATTCTAAACCATTTTTGTTTTAAGACAATCTTCAGTTCCAAAGCACAGACAAGCATTCATGTTGCAGCCCAGAATTAGATCCTAGCTTAGAAAATGGCTTTACTCAAAGCAAGTGCAACATGATATAATATATACAATATAATATATATAGGCACATTGAAAAATAAGTATACATTTGCATTATATGTTCATAAAACACAAAGCTTTGGTAGAATATGAGAGATAATAGGGAATCGTTGAAGAAAAATTGTAAGATAGGCGTTTTGTCATAATGACTCACATACTGTGGAATGTGTATTATCAATATATTGAGTCACTTGGCAGAAGATCTTGACATCAAATTCCATATCATTTGTGGTGATTTCATGGTTCTCTCTGCTGTATCATTAAATAAGGTATTTGCATTTTCCAAGAGAGAAAATAATGCATTGACACTGTCCATTTTTGGGCAGTTTCCCAAAGACAAGTATTGTATTTATGTGTGTAATTTGGAATAAGAGCTCATTTTTTTTGTTCAGGAGGATTTGAAGACGTTTCACATCTTAGTTTATGGTGTATAATGTTGGGTCATTTGCTGCAGAACCACATCCCTGAAAAAAGCAGTTGCAATATTTCTGCCAGATGGGAACTTCCCATTAGAAAGGTTATCAGCTTCAGCTAATCTAAATGGGCACGTTTTTCCATCGTTTTGGACAAAATCCAAAATTTTCTCTGGAGGAGTAACCACACAACAGAGATATCAAATTGGGGTGGATGATCATGGAGAGGCAGAATGCAAAAGGATGGAATTCCAGCTGGCTGAGACATGCTGTACCTGCTGCAAGAGGGACAGAGCAGATAAAATATATCCAGTGTTTAACAGCCTGTTGGGGATGGGACATTGCCTCAGGCAGGACCTCTTCCCCTGGAGCAGCTTGGGTTGATTTTCCTTATCAAAACATGGCTCAGTTTCCAGCTGTGTCCCTCAGTCTCTCTGGCTGATGTTACACCACACAGTGTAAAATACTTGACTGCATTAATAGTCAGAGACACAAATTGTTCAGCTCTTACAGGTGGATTTAATTACTAGATTAGAGAGCCATGGTTGAGCAGGTTTTTTTCTTCTGCCCAATAATTATTTAAATTAAAGCTAATAATGATAGAAGAGGTTTATGAAAAGTTTGGCAGTATCAGCAAACGAGATTGAGGTCAAAGATAGGAAGGCCCCAGCTAATGGAAGAATTTGTTTTGCTTTCCTTTGTATTGTTTTCAACTAATTATCTTTGCAAGTGTAGACAAGCATATCTTACCTTTTGTTTTTAAGTGGTGTTACCTTTGTGGGTATGACATGCACCAGGTGGGAGGTGCTTCCCAAAGGAGGAGTTTGTGAATTACTGGGTTTCTCCCCATGGCATTTTTTGGGATAGACCTTGCTGGCTCCAGTGATCCTAAATGCCTGACCAGCATTAGTTAAATAGCAGCCTGAAGCCATTTCCTGCTTTATCAGAGCCACACTCAGATAAATTAGTGACAAAAGTTGTGTATAAATCTTTCTGCTTCAGCTGCACTCTGCCTCAGCTTTTCTTTAGCTCAGCTTCAAGTTGGACTTTTCCATACTTGTGAATGAGCAGAAAATAACTACATTAGTAATTACCACTGCACTTCATGGGGATTTTCTGCTTTGTCCTGCTCTTTCTGAAACAAGCTCATGGTCTTTCAGTGAGAGGTGATGATGGAGCTACCTGGGACTCAGCCTACTGGGGGTAGTGCTCTTCAATACTGTGCTTAATATCAGAAAATTTTCTGATATTATACATAATTAACATTTCCTTTGAATGCTGCATGCTGTGAATGGCTGACCAGGGTTACTGTCCAAGATAGACCACAGCACAACTGATTTTTAAATTCACTTTTACTTTTTTATGTGCAAGTTTACCAGCACTGCATATGCATATATTCTTGTGTAGCATTCATGCATCCCTGGAGCACCCTCTTGTCACCACCTTTTGTGTTTCCTGTTGCTGTTTAGAAAATATAAATAAGATTAATCACAACCCAGCATTGCATATGTAGGAGAAGGTGCAGAAAATTCCAGCATGTATGCTCTGATGTATTTATTTATTATCACAGCACATTAAAATAAACAAACCAAACAAGCCCCACTTCACAGCAACAATCCAAAATGAAGAGCAGTCCCAGTAAGGCCAAGGGCAAGCAAATAATATTTGGAAAAATGCACTACTTTATTTTGAGCTCTGGGGATACAGTGAGGTGTTGACATTTAACCTGCTTCCATCCAGGTTGGGATGTGTTGCTCTCAGCACAAACAAAAAACCTTTTCATGCTTCTGACCATTCCCAAGGGCTGTAGGTACATGACTTATTCTGAGGAAAAGCAGATTAAAAGAATGTAAAGGCTGTAAATGAATGTGAAATTTGAGAAGTGGCAGGATCAAGATTAGCTTGTGATAAAAGTTGTTTATTTCAGGAGACAGCAATTCTAGGGATGTAGGAGACACATGGACAGTGAACAGATGGTACCACTGTCAGCCATGGTAGGGTCAGGGTAGCTGCTCAGTGTTGCTCTCTAAAAGCAAGCTTCATTTGCTTAATTACACATCACATGACATCACCCAGCACCATTACCACAAGACAAACATTGGTCCAATGGGTGGCAATTGTTTGCTGTTCCTGTGCAGTTGTTTTTTGTGTCAAATAGCAGAGATGAATTTTCATCTCTGTATTACCCACTGAACACAGAATTATTGACAGGATTTCTGGGATATCATCTCTGGAGCATTTTCAATATTTGCACTTGACATTATTTGGGCTATTACTGATTATGTTAAAGCCAGAAGCAATCCCCACAGGGATGGGAGCATGGAGATTAGAGCTCAGATGGTTAGAATTTCCACTGAGATTGAGACATCAGGTAAAGTTCCAAAATTACAGTTTTCACATCCCTAATCTGGTAACAGAACTGGCAGATGTAGTCCTTGCAAATCAATCTTGCAGTGAGGTGCCCTGTCAATTTTCTCTTTGATTTCCTCAATTTTGGTTGGTGTATGGACTGCAAAGACAGGCTCATGTTAAGGCAACAGAGCCAGGTGTGTGTCTTTGTTCCTTCTTTCCTCCTTTCCTTCACACTTTTGATTAATAAAATTTTTGATTGATACCCCTTAAGTGGCACTGAGGAGATAAAGCTTCATCTTGGTAGGGTGGGGAGTTTTCTAGGATGGAAGAGGCTGTCCTTTGCTGGACAGTGGATTTTGGAGTTAGAGGTTGAATCAGCAGTGGGTGCAGATCTCAGGAGGTGACTGTGTGCAGATAAAGAGAATTGGAGCAGGACAAGATCTTTAGCCTTTGTCCCACTCCTTTTGCAGCTCCTGGAACTTGCTTTTTGTATTTGTCTCCTTTTGATTAAAGTCACACTTGATGGGAGAAGAATCATCTAGCACAGAATTTAGCTGTAATCTTTTTAGAGACATCTGATTTTGTCCACATAGAGCAATTATGTGCTGACATTAATGTGTGCTTTTCCCTATGCCTCCCATTTCTGACTCAAAAGCTTTTTTTTCATTGCAACACTTTATTGCTCTGTGTTCTTTAATCTCCAAGGCAGATTACTTGATAACATCAATTGATTCCTTAGGGTGCTTTTCCCCTTGTGGCTCAATGCCTGAGTTCCTGCCTCAATTCTGACTGTATGTGCTGTCACAGGCAGTACAGCCTCAGCTTGGGTAATTTTTACTTGATTGAAGTTCTTGACAATTAACACAACCTTCTGATCACTGATTCTGGGTTTTGAAAGAAAACAGAATATGAAGAATTAAATAATTTTTTAACAAGTAAGTGCTTTTTTCTCCCCCCTTCCCCAGTCTTAGCATGAACCAAACATCTTTCCTTCCCTTCCTGGCTTCTTCTTGCCTTGTTTTTGCTGCAGGCTGTGCTCAATCATCCAAATTCCTTTGGTGCAGCAACAGGGGATGCAGTAGGAGTATAATTCTTTGGATTTGTCCTGGCACTTGCCTTTTCACTCAGACCACTCCCAATTCTGGTTATTACTGAGTTCAGACTTGCTACAGTGCTGTAACTCCTCCTGACAGGGCAGCAAGATGACCAAGCCATGGTTTTGGAGCACATCTTTCAAACCTTTGAAACATTTCCTCTTTATATAGAGAATTGAGACTTATTTTGCTGCCTGCTTTGCTTCTCTTTCAGGCTTTTCTTGACATCACTTGTTCCTCTCCTTGTTCCCATCAGGAATTACTTAATGTTTTTCCCTTCAGAACTATTTACTTTGTCATGGTCAGCATTCCAAGATCTGTGTGTTTTCCCTGCATCCCTATGCACCCTTTTCTGTACAAACTAAGGATTCACATGATCCATTTCTTTTAAATATAATTGACCCACATTCTCACAGATTTTGCTTAATGAGCACAAATGCAGCCACCTGCATATCTTAGTTTGCCGTTTATTGTTTGGTAATCAGCACTTTTAGTTTGTCTTCACTTTATTCTTGGCTTCAGCTCGTGTCCAAGTGCTGTGTCAGGGCTGTGTGTCTGATCTGTGTGTGCATCCTCTGTCCCCTCTGAATGTGGCCAAGTAATAGTCAGGGAAAACTCTCCTTCCTTCCTTCCTTCCTTCCTTCCTTCCTTCCTTCCTTCCTTCCTTCCTTCCTTCCTTCCTTCCTTCCTTCCTTCCTTCCTTCCTTTCCTTCCTTCCTTCCTTCCTTCCTATCCTTCCTCTCCTCCTCCTTCCTTCCTCCTTCCTTCCTCCTTCCTTCCTTCCTTCCCTTCCTTCCTTCCTTCCTTCCTTCCTTCCTTCCTTCCTTCCTTCCTTCTCTTCCTTCCTTCCTTCCTCCTTCCCTTCCTTCTTCCTTCCTTCCTTCCTTCCTTCCTCTTCCTTCCTTCCTCCTTCCTTCCTTCCTTCCTTCCTTCCTTCCTTCTTCCTTCCTTCCTCTTCCTTCCTTTCCTTCCTTCCTTCCTTCCTTCCTTCCTTCCTTCCTTCCTTCCTTCCTTCCTTCCTTCCTTCCTTCCATTCCTTCCTTCCTTCCTTCCTTCCTTTCCTTCCTTCCTTCCTTCCTTCCTTCCTTCCTTCCTTCCTTCCTTCCTTCCATTCCGTCCTTCCTTCCTTCCTTCCTTCCTTCCTTCCTTCCTTCCTCCTTGCCGTCCTTCCTTCCTTTCCTTTCCTTCTGCCTTTCCTTCCTTACTTCCTCTTCCTTCCTTCCTCCTTCCTTCCTTCCTTCCTTCCTTCCTTTCCTTCCTTCCCTTCCTACTCCTTCCTTTCCTACCCTTCCTTCCTTCCTTCCTTTTCCTTCCTTCCTTCCTTCCTTCCTTCCTTCCTTCCCTTCCGTCCTTCCTTCCTTCCTTCTTCCTTCCTTCCTCCTTCTCTTCCTTACTCTTTCCTTCCTTCCTGTCCTTTCCGTCCTTCCTCCTTCGTCCATCCGTCCTTCCTTCCTTTCCTTCCTTCCTTTCCTTCCTCTCCTTCTTTCTCCTTCCTTCCTCCCTTCCTTCCGTCCTTCCTTCCTTCCTCTTCCTTCCTTCATCCCTTCCTTCCTTCCTTCCTCCTCCTTCACTTCCTTCCTTTCCTTCCTTCCTTTCTTTCATCCTTCCTTCCTTCCTTCTTACTTCCTTCCTTCATTTCCTTTCCTTCCTCTCCTTCCTTCCCTCCTTCCTTCCTTTCCTTCATTCATTCCTTCATTCCTTCCTTCCTTTCCTTACTTCTTTTCTTCACTTCCTTCCTGCTTCCTTCCTTCCTTCCTTACTTTCCTTCCTTCCTTTCCTTCCTTCTCTTTCTTTCCTTCTTCCTTCCCTTCCTTCCTTCATGTCCTCTTCCTTTCCTTCCTTCCTTCCTTCCTTCCTTCCTTCCTTCCTTCCTTCCTTCCTTCCTTCCTTCCTTCCTTCCTTCCGAGGACAGGGTGAACACAAAGTCAGACCAAGTCAGACCGTTTCATTTTATGCTGGCAAGTTTCAAGCAGTGGTGGCTCTCCATTTCTCCTTTATCTTGTCCATGCCTCTCTTTTTCTATTTTCTTCAGTCTAAACTTGAGTATCCCTTTATAAAACTCCTCTTTAAAGGATGTGATACATGTTTAGTCCATGTTAGAATGTGGATCCCTACTTTAAACTGTTGGGTGGGAGATAAACTTTGAGGTCCATTTGTTGACCTAGCTGTTTTTATAGAAGCCAAAGATTTTCAAAAGTGATACCTTGGATAGAAGGAGCAGTGGTGGGCTGGCTCACCTCAGCCACCCCAGGAAAAAGGTTTTGTCCTTTGTGGCTCAAGCTGAAATCCCTGCCTTGGCAGAGCAGATGCTGTTGCCCCAGCTGTGTGCTGTTTGACACTGCCCCAATGTTGGTGTTGTGTCTCTGGGCAGCCCACCCAGCCCCTGTGTTTGACTGGTGAATCCATCAGTGGGCTCCCTGCAGAGATCCTGGCATGGTGTGAGCTGGTTTGCACAAGCCATGACCTGTTTCCAGCCCTGATCGTGCTGCTTCTCCTGGGAAGTCAGATCAACAAGACATCCCTGTCAGCCTCCTTCCCTGAGGAGCATTTGACCATCTTTAATTACTCCTATGGTCAGCATGAGAATAAAAGGATGTGCTGGAAGACTGAATTATTCAACAGTAATTCCTTGTCTCATAATTCTCACTCCTCCCCTCTCGGCTGCTGTATGCCATTTTTTCTCATTTGCAACATCTGTTTTCCTGACCATAAAAATCCTTTAATTTGGAGGCAATGGGTAGATTGGACTTACACAAATAGGAGCTGATTGACAGATAGTTTTGTCTCCTTGTTTCGTGGAGAATGAAACTATCAGTCTCCTTATTTCTGACTGTTGCAGTTTGCCAAAGGGAAAAAGCTGGCAATGAATTTCCCCCCTTTGTTGATCAGGGGGAGAGTTGTGTTGTGCAGTATTTCTGTTGTGTCATGACCATTTTTCAATATGAGCAAACGCCAAAATATTTAAATATGCTGGAAGGGAAAGAAAAGGGATTCTTAAAATATATGACTTTATTTTCAGTGCAGACATAATTTAAAATGTGTGAAATATTTGTCCTTTGGAAGGGAAAGGGAGGTGGCTTGGAACCTGTGTATTTTACATTTTTTTGCCCTGGTTGCAGATAGTGTTTTGTCTCTGACTGTGTTTGCTGAGCTAATGAGGGTGGGGACTGTGCTACTGCAGGCGATTGCTTTGAGCACTGAGCACTTTGAAGAGATTAGCCCCATTGATATTCCCTTCATCTTTGTTAGAGGGGCATGCTTACTTCCCTGGAGTGCCAGGAGATGGACAGCTATTTAATAGAGCCAGCCTTTTTCAAGTACAGGCTGTAGTCCAGAATATCCCCTGTCCTTTGCCTGCAGATTCCCTACATAAAAACAGTGTTCTGGAAGCCAGGGCTGTTCCTCATTAGAGCAATATATTGACCTGATGGGGGTTTTTTTGAGGACCTCAGGTTGACTGGGTTATTATCTGACTGGTTAAATGTTATTCTTCAAGGAGAAGCAACAGTTTCAGCAGTTCAGGCAGAAAGCCAAAACATGGTGATGAGCAAATTGTTTGTTCCAAGAGTAAATGAAGGGAATGTCCACATGATTTTTGCCATCCTTGTATTAAACTAACAGAAGCTGAAAACTGGATCTTTATGCATCCCAAGTGGGGCATAACTGATCAAAATTTTGATTCTCCAGCAGCTATCCACAAACTGAATTAAAATGGCTTGCAAGAAGTTGGGATTTTTTTCTAATCTCTAGTCTTAAAATAATAATGCGTTCAACATCTCATCTCTAGCATTTACTGCTTTTGTAACTTTACCAGGTTAATGGATTCTATTTTATATTTATTGTATATATTAATTCCAGCTCACAGACTGCTGCAATTAGTACATTCCCCCTTTGAATGTGTTTAGTGATAGAACAGAGCTCCTTACTTTGACTCAGACTGCACAGCTCCATCCCAAGCCTGGCTTAGATACAAGAGCTTCATCTCCTGATTAACTTGCTCCTGCAGACAGTCAGGGATGAAGGACCTCTGAAAGTCATCCCAGCCTTTCTTCCATGAAAGCTCCTCTTACATATCGACAGCTCTCCAGGTGCTGTGTTTTCAGAACAACATCTGTATATAGAGTGGATCAATACTGCATTCAGCATTTATATCCTGTAATAAAAGAAAGGGATTTTTGAAATATTAGTTTAGTATTTGTGGGTTCTTTCTATGTGTTAAATATGGAAGGTGGAATGGCCATGGCATTCCTTGGCAAGGACTGGGTAGGGCAGGGAAGAGCTGTTTTCATCTTTGTCACTGCTGAAATTAAACATAAGTTCTTCAGTAATCAAGAGTCATTAGTTAGCTGGGGCATTGAGGGCTGACCCAGACAGTGCTAGGATGGAGAAAACCCACTTAGCACAACAAAGAACTGGGTAGGTTTTTTTTAAAGGAAGCAAACCCTGAGAGAGGAGAAAGGTCCATAGGGGCTGGGATGCTTTGGAGAAAAAAGGAATACTTGTGGCTGCCTAAGTAACTCAAGTATGCTGTTTCAAACTTAAGGATAATTTAGAGAATTTGGTCTGTTCACCCACTGTTCTTTTCCCTCTTAAAAAGCAAAGTATTTAATATTTTGGATTAAAACTTGGAGATGAAATGGCAATTCCATTAAAAAAAAATTAAAACTGTCCATAACCAGAATTTTTCTCTCTCCTTTTTGGGAGTAAAAACTATGCCAGTCTGTGCTGAGGTTGAATAACACACTTTCAGTAAATCAAAACTTAGCTTTTTAGCAAACTCTTTTTCCAATATTCATTTTTAAAAGTCACCAAAGTCTAAAAGAAAATTATCCACCTCCAGATACCTGTATTGTGATTACCAAGAAGGCTTTGATTCCTTGAACAGCTCCTCCACTTGGTAAATGGAATATATTCATGAGCTAGGTCTTTTCAGAGCTTGGAAAGTGGCACCTCTTTTCAAGAAAGAGATCATATTTGAATTAAAAGTATGCTGTCCTTAGCCTTTTTTTATTT
The DNA here is from genome assembly GCF_903797595.1 of Erithacus rubecula. Taxonomy (NCBI): domain Eukaryota; kingdom Metazoa; phylum Chordata; class Aves; order Passeriformes; family Muscicapidae; genus Erithacus; species Erithacus rubecula. The sequence goes on along the minus strand of NC_136659.1, from coordinate 3,374,607 downwards.
TTATTTTATTGACAAATTGTCACAGGAGCTAAAGTGCATAATCATCAATAACAAGTGATCCATGGGGCTATGCAAAATATATTGATTAGCAATATCATCTCCATACAGATGTCCTAGCAGTGCTTGTTATTTTTTATGGGCCAGCCTGGGAGCCCTGCTTGCATTTCAAAGGGCAGGTGGAGGAAGGTGAGTGAGACAAAGTTCAGGGCATCTCTGCAGTTGCCTGGGAGCATCTTTGGTGAAAAGGGGAAAATGCCACCAATTGCTCCCACCACAGGATGTGCAGCCTCCTTTTGTCAAGCCTGCATGGGCACAAAGGAAACTCATTTCCTTGAAAGGGACTCAAAGCCTGGGACAAAATCTCCTTTGTCATGAAAACATTATTTTAATTTGTTTTTTAGGCTGTTCCACTACTAAGAAAATCCTGATTTAGATGCCTTTGAGGCATTTAACTTACACTTATGCAGAGCTATTCCTCAGAGAAAATTGGATGTAATTTTATGATTAGATAACTGACCTAGGAATGAGAGAGAGGGAGGGAGTGCAAAGCTTGCATATCCACTTTGTCCAGATGGATATTCACTAGGAAACCTTCAAACTGCTCATAAATACTGCCTGTGCTTTTGTAAAAGCTCCCACCAGCAAGCCCATGGTCATTTCCTGGGCAGGAAGAGTTTTTGTATTGAAACTTTTGGGCAACTCAATGAAGTTTTTTATTTCCCATTCTTCTTCTGTGGCAAAATATTATACATAATGATGAATGGGAGAATAAGCAAGGAAAGAAGTTCTAGAGACAGCTTCCAATGCCTGACTTGCATATTTGAGTTGTTTGTTAGTTAGTTAGTTTGTTTGTTTGGGGTTTTTCTCATCTGGAATGGACTTCCTTTATTTCTTTGCCTGATTTTCAACTCTTGAAAATGCCTTTTATGTAGAGCTGTTATCTCTCTGAATATCACATTCTCTTGAGGATTAGGGTAAAATCTTACCTTCAGTCTCCCTAAATTGAGTGGAAAAAGAAAATATTTTAATCTTTTTTTTCCCCCTTCTAGAACACCAAAGAGGTCATGATGACAGTGAACACTTTAATGTTGGGTTGATGATAAACATAATTTCTCCTTTGACATTTTATATTGCATGTGACTGTGTGTGCAATACCTCAGTGACCTGCTATCAAAAAGTTAAAATTATGAGAGATGGGGCAACTGAGAGACTTTTTAAAGATGGTTTATTGCCTCATGGCATCATAGAAGGGTGAGATATGAAAGGTGTTACATCCCATGCCATAATATCAGAAGGTGTCTAATTCCCTGTTACAATGCCTTTTGTTAGGTTTTTAGCCAATCACATACTTTTACAAAACTTGCTAACATCTTTTTACACTAATTATTAATTGTTTTACTTTTTTAAACCAATCACATACCATTTCACAAACTTACATTGATACATCTTTAATTTCTAACTCACTTTATAACAGGTTCTATTGCTAAACTTTAAAATCTTTTACTATCTTACTTAATGTATTGCTTTGCTTACATAATGCATATTTCTGTTTGCTTTAAACATATTTCTACTTAAACTACAAACTTAAATTCTTGTTTTACATCTTTTTCATTTCACTGTCCTAATTCTGCAAGCTTTTTCCAAGGTTTTAAGCCAAGCCTTGTATCCATCTCTATCTCTGAGCCTGCATGCACCAGGTGCTGAGAGCTCTCTGTGCTTGCACTTCCCACATCTTCCCTGCTCTCTTTGCACAGCTCAAGGGTCTATTTCATCTCCTGAATACATAAGCCACTCCTCCTCTTTCTTCATTTGTTGCCCTTCTGTAAATCTAATTTTGGGTACTTCTTTTAAAAAGGGAGAAGAGGGATGAGGTCTGGTATGATGTTTAAATTAGGGTTTTAAATAGATGCCTAATGAGGCTGATTTGCTTCTCTAGCTTTTGGGTTTTCTCCCCAGTCTTAAATCTTGACATTATAACATGGTGATGTTTTCAAAGAAATATCCATGGTGACTTGGAGATGTCTGTCTTGAATGATAAAGGTTAGTTTACTGTCTGTCACTGTATTTGTATAATTAAGAATAATTTTGTTTACTTGAATCATTTAATGTATATCAGAATTCAATTTTATCTGCCTTTTTATTATTTAATCCAGCATCTTGAGATTCTTCAATCATTCTGTGAAATGTGCTGCTGTCTTGAAAAACATTAATCACTTTATATCCTCAGTGTTCACCACCACATCCTTGAAGAAAAAGAAGTTTTTGATGTGCTAACTAGCACAGGTCCCAGAATAAATGTCACATTCTTCTGGTAATCTGTATTTTTCTCACTATGTCCTATTGGAAAAATTCCATTTTCCTCCCTCCCAACTTTAGTCATCAAAATTGTTGGGAATTCAAGTATCTTATGTCAGCCAGGTCACCTTTGCTCCTGTGTTTCTTGGCACCACCAAAGAGCCAATTTCTGGTGTGTGCTTTGTGCTATTAAAGCTGTGCTAACTCCTCACTGTGGTATTGCATTCCCCATGCATCAGCTCAGTCTGTTCCTTATTACACAGCTGAGTTTACTGGACCTGTAAATAAATCCCAGGTACCAGCTGGCAGGTTCTCAGTGCTCAGGCTCTTTTCAGAAGTTGCTGTCACATTTGCTGCCTGCTCCTTGGACCAGGTTAAGCAGCTGCTTCAGGAGCAATTTCAGTTAATTCCATATTTAATGTTTTATTAAACTCCTGTTTGAATACTTTCTGCTTCTGGCAAATATTTAATCACCTCATTCTAAGATTTTGGACTTGTGTTTCCTGTTAAGGAGCCAAACCAGCCTATCCAGGTTGTGTCTCAGGAGTTACAAAAACAGTCAGCTTTCTGCACTGCTCTGGTGGGATTGCACCTGCTTGGGGGTGGGTGGAATAATGCACAGGTGCCTTTGGAGTCCATCACAGAGTAGAGGACTTCAACTATTGTTATATGGGTCACCTGGCTTGCTTTGCATGACCTCATCTTCAAAGGAATGAGTTAGCAATTCCTTCAAACAAAGACATCTGTCTATATAATAGAAAGTGTTTTGGTTGCTCAGCTGATGTGCATCTGAAGTTGGATGTTAAAATTAGGAGTTAAATTGTTTACACTGTCCTGGGAGTGCAAGGTTCACTGAATTTGAGAATTTTACTCTGCAGTCCATGTAAAAAAGAGGAACTTAAAACACAGTCTGTTAAACCCATTGCCTTCCCTGGGTTGCTTGCCTGAACAGCAGAGTAGTTGATAACAGCCTTTAATTCAGGATCATCCCTTTCTCTGTTCCAGACTGCAGTCCCAGCTGTCTCCTCAAAATTCTGGTACACAATTATGTGTATTTGACCAAACCTCTTTCCTTACCTCAGTGGAATTAGCCCTCTCCATTTTATGTCCAGTATTGAAGGGTTTCATTTTCTATTGTGTATTCTTTTTCCTCCAATCCCATGCCCTAGCCAGTCATCCTGAGTGGCATTTGGAATGTACCTGGTAGCAAAACAGGCATCTCTAAGTGACTGAAATTAATGATTAGTATTCTAGCTGTGCTTGCAAGCTAAGTTTAGGCACTGGCACAATTAGGAGTCATTGGCTGATGGACCAGCAAAATAATGGGCTTCATTTAAGCATGAATTCTGAGTCAGACCCCAAGCAGGGCAAATCTGTGCCAGTGCTGGCCTTGATCAGCACTCTGGCTGAGAGGGCTCCTCCACCTTCTTCCCTGAGCAGCTCCAAATGCCAGAAATGAGTGAACAACCTGGCTTGAGAAACTCACAGCCTTCCTGTTCCAGCTCCGGCATCTGATGTGAAGTGGTTGAATCTGGGATTGCTGAGCCCTATGATGCAGGTATTGCGATTGATGTAATGTTCTGTTAATTTTTATTTATTAATTAACACATTTATTTGAGTAAATTAGAGACAATTCTGATGCTTGATGGGATATTGCAGGCATAGTAAACACAAGGTTATTGAGTATAATGAACAATTTTTCCCTGGCGAATCAGAGCAAATCACAGGGAAAGGAAATGGGAAATGAATCAATAAGAAGAACCAAGCCCATAGGAATTATTAAGCAGCATCTCATTCAGAACCCCTCAGCTAATGAAAAGAAGGTGCTCTCCTGAAATATTGCCCACAGCCTAATCTGTGGGTGCACACAAAGTTTGGAGAGAAGGCCAGCAGTGTTTGCTGGAATCATCCTCATGGCATTGTGTACCTTGTGCAGCAGCTTCTCTGTGGCAGCCTTGGGCTTCCTGGGCCAAGGTGCAGGATGTCTTGAGTCTCAGTGTTGGTGCTTTGAAGGGAAGAGGAGTCTGTGACCTTCCCTTCCTGACTTCTGTGGAGCTTCAGCGTGCTCTGGGTGGCTGTTCTGCATTCCAGCCAAGGCAGGCACTGTGCTGGCTGTGTAGGGCACCTCCTGTCACCCTGCAGGGCACCCAGCTGGGAAGATACAGTGTGAACCTGCAGCAGGCTGCTCTGTCTGGTAGTGCTTGCTTAGCTCACCCATCCCAGCTCTGTGAAGTTTTCCAGACACAGCTTCACTGAGAGCCTTGAGAGTTTAAATCTCTGCATGTGCCTGCTGCTGGCTCGAGGGCTCCTGGGGCTGCCTGCTTCAAACTCTTGCACTAACCAGGGCTCTGGTACATATTTTATAATAATTCCTTTTAATTCCTTGCTCATTTGTTTTCTGTTGTTACTTTCCTTTTGCTGCTATAAAAGCTCTTCTGTTCTTACATTTCATGTTCCCTTCTGTGATTTGTTCTCTGCGATTATAAGTTTGAGTAGTACTGAGGTGAATTAATAATTCAGTGAATCCAAAACGACACAGGCTGGGTTGCTCCATAGCTGAGGGCACAATCACACCCATAACACAGAGCTGACATCCACCTTGTGTACAAGTACATGTGGCTCTGCTCAGTTTTGCTCTTAGCATCCATCTTCACAGTCTCTTTGGGCTCTGTGGAATGATGTGGAATGATGAGGAGGTTTTATTTCCACAAGTTTTATTTCTGGAAATTAGCCCATGGATGTGTGGGGCTGGTCTTTGTGTAAAGATTTGGCAGAGTGGCCATGAGGATCCTGCCCCTGGGAAATGGTAGATCTTGGTTGAATTCCTTGTGTGATTCAGTGTCCTGTGCTATGGGCTCTGTGGGTGCTGTTGTACCATGAGTGCATTAATTCAGTCCTGCACAGGACTCCTGTCTTGTGTGATCTGATTTGTTCTTCTCTTGCCATGGGTGGAGGAGAGAAGAACTGAACCCCAGTGCAACATGGCCATGGAAACATGCTGGTGGCGTCAGCCCCCCCAGAACAGGAACATGGAGTCACTGAATCACAGACTGCCTTGGGTTGGGATCTTAAAGATCATCTCATTCCATCCCCTGCCATGAACAGGGACACTTTCCACTGTCCCAGGCTGCTCCAAGCCCTGTCCAGCCTGACCTTGAACCCTTCCAGGGATCCACAGCTTCTCTGGGCACCCTGTTCCTGGGCATCCCCACCCTCATAGGGAAGAATTTCTTGCTAATATTGAATCTAAACCTGCTCTCTGTCAGTCTGAACCCTTCCCTCCTTGTCCTGTGACTCCAGTTCCTGACAGAGTTCTTCTCCAGTTTCCCTGTAACCCCTTCAGATACTGAAAGGGGTCTGAGTTCTCCTAACAACCTTCTCTTCTGATTAGCCCCAAATTTCTCAGCCTGATTCCCCCTAATCTGGGATTCAAGCATTTCGTGTTTTCTGTAGTCCTGGCCCAACAAAAGCAAAAAAACCCTTATATGCTCAGTGATTTAAAAGCAGCAAACACAGCTCAGCCCATCTATTGCTACATGCATAATCAGTTTGGGTATTTATAAGCAAAACAAATACTTCCAAAGGAGCTATTGTGAACAGATGGGCTAACATTCATGAAATAGGCAGTTCCCTCTTTAAGGGTTTTGCTGGAATAAAATGTATTGTTTCTACTGACATTTAAAGTGCAATTTGATTAAATTATTTTTATATTTGGCCATTATATTGTGAGCATCTGAAATGGGCAAAATGTTTCGAATAATTAAGCAGAGTGGTTCTGAATACCCTGGCAAGTCTGAAAAATCATATAGAAAAGAAAGCATCTATCTGTGGAGCAGCCAATTCTACTTATATAAGCCAATCTATACCTGTTCTCTAAAGAAAAACACATCTTATGTGAAAAATTCCCACCAGATCCCTCAGACATTTACCATTCAAGAATGCTCTTCCTGCTTGTTCTCTCTCTTTCCTTTATAAGAAACTATAGAATTAATGCTTTCAGTGTGGTCTCATAGAACATTTGCAAGACAAATGCTGGACTGAGCATTAAAATTAAAAGAGTTTGTTCTCTTCTGATTTCACAATGAATACAAACAGTTGCAAGCCGTGTGCACATACTCACAGTGGCTCAAAGTCTTGTCTCCTGTTTATCTTTCCCCTCCCACTTCTTTATTTTCACCTGGAGACCCTCAGACCATCTCTTGTCAAACCTAAGGTCTAGGTTATTTTATATCTAATTGATCCTGTGGAAAGGCTGTTTGCAGAGTGCAAACTTACTTTATTGTAGAACTTATTTTTAAAAAAGAAAGAGGAATTCAGGAGTTCCAAACTCAGTGTTTCCCTGTGTCCCCCCATCTCAGGAGTTCTGCAAATGTAGAACTAATGCTGTACATTTACATTCCCTGGCTGAAGTTCCATCCTCAGAACTACTTCAACAACAATATTGCCTGAATAATGTCAGATACAGGCATGTGGACTTTTTTGATCTTTTTATTAAATCCTGGTATCAAAGTGGATTTATCCACTCTCAAAGATAAGATGGAGGGAGGCCAGCTTTTGAAGATCATTTGCATTTCTTTCATTTGGTGGCCTAATCTTCATCCTACTCTATTGAACTTCAGTAAAATTGCTTTAGAATTCTTAGAACAACAACAAAAAAAATCTCTAAAGAGTTCTAACTTTTGATTTAATTATCAAAGTGTAAATTCTTTACATAAACTATAGTGACACAGCAAATAAAAATTGAAATTAGGTCAAGTCAAAATAGGAGCAAATTAAATTAGCCCCTTCAAAGAAATCTGGACTTGATTGCAAGTTTTGAATTACAGATTTAGAATGAGGGTGGGTTTTCTCCTTGTCAGCTTCTGAGGAACCGAAATTTGTAAATTCATCTCACTTCCAGCAGTGACTTCCTAACCAGCTTTAGTGGTTCTGGTGCTTGGAAGAGTGCTGCTCTGTTCCCAGGCAGGTAATTCCATCCTGACCACCAAAACTTCCCTTACTCTTTGGGCTTCCCACCACAGCATTTCCTACTGGAGACTATCCATGAACTTCCAGCCTTCATTGCCAAGGTGAAATTAGAATTTTGGGTCACTTGCAAGGATGAACTTTTAACCTGATTTTTATTCTCTTTGTTGCAAGCAATGGCTAGCTGTGCTTTAGGTAAGTAAGAATTTCTTCCCAGTTTGGGAAGGAAAAGTTGGAGGTGCTCAAGGATCTCAGTGCTCAGGGCTGGATGACAAGGTGGGGATGAGTCACAGATTGGGCTCCATGACCTTGGAGGGCTTTTCCAGCCTTACTGTTTCTGGGATTCTGGGATTTTACACAGATTTCTCTGTAGGCACTGGGGCACAGTATTCTTCATAGTGTTCTTTGGGCTTTATATTCTTCAGCTATTCAGCTGTAACAAAATACCTTTCCCAACCCATCCAGTGATTCAAGCAGTCCAAAGCAGGGATTAAAGGAGAGGTTTATATTTAAGGAGAGATCACAGCTAAAGAAATTTAGAGTATTATGGGATTCTCTGTCAAGACCTTTGAAGATACTGTCTAAAACACTTTTTAAGTGCTTGGCTCTATCAGCTGTGGGGAGTTATCATCTCTATTTCCAAACAGTTAACAGATAAGTCCTTAAAGGCTTGAAGCAATCCCAATTGTACAGTGAGTCAATTTATGGGGAAAATATCTCTGGGATCAGTAGTTAAAACTTTATTACAGATGGCTCAGATATTTGGCTTGATTTATTTTTTATATCTTCTGTAGTGACATGAGTGAATTGTCTACAGAAAGGCCACATCACACTTATTACAGAGTAAAGGGCATATTGGACAGGGAGTTGCTTCTTCATGGCCCCAAAACATTTCTTCCATTTGCAGCAGAACAGAGAATACAGAAATAAAAGCAGCTTTTTTTTTTTTTTTTTTTTTTAGGCTGTTCCAACAACTTATCAACACATTTATGCTTAGGATATGCATGAAGACAGTTTTAGACTTTAGACATGCCAAAGAAAATTGTTTCATCTGATGATTGTGTTTGATTTTATTTGATGCCTTTCTGAAGCTATCAAGCATTAATTTAAACCAAGCATAAATTTTAATCATTCAAGGCAAGGAGAAGGAAGATCTTAATGATTTTAGTTCGGTTATATCTTAGCAAATATGCCTAGAAGTGAAAATTCCTTGTACCTCTTGGAAACTTAAAATCTTTATTTTACTGGGGCACACTGAATATTTACACTAGATATATACCTTAAGGAAAAAAAAAGACACATTTTCAAAGATATCTTAAATAAAAAAATTCCTACAGCCTTCATCCTTTTTTCACACTTCTGTGAGAAGGTTGCATGGCATTCTTCTGAGAATATATGCTTTATTTTAAATTTAAGTGAAAAATGCACTGGGATTATAAGTAGGCTGCCGTGTTTTAGTTCTGATTTTATTTTCATGGTCTGTCTAATACAGGCCATAATTCAGGATTATATTTTTTAGAGGACAGTGTTGCCTTCAAAGTTTTAGGTAACAATGTAAAATTCATGAAAAAATAAAGCCATAACTGAGGAAATTCTCCTTGTTTATACTTTACTTGTTTGAAATTAGATGAAATTTATGAAAGGTTATTGAATTAGAACTGATTAAAATATTTCTCTTGTACACACATGGCAGAAACGAGAAGTATTGCAGAAATGATTTCTCAAAGTCTCTTCCAGTTTCTCTTGACATTTGATAGAGTTCTCTTGACTTTTGGATTGCTGTAGCTGGGTATCCTTGGATCAAGTCCATTCTCTAGCTTGACCTTTTAAAAATATCTCTGCTTTAAAGTTGGTAGCATCAAATCCTGCAAAGGAAGGTAGGAAAAAGATCACAGAATTATTATGGAGAGATCTACCCAGTGGATATTCTTGGGGTTGACTGATGAGCTGATGCATGAAGGTGTGTAAGGGATGTAATTTTTTAACCAGTTGTATTTTTAGAAAGAAATAAAATGTTTGAATGGCATAATGAGACATTAATGGCCAGATCAGTTAATAAAATAAATGCCATGCTGTTATTCATGGTATGTTAAGAGTAAGAATCATTGACATTGTATGCATAAAGCAGACACGAATAATGGCAGAACCTATTAGGCTCTAACTTCAAAAATACCCAGCAATTATGGAACTTTAATTAACAATCTTAACTTACACATATATTTACATATTAATGGTCCTAAGTGGTAATTGTAATTGTCTCTCATCATTGCTTCCTTTGACCCTCATTTTTCAAATAAGAAATATGAAATTCCATTAAGTAACATTAATAGTAGAAAATTAATTTAAGGCAATATACCATCAATTAGCAAACCCTTAACACATCCCCCTATTTTCACTTGATGCTTACTTGAAGAGAAAGAAGTTAATTATTTTATGTATGCCTGAATTCGAGGATATCATCTTATGTACACATGATAGAAATGAGAAATAAATTATATTACATTTCCTGGCCTGGGTCCAGTAAAGCATCAAAATTCATGTTGATTTCTCCAGACTATTCACATGTTGCTGGTGAAGGGCAAAGACAGAGCCAAGGCAAGTGCCAGGGTTTCTGACTGGGATACCCTGCACTTCTACAGGGCTTGTCTTGCACCTGGGCTACTTTGATTGGGGTTTTTCACTGTAACTGAATGTTGAGAAGGCAGCCAGAACTTCTAGCAGGTAATGAATGTGTGTGGTTTATCTCTGCACCTTCCCTCACAGAAGGGTCTTCTGATCCATCCCCTTGTGGGGAATGACATCCCACAGCTGCTGGGTGTGATGGATCAAGATTAGGAAGCAGCATTTGCATCTGGCCAGGAGGTCTTTAGTCATCAAATTGACAAATGAAGCTAATGTAGAATAATAATGTGTGAACTTGCTTCCAAGTGCTGAGGACTAAAATACATTTTAGTCTTACATTTACACAGAGTGGTGCTCTCATAAGGAAAAAAGAAATTACGAAAGCCATTAAAAACTAAATGCCTCTTATTTGTCATGTCAGTGAGGCAGTCATTATCTGTTACAGGACATTTATGGTTTCTTGGACTGCAAATGTTACTGTTGTCCATAAAAGTGAGAATTATTATTGTTATTTCCTTAAATGCCATCCATGTAAATAGTGTCTTTGGGGGATTTTACCTTTTTCAAAGGCAATGTGTATAGGCATTCTTTGAAAAGCATTCCCATTGTGAGAACTGGTTCATCAGAGAATCACAGAAAGGTTTGGATTGGAAAGGACCTTAAAGCTCATCCAGCTCCACCCCCTGCCATGGGCAGGGACACCTCCCACTATCCCAGGTTGCCCCAAGCCCCATCCCACCTGGATTTGGGCACATTCAGGGATGGGGAATCCACAGTTTCTCTGGACAACCTGTGCCAGGGCCTCACCTCCCTCTCAGAGAAGAATTCCTTCCCAATACCTAACCTGTACCTCTTGTCTTGCTATGCTGTCAACTATAGAACATACTGTAAAGATAGTTTGAAGAAAAATTTTCTCCCCTTTTCCTGTGAATTTCCTCTGGTTATCTATGTAAATGTCAGACTGGGAGAGATTTTGGCTCTGTGAGGTGTGTGATAGCCTAGTAAGTGTAATCTGGAATTACCTCTGACAGAAGCTTCAAATCTTCATGCTTGCAGGTTGTAAAGATGAGTTATGCACGAGTACAGTCGGAGTGCTGGCATCAATAACAGGCTGACTTGGTAGAGTTTCAAGGTGTAATTAATAAATTCCTGTGTGGGAATTAGCTGCTCCATAGCCTGAGAGGTGTCTGGGAGCTGAGGATGCCACGCTCTCCTGCTCTGCAAGTGTGTGAGAGCTCCATAAACAGTGTCCTTGTGAGCTCTGGGGTTTCTCAGTTCTATTTGTAGGAGGATTTTGGTTTTCCTCTGCTGGACGCTAATTAATTCAGATTCCATTGTCCTTTGAAAAATCTCAGAATCCTGTTTGTGGCTGGGCTGTAATCAACAGATTGATTGGTGGAAAGAATATCAGGTAGCAAGATTAGTTCAACCTAATGAGCCAAGGGATGGCTGCTGCCACCCTGAATGATGGCAACGTGCAGGGAATACAGCAAGGGCAGCAAAGATTTCCTTTACTTTGGAGCATGTAACAGGTCCAAAATTACCCCCAGGGGGTGGAAAGTTGAGGAAAACCAGAGGCAGACTAAAGGAAGTTTGCTCCCAGCTTTTATCTTCACATGCAGATCTAGAAGCCAAAATGAGTTACAGTTATCCATTGAAATAGCTCCGGGTACACAACCAGCAGAAGAATGGTGTGACTGTCAGTGCAAGGCTCTGCAATATTATTCACAGTGACTTAGAGGCAATTAACCTGACTTCACTCAACTGAGTTTTCAGGGAGGAAATAAATAGCCCAACTTCAGAGTGAGAGTTTCTGATTGTTTTTTATATATTACATATTCACTGTGGAAAGTATTTGCACATTAAAGATAGCTGTAAAACATTAAATTAGGAAAATAGGCTGTATACATGAGGGGAAATTTAAAGTAAATTTAGCCTGTCAAGTCCTAGTCACAGCCCCTTACCTGTAGGCTGAATCCTTTTGAAACCTTTTGGGGATGCTGTTTCTTCAGCAAAGGGAGCAGTAGGTGCTTTGTGTCAGACAGGTGAGAAACAGGGGAGCAGAACAGGGTAGAGCTTCTGCTCTTCCTCTTCATAAAGAGAGCAAAAGCAGGGTCTGGGCAAAAGGTCAGAGAGCTGAAGATTTAGGAAAGAAAACAGTGACCAACACAGAATCAACAGAATCCATAAGAAGAATTGTGCAAAGACATTTCTGTAGGGGGACATGGCAGTATTTATTGACTTACAGGAAAGCAAAGTAATATAGGGCCTGAAATGGATTGTTTTAGGAAAGGGGATGTATCGATTGTGGGGGAGTAGGTAATTGATGCTGGAAGAAGGGAATTTGCATGTACAGCCATAGCATCCAAAATAAACCATGTTTGCAGGCAGCAGCAGGCTCTTGGAGTATGCAAATGTGAGTTTGCATTTACATGGGCGAGTGTTCTGCACGCAGCAAATCTCTGAGTCAATTTTGCAGGTTCATTTTGTGCCTCTGCTGATACAAAACTCTGTTGAGCAGAGCCTGGCTGGGGAGAGAGCAGTGAGGGGGATCCTTATGTGACTGAAAACAAGGAACATACTGTAATTATGCTAAAGCCAAGCATTAAAAGCAGGAAATGCAAAGTTATGTTTACTATTAAAAGAGGCCCAGGCATGTTAATTGGTGGAAATTAGCAGTTTAAGGCATCTAAAAAATATGCACTGATATAAAATTCTGCTGTAAAATTACAATTAAGACATTTTCCTGTTTGTGGCCTGGAATTAGTGGAATTTTTAAAGATGCTTTTTCTCTGTATGATGCCACTTCCGTGAAGGAAGTGATGCTCAGGCTGCATTTAGAACTTGACAGGAGTGGCCCAGAGCAGAGAGATTACGATGCTGAACTTGGTCTCTGCATTTTTCTTTTCTCATGATTTGAGGGTCGATCATTTGTGGTGTTGATTTTTTATCTTTTAACCTTTATTATATAAAATAAAATATATTATAAAATAATTTCATTATTTTCTCTATGTTTGCGTGTAAGACACTCAATGAAATAGGTTTAAGTATATGAATTAAGAGATACAGAACTAAGGATAGAACTGTTAGGACTGTACTTTGTCACTATTTTCTCCCTTCATTTGCTTAAAAAGAAGTAATTCAAATTTCAGTTGAGATACTTAGTTCTCTGTTAAATCCTCAATTCCCTACATAGCTTTTTGTGTTTTTACCTTAAGGTGAAAAGCAATTTCACTCTTAGCCCTTTGTTGAAGTTATTGGTGTTCAAGACCATGAGGTGTATGTTAAGTGCTCTTCAACTTCTCCAGACATTTAGTCCAGGAAATGCAACAAAAGTTGTTTGGTTTTTTTTTTTCAACCATTAAAGAAGAAACACAGACACATTTTTGCTCTTACTTCTCTTTGGGAAATAGTTATCATGATGTCAACTGGAAGAATGACTTATTCTACATTTAGTGATAATAAAATCATGCCGCTAGAACCTTTCTCTAGAAGGTACTATCTGAAAGATCTGAAATGAAAACTGGTATTTTACTTGTAGGAAGACTTAAAAAGATGATTTATCATGCTATAGATATGGAAATACTCATGTTAGAATAAGTAATAGAAAACTAATAAGTATAAGAATGTGTAGTATTAATTTATGGTTTTAAATTTGTAGTTGGATGTATAACAATATGTGACTGGTGCATAATTCTAATTTCTCATCAGTGGAGCTTCATTCCTGAGGTATTCCCTGGGCTGGATGCATGTTGTGCTATGTGCTGTGAGCAAAGTTAGAGGGCTGCTTTTCCTTTCCCAGTTTGGAGGGGTCAGCTGGAGCTCCATGGACAGCTCTGGCAGAAGTTCACAGTGCTGCTCCAAGCAATGGACACTTCTCTCCTCATCCCTGTTCCTGCCAGGGATGGAGTGTATCTGCTTTGGGAGCCAGAGCAGGGAACCACTTCAGAGAAATGGACCCCACTGTGAGGAATGGAAGTTGCTCTTCAGCTGTTTGTTCCCAGTTGAGCTCTCAGCACAGTCACGGGGATGTTTGAGCTGGCAGAAAGGAGCAGAGCAGCAGCGTGTTCCGGGGAGTGGGAAGGAGAGCAGAACCAACACTTGTGCTGGCAGCATGCTTGCTGCTGGGATAAATAAACTGGAAATTACACCATCAGAGGTGGGGGAGAGCTCAACCTTGTGCAGCCACTGGCAGCGTGGGCTGACAAGAAGTGAAGTTTAGTGGCTGCTTATAACTGTGGGAGGTGATTCTGCACTCCTGATTCCTCTGCTCCCCTGGGACCTCGTGGTGTTTCCCTTCTGCCTCCTCGAGCTGTCTCTGCTCTTAGCTGACATCTCAATGAAGCTCAGGGAGCAGGGAGCCAATTCTACAGAAAACTAGCCCTACAAAAAAAAAAAAACCAATGTGTGGGGCATGCTTATGTTCTTCTGCTTTTGGCTCCCGAAGCATGTGGTGTAAGAGAAGGAGCAGGAGCAGGGGGTGTGAGATGGATGGGCACTGCCTTGTTGGATGGGCCTAAAGATTGTGCTGTCTGTATCACCTGACAGCAGCCATAGCCAGGGGAAACAATTTGAGTTGAACATATAAACTGGAAAATGATGAACAGAGGATGCTAAATTCAGGAATCAACTGTAGGGTAAGGCAAGGGCTTCCTGAGGATGTTCAGTGTGAAGCCTCCCACTGAAACTGTGACAAGTTCCAGCATCTTCTCCCCATGGGCTCTTTTGAAAAGTTGAGATTAAATTCTTTAACTCTTTTAATATAACTACTAGAAGCTTAATAACACACTATGTGTTTGGCATGAAACTGTGGCCTCCCTAAAGACAAGACTGAGGGTTTAACTGCTCCAAGAGCAGCATTTACCGTGCTGGCTTTGAGGAATCCATCGGATCTCCTGCATACTGTGAGGCACAGATGTATTTCAGAAGAAAACTCCACAGCTTCCATTAGAGCAAACTGAGTGTGTTTAGCACTCCCCATGAAATCAGAATCACACTTTTGCAATAACAAATGCAGGATGTCAATTGGTTTAATGGACAATAAGAGGTAATGCTTTCAATTGTGAGCCTTTAGGAATCCAATTATTTCTATTAATATGCTTGCATTTAAAAGCCATATTTCAGTGCTGTCCCATGCCTTGCTTGTCTCACTGCCTGTTATCAAACTGAAGCCTTTAAAATCTCCTGTTTGCATTTTAATTGGCTTTGGGAATAAGTAGTAAGAGAATAATGGAAATAAGTGGCAAAACTGCAGTAATGCTTTTGAGAAGCTGGGAGCATATAACAGGCATGTAACACACTCCTTCTCAGTGCCTAAGCCCCTGCTTCTGGTATATTCATGTCTGAGGCAGCTGAATCCTTCTCATCTCATTTAAATGAGGGGGAAGCTGCTTTTTTAATTCTGAATGTGCTCTGTGCATGTCTCGGTGCTAATGTCACAGTTGGAATCTGGAATTACAGTCACCAAACCCTGCCTGTATTCCAAACCAGCGTGCTAAAGTGGAGAATTTAATTAGCATCAAGCTAGAGGACTGGAGGCAGCAGCAGAGGGAAGCTGCTGGCAGGGGTGAGGCCATCAGGGCTAAGCAGATTTCCCTGGCTCCTGGGACACTGCTGAGGTGTTAAACCTTCACCACTGAGGGTTAAACCCTCTGGGGTGCACGGGTTGAGCCTCCACAATTGTCCTTGTGCCCCCAAGTAATAAAACACAGCAGTGTGCAACCTTTGAGCCCCAGCTCATAAGGAATTGACCTGGCAATAGATGGATCACCAATAAAGGGCTTGAGTTTTGTACACTGATGTGCCCTACAGAAATATTTTGTCTTTCTTGCCTTTTTTTTTTTTTTTTTCCCCATTCATCTAATGATATCCTGATTGCAAGATATAGCGAGGACCCCTGTAAATGTTGGATCCTGGCACAGACTTGGATGAATCTGTTAAATGCATTTTGTTAAATGCAATCTGTTAAATTCCCAGACAAGGTGATCCTGTTGGGATACTACATTGCTGAAAGGAGCATGGTGATACTAGATATGAATATGAAGTTTTACACAGGTCAACATAACAAATTAAACCCTAACTCCTAAACTTAAGTTAATGCTGACTGGGCTGCAGCTGCTTTTCCAAAGTCCCAGATACTCTGAACACTTGAGATGGGTGAGTTATTTGGCACTGAGCCTCAAAAGCCTTCCAGCAATTTAAGTGTGGGTATGAATGGTTATTGTTTTATTCAGAAGCTACCACTCATGTGGCCTACAGTATAACTAGGCTAAATTATTAATTTCTGGATATTCTGATGGAAAGAGGGGAAGGGAATATTATTCAAAGAACTCATTTGGAAACCAAAATGCCATTAGGGCATGTAGGCTTCAGTTTGGACTGAGCAAAGTGTAATACATCAGCTCTTTTCTTCCCTCCTGTCATATTTTGTTCGCAAAGCATGAGTGGGAGGCTCTCCAATTCCAAGTAGAGGGAATAGATTTATTTTATGGTAAAAATAATGAGCTTGTATGGGTTTGTGTGTTGGGTCGAATGGGAGACTTTTGCATTGAATGGCTGTTTATATTCACAGACCTCTGCTGGAAGGGAGAGTTATAGATGAACTGACAAAGGGTCTTCAGATATAGTAAATTTTCCTTGGGTTGTCCAAGTCTGGGGAGTAGAAGTGGCTGGAGCAAAATAAACAGTTATGCTTAGAAAAAGGAAGGCTTGGTGTTGTTGAGGCAGGAGTGGCCAGTGAACCCAGAGGGCTTTTGCAACCTAAAGGAGTCTGTGATTCTACATATTAATGCAACAGCTCATAAAATAAATAGAAATGCAGGCAGAGCTTCCTGATTGATTTGCATCATTTTGATGAGTAGCTTTTGCTTTGCTTCTAGAAGAAGTTAACAAGTCCACGCTGCTTTTTAAGTAGAATTCAGGATAACTTCAGAATATTGCTCTTTAAGTGAATTGCATAGGAAGAATTTATTTCATTTTATTTATTCATTTGCTGCTGCATGAATATTAGAGAGCAATAATGCTTGAAATTATCTAAACAATTTTCTGTTTAGCACTTGAATCTGTCTGTCTTAAATAAGCATAAAGTTTGTTAATGTATTTTCCTAAAGGAACCAAAATCAGAATTTTATATCAATTGCTTCAAAAGTTTAAATACACATCCAAAGATACATTTCAGATGGCTTAATAAACATTGTCCCGTGTTATTTTTAAAATTAGTGGAGTCTTAGGGTGATTGAACTTCAGCAAGAATTGAACTGATGTGTTTTATTTAGATGATGTGTATCTATACAGCTATAAATGTGGTTGCTTTTAAATTTTAAGTTCATCTTACTTGATGGAATTACATCATTTCTTGCTAGAAATCCCCAGCTGGTTGTTTTTTGTTGCTTTTTTTGTTGCTTTTTTTTTACTTCACTCTATGATTTGCTTATTTTCCCTCTGCAGTAGGAATGGATAACAACAGGTAACAAACTAGAGAAATACTATTTAAAAAGTGTGAAAAAGAGCACCAAGAAGGGAACTCACACTTACCAGTAAGTGGATAGTAACTCCAAAGGGAAACCTTTCAGGTGTTTTCTTTTTTTGTTAGTCCTGGTCTTATTGTATGACTGTGCCCTGCAAATTTTAAATATTCTCAAAGCCATTGTGAGGTCAGAGTAGATTTGGACTCTGAACTTGCAGGTCAAAGTAGTTCCTCTCTCTCTTAATATTACACAGCAGAAACGTATCCTGGGCAGGTTACCTCCCTCTACTTCCTTATTCAGGAATGTCCTCGTTTGAAGGACAGGTGTCTGCCAATAAAGGCTGAAACTTCTCTTTGAAATGGAGAATGTAAACCCTCTCCCTCCAAATTATTATTACTATTTTGAAATTAAGGGGCACTCAGGCAAAGATATGGGAATTAGGAATAACAGTTCTTTACTAGGAAAACTAAAATAGAAATGCAGTATTACAAAGAACAATCCCCAAACACTGGCAGAGTCAGAATCCAAGCTGACACCTGTCAGTCAGTCAGGGTGTTGGCAGCAGCCCCATTCAATGGTGGCTGCATCCTCCTGCAGTGACAGATGTGGTTCAGCTGGAGCAGTGCTCCTGGAGAAGGTGCAGTTTCCTCTGAAGGTGCAGGGATGATGTGGAAAGGTCTGGCTTTCCTCTGGAATCCAGTGGAAAGAAGGTATCTTGGTGTCCAAAATCTCAGTTTTTATCTGGGTAGGAAAGGCTTGGCTGCTCCCCTGGCTGGAGCATCTCCCAGTGGGATGATGTAATTTTATCAGTCCCACAGTGGCACTGAATGGGCCAGCAGCAGATGATATCTTCCTGGAGGGAGGATGGGCTGTGGAAAGATAAAGATGATTGCCCCAGCTGGTTTAAAGCTGGCCCATTAGCAGATAATATGTGCCAGGAGATCAGGGTCACTGCCCCACCCAGCTCAACAGATGGGGACAGAACACACATTGCTGGACACATCAACCCAACACAAGGAAAGATGGAAGTTAGCTGGCTAAAAGCACAGAATTAAAAGGTCTGGTGTATATGAGAAGTGCTGGAAATCTCTCAGAACGACCTCCTTACCCCCTGGACCTGGCATGGACACTTGGTGTCCTGCACTGAGCTGTGCTAAGTGTTACCCCTTCCCTTGGCCCACAGATTCCTCCCAAGCCCCTGAAGGCCAAATAAAAGAGATTATTACCTTTTGGGAAAGCCCAGCTCACTCCTTGCCGCATTCAGATCCTCCAGCGATCATAACATGCTCTCAGATTGATTCAGCAGCATGCTGGGCTTTTCTCTTACTTTCCCCCAATTATGGAGGCTGACAGAGAGCACAAGAAGTATGCTGCAATAAATGGGAAAGAAAGGGAGGAAAATATTGGCATTTCCCAAGATTTAGGAGATGTTCACAGTAAATCCAAAGGCTTAATAGGAGCCTGACTTTAAGATAAGAAAAACACCAGAATCAGTCTCCAAAGGCTAATAGTTTTTGTAACTTCTTCTTTCTGACAGAAATGCTGGTTCTTCTTGTAATTTGTCTGGAGATATCAGTGAATCCTAATATGTGCAATATGATACAAGCCTTGTTCTTAAATGCTCCATTAACCATTTTTCCATATTTAAACTAGAATGTATTTTGAATTCCCACAATATTCTTTCATAACCATAATTTTATACACTGCAGATGTGTAGCTTAATAGAAAGAAAAGTGGAAAATCACCTCAAGAACTGTAAATAACACTTCTCATCCTCAAGTTTCTATAACAAGACTGAAGGCAGATTTCTATTCAGGTATTTATTAATACAGATAGATTTTGTTATGCCAGCTGACTTCCCCTTTCCACACTCTCTAGTATTAAATATCTCTGTGCTGAGTGCTGAGGACAAGAGGTTTTGTATATTAAGAATTTTTCCTCTATGCTAGTACTTTTCTAGGTTAGATTTCCTAGAGACACTGTGCAGACACAGATTATGGGACACATTAAGGATGGAAACCCCCCAGCTGTGACACCACAGTTTCTCTCTTTCCACTGCTTTAAATTCTGTTTGTTCTCCTAAAGCCTGACTTAATCACAGCTCTTTGCTCTCTATCTTCCCATAGTGAAGTATCCTTCCTGCAGCTTGATGTATCCCCCAAAAAGCTGTTTCTTCAAACAGCCTGTGTCCCAGCTTCAGCCCTGCAGGCATGGGCACACAGATCTCGTAAACTTCCCTTTATTTTGAAATTTCTGTGCCTGAAACTGAGATCTCTTCCTGGTGAAGGCCCTTTCTATGTGTAAGACAACACACAAGCTCCCATGGATTTTGGAAACTTCTGAAGTGAGAGAGAAACTGAAGTTTTGATATGAGGATTTCAACAATCAGCTTGCAGTAATTAGAGGATCCAGCCACAGCATCATTTCAAGGCTGCAGGAGTAGCTCCATCAATTGAATCTGTTGCTGTGCTGTTTGATGTCAGGGTCTCTGATGGTTTGTGTTACTGGTGTGGGTTTGTACAAGAATCTGCCTTAACACTAGAGATGCCTTGATTTGAACTGATCTCTCCAAATGTTTGTTTGTTGTTTTTTTTCCTATGAATCTGAAGTCTTATTTCAGTCCAATGTTTTTCCTGCTCTCTAAGACAACCCTAACAGAATCATAAACTGTCTCTGCATCAGGGAATACAGGGAATTTAAAAAAAAAACTCTATGTATTGGCCAAGTTTCTCTGTGCCTCTTAATTCTCTGAATTAAACATGAATTAACTCCTCCTAAAACTGAACTCCTTGAGGACAGTCTCAGATAAATTATTGGAACAGTACCTTCACACAGAAGGCACAGATCTGACTGAGCAGTGATTGACTGTAAACCCACTTTAAAATCCTTGAATTTTCTTTTTTCATTTGATCCTGTTCAGGAAGTGATTAGAGTCTCACTGGAAAAGTCCTTGGGATACAGTGCCTGAGGTTGTGGAGCTTCTTGTTTTCTGTTCAGAGAACTCAGCACTCCAGGACCAACACCAGAGAATGTTTGCTCTTTTACCTGATGCTTAGAGATCTGAAGTTTCATATCCACCTCTTCCTATGTCCCTTTCAACTGTTTATATGTGAATGAGGTGTTTGCTTTGGGAAAGCAGTTTTGCCACATCTCCTGATTACGCTTTAAATTGTTCTGCTTTCATGGTAGACAATGTCCAAAACTTTATGAGACAGTGTAAGGGTGACCTTGAAGAATGACAGGGAAAGATTTCTCATTCTTTCTTCTCTATTGGCTCATATATCTGGTTGCTTTCCCATTTTCAACATCTTCTGTTTCAGATATCTGCTTTTAATTGCTACATTTACTGCTCTTTTTGATTTGGTAGTTTTTCCTAAATGTACAACATGTATGAAAAAAACCCCAGAATGCAGGCTTTGAATTTTTTTTTCATGAAATTTCTTCAGGTGAGCAATGAAAACGTGTCTGGGTACTTTTTTCTTTACTACATGTCATAGAAAAATTACATGAAGGACCTAAGTGCTTAAGAAGGCATAAGCATTTCAATCCTTATAGAACTTACATTATAACATGTTATAATTTGAAATCTTACAATACTTTTCCTCCTGATCTCACCAAGGTTTTAAAACATAGTGCACAATGTTAGTGCTGTTTTATCCTTGTTCTTCCTGGGAGCTAAAGAAATAAGTTCTCCTTCTGTTCCAAGGCTTCTTTTGAAATGCAGAGTTGTGCTTTTATTATTTATTGCTGGGTTTTGTCAGTACTTTAGTACACAGTTTGTCAGTTAATATGGTGAGTTTGGTTTATTTTTGTAAGAAGGAGTGGGGAGGGGCATTTTAAAAATGCACTTGTTTACACTTGAGAAAGCACTTGCCAAATGGGGCATGTTATTCATTGGCCTCTATTCAGGGATGGGATAAGGACACCACAGCAGTGCTTGGCTAGGGTAAATTCCATCTTCTGAGGCCAGAAGAGCCCCCAAAGAAACATAGAAATAATAATTTAAAAAAAAAAAAAAAACAAAAACATTTTTAAAGAGGTCCTGAGGTGTCAGGAGATAAATCATCCTGTCCCCAGCATGTGACCAGATCAGTGTACTACAGACACAAGGGGTTTTTCCCAGCAGTTCTTCTGCAAAGCATCTAAGAAATTCAGGTGGTATGCAGCAGCAGCATTTAAGGACACACCACCATGAGACTGCAGCTTTAGAGGACCGAGTTTCTCCAGCTACCAGAGGGTGGAGTGGATGGCACCTTTCTCTAATCAGGCTGAGGAGCTCCCTTGGCTGCTATGTGTAAGCTCACACATGCACTAAGGTCACCTTTCAGCCCTTTTTTCATAAGGAAGAATTACATTTTGTGACTCTGAGTGTGCTTGCAGCTGCCAAGCTCCTGGTTCAAGTTGGAGCATCCTTTCAACTGTCCAGAATTTTTCTGTGGTCCCCTTGCTCTGGACGTGACCACACGAGGCTGCTAAAGCTCAGGAAAGTCAAGGTGTCCTGAGCCAGCTCTGCTGAGCAGCAAATACTGAGGGAGGTTTCTGGTCAAAGAATAGCAATGTTCCCATATGTTTTGGTTTTTTTTTTTCTGTGTGAAATTTACAGTTAAAGTCAAGCTGTCATTGTGGTGGATAGGATTTCATATGGTGGTTTTGTGCCATGGATTCTCAATATGCTCTTCCTTCTGTTTGAATCCTTGTCCCAGCATTTGTGGCTATATGAAAGAAGTGAATTCACTTGTTGATTCCAGCAAGGCCCTGTGCTTGATGTTCCTATGCAGAGCAGAAGGGATCAGAGCTGAGCTGTGATGATGATTTTGGGATCAGTAATGAGGTGTGGCAGCTGAGATCAAAGCTGGGCTGTGCATGGCCTGACCTTCTGGGCTTCAGAGTGTGTCCACAGGGGCATTAGGTGCCCAAGGGCCTTTGGGAACCTGAAGTGCACAATCTAACTGAACAATACAAAGGAAAAGGAGAGAAACAGGTAGAGGTGACTTGGCCAAGGCTGTTTTCAGAAGTTGAAAACTGGCACATGCTACAGCAGATGGGCACTCTCAGCCCTCCCAGGATTTTAATATCCTATGGGATTGCTCACACTCAGCTAGGGAACTCAAATGTGTCCCTGCATTCTGCTCTCTGCAGCTCTTCTCTACAGCAACAGGGCATGTAATTGTAATGTAAATTATTCCAGTCTGCATTGTAACCCTCCACAACACAAAAAATATGTTTCCATCCATTCTTCTGTTAAGTATTGATTCAACTTTATCTGAGAAAGATCTCTCTTTTTAACAGTTTAAGAAGCAGGAAGGCCATGAAAGAAAAGTTCACCTGGGGCTTTTTACCATCAGAAAGAGTAGAAATTACAGCTGTAAGAGTCAGGATAGTAATGGCCCTCAGACATCAGAAGCTCAACTTCCCCTCGTCCCCCTTTGTCCGCAGCATTTGTGTTTTGAATTAAGTACCTGTTTCTTTTACTAAGTCTTGGGAGGACCAAGCTTCCTGATGTAAGTGAATTTCTTAGAAGAGTTCCTTAAACAGTGCTGAAAAACAGCACTGAGAAGAGCTGTGGGAGGGAGCTCCAGCCTTTTACATCTCCAAGAACAAAGATCTGTCACGAGGAGTTGCAGTAAAGTTGATCTTGCCTTGAGATGGCAGAAAGAGAGATGACCTCTCAAGCATCCCTCCAGCCCTGCATTCTGAGGCTCTGACATGCCTGCTGGCTTCCCAGGAGATATTGAAAGGCATTCTGCATGGCTACATCACTTCAGCTCCCAGAGCTCTGGCTGGAGGGCTGCTGCCTTGTGTTAATGCTGCCTGGCCCCAGACTCATCTGCAGCCACTGGAAGCTGGTGATTCATGGCAGCAGATGGAACATGCTGTGTTAGTTCTCCTTCTGCAAAAGAGATGACAAATGAGGCCAGTGGGATGAGGAGCTCGTGTTCACATCATCTTCCCCAAAATTACAGAAAAAGCAAAATGGTTGAGGTGAATTGTGAGTGCCCTGCAGGGCCAAGCTGCTTACCCAGGGCAGGACTGGGAGCCCAGCCCATTAGTCCAGCACTCCCAGGCCAGCACTCCCTGAGAGCTGAGCGCTGAAAGAGGTGCTGCTGCTGCTCTCTGAGCTGTGCCACCAGGCTGTCTTGGGTTGCAATACAGGATGTGTCCAGCAATGTGTGTTCTGTCCCCATCTGTTGAGCTGGGTGGGGCAGTGACCCTGATCTCCTGGCACATATTATCTGCTAATGGGCCAGCTTTAAAACAGCTGGGGCAATCATCTTTATCTTTCCACAGCCCATCCTCCCTCCAGGAAGATATCATCTGCTGCTGGCCCATTCAGTGCCACTGTGTGACTGATAAAATTACATCATCCCACTGGGAGATGCTCCAGCCACGGGAGCAGCCAAGCCTTTCCTACCCAGATAAAAACTGAGATTTTGGACACCAAGGAACCTTCTTTCCACTGGATTCCAGAGGAAAGCCAGACCTTCCCACATCATCCCTGCACCTTCAGAGGAAACTGCACCTTCTCCAGGAGCACTGCTCCAGCTGAACCACATCTGCCACTGCAGGAGGATGCAGCCACCATTGAATGGGGCTGCTGCCAACACCCTGACTGACTGACAGGTGTCAGCTTGGATTCTGACTCTGGCAGTGTTTGGGATTGTTCTTTGTAATACTGCATTTCTATTTTAATTTTCCTAGTAAAGAAGTGTTACTCCTAAATCCCATATTATTAAGGGGCCTGAGAGCTCCTTAATTTCAAAATTATAATAACTTGGAGGGAGGGGGTTTACATTCTCCATTTCAAAGAGAAGCTCCTGCCTTTATTGGCAGACACCTGTCCTTCAAACCAGGACACAGTCACAAGGTGGATTTACCCAGGTCTTCGTGGTCTCTGCAACTGCAGTGCTTGCAGAGAGGAACAGGAGCAGAAAGATCCAAAATAAGGAGCTGACAGAAGCAGAGGTTTGCATGCTGCATTCCCATCAATGAGCAGTGCTTTTGCAGTCCATTTTCCTTGGTGAGGTCACAGTTATGGCAGGAACTCCAGTGAGGGGTGAACCATCCAGCTCTGTGTCAGTGAGGATGAGCCTGTATCACTGCCAGCCCCTTTTTTCCCCTACAATGGCAAGAGTTTGGATTTTGTTTCCTTGCATAGATAAGGAAGCAGTAGGCAATTATGCATGTCCCAGTTGAAACAGATAAGCATTTATGAAAAATATCCAGTGAGATTTGTACCTTGCTCTTAACTTTTCTACAGCACTTTGCCTTTTCTCCTTGCTGCAGCTTTCCTTTTTTAAAGCAATATGTGGAAATACTTGCAGAAATTTTGCATTGTGGAAATACTGTGCAGAACAACACACCTGTTGCAGCAGGAGAGTCCTTGAGGTTCATCAGCCCCATTAAAATCTGGATCACAACACAGGATCTCAACCTGCCAGGCTCCCCTGCTCTCAGCCACCTCATAATTGCTGTACATGGCATGGAAATGGGGTGGAGTAAAATGTTAATGTTTTGACAGAGTACAAGATCGATGGAGTAAAGGCATTACTCAGCATTTTGAAGATTTGTCTTGCTTTCAAACGCTTCTGATACAGGAAAGCCAATTTTGGAATATTTTAGTGTAATTTTAGGGATTATCCATTCATAAGTAGGAAAAGAAGGTCAGGACAATTTTGGTAATTCTGTCTCTGTAACAGATCAGTGAACACTCGCTGCTTAATGACAAATAAGACAAAAATTCTTGATAAATCGATGTAAAAGCTAAAATGATAATGTTTAATTGTTGTTATTAACCACTATTTCATGTCTTTCATTTTGATTATGAACACCAGCAATTGACAAGAATGAATGATGAAAGCTAAGCTTTCCTTAAGGGTTTCTAGTAGAGAGAGGCTAAAACTAGACCACTTAAAATTCATGGTTGCATCACCAAAATGTGTATTTGAAACACTGCATCTGAAATCTTTTTTGAAAAGCTCCATGCTTGGGTGGGTTTCTTTCCATGCCATATAACAAAACTGCAGTTGGATTCCAGTCACTAAGGCATCAGTGAACCTGTGGAAGTGTCTCAGAGGCTGCTGTGCAACATTTTCTGGTGACTTGGTAACCCTCTCCACTGTCCAGAATGCAGAGCAGCTTCTGTGAGAACAGCAAGTGCAGAGCAAGGGCTCATTCTCAAAGTCAGGCCAAAAAAATCCACTCTTGTACACTAATATATTCCAGGATTTATGTGTGTGGCAGCATTTCTGCTGCAATCAGAATAAAAAATTGTCTTTTTAAAAGTTACATTAATACGTAATTATATGACATAATGTCAGGTCGTAAAGTTAGTCATTTCTTGTAATGCATGCTTGGATTTTATGAAGGCTTCAAAAAAACCTTCACTCAAATATTGTGGGAAATCACATGAAAGCAACTGTCAAGATAGCCAGAAAACAGAAAAATAGAAAATGCTTGTCTTATTTTAACAGTTTCTGAGGGTTCACAGAGGTTTCCATAGATAGTTACAATCCACAGTGTTACTGGAGATGAAATGCAGCACAGTGGGGCAGGGTGTGGGCTGCACTGCCTCTGTCCCTGGCTGAGATATCTCTGAGATCTGTAGGCTCAGATCAAGGCTTGGCAGGGGAAGTGAGCTCCATCTGTGTTACTGAGCTGCTTTTGGCCATTAGGAGCAGAGGATGGAGAAGCAAAAGGCAGCTCTCCTGAGTTTAACATTACTGCTCTTTAACTGCAGGCAAACATGGCAGCTAATCCTCTTTTATAAAACTGGCCTTAAAAATTATTAGCTTTTAAAAGACTGGTTTGGAACTTTACTCTCTGAAAAGTTGTAAACTTGATTCCAATTTCCAGCCCTGAAGCATCTCTTCTTCTCCTGTGTGTATTGGCCCTTCTCTCCTCGTTGGTGTTGAATGTTCAGCAGGATTTCCCTGAGCACTGGTGCCCTCTGCCAGCTTTGCTCTGTGGGATGGATAATGAGTGTTGGAATCCCTCTCAGAGCATCATCTCTCCAGTTTTCTGACGCACCCCACACCAAAGAACAAATCTTCCTGCAATATCTCCTTGGGTTCCATCACACTGCCATGTCCAGCACACCTCACCTGCCTTCAGTTTATAGCAGAAATTTGTATTAATCTCCAGGACAAGAATTTGCACTTTTTACTGCCATAATTTATGTAATTTTGTTTCTCCAGTCTTTAATGCCATCCAGCTCTTCTTGTGTTTGATTGGGATCCTCATTAGGATGGCCACTGCCTTCTAACTTTGTGCCATTAATGTTTAATTAGTTTGGTTCTTCTATTTTGTGCCAAGATAACTGATGAAAATGCTAAATAAAATGAATCTTGGGACCAGTACTGGAGGTTTTGCATTAATAAGCTTCTCCCCATTTGATAATTTCTCTTTTACCATATCTTATTTCATCCCTGTCAGCCAGTTTGTTTGGGTTTTTTTTTTTTTTGAAGTATGTTTTGGTGTTAATTCCAATACTTTTGAGCTTAATAATTTCCCCCTGTAGCAGTTAATTTGGTACCTTACAGGAATACAGATGAAGTTTGTCTTCAGTCAAAGTTTTCTTTTAGACAAAAAAAAAAAATAAAAGTCTCTTGTTGTGATGGTAAAGCCGCTCCATGCAGCATTCAGTTTTCCTTCCACCCCAGGTTTTCAAGGCTTTTTAAAACTCATCAAGGTGTGATAAGGGGCTGATTCACTCCTGTTCCATTTTTATTTTTAGGTAATGTCAAGTATATGGGTGAAAATGTTGTTTCTAAGGTCTGTGCTTTTAAAAACAAATCACAAATCACTAATGGCAAATATTTTGTTCACTGTGGTTCCTACAGCAAGATGGCAGAGTCCCTCATTTTGTGATAACACTGACCTTATTACAAACTGATTCTGTTCCAAATACACTTGCAAAGGTGTTTATTTCCCTGTTTAATCCAGATACATTCCAGTTCCCTTCAAGTAGCTACTGTTTTGACACAAATTAACTTGTATTTCTGTTTATTGTCAGAAGCAATTGTAGCTGTGGGTACTACCTCAGACCACAGAAAACCTTTAATTTGTACATTCTTTCTCTTATTTCAATCACTTAAGACTCCTGCATGCTCTGTGTGCACAGATTTTGCATAGGGGTAGTTTTTGCTCCTCCACAGCCTTTTTGCTCCAGATGTTGGTTATCTTTTTTTGACCTGAATTTGGCCTTTAGCTCCAGGCCAGTGTTGCCTTATCTACAACCCTCCAGGCACAGAGCAATAGGTGCAGGCTGAGCAAAGCTCCAGAGCTGCCTTAAATCCCAGCCTGAGCTTGACTTACCTGTCAGGAGTGCCATAAACCCTCTGGAAATTCACAGAGAGAGCAGTGGCTCTCCTTGATTTCACACAGACACATCAGGTAAAGGAAAAGGAGGAGTGGTTTTTTTTCTGTTTCATCCCCCACAAAAAGATTTGATAGGTGCTTACTTTGGATTTTATTCTGATAGAACTTTAAGCATATGAGCCTTTGCTGAATCATAGTTAAAACTCTATTGTGAAGCTTTGATTGGGTTTTCTGAAAATTACAGGTGTTCTTCTGGATAACAGAACTGCAAATAACAGTGACTCTTCAAACCAGAATAAAATAATAGGTGTCCAGCATTAATTAATGCATTTCCATTAGCAACCCTGCTAGAAGGTGCTGATTAGGAGTTATTTGCATTTAATGAAAAAATGTAACATAATGCAATGTAATACATTTTTCTTTTTGTTAAATTAATGTAATCTTTATCAATACTGCTGGAATGAATCCTGCACAGGATATGTTGCATCTATGTTCAGTACTGTTTGTGTCTGTTCAGCTGACCTTCTCATTTGTTACTCTCACTGCCAGATACTGCTTTTTCTATTTCAATGAACATTGTTTTTTTTAACTTGAAATGCCACTGTGTTTTCACTTTAGCAAGAGAATGTCACTGTCTGTGGAGTAAGAGCTGTTCAGGGCACTTGCTGGCAATCAGGGGATTAATCATTATTATGCTTTGCTGCTCACTATAAAATCTTCTCTTTAAAAACATATCTTTGTAGTAAGATGGAGCATGTAGGTTCAAAAGAGTCACATTGTGTCTCTGAGAACTTGTATTTCAGGTCACTGAAATCCACAGAGCTGAAATTCATGTGCTTGGGGGGGCTGGTACCTGTCCTTGAGGAGGGAGGCTGTTCCCTTTCTTCTTTAAAGGATAAAAGAGACAGCACCTCGTTCACTTGTGTTTGTTTGCTGAGCTCCAGGCACTGCCAAGCTGTGCCTTGCTGCAGATCAGGGTGGATGCCCTGGGCTGCCCTGGGGGAACAGCTGCAGCCAGCATCAACAGGGACACCTCAGCCACCCTAAACCAGAGCCTGCACAGCCTCTCCAAGCTCCTGGTCCCACCAGAAACACTCAGAGATCCTTTCCTGCTGCTGTGGGGCTGAGCAGACTTGTGTTTTCAGGGAGAACATAAAATTATTATAAGGTGCTTCTAAGTAATTTACAGTTCACCTCACAAGAAACTGATTGACTCTTTTTGTCTTCACATATCTGATTATGATTTTTGTCACAGTGTGCTGTATGTAAGTTAGCATTCTGTATGATCCTAGATGTGATGTTTTTTATTATTTACAGTATGCCTATATTATGTTTCTGTGTTGTTCATTACCTGTTTTGACCTGTTCAGAGTTCAGTAACACATGTAATATATTTCTCTGCCATCTGTCTTTCTCACATCTTTATTCAGGAAACTTGCTTAGCTCCCTTTTAACACAAAAGCAGGATTAGAAGGCAAATTTTCATTATTTCTAGTGAAAACCCCTCATTTGTTGGCTCATTCCTTATCTTTGTGTGCTGATTAATGTTCACATCTTTGCCCAAAGCCTTATTTTTCAGGTCAGGTAATTCACTTCATGTTCTCTGCAGTTTCTTGGTATAGATGCTATGCTCATTTGAGAAAACAGATGAAACCATATTATGCTTTCAATATGTTTAAGGTCAAACATTAAAAATTCCTTCTATCTGCTCACTTGAGATGAGACACTTGGAGCATTTCTTTGTTCTGCTTTATACAATCCTGCAAATCTCTGTGAAGGGCACTGTTACAACTCAATAAATAAACCACCAAATTCAAAAAGCATCTGCTGGCAGAGCCAGCTGCAGAGCTGAGCTGCAGAGCCTCACCTGTGGTTCCCTCCTGGCCTCACAGAGTTTGAGAGACTTTGTGTAGGTGACAACTCTCTTTGTGGTTCTTACAAATGCCCATGACCATATTTTAGAGAAATGTGTTTCTGTTTTCTGTTCAGGTTCCATGGGGCACTTGGTTTTTGCTTTGTCAGCACTTTCTCTCTTCCTGCATGGCTCCAGCATCCCCATCTTGAAAAGTTACAGTTTGAACTTGTGAACTTGTGTCCTGAGAGTATTCAGGCTGCTTTTGAGCTTGTTTTCAGGGTACCTTCAGCTGTCTCTTTAAGGATTCTCAGCTGCATCTTTTACTCTTGGTAGTTTCTGTCTGTGTAAAATGCACAGTAATGCCAGGAGGCTTCATTGCTGCATTCTAAAAAATACCCTCAAATCAGTCTTTCACCTGCAGTCTCCATGACTTGACTACCTGCTCACAATCCTCTGACTTTCAAAACCCTTGGATGAGGAGAAGGATTTTCCAGTAATGCTGGTTTTCCTTCAGACTGGCAGAAATGATACAATATTGTGCTACTTGAAATTTGTTCTTCTTCAGAAGATTTATCTAGGAATTAAGTGGTACATTGACCCTGTGTGTTCATGGAAGCAAGTTTCAACCAGCAAGAAATTTCTTCTCCGTGAATAAATCAGAATTTACTTGCTGTCCTTGAAATCAGAGTGTAATGGTTGTGCCCACGCAGTGTCCTGTAACATGACGTGTTCCTTGCAGCAGGGCAAGCTGGATGTAAAACATCATCACTCTGTTTGACAGCTCTTTGTTTCCCTTTGCAGCAGCACTTGAGAATCTGACAACAGAGAATGAGGACCTTTTAATTTTAATGAAAAACTGACCCACGTTCTTACTCACAAAGTTATTCATCATGGTAATTTATGGGTCACATCCTACCCACTTAGAACACTAGGATGTTTGATAGAGCAAGAAAAAGTGACTTTGAATCCCCAAGTACTTCAGAGAACTTGTGGTGATAAATGAGTTTTAATTAATTTAAATATAGTTGGAAGATCAGATGAAGCATTATTTTAGAGTGGAAGAAACTACAGAGATTTGTAATCTCTTTTTTTCAGAGATTTGTGATCTCTTTATTTGTCATGTCTTCTGACATGATAACATGCAGGGGAGCATTCCTAAAGGATCTGGTAATCACAAACCCACTTGAAACACATTTTGTTTCAGAATTGCTAGCAATTGGATGGTTCCTGTCTGGTTCTAGCCTCTATTCTGCAGGTCACCATTAGAGTAACACAGACAATTATATCACAGAGCTGCCTGGTGACTCAGAACCATGCAGTGCATATAGACACTCACTCCAGACATCCTTCTGAGTGTCATCCTCTGGAAACAGAGTGGAATTTTAAGCAAATGTAATGTTTCCATAAGCTCTGTGGCATAGACTGCTCGGTGTGAGCTGCCACAGCTGTATTAGCAAAGGGTAATTTTACAGGCTCAGCTCTACAATTGCAGTTATATTTTACAGCTGACCTCCACCGTTCTTGAAAATAGCTGTTATCAAAAAGGATTGATTATGTTCCATTTCTCGTGGCTTCTCGTTCTTCCTGCTGACTTCTGAAATCATGATGGGCTCCTGAACAAGCAATTTGCAATCTTGAATCTGATACTGTGGTCCCTGGAGGTCTTGTGTCTCCTCCATCCCCTCTGAAGCCCGTGGCCCTGGAGGTTCAGTGAGATCTCTCTGGGCTCTTGACTCCTGATCTGGTGGAGAGGCAGGAGGAGGGGAATGCACCCAGAGCCCAGCAGCTGCTCTGCTTTGATCTGGGGGATGGCAGTGCTCCTTCCTTGTGTGCTGCTGCCAAAGGAGTGGCTGTGTGAGCTTTGGCTGTGTCCCTGAGGGAGTCCCAGCACTAACCAACCTGATTGGGCTGCTCTGCCATCGTTGTGGTTTGGGTCTGCAGCCCCATGTGCAATTCAGCACCAGGTCATGAAAGCACCTTTCACCACTGCAGCCTCATCAGGCCCTGGGTTTGGATTCCCCCTGATCCAGCAGCTGATTCCTGCATGGCCATTGCTTTTCTTGGCTAAAAAACCCATCACATTGAACTTGTCCCTGCTGCAGGATTTCCTCTCACAATGTGATTCACTGCGTGCTCCTTCCTGAGATATCTCAGCTGGAGCCTGGACTCAGTCTGGACCTGGAAATGTGGCATAGCCCACAGCAAATGTAGAAGCAAACTAATGAAGGAACTGCCTAAATCTCTGTGAAAAATATGGAAAAACACTGGCCAGCAGAAAGCTTAGGGAACAAAGGGTCTATCAATTAATTAGCATGAAAGCCTGACACATAATCGTGACCCTTTTTTGTTTTTCTGGAGATGTTTTTCAACTTCTTTTTACTCTGGCATGTCAGGAGTAATTGTTTTAATTCGTTTTTCCCATTTAAATGTTTTAATAGGACAGACAAAAAGATCAGTCTTAGGTACAGCTATTTATCTGATGCATATATGATTTCATTTGGCTTCCTTTATTTCACATCTGGTAGCCTGGGAGATAGAAAGGAGAAACACTAGCCCAGGAGTGGGAAGGGGAAAAGGTGAAATGAATTATAAGCCTGAAGAGGTTATTTTTCCAGTTTTTGACAACACTTCTATTAATGATAGTGCAGCATAGACAGCTACTACAAATATGAGGAGGAGAAAGTGTACCTTGAAAATATTTGGTAAAATATCCTGAAGGATGCCTTTCAGTGCCACCACAAAATGAAGCACAAAGGGCATTTTAGTAGCTTCCTTTGTCTGATGAAAATAATTTCACAAAAGATTCCTCTGGAATGCCAGCCAGGAGATAAATTTAATGTGTGGATGAGAAATATGCATGGAATTGAGAACGTTAATTTGCTATTAATTATCTCCCAAACACAAGTAAGTAGATTTAACTGGCAGTGTGGCTGAGAGTTTGCTTGGGAACGTGTCACTAATGAACAGAACAACTGTGATCACAGGCAGCAAGTTCAGCTTCTCAAATGTTTCATTATAGATCTGCAAAAATGTGACAGGGGATGGCCATGCATCTGATTTCTCATTTATTCTTGCTGTTCGTGGAAGAATGTGATCAAGTTATTTAAATCGTAAATACTGAAAGTACTTTGTGCCCAAAGGAAGAGAGTTTATGGGATGAAATAATTTAGCACAACTGTTACTTCCCTGATTTGTGCAGCTAACTTGGGAATGTTGCAGTATTTGTCTCTTATTCATAGCAGGGAAAAGATGATTTTATTTGAAAATATTTGTTTGCTCTGTCTCAGGACAGACAGTCTGTGTTTTTCTGTGTTTTCAGTAGAGCATCACCCAGTCGCAGATGGGTGGGGCAGCTGTCACTTTTCTCTCTGGAAGGACAACCCTTGGAGAAATTTATTGTGGTTTTTACTGCTGCTGTTTAGAGGAAGGAGGAGAAATAGTTCCAGCTTTGTCTTCCACCCCCAGTGCTGTGCACACCAAGTTAATGGAATGGCTCTTGGTGTAGTGTGAGGAAGGAGCCACCACCTGAGAAAGCCTTTGGAAGTCAGTGAAAAGTCCCCTGGCATATTTGGCTGTCACTATGTTATTAGGGGAGATCAAAGAATCAGAAATTAAGGAATTCTGAACAGTGGTGCAGAGGGAAAAATGCTGAGGGGAGCTGCCCAAGATCTGTCTCATGGTCATGAGTGCACCTCCAGCAGAAAAATTCTACATAGCTCCTGCTACTTCTGGATTGAGGATAAATGTTCTCATAGCCTTTCCTTAATAATCATTCCATGATTAGGGTAAGGGAAAAATTAAGACCTGAAATTAGTGTAAAACGTGTTAAATTTAAGATAGATTTCATAAAGAATTCATTGTGATATCAGCAAAACCAAAATTCAGACTTCACAGGATGAGAAATACAGAAGTAACTGCATGGCAGAGTAAATTTGGGCCTTGCTAATTACAATATGGACTCAAAATAACACTTTTGCATTCATCTAACCTTTATCATGTTTTGGTAGGAAATGGAGATTTTTAATATAACAGACAATTACATAACATAGCTATGTAAAATAAAAAGAGAAAAATTATGCTTTTTCATTTTGGGTAACCTTTTCTGATCTGCTGTGATATTGATGTTACAATTCACAGCTTTATATTGTACTTCTTCATAAAATAGAGGGGGTTTTTAACATCCCCTGGAAAGGCTAATGGTGAATGTGCATATTTGAAAATAATTGGATTGCTTTATCTTCATATGCAAGTGAGTGAAAACCTGTAGTTTGAATAAGTGGAAACAAATGAACAAGGGAGGATTCCCAGACCTGTGAAATTGTCAGTGTGGATTGCCTACAATTTTGGCACACTGCAATTTTCAAAGATTTGGCGGCACTTGAAAGGCAGTAAAGTGAAATATGTACAAGTAATGCAAATCAGGAAGCAAAACTGGGTCAGTGGCATTTGGAGTGATTCCCTCCCAGAGGGAAATACTACAAATACAAATACTAGAGGTAAGGTAAAGGCTCAGGTGGGAAATGTCAGTGTTTTAACTGTTTGTGCCCAGGTACCTGTGCCAGCTTTAGAGCCTCTGTGGATGTGGTTTGGTTTCCAGATGTGTGGATTGGCACCAATCTGGGGTTAAATCAGTCCTGCTATTTTCAGTGGACCTGCCCTGGAGTTAAAGGACTCAAGAAGGGCGTCAGAACTTGTCTTCAGATAAGCAAGAGAACATTTCCAAACCTAGGTATCTAGGGCATTTTTTTTTATTTAGCTTTTAAGCATTTATTTTTAGATGGCATGGCTCCACTTGATAGCAGAGTGTGAATCTGAATGTTGTAAAGCAATATAAATGGCCATTAAGTTAGGAAGCACAGTATGACCTTTCTGAAATATTATGCCAAACACTGTGTTTGCTTTGTGAGCTAAGTGGAACTTCTGGAAGGCTGTTGCTGATGAAAGGCACTGGCTCTCTCTCTGGGGAGAGAGCACATTATTGCAAGATGAATCTGGAGATCTGACAAAAATAACAAAACAAAGCTGTAAGACAGGGTTAGATTTCAACAGGAAGAAGTTCAGATTGATTGCAGTGACTTTCTTATGCCTTGTTTTTTTCCAGAAAACAATGGATGCTTTGTATTTTAAACTTAACTTTCCAGCTCAAAGGTGTTTTACCAAATCCTGCAAGGTTCTGTGAAGGGGCACTATGGGAGAGCATTTGGCCAAGTGTTTCTGCACCTTCCTAGGAAGTGTTCTAGCATTATTAATTATTAGGGCAGCAATGCTCTGATGCTCAACCAGTGCCTGGCAGGGCTGAGGGGCAGCAGGCAGGGCAGGAGGGGAGGGACAGGGAGGTGGGAGGAGGTTGAAAGGGGGACAGGGAGCCACTGGAGTGACACAGCAGCACAGAGCTCAGCCACCATGAGACCAGGGCCCAGCCTCATCAGTGACTCTATAGCCCAGGCAAGAGGAGCTGTTCTAAGTTGCTGAACACTGATGGATTTTACTGGAATACTCCCTGAAAACAGCTTTTCTTTTCTTATTACTGACCCTCAAGACTTGTCTCTGCACAGACAGAGAGGATTCAGATAATTCCTGGTGCAGAAGTGCTTGATCTTTATGGCTGTGTAAGGAACACCACTGCCAAAACCAAGCAGTGATGAGGCTTGTATGAGACAGGAAGCATTCCAGGTGTTGAATTACAGGCTGCTCAGGGATGGGCATGGTCCCAAAGCTGCCAGAGCTCCAGGAATGTTTGGATAATGCTCTCAGGCACAGGGTGGGGTTGTTGGGGTGCCTGTGCAGGGCCAGGGGTTGGACTCCATGATCCTTGTAGGGTTCTTCCAACTCAGGATGCTCTGTCATTCTATAAAAGTAAAACCTCAACCTCATTCCAGTCATTGTGCTCACAATCCCTTCTGTATCTCCTCTGTAGTTTGTTTCACCTTTGTCAGTACATTTTTTCTTGAAGGGTATAAAGTGCCCCAACAGCAGCAGTGAGTCCCTGTAGAATGTCCCACTTTTATCTATACCACAGGTAAATAAGTAGTTTGTAAAATAGCACCAAACTGGCTTTGGGTCCTGGCTGTGTTTGATGCATCTTGGTTAAATGAAGCACTTTATGGACTTCCATTGTGACCAATTGGAGTACACTTAGAAAAGATTTATTAACACAGGGCAAGCATTTGTCATTTGCTCAAAAAAGCTGTCCTGGAGCAGGTAAATCAAGGATATAACCATGCTGTCTGCAGGAATATGTGGTTCTTAGGCACTGGTTCTTAGCAGAGTGATGCATCTCCCTCAGGAGACATCCTGGCTGTGAAGGTTTGGCACGTACCTGCACTGCAGGCAGAGTGCTGATCCAACAACTTCAGCTTTGGAGTTGAAGGATGCTCACAACACCTTTCATAGAAGGTGGGAGTACTTAGATTTTTAACTATGTCTGGATTCACAATCAACTTTTACCCTTCAGCTGGCTCAGCACTGTCATGTGTCTTGGTGAGTTTCAGTTCATGCATACAATATGTGCCCTACAAATACAACTCAGGCTTAGTTGAATCTCTCCTTGTTGATGAAATTTGCAGACCAGAGGAAAGATTTTAAATCTTTTCATTGTTATTTTCCCAAATACTCTTTTTGCCCTACTTGGGTATGAAAGAAGTTTAAAAAAGATTGTACTAAGTTCAGAGCTTAACCTTTGTATAACATACTTCTGATGCTTCAAAATACTTTTAAAATAAAACCTTGAAAGACAATCATTACTTACCTATTGCAGAAGACATTGCCTCTTCTCAAAATTTTTTTGGAAAGGTGATGATTTTTCTGTGTGAGCTGGTAGACAAAGCTGGTTAAGCCTTGCCAGACAACAAGGCAGCTAACAAGGTTTTCACATTAGCAGGCACCATGACATGGAGTAACCTCATATTACACAATCAGTCACCTCAGTGTTTACATAAAGCTCATACCAGGTTACATTTGTCCTGCATGTGGGACAAGCATGTTAGAGAGGGGTAACAACTTGTATAGAGCTGTTCCAGTTTGCAAACTGTTTTCCTAGGATTTCAGAGTATTAGTTTACAGGAAACTGTGTTCTCTAAGAGAATAGCACCTTTTTCTGCAAAGTGGGATGGAGGCAGGCTTGCTTTTCACATAATGTTTCTGCTAAATTTTGCATACACTCCTCTTTGGTCCTAAACAAAGCTGTCTCTATATATTGTCTTCTGTAATGCATCTTGACAGGTTTTCTCCATCATGTTATATTTTTTCAATCACATGAAGCCATCGACTGTACCAAACCAACATCCATGCAAAGGAAGGTGTCCCAGAACTCCAAACTCATACAAATTCCTCTTCTAAAAATGCCACCTGAGAACAGAGTAACTGTGAGTGTGGGGTCCCAGAAGAGCCTGTGACACCTCAGCCCAGCAGTGGCTCCTCTGGTCTCACTGGGGGTCCCTGCCCTCCTCCCACAGCATCTCTGTCACTGCTGCTCTCCTGTGTCAATTGGAGGTTTGTGATTTGCAAGCTAATAATGTCTTTGGTGCACTTTTAGCTGTGGAACAAACCCTTGTCAGTGATGATTTCTGAAGCACAATTTTAATAATGACATTCTTCACTTACAAGATGTAGCACTTTTCAAAGCACTTAGGAATTATTACTGAGGTCTCAAAATGCATCCTTGGGGTAAGTTTAGTTCCAGCAATTATGCAAGTTGTGAAACAGAAGCATAGGGGTTTAAATAACTTATCAGAAGTTGTAGAAGTTTCTAGTAATGCTGGATTCTTGGATCCCTGCTGCCTATGCAGGATAACAGAGCTGTCTATCACCCCTGAAGCACTACCCTTGGTTATTGCCCTTTCTTTATTTTCAAATGAAACCAATCTTCTAAAGACTGGATTTTACTTCTCTTTAATACTTACCTTTTAAATTAACCACATTTTTTTCAGATACCATTTAAGTTGTAAAGAGCTTTTATTTCATAACACCCTTCTTATTTGTACCTGTCCAGCCAAGGCTACTACTACTTTTGGTAAGGCAAGTGCATCAGCCAGCTGTTGGAGTGTGGCAGAATTCTGAATTACAAAACACATTATGTATAAGCAAGGGGCTGAAAGTAACTATTTGTGAAAATAAAAAGAATAATTATATGCATTGCCTTAAACAGTTGAACCTGGGTCCTCGGGTGGTCTAAATCACCATAGCAACATTGAATTCGGTGAATCTCACTTTGCACAAAGGAGAAATCTATTCCATTCTTCGTTTTTTCTCCATCCCTTGAAGACTTCAATAGTTATTTACAACTTCTCTGTCCTTTGCCTCATCCTCCAAATTCTTGTGCTGCCTTTATTACTTCCTGGATCACGTTCCCAGCAAACTCTTTCTCCCAGGGCTCTCCTGTTGTTGCAGAGCATCCTTACAGCTCCAGGTAACACTCTCCTTTCAAAGCCAGCTGCCTTTCCTAACACCTAACTCCAGACCCTTCCAGTAACATCACCACCTTCTATTGCTCATTCCCATCCCTTTCAACTCCCTTACAGCAATTCCTTTCCCCTTCTATTCCCTTGCTCCCACATCCTTCAGCCAGCTACCCAAACACTTTCTCTTTACTCCCAGCATGATTCGTGTTGCTCATGGTTTGTCCTCTTTTCAGCCTGGATGCCTAAGGAAATAAGGTTTATATAATTAGTCCATCTGTCAGGCCCTCTGTGTGTTTGTCAATCCTCCTTTAATAAGCTGGAACCTGTTTGCTAATTGCAGCTAAAGCAGAAGGAGGAGCAGCACAGTTTGAGAGGCCAAACTCCCTAAGGTTTTGTGAAAACAGGTGTTTGGGGACAGGACAGAGAGTGAGTAGTGAATGGAGGGAAATGGGGCAGAGTTCAGCCCTGGACATTATATCTGGCAGAAAACAGCTGTTCAGTAATACCCATTCTGTGCCTTGGTGCTATTTCTCATCTGTGCCAACTGAATGGACAAAAGGTGGGCAAGGCAACAGGAGGTGCAAATTACCTAAAATGAGACAATGGTAATACCATGGGTGGCAGAATAATGTTTTGCCTTCTTCAGGTTCCAGGTTCTGTTTGATTTCCCTCCATGTTTTCCTCTTTTTCCTTCTCTACCTTCTCTCCTTTCTGAAGGTTTCACCTTTTCCCATCTTTCACCTCTGTGTCCTCATCCTCTGTTCATAGCTTCCTTTCCTCCAAAGGAATGTCTCAGCAGCAATTTCAGTTTTGCCTTTCATGCTGCACTCCCCCACATACTCTCCTGTTCCTGCTAATTGTGCTCCCTTCCTGGACTGACACTGCTTCCCAAGAGGAAGCACAACAGCCATAATGATTGGTGGCAGCAATGTCTTAACCATCTTCTCAGAGCACAAACACTGTCAGAATGTTTGAAAAGCTACATTAATTGAACACAGATTTGTTCAAGCTGCTCATTGAATGGATTTCCCTGGAGCCTGGCTTATGTTACAGCTCATTTTAGCTATAGACTGAATCCCAACAAAGTTATTCCTCCTGCCAGTGGCTGGCAAACCCCCCTTGATCTGAGGGCAGAGGATGCTGCAGGCACAGCACAGAGGCTCAAGCAGTCATGAACACCAACAACTGGATGCTAAATGCAGTCCTGGCTTATCAACCACCTGCTTGGAACAGAAAGAAAAAGGCTTCTCATGGCTTAGACATTGCTGAAGGTGACTTGTGGGATGCATTCTAACATGGCCAGCCAGGTGAGGGAGGGCACTGTCCTGTTCTGCCTGGCCAGGAGTGGCACTCAGTGATCTTGAGGGTCCCTCCCAGCTCAGGGGGTTGTGTGACCCTGTAAGGAGGTTCATCTGCCACTTGCACAGCAATTTGGGATTTGAAGTGTGCCTGTCCTGAGACTGCTAACAGGGCTGGCAGGGTGAGGAGTTGGCATTCCTGCCTGCTAAGGCTGGGACAGCTACCATGTTCCATTTGTGTGTTGGCTGCACTGACTCTGTGTAGGATTCCTGTGTGTTGTGCAGTGCTGACCTTCAAGTGTGCTCCTTCCCTCCTGTATTTGGCTTGGGATTGGGCTAGATGATTTCCAGGGCTCCCTTCCAACAATTCTGGGATTGCCTTTGGCTTGTAAGTCATCACCCTTCAGTTCCAGCTGCTCCTGCAGAGGTAGCACTGTGATCCTGGCAGAGGTATCTCAGCAACCCCCCCCCCCCCCACCCCGGCACAGCTTAGGCTACTCCACAAGGAATTGCTAAAATCTGAATAGATTGGGAGAGAAGTAACTCAGTAGATGGAGGTTTGCTAATCACAGCATGTTCTGATCCATGGTAAAGAAGGTTTTGTTTGATGAGTGCACCCCAGAGGTGTCACACAAGGCCAGCTGCTGATAACATCAGCATGCCCAGGCTCCCTGCTGTGCTCCAGCACCCTTGGGGCAGTGTCTTGGACAGGATTTGCTGATGCTGTGCTTCAGCCCAGGCTCAGGTGCAGTGCCCTGTGCATGGAAGCACCTGGAATTTGCATTGAATCTCTCTGAAACAGCACAATTGCCCTAAATACCCTCTTCAGTAAACTCCTAATTGCCAGCAATTTATGGCTTCACCTCTTTAGTGCAGCTTGCAAAGTTTGCAGTGAATTTGGCTTGTGATTTTGTGTTTGTAGCAGTTAAATCATTTATGTTCTGAGAACTTTGAAGAAACATATGCCTTAAAATCAGCAAAGCATTTACTACTTTTGCACACATGGTGAAGTCTATTTTATTTTACTGTGTTACATTACTAAATAACCTTGGTTGTTATTCTTCAAGGTCTTAGTGTGTTGAGCCATTAACAGCTATGGAATGTATCTAAACTGCATTAGAGCTGCATAACTACAAGCTAAGGGGTAATCAAAGATCTGTCAGGCTTAACATAAGCATATGGACAGCTCTCCACTACTAATATAGGATAAAAACCACTTAATTTGGAATTTTTATGCAGAGGTCCCTAAGGAGGCTTTTACCTGAATGATCTTCAACTTCTACAGGGCACGTTGAAACACCAGTGCAGGAGAATGGGGAACTAAGAGTTATGATAGTCTGAAAGGGAGAAGGAGCACATGAATATTTAACCTGTATATATATATAAAATCAGTACAAGGATAAACAATTTGATGGGTAATAACACATATATTTAATTCATAGTTTTATGCATTTTTAAACAACATGTAAGCAGGTAGAAGCTTGACTTTAATTAAAATAGCAAAAGAAGCATTCAGGCCAGTTTATGTTCTGCCAGACTTTAAAACAAATGTGACAACTTCTGAAAATTGCAGTTCCTGAAAGAGAGGTATCAGAAGAATCTGTGAGGTTTAGCAGGAGTTCTGGTTACACTGTGGACAGTGGTTTTTTCACAAAGCCTGCAGGGTTTGGGGAAGTACAATATATTGAACCTTTCAGGTGTTGCCAGTGGACAGGCCTTTCATCATCTGAGTAGCATCCCTGCCAGAGCTGTGGAAGTCATCAGCTGCTCTGACACTACTTTTTGTATTATTAAGTCCAAGAAGTGATTAATAAAAAGAGAAATGTGGCACTGCATGGTGGAAAATACATTTTTCTTCTTAGGGTCACTGTCAAGCAGTTTTTCAGGAGGAATGTTGCAGTTTAAGAAATCCGAACCTTGAATTTGTATTGACTCAGAGGAAATCTGACAAGAAAGAGCTGAAGTTTTAATTTCCTGCAGTGTAAGTCCAGTGTAAGAGCTGAGAACATCTTCTGAAGAGCAGCAAATTGCTGCATCCCTGCCCCAGGACCAGCCAGGTGGTGTTTGTGTCACTGGCTGCAGTTGGAATTGGCGTTGTGCTGCTGGGATCCACACAGTTCTCAAGAACTTATGTAAGCGCCAGGATTTATGTAAGCATAAACAGGAGACATGTGAAGTATAGGAGTGGAAGAAGTACAATCTAACGTATACCACTGGGATATAGTATAGAAAGTATATATAAAAATATATATATATATATCCAGAAGAGAGAGGCTCAGTGCAAGAACTCCTAGGAGAAGTTATTTGCTGGAATCAAGACAGATTTTGCCATAATGTGTTCACCAGCAACTTCTGTATTATGATTTATTGAGAAGCTCTGTTATTGCTTTTAATTTTGAAAAGTCATCTATAACCTTTGCACAGGAATAAAACTCAAATAAAACAAGAAAACCATATGTGCAGGATATTGTTGTTAGTTTCTTATGTTTTATGTTCCTTCAAGACACTTTAAATGATTTCTCCATTGGTGGGTCTTTATTTTGTGATTATTGCAGGCAGCTCTACACTCCAAATGAATTAAATCCTGTTGTGTTCCTGCTGTTTCTTCAGAAAAGCAGCTGTTTAATGTCAGTCTACATGAAAAAAAAAAATCATGCAAATATATCAGGTTTCTTCCCTGATATTGCAAATGTTATTGTTAATCATTTTCCTGCAGTAGTTTTGGAATAGGTAGGTCCAGGAGAAGGATGAAAAAGACAATGCAGTGTTTCACATAGTAATTGAGGATGGCTGTGCCACGTGTGCAGACTGCAAGGGAGGAGGATCAAAGATGTTTGTGTGGGGAGCTGATGAGCTCCCATGATGTTACAGAGGACACTGGGAAATTCAGGCCAGCCAAGGCAGCCCTCTGTCTGCTCTGCCACAGCTCAAGAGAATAATAATATAACAGCACAGGCTGTCTGCAGAGCTGTCACGTTGGCTGCATTTCACTGCCATGCTCTGCATATCCGCGCCGTGTTCTGCTGATTTCTGTGCTTCGTGGGGCAGCTGCCCCATCAGTGACACTGAGCAGTGGAGTGACAGGGCTTGGATCACATGTCACTTGTGGGCCAGCGTGTGGAGTCCCTCAGAAGCTCCCCCTTGGCAGTACAAAGGCTGTGTCTGCTGAACAAATGAAAAAAGGCTCTCTGTCAAGGTAATGCTCTCAGCCTTGTGACTCTGAGTGCTGTTCCCACGTTGCAGCCTTGCAGGTATGTGTGTGATGCACAGTAAATCTGGAAACATGAATATCTGGACTAGCTGCTGTTCTGCCAGCACTGCCAGCCTGTGCTTGGGGCCACTGTGCACAGAAGCCTGGTGCTGTGTGCAGCTTTGGAGCAGAAACTGGGATTGAGCATTCCCAGGTAACTACTTAGTGCTCTCCCAGTGTATTCTTTCCTAGAGGGAATGGTAAATGTGGAGCTCTTGCTTGGCTGCCAAGCAGTTGCAGGTGTGGGAAGTCTTTCCTGAGTCAGATTTACTCCCTGGCAAAAATCCAAACTTGCTGACCTAGGAGATGGGTAGGTAGGTACTTACAGCCAGCAACAGGGGCAGGTGAATGTGAGTTATCCCAGATGTTTCCTACAACTCTCCAGGAAGATCCTGATCATGATGTTAAGTCCTTTGTGGAAAGGGATGAAGCAGTCTATGGCTATGTACCATTCCTGCTGGAATCAGGGAGCCACTCTCTTGTCAGACAGATGATTTGACCTCCAAGGTGCAGCAGGAAATTACTGTTTTTCTGTGGGGAGGAGCCAGATGCAGGGAGGGTGAGCTGTGTCCCCCAGCTGGGTCTCAGTGGAAAGGCTGTGCCTGTCTCTACCAGACGTGTGCATGCAAATGAGGGAGACAAACATCTCACCATGCCTGCATATAAATGTGCC
This sequence comes from Erithacus rubecula, assembly GCF_903797595.1. NCBI lineage: Eukaryota > Metazoa > Chordata > Aves > Passeriformes > Muscicapidae > Erithacus > Erithacus rubecula. Next base: position 3,331,468 of record NC_136659.1, on the reverse strand, counting down.
ATTTAAAAGTTTTAATATTGTTGTGCCTGAACTTCTCAGGTTCAAGTTTTAGAAGTCATTGTGTTTGTGGGTTTTTTTCCCTTCCCTAAATTAGCATATCTCTGGTTGTTAGGGAAATGCACGCAGCACTGTGTCGATTGAACCATTAATTGCCTTAGGCCTTCTCACTGTAACAATCTGAATTATTCTTTCATATTCCCCTTCAGTTCTGCAGTTTAGAAACAGTGAAATCTGAACTCAGTCAGTGTGCAGGAGTTCCTAAGCCCCGGGTTTTATTCCAGGAATTAACACACCTCCTGGGATAAGGTGCACTCCTCTGAAGGGCTTAGCTCACTATTTGTGGGCCATAAAATAAGCAGCAATAATGATAATCCGTGTCTGACCATTGAGAGGAGCAAATCCAGCGTGCCTCCAAGCAGCCCACAGCCCATAAATGGGATCACATAGTGCATATCATCTGCATTTAGCGAGACTGCCTGCACTGAGAATATCCATTATCTTCCACCCTCTCCTTCTGGGCTCACAGCTTCATCTCTCCCCTATCAGATGTGTGCCTCAGTAAAGAGGAACCTGGGAAGAGCTGGGTTTGAGCAGTGTGACTGATCCCAAAGCTCAGGGAATACAGCTGGATCAACACAAGCAGCTGGTCCTGGCAAGAATGGCTGGTTACTGTGCACTGCTTTTCATATATGCTGATCATAAGAACTAGAATAATGTGACCATTCCTGGATAACAAACAACATTTTTTTTCACCAAAATGAATTCTGAAAAGAGATTATTGCATTAAAAGTCTTGGATTATTTGCTCTACCCCTGGATTACTGGGTACTGTTCATGTTGCATAAGGATTTAGGAGTTTTCTCTTGTTACACAGGAGACGTTTCTGAGCTATTTTAGGAACTTAAATTTAGTTCCAGAGAAAGATAGAGAGGACATGGCAGCTTTTGAGAGGGAGGTGAGGGACTGAGGCTGGTTTTCTGCCTTTCATCTTGATGTATTGTGTAACAGCAACTGGGCAGAGAAACACTCTGTGTGAAAGAGGGAGCGAGCTCTCCTTGGGCTGAGGGGCTCCCGTGTGTGCAGAAGGGATGAAAACTCAGAAAAAAGAATGAGGGGATGCTGGTGAAGGTCAGTCCCACTATGTACATGCAGATGGAGCTCTCCCAAACCAGCTCATATGTAATCAAATATGAGCTGATGTTGTTGTTGTGATCCAGTTACTGCCTTGGAGTTTCCTTGAGTTTGGATGGCCACGTTTCTCTTCACTATTGGCCAGCTAAATTGCAGGATTCTCTTTTTTTTTTTTTCCCAGCAAACAGGTAAATTTGTTTTGTTGGTACTTTTTTAAATTATTCACATGCAACCCAGCCACTGAACTCCAATGGAATGAAAAGCTGTATTCCAAAGCAACAGTGCATTAGAAAAATGTCAGCAGCATTTTATATTGCTCCAACACTTAGTGTTTAATGAGGAAAATGCTCTAAGTGCACACAAACCCATGTGGCACACAGGGTGGAGATATTTGTGAAATCTGTTCCCATTTGTGAAGATTCCAATCTTATCCTGTTCCTTTAAGCAGCAATTTAAGTTAAGATAAATAAAATTGTTACACCTGGAGCTTTTAGAGGAGCAGGCACACACACAAATTATCAGAGGGAAGAGAACAAATTTAGTAAGGTAAAGTGACTATTAGGCTTAGCTGGAGTCTTCTAAAATGCAGTTTCATTAAACCCAGTGTTAATAAGAACACTCCCTCTTGGTTCAGGAGCTCTAGAGCTTACCCTGTGAGCTTGGAGCTCATCTGACTTCTGGAAGAAAGTGGCCAAGAGGGTGTCACCTCTGCTTTGCAGTGCTAAAGACACACAACTCTAGGCATGCTGTAGCTGATACTGAAGGAATCAGGCACATGCAAGCTTGACCTTTCAAAGAAAGACATTTAAAGCAATAAACATCAGCTGAGGTCACTTGACTTGTGATGTGAATTTCAGTTTTCTCATGCTGCAAAGCTGTGTCCTGTTTTTCTGTGCCATCTTCCTCCCTGGAGAGTTGACATTTGTGTAACTCCAAAGCATGTCTGCTCTTGTACAAGGGCTGGAGATGCCAGGCAGGATTTTTTGAGCACACCAAGAGCCCTTTCCTCAGCAGGCAGGTCCTGCTCAGTGCTGCTGTGTCCAGGTAATTCCTGTGCTGAGCCAGAGCCATGTCCCAGCTGCAGCTCTGCCAGGAGCTTGTCACAAACATTCCAAAGCAGGGATTTTGCTGCTGGGATATCATTTGTGGGAAAAAAAAGTAAAATCCAAGAAAAATCCAGTAGTGTTGGCTTTTTGGATGATGGGCAGGGAACAATAGGAAAACCCAAGAGAGACAAGTACCTTTTTCTCCCTTTCTCTTCTGCTCATTTTTGCAGTGGAATGAAATGAGGGCTGGGGAAAAGTAAAAATGATGAATAGGTGAGAAAGAGAAGGGCACTGCTTTCATTGGAAGCTGCTTCCCACAAGTGTGTCCTCAATGGGAAGACAAAGAATCCCTTCCAGTTTATACCAGCTGGGAATCTGACTTCTCTTTCTTACTTCAGTATAATTTCTTTTTACTTTTTAGTTTTATTAAAGATTTATCTTGTCTCCTTTTAGTTTCCAGGAAAAACACCTGCCCAAGAGCACAGTTTTAATGAATCCTCTGTAATTTCATACTCAAGCAATATTTTCAGTGATAAATAGCAGGGAACTCATTTGCCTTTGTGAAAGCACTTCTGGCTGGATTGACTAACATATTGACTGAAAAATATTGTGAAGCTCTGCCTGTTGTTCATCCAGAGTTCTTTTTTGCAGAGAGAATAACCCCCTTTTCCAGGCAGTCCTCCACCAACTTCTTTTGTCTTTGAAAATGTTCCCCTTCTCCTCTTGATTGTTATTCAAAGTGATCTCGCTTGCCTTTTCTCCTTGGGAGCTGCACAAAGACAAATTCTGCCCGTAAATTCAGGAGCTTTCTTCATATTAAATGTGTTTCACTTAATGCATCTTAGGGAGAAGCATTTAAGCTGTAGAATTGCTGAACTTTAGCTTTCTCAGTTTCTTTGTTAGAATGACCTGCCATTCCTTTCTTTTGATCATGCAGTAAGTAATTTCTCTGTGATTTCTAGCCCTTAATGTTGGGCTCCATTTAGTTTGTCCAGAATGGGGTTTTTTGAATCCTCGTTATTCTCTCCATTAGTAAATGTTGTTTTAAGTAAAAGCATTTCTGTGAGCCTGCCTTGGGCTTTCCTCCTTTTCTTCCCCTTTTAACTCATGCTGCAGCTGGTTTTGCTCTCTCCAAGCCAAAAAATCTAGAATCAGAACCTTTTTTCTTGGTAACCTGTAGAGTAATAAATCACTGATCTCTCCTTCCCAAGTCAGAAAGGGAATTTGGAATTGCAACTACAGATAGGCAAAAGATGCTGCTGGCTATTGCAGCCTGTGCATTCAGATACAAAGCATTTAAACTTTTTGGGGTGGAGATGTTTTTCACAGTAATCAGACTACACATTCAAATGAAAGAAAATAAAAGCTCAACCTTTCTATCTCAGTCCTGTGAAACAAGTTGTTATCATATGCCTACCTCTGGGAGGGAAATGAGTGTGATTAATGAAGCAAATCACACGTTTTAACGTGTATGATAAAACAGTTATTCCAAAGAGAAAACAATATCTTTAGCAATTCAAAATATTGTTATTTGCATCTTTTTTAAATCTGCTTTTTCTTTTCATTGCCTTCAAATTCAGGTAGGCTGACATTTATTACCACAACATTTCTATTTCATGTCTTTCCCTTCCTATTTGCCTTTCCATCTTCTCTGCATATAATGCCTGTGTCCTTTGCTCTATCTCTCCCAAATTAAATGATTTTTGTATTGCAAGTTTTTCTAAGTCTTGCTAGAGATGAATTAACCAAAGGAGGGAAGTTTGCGGCAATCTTGCCCGTTGCTACTCTGGAAGTTAACAGAATGTACAGAGGGTCAAACACGTCTCTGAGTGTTGGATGCATTAACTTCCTGACCTTTAGAAAGGTTGGGTGGCAAATAACTCCTGGTGTGCCTGGCAATTCTCAGTCATTGAAAGCTGCCTCAACACGTGTAAGTGAACAGCTGAATGCCACACTGAGGCTTTCATATTCCACTGAAAGAGCTGGAAAACCCCTGGGTTCAGCCAGCCCGTGAAAGAGGCTGGAATGCTTCTCACCCTCTTGGAACAGGCTGACCTTTCCTGTGCTCCATCACTGTCTGCTCCTCAGAGGTTTGTTCAGTGGGCTGGTTTTACCTTGACTCCCACTGAAAAACAATTGATGTCCTGAAACACAGATATTGTGGTGTCATTCTTAAGGTAGCAATCACAGATGGTTTTATTCCTCAAGCATAAAGTTGCAATCTCTGTTTAAAAAAAAAAGAAAAAAAAGAAGCGGTTTTTTTTTCCTTGCTCCCCACTATGTCTGCTGAAAGGCTGTTTGAAGCCTTCATGAGTTTAATGCTTTTCCTTTCTAGCTTATATTTATTCATAATTGGTCAATTCATACCTTCGCTTAAATTCTTTCTCTTAAAACATCACCTTTTTTCTTGCAGCTTTCATTATCACATCAGACTCATCCTCACTCAGACCCTAGTTTGGCTCTGCTACATTACATCTTCCAGGCTCCTCATTTCCTAGATCTTCCTCTTGCATTTTCCAACTTTTCCACTTAGACTAAACTGTTAAACTAGAGTTTACAGTATCCCCTATGAAGCTGCATGAGGAACTTTGAAAAGAACATTGATACTCCTTCACTTGTGTGTGTATCCCCATTTGAGGGTGCTGAGGCACTGCACAGATTGCTCAGAAAAGCTGTGGATTCTCCATCCATGGAAGTGTTCAAGTCCAGGTTGGACAGGGTTTGGAGCAACCTGGAATAGTGGGAGCCGTGGCAAGGGGTGTGGAACAAGATGGCCTTTAGAGTCCCTTCCTAGCCAAACCAAAATTCTATAATTTAGCCTGTGCTCATCTTTCTCAGGCCTGATGTGTTGGAAGCAGGAGAGGAAGATCATGGTCAGGGAACCCTGTCTGTGCTCAGTGCGGTGATTGCTCTGAAATCCCTGATGAGCCATTCTGCAGAGAATTTCTTTGGTGTTTAAAGTTATTCCCAGAAAGTGAGGACAAGGGCTCATCCTTTCCAACGAGTTCCTGAATGGGGAATTCTAATGGTCAGTGCAAAATGAATGAGTTCAGAGTTCAGGAAATACTCTGCAGTAGAGTTCTCATACTCCAAAAGGTGAAGTGTTTCTGGAGGCTGTTCCCTAGTTTGTGTGGGGAGTTTGACTGCAATAAATGTACAGTAAATCTTTAAGATGTCAAGGAATATTAAAGTTTATTCTGAGCAAAAAATATTTTATCTTTCAGCTACTTGGATTTCATGAGAATGCTAATTCTACTTTGGCATGTTCTGGGAATCTGTCATTGTCATACATCTGTCATCTTGTCCTGGTTTGAAGGACAGGTGTCTGCCAATAAAGGCAGAAGCTTCTCTTTGAATGTAAACTCCCTTCTTCCAAATTATTATAATTTTGAAATTAAGGGGCTCTCAGGCAAAGATATGGGAATTAGGAATAACAGTTCTTTACTAGGAAAATTAAAATAGAAATACAGTATTACAAAGAACAATCCCAAACACTGCCAGAGTCAGAATCCAAGCTGACACCTGTCAGTCAGTCAGGGTGTTGGCAGCAGTCCCATTCAATGGTGGCTGCATCCTCCTGCAGTGGCAGATGTGGTTCAGCTGGAGCAGTGCTCCTGGAGAAGGTGCAGTTTCCTCTGAAGGTCCAGGGATGATGTGGAAAGGTCTGGCTTTCCTCTGGAATCCAGTGGAAAGAAGGTTCCTTGGTGTCCAAAATCTCAGTTTTTATCTGGGTAAGAAAGGCTTGGCTGCTCCCCTGGCTGGAGCATCTCCCAGTGGGATGATGTAATTTTATCAGTCCCACAGTGGCACTGAATGGGCCAGCAGCAGATGAAATCTTCCTGGAGGGAGGATGGGCTGGGGAAAGATAAAGATGATTGCCCCAGCTGTTTTAAAGCTGGCCCATTAGCAGATAATATGTGCCAGGAGATCAGGGTCACTGCCCCACCCAGCTCAACAGATGGGGACAGAACACACATTGCTGGACACATCCCGTACTGCAACCCAAGACAGATCTGCATCTGTCATCTAACCAAGAGTCAATATTAGAATATTGTGGGGGCTCCCCATTGTGGGGATTATCTGTACCAGACATCTGTGATGTGTTTGTATCCCCCAGGAGGAACACTGGGTGTGATGTCACCTCAAGAGTAGACTCACTGATTTAAGAGGAAATCTTTCTGGAAAGATTTTTAACTCAGTACGAGGAAGGTAACAAACTATGTTCCTGCAGATGAGCTGTACCTGGAGTTGCTTTGAATCTCTCAGTTACATCTTTTCAGACCCAGGATATGCAATATGAATCCCAACTTTCATAGCCTACATATCTCTTCACATTTAATTTTTGAAACAGCATTTTCTTACTCTTTCTGTATCCTGTGTGCTGATTTGAGTTCTACGAAAACCATCTCTGGTACATATCCTGGGTGAAGTAACAAGAGACAGATCAAAAGCTCTGCAGTTAATCCAAATTCAGAATGTCACTGCAGACTTCTGCAAACCTATCTGATGAATGAATATTTCTGAACTGCGTTCACCACACTCCCTTATCAAAGCTCTATTGCTTATTTTATATTGTTGGATTTCTTTTATATTTTCATGTCAGCTGTAACTACATTTCCTAAGTATTTTTCTCTGCCAGGTTTGGCTGTTACATTGAATGTGAAGAGATTATTTTGTGGTATGAAGATCAGTCATTTAAGACTGAACTGGTTATTGCTTACAGAAGAAATTTTTCCTATGAATCATGCATCTTGTAAGAAAAATAGTACTAAAGGTGTGTCTTTATATTAAGAGGCAATTCCAACTTATATCTGACTTTTCCAAAATTTACCAAATGAACATCAGTGCTACAAGGTAAAATAGAAGTTGCTTCTCTAACTATATTCTATTCTTTAATGATATTTAAACAATTCAATAGTTTGCAAAAAATAGCCAATTAATGTTTCAGCTGAGAACCAGGCAAAATATTTCATTAAATCTTTCTGCTTGATGATGAACAATTTGTTCATCTTTCTGTTAAAGATTCCATCTCAGCTGACTCTAATCATCTGGAAGCTTCTCCCCATGAGGTCTCTGGAGATATAAAGAGCTATTTTCTAAAAATTTATTTATCTCATCCCAAAATTGTTTAAAAATAAAAACTCAAGTATGACCTGTAGGTGGGTCACATGGGGTGAGATTTATGTCACCTTTGAGATGTGAGACTGGAGGAGTTCTCACATGTGCTCATGAAGGTTAAAGGTTTGTTTAAGATGACATATAAAATAGATACTTGTGTGTTGTGGAGTGATCCATGGCCATCTTTCATGCTTGCACAGTTCAATCCTGAACTATCACCTCCATGGCAAACAGATATGATTTCCAGGCAAGAGCCTGTAAGGAGAAGTCAGGGGGTCTTGTTCCTTCTGGATGAACTCTTTCACCTTGTGCTGGTTCAGCCTGGCTGTGCTGCTCCCCTGGGCACTGGGAATTGTGCATCCATAACAGAGCAGTGATGCTCCTCCTCCAAGGCAGGGCAGGGATGGCAAAGGCTGCACATTGTGAAAATAATGTTTAATCTGCTGCTAAGGGAACCAAGAGGAGCTGAGGCAGGGAAAGGATGAGCAGAGGGAAACAAGGCAGCAAGTACTTGACAGAAAGGAGTGCTTGAGAGCTCTCAGGAGTGCCAAGGAGAGGGAGAGGGGCTGGGAGAGAGAGTGGGGTTTGGAGAGCAAGCTCTCATCTCCTTGTCTCCTCAGGAGTGTTCATCTGCAGACTTCTCATTAGAATGTGTGTCCTCTGTGTGTCACTCCTGTCAGGGGAGACAACTGGCTTTATCCATGGCCAATCCTGCACTTGGAATTAGCCTCTCTGTCTGCACTGAGAAAAAATCACAGTGTTCTTGAGCCCATTCAGATTCTTATCCAGGCAGTTTATTTTTGGATCCCAGGTCTGCTTTAGGATGTATCTTAATACAAACCTCTGTTAGTGGTTAACTGGGTGAACCTGGGCTTGATTCAATATCCCCATGATCTCAATCCCAATAGCTTTATTCTATCTCTCCTTTTTTAAAGTGCACCTTCTGTAATAAATACACAGTCAAAAGAAAATGTGCTAATGCTCTGAACAAAGCAAGCTTTGATTTCATGCTTTAGGAAATCAGTCACATTTTATCATTCTTGCCAGTTGCTTCCACAAACACAACCTGTAGCAGCTTTTTTTTTTTTTTTTTTTCCTTTGGAAAGCTTTGGAAAGCTTAACTCCCTCACAAACTACCAAATTCCCATTGATCAAAGCAAGAAAAAGGTAAATCCATTTGTATCAATGACAAATGGATTTAAGATACTCTGTTTGGGTCCTTTTAAAGTCAATAATCTCTATAAAAGATCTCTCTGACTGGATTTCCAATATGATTTTTTCCTCTGTGTCATAGAAGTCTTAAAATAAAGAGCCAAGAGTACTGCATATAAATGTTTATATATCTCCCCAAACTGACAGTGTTTTTTTTAAGTATCTGTGACCTGCAGGGAAAATATTAGCAGGACCAGCTCTCATTGGGCTTGATGGTAGAATAGCTGAAACCCTAATTAATTGGCACTAACAGATGGAGCTGCACTCAGAATGTCACTCTTATTTCAGAGTTACTCCTCCCTAAAAGTCAGGAATAACAATTAGAACTTTGCAGAATTGGTCCTTTGTATTCTTGCTCTTCCCATATTGCCAGGAGATAGAAAATGGGGGTGAAAGGGGGCACACATGGCACTAAAAATGTGTGAACACACATGCTGGATTACCATGGTAGTACAGTCTCTTTAAAGTGACTGATTTGCTCAATTGCCTTAACTAAACATAGTACAGCAACAGCTTAGAATAAATTAATTATTAATATTTTCCTGTTTTTAATAGCCAGGGAAAAATAATATATAAATGAATTTTGCAAAAACATATGTGGTCCAAGGTCAGTCAGAGTCAAGTGAAAAATAGCCATGAGCATCAGTGGAATTAGGACTTGGGGAGGATCTGAGAATGGTCAAAATTAGAACTTCAAAAAAGCCAATTATTTCTCCCAGAATCTTCTTCATCCCCTTACAAGTGCAGATTTTTTTTTTTTTCCCAAAAGTACAATTTAAAAGTGTGGAGGGCCAGGCAGGGAGGGGAGAGAGCTCACAATAGAAAGCTTTTTCCTAAATGCAGTATGTACCTAGAGGCTATTAGAAGACTTTTGAGTAAACTGTATGATTGTACCCTGGCTGAAAAACACAGGAGCCTGTAATTATGCTGTGCTGTATTTATTCACTGGTGAATTCTTTCAGCTCTTTTCCTCCCCATAGGATATTCTTTATGAACAGGTTGCATGTTTGGGATGCACTTCATTTTTAATGCCGTTCATAATTTAGTTTTGGAACCACCATATTTATTAGAACAGTATAGCATATAAAAGCCACCTTTTTGCCTTTGTGCAGCTAAAATAAATAACATATATAATGCATATCCATCTCAGTGCTGAATATATTAAGGCACATTCACAATACTCTACTTCCAACATGCAGCTCTGTGATTTAACTCTGCTCTGTACTATTTTTTTATTAAATCAGACAGATTGGTGATCTATTTTGCAGTGCAAAATGTAAGCAGTCCCTGGTACTCTTCATTCTCTGCACACCCTCTGTTCTTTAAGATATTTATTGAAATGGTTGGTGAGGTGCAACAAGCCAGACATAATATTCCCCTTGCCTTTTGTGTGACTACACTGTAATGAAGAATTAATAACAGAGTCCTGAAGAATATTAATCATACTTTCACAAGCCAGCAGGGAACAATTTAAGAGCAGGAAAAGTAATGTAACAGTCCAACTCATAGGCCCATGCAGAAAGTCAGGGAGAAATGGGCCTTGGCAAAGGGCTTTCCTTCATCTCCTGTGCAGGGAGCATTGGCACAACTCAGCACAGAGCTGCTCCCTCCTCAGCACATCCCAGCCCTCCTGAGATTCCTGCCCTCCCTGAAAGCCCCAGGGCAGAGGAGAGACTCAGTGGAAACCATCCACCCCTTCCTGTAAGAACAGCACAGAATCACAGCATGGTTGGGTTGGAAGGGACCTTAAAGGGGAAAATCATGTGGCCAGTGAAAATATTCACTTTGTGATATTTTCAGAGTATCTCTTTACAATCTTTACTCTTTTTCATTTGGGAAACAGACCTGAAATTAAATTTCCAAATGGAAAGTGGTTTTGGGCAAATCTCCCTTTAAGATTTCTCACCCCAAAGAAATCAGAGGCAACATTTGTCATTCCTAATTTTTTTTCCAATATTTTTCCAGGTCTGAAAATATCACCTGAAATTTGGGAGAGCAGTTTCCATTTTGACAAATCAGTGTTTCTAGAGGAAAAAAATAATTGTGTCAGAGGCAGTGTGACTAGCCAGAGGGCACAGCTCCCACTGAGCCTGTGCAATACCAGCTTTTCTTGATGTGATAAATCTATGATAACTCTGCAGTGGTTAATGCCTTCCATTTTTCCAAAATGCAGGGTCAGATGTTGACCCCACAAAGCATATTTAATAAAAAATTATAATGATGTGAGTATAACCTGTGCAAGAATTAATTTTTCAGAATCTCTTAAAGTATTACACAAAGGGTAATCACCTTAAAAGAGCCCTATTAATTAGTTGTGCCTGAAAAAGGCTTTATGAAGGAGAATAGTGTTGCACTGCAGTGCTGTTCTTTAATCAGGATAAACATATTACATCAGGATATATATGTATTTTTAGCATGCTCACTCTTGAGGAACTTCACTAAATAGGAACACATGAGGCTTCTCCCCAGTTTAACTCTCCAGGGAACAAAGAGATGGAAGATGCTGGTTTGGGATTTTTGCCCTTGCTTTAGGGCAGGAGCATCCCTGGTCCTTGGCGTGGAAATATTTTCTTTTTCAGAATGAGCATGCTGGGTGTGGATTTTAGACCTTGCAGGCAGAGACTTTGCATGTTGAACAGCAATCAAAGTGCAGAGGGGCTGAATCCAGGCTGAGGTAAACTCTGCCCACAGCTCCTCACAGAATTTCATGAGAGCACACAAGAAACACCCTGATTGCAGCAGCATCATGCTGGGCCTGCTTTCTAACTGCTCCTTATTGTATTAATTCAAAGTTTTTCTCTTACTGGAAAATTAAGTAGCAGGTGTAGTTTAAATGAACTGTAGCAGACTGGGTTTAGTGGTGTGGTAAATAGATTGTGATATTCATTTCCAATTAAAGTTCTTTTGCAAAGATCACTGAAGCACATTCTCATAAATTGAATCACAGTAAACTAATAAACAAATTTCTTTCAGCCTGCTGATGGCAAATTCTTATTTCCTTAATATGTTAGATCACATCATGGTATTAATTATATGATGCATGAGCAACAAAGAAGCAATCATTTATTTAGCAATAATTTTATAATTAGTTTTACTTTGGAATTAGCTTTACAGGTAATTCCATACCTACAGACAAAGAACATTAGGCATTAGGAAAAGGAAATTTCAAGTGAATATTTTTAATGCTTGAATTCTGTCATCCAAAAATATAAGACACAAAAGTAGCAACAGTGTTCATCAATAATTAAACCAAAGGTTGAATTATGCATCTGTAAACACAGTGCTATAGGAGTTTTAAAAAATTGAGATATTAATAAACCAATCTTAAATGTCTGCGGTATCTTCTTAGCACATAGAAATGGTGCAACAGTTTATTGGGATCCTACTCTCAACTATGTAAAAATACACTTTGGATAGAACCAGATCATTGATGGAGGTCCCTGGGGAGATACCAACTCTTAGACTGGGATAATAAAAACTGATCAAATAAAGCTCTCACTGTATAATAATATAATTTCTTGAGATAGTGTCATTATTGCAGGTGTGTGAGATGCCTGTCAGACTGGATTAAGCATCCCCACAAGGAGCTTTTATAGGCTTCCACCCCATCAACTAAGCTGGGTTTGGGAGGCTGGGCTCCCTTCAATCCCTTTTGAGGCTGGTGGAGGGAGATGGGTTTTGCTGGATGCCATCCAAAGCCCTGAGCTCAGACTTGAGAGGCCCAGCTCTCACCTTCAGTGAGAGACAGAGAAGGGTGAAGATCCTTTTGTGAGTATCTTCTCTGTAGCAGTAATTTGGGCATCTTTCTGTGGACAGGCAGCTTTAAGTCTGGGTGCACTCATTTCTGCAGCCTTCTTGAGGGCACTTATGCACCCACATCATCTTTCCCTTTCACTTAAAAGAGAAGCTGTTGCTTTCTTGCATTTTGGGATCTTTATTGAGATTTTTCCATCTGCTGTTTAGTTTATTGCCAGTGATTGGCTCCTTATAGTTAATAGTATTGAAATGAGTCCTGTAAGGGCTCCTCAGGTTCTGCAGAGCTGCCTTGGAGTTTGCAAGTGGAAAGGCTTCCTTTCCTGCCTTAGGCACTGAATCCTGCCTCAGAAAAGCTGAAAACCTTGTGGTTGCCTTTGTCTTATTTTTAATGCAGAACGTGTCTTGACATTTTTCACTCAGACCAAAATCTTTTTCAGGCTTAAGTATAATCATTGTGCAAGCGCAGGCTACCCGGAAATCCAGCATTTATTTTCCTTGTGAGACCAGAGCAAGAGATATAAAAGAGAAAGATTTAGGTCAGGTGAAAGGGAAAATAAAGTGGCTGGTGATTTTTGTGTCACTCACTCGTGTGTCTCCTGCTGTGTCCTTGGGTGCCTCGTGCTCCTTGTGTTTGTCTAAGGTGAACTGTGAGGTACAATCACAGTCATTTTCTTGTTCCTGCCTCCTCGAGCACAGAGCTGCAATTCTCTGGTGACAACAGAGCTGCTGTTCTCCCCACTGACCTGTCTACAGAATCCTTCAGAAAAGTCATTTTTCTGTTTCAGCCACATCCTGGGGTTACTGCTGGGGGAAGGCAAGGAAATCCAACAACTCAGACTGCAATCACAGGGCAGCAGCTTTCTAGAGTGGAGCTGGGGTCTGGATCTGGGTGTGCCAAGATCCCTCTGGGATGTGGAGTGGCCCTGGGCACTGGACAGGTGCAGTTCCAGATGGGCATTGCAAGAGGGAAAATACCTTCAAACTTCACACCAAGCAGAGTCTGTCTTAGCTCCCAGGTCTGCTGGATCTCCAAGATCTGCTGGATCTCCATTAGCTCCTATATATCTGCCTTAGCTCCCAGCTCTGCCTTAGTTCCCAGGTCTGCCTGAACTCCCAGATCTGTCTTAGGTCTGTTCTGAGCCTTTCCCAGAATACTTGAGTTGTAATTCTCCCAAAGCAGTGAATTCTCCAGGCTGAGGATGCCTCTGTTCAGCATGTAAGTGCCTGGTCCTTCTGGACACCAGGCTGGCTCCAGGAGGTGGCTTCACACACATCCTCTGGAAGTGTCTCTGTGTTGTAACTCAGTTTTATAAATGGGTGTGAATTTTTCCTCCACAGAGAATACCAGTGCCCCCCACAAACCAGCATTTGTGTCACTGTTTACTGGGTGGACTGGGAGGCATTCAGGAATCTGTCTGGATTGCATAGTTTCTTACATTAGTTTGTAAAAAGTCCATATATACATAAAGCTGCACAGTTGTGGGATTTACTTAAAGTTTACATTTGTTTGTATGCTCAATCCCATGAGATTTGTACATGAGGAGAAATTTACTGGTTGTGTTCAGTAATTGGTAAAATTGCTAATGTTCACACCTTGGCCACACTGAGGGTAATGATGGCATTCCCACCAACTTAATGCCTGCCTAGATCCTTAGGAGAGAGGATAAGACAAATCTCTGTATTAATATATTCTCATCTCAAATACTGAAAATAAAGATCAGAGCTGTAAATGAAAATAAAAGCAATATTAATTGGTACTGGAAGCACTCATTTATATAGCACACAGCACCAGCCTCCCCAGCACTTGCTGGTGTGTTGGTAGGAGAAAAACTCATGCAGCCTTTCTGAAAGTAGGGCACCTCTTGGTAAATCTGGCTGTGATCTGTCTGAGCAGAAGAGCAAGTTTCCTTACTCACTTCCAGCCCTCCCCAGACATTTCTTCTTAATTACATTCCTGTATTTCAAAGTTATCTGTGTCTGAATTAGTATGACATCCCAGCCACTTGGCTAAAATAGAGAGGGAGATACTGCATGTGCTAAAAGCTTCTGTAAGTTCAAATCAGCTGGGTGGAATCACAACAGAAAAATCCAGTGTGGGCTGTTAAATGTGACAGGGCTGCCCTGGCTCAGGAAAGCTGCTGATGATCAGGGAGCTGCTCTGAGGGATCACTGCATTCCTGTTTCCACACTCTCTCCCAGGCAGGGAGGCTTTAGGCTGAAAGGACCTTTTGCCCTATCTGTGTTACTTCTCTTATATTCTTAAGCTTTTATCTACTGTAGTCTCCTAAAAATCCCCTTTTTTCTACAGTTTTTTTTTTTAATTCCTTCTTTTCCTTTCTCCTCTTACACAGCCTTTGCAAGGATAGTGTCATCTGTTATGACTCCAAAGCCTGATGTAAAACTGTGACATGGAAGTATTTTTAATTCTTAGAAATATTTCAAGGTACTTTACAAACTGTAGAATAGTTGCTGAAATGGAAATGACCTGTGGGGATTTTTATGAATTTAGGCTTCTCTGTTCTCTTGGGTAATTTGAGGGATTCCAGCTTACACAGAGTTTGAGGACTTCGATCACCAGGTAATGATGTGGTTAACAGAAGATTGGATTTCCTGCAAGAAGCAATTACCTTGATTGATAAGAAAATTTGAGAAAATTCATTCGAGACTTAATGAGATTGACAAGGTCATGGTTGAGCCAGGCATCCACCTTGAATAGATAAGGCTCTGTGTTTAGAAGAAGTAATCCAAAGACAATAAGCTCCTCAAAAAATGGATCATTTTTATCTAGGCTGAGATGATGAATGAAAACATTAGACTTGTGCTTGTGACAGAGAGTCTGGAGTGTGAAGATCAGGGGAGATTCTTCACAAAGTCATTTTATAGCACTAGTATTGCTACTGTCCCTTTTTTATACCATTATAAAGAATATAAAAATGACTTTCAGAGTCTTTGTGGCCTCAAAAAATCATCCCAGACCTTTATCTTACAACTCTGAGAGGTGTTTTGTCTGTCAGGAAAACTGGAGGTCACAGGAGAAGGGCTGTCACTCCTGACTGCCTGCTCAGCCCCTTCTGCCCTCAGTGGGGTCTGGGGGCTGCCAGCAGAGCCAGAAACAAATTCTTAAATTCATCAGTCCCTGACTCTTTCTTAGCCTGGGCTAGAAAAACCCAGCTATTGCTAAGATAACTAGGGCATTAAAATGAGGTGGAAATGTCTGAAAAAGGGAGATGATTTATTGTTTCAGTACATTTTCCATGTGTAATTTCCATTGTGAAGTGGAGCTGTGGATTTTGTTTTCTGGACAGATTTTTTTTCATGTACTTTAAATATGAATGTTTGAGACCGTATGGAAAGTAAAACCTGTGCTTTAGTCCTCACCTCAAATCTAACTATATCTAAGTAATCTAACTCTTCTGCTTTTTTTTCCTTGATGGGCCATTACTCCTGTAACCAACTAATTTTAAAACTTCTACCTATATCTCATGCTAACTCCTGAGTAATTCTCACTGTTCTTTTATATTTACTTGTGCAGATTCATTCTAACACACAGCTGCCTTTTAAATGCACATGGCCTCACCTGTGGGGTTAGTCTAGCACAGAAACATCTTGAAAGGCAGAAAAAGTTCTTTTTTTATTACTTATGCAAGAGCCTTACAAACAGTGCACCAAAAAAAAAAAGCACTTCAGACATCCTTTGGAAGAATTGCATCCTTCTATTTCAGAAGAGTGTGTTCCCAAGAGTTTATATTTCCTTATATAATATTTTTAATTTCATCTCTAATAAATCCTGCAGAAGTCTCCTAAAATGCCTAGACTGTACCTTTGGTGGAGCAGTGGTTCTATTTTCAGGTTTCAGTAAATAATGTATTGAAACTAAGCATACTTTATAGAATTTGTTTATATTATTATCAGTCACCCTGAATGAAAACACACTCGAAATGCTAATAGATCATCCTACCCTTAGCTTGGAAGGATCCTACTGCACTCTTAATGTTATTAGGGAGATTAAATTATGAGTAGTTCTGCAGTCAATGGGCAGCATTCTAACCTAATTTAACAGCTCTAATTCCAGGACATAAGACAAAATGCAGACAGAAAATTTCAAATTATGTGGAATTGCTTCTTGTGATGTAAATAACCCTTTTTTGACATTTCACTGTTGGCTTTGCATTTCTAATGGAAATGGTTTTTCTAGCAATAAGAATGAAGGGATGTCCTCAGTGAAAGATCAGTTATTTCAGCTGGAGAATATTTTGGAGCAGATTCACATGAGGGGAATGTGTTGGACAGATGCAAGGGCACCTTGCTCCCAGAGCAGTTGGCTCCAGGTCTCCTGACACATCCTGAGGCTTTTTTCTTACTTCCAGGGCCATGGGATTGCTCCTTTAGGTCAGGTTATGACTCTGGGAATTGCTTTTCCTCCTCATCACTTTGTAGAAGTTGTACTCCCTTCTCTTAGCCCCATTCCTGTTCTGGTCAGCTTGGTCAAAAAATACAGAAAATCTCTGTTCTGTGAAAAAACTCCTTAATTACAAATGGTTGCAGACAAAGAAACCCTCAGTGCTGTGACTGTGCTTCCCTAATGGCAAACATGGGGCCAAACTGTGGATATATTACAGGATATTAAAGGTTTGATATGGTGAGATTTCCAACATATCCTTAGTGGAACTTAAACTACTGATGATGCTCTTTGCAAGGTGATGTTGATAATTCTGTCTCTGGCCTCTTGCTGGATGTATGCAACAACGATGCAGACACTCTCCCATGCATCACACTGTTTCCTGTCCCAACACAAATCCATTCAAAAGTTTAGTTTTGAACCTGAAACCTTCCTGAGACATCATATATCAACACTTTCATTCCTTAGGATTTGATTTGCCATTGTTACCCAGCCTCAAGCAGCATATTTCTCAGAGTTCTCAGCTGGGGTGAAGGGTGTTGAAGTCTTCTGGGAAGTGTTTCTGGGCTCTTGGCCCTTCTGTTGTGGCTGTGGTTTCTGGGTATTTAGACTGGGATTTTGAAGGTGCTCAGAGCTTTAGATAAGCAACTGGAGCCAACTGGGTCATGTAGAACCATCCAGCATCTTCTTGCCCAAAAGTGAGGTGTCTTGCAGAGGCCATTCCTCTTTATGCAGTGATTCCTGGTGCATTCCTTAGGGACAGCACCTGGGGGGAAAGATTTGGACCAAAGCAGGTCAGTTTGCCTTTCTTTATTGATGGCAGATCCATGAATCTCCCTGAGCAGATCTGCCTGGGATGAATGTCCTGCTCTCTGAGAAAAGCTTCCTTCCTTTCTCAGGGCTGAAGAGCAGCAGTTTTGTGATGTTCCTCTTATTGTATGGCCTATTGTTGCAGAAATGGAACAGGTTGATAAGAGATGTGAAGCCATCAGGTCTCCAGGATCTCAGCTTTGTGTGACACAGATTTAGGGATGTAAATCAAGAGAGAGGCTGCATGCCAGTGAGTGGCTGCCTTGATAAAAGAGAGAGAGTGGCAGCTGTCAGGAAAGTAAATAATGAACCCAGAGCAATAACAGGTCTGTCTCAATGTGGTGATGCTTAACTTTTCACTTATGGAAAACTTCTTGGAAGCTCCCTTTGCTGGGAGCCCATAAAAACTTTCACATACTGGGAATTTTTATACCCTTATTTATAGTGAGATATTTCCTCCTCCTTCTCTGTATGTCCTGTGTGTCTTTCCAACCCTGGGGATCTGTTTCCCTGCTGCCTGGAAATTGTCTGGTATGTGGAAAAGGTCATTTGTGTTTCTTGCTTTGTGTAGAAGAGGAGAGCTTGTAATACTGTAATGAAAACACCAGTAGAGAAGAACATTCCCCCTTCCTAAAGGGAAATCAATTTAATTAGCATAAGTCCTCCCTCTTCTGGAGGGAAGAGAGATGTATCTCCTCGGTTTTGCAGGGGAAAAAAAGGACTCAGGAGAGCTGTAAATGATCTTGGCTAGCATGTTGTAAAACAAAGTATTTTGATAAAGTAGGAAGAGGAGATTGATTTGGACTGGGAATTGTTCATTCTGACAGGTCAGACTGACAAAGAGGAACAAGACATTTTCCTTATGTTTGTGTCTGCTAAAGTGCTCCAAGGAGAACTTTTCCTTCTCCCTCTCTCTCCTTTATGAAGCAGCTGATGCCAGGAGTTTAAGATGAACAAAATCTTCTAAGACATCATTTTTCATTTTGGTAGAGCTCCTGTTTTCCTGCTCTTCCTTCTCCTCCATCAGTGTTTCCACCAGCTGTCAACCCTGAAGTTAATTTGGCCTCCAGCTAGTTTAGTTGGTTTGTGGTTTGGGAGAGGGGAAGACAAGGGTTAATAAACTTGTGCTTCTGCTGCTTGTTTAACCTTTAAAATCAGAACATTATAGGCTGTGAGGGATTTGAAATGAAACTTCCATTCAGATTACTGTGACAGCTTCAACTTGACTTTGCTTTACAAGGATTTAAAATCAAAAGAGTTTCCACTTTTTCCAAAATCATTCCGTTCCCTTTTTTAGTCTAAACCCCAGGGATAATTTTTCATTGTTCTTGCAAGGAACTCTTTTGGCACTGTCAGCCTTGCTAAAATTGACCCAGCTTTCTAGTTAATGTTTTCTTTACTTTCAAGGACTGCTGCAATCCAGGTTCACCTTTCAGGGGGTTTGTCACAGAGTAACTAAACAGGCATCAAACTAATCTCCTGCATCCGGTGTGATGGGTTGTCAATTGGCTGGGAATACCTATGGCCTGCCATTACACTGCACTGTATAATACACCTCCAATTAAAATAATTTCTAGGCAAAGCCCTTGATATTATATTTTAATTATCACAGTGGCAAGATATTCAGGTTACTTTCCTCTCTTTTTTTCCACCAAGTATTTCCAGGAGGTATTTTTGTAAAGTGAACCATTTAGCTGAAATGAAAATGGAGTTTAATCCAGGCATTTGTAGGAACAGAGGAATTGTCATAACACATCAGAGCAATGGTTCATCTGGAGCTGCAAAGGTGCCTTGCCTCTGACAGGAGCCAAGAGCAGATGCTTCAGAAAATGGTTTAAAACCCCTATAATGGACAATTCAGCAATAATGTGGCAGGGGGGGAGCGTGGTTCTGGCCAGCCTCAGGCAGGTGCCACTGCCTTATGGCCTGAAGCACAAGGGCTGAAATCCCTCAAATGCTGTAACAGCATTTCCAAACGCTGTAACAGCCTGCCTCCACTGCTCCTAGAAAATTCCTGGGTCATTTAAATGTCTCACTTCTCATTCCAACGAGCACACGGATTTCTGCTGCTCTCTCTGCACCCTCTTTTTAAAACTCAGCGTTGTGCTTTCTTAATTATTTACCCTGGCCATGTTTTTCTCTCTGTCTCCAGGTGGGGTTGGTGCCTATTTGAATAAGAAACAATCTTGTGTCTGGCAGGGATTTGGAGCACCTGACAAGTCTCTGCAGTGCCCCAGCAGAAGGGAAAGGCACTCACATCCCTCCCCAGCAGATCCTGTCAGCAGCCACAGCAGCTGCTGCCAGGGCACTACATGACATAAATCCTGTCACAGACCCAGCTCTTCCCTGTAATGTTTGGATGGATGGCTGGATCATAGTTTCACAAAGGTTTGGGTTGGAAGGGACTTTAAACATCATCTAGTCCCACCCTCTATCTATCTGGAAGTAGTAATAGTTCAAAATTCCCTGTGAAACCTCCCACTCTCCCAGTGTGGACACACCATTTCAAAAATCAAAAGAGAATTTGGGTTGTATTTTTGAGATCTTCACAGAGCACTGACTGGCTTTGTATTCTGGTATCTAAATAAATATACATTGAGGATGCTGGGCAAATTTGTGTAGAATCCTGTTTCAAATGCACAAATTAATGAGAATTTTGTGTGCAAAAGGCCACTGAGATGAGAACTATGAGCAGATTGTGATTTTTTTCCCAAGTATTTTCTGCAGCCAGCTTTCTGCTCAGACACAAAGTTACTTAATGTAAATGAAGGAGAATATGCACAAAGTTTATGTCTTCCTTCTCTTATCTCTTCCTCCACTTCTGGTGCTTGTAAGGAGGATCTAATGGCAGAGCACTGGCTGTGCAGCAGCACTTTGCCCTTTTTTCCCTTGGGAGGAAAGCCTTAGCTTTCTGATCCGTGTCTGTGGGAATCCAGATGAGAGCCCAGACACACCAGAGGGATCACTGGTGGATTCTCCTCTTAATTACCCTGGTGTGACCCTGCTGAAGATGAGTGTGCTGATGGAAGAACTGAGTCCCTGCACATGGACATGGGGTGGGATGACATCTGCTCATCACTGAGTCCCTGGGATGACATTCCAAGCCCAGGGACAGCACAAGACATCCTATCTGCTGCCAGATTGGACAGGTTTGGAACAGCCTGGTACAGTGGGAGGTGTCCCAGGCAATGGCAGCAGGTGGAATGAGATGAGCTTTAAGACCCTCTCCAGCCCAACCCTTCTGACTAGATCCTAAAATCAAAGATCCACCCCAAAGATTCCTCCCCTCCTCCAGGATGGGCTGAGCATGAGCACTCTTAAATTAATACAGCACTAGAAATGTTAAATACAAATTTTTTTTTAACTATTATACTAATCCAGTAAAGTAACTGCCTAAATAAAATCTAGGCTCTGTTGCACTAAATTATGTTCTATGCTGGCAATATTAAAATCAAAAGAATGACCCTCTTAAATCTGGTCTTAATAGACATCACCTGATGGTTTTACTGATTTCTTTATTGCAGTTCTTATCCTGCCAGGAGTTGCTTTTGTTTCTCAGTAGTTACTCATGGTGAAAATAACATGGAATGCAAATGCTGTGGTAGAAGTGTAGATGAGCTTGTTTCAGGCAACATTTACAGCTATGCTGCCTTTCCTGCCCTCACTCACCTTGTTTTCTGCTTTTTCCTGGGTTAGAGTCTATCAGTACAAAAACTGTTTACAGCTTCTGGAGTTTTTTTTCATAGCACGTCTTGCCCCCCTAACTTTTCTTTGAAAAATGAATAGCATAATGTAATTTAAGAAAAGGTCTGTCTTTTGAATGCTGGCTGCAGCAACTGATGGCAGGATTTCCTGCAACATCAGCAGCTCCCTTTTGTGTCCTGTACTTGACCCTAAAGTGATGTTTTTATCCTTCCATCATAAGCAGAGAAAAATATTTCTATTTGCATTGTTTGCTTGAGAAGGGGGGAAAAGTGGACAATCTTCTTCATCTTTACTTTCAAAGACTCCCTTGCTTTTTATTTAAGAAAAGTTTGATATTTGTCTATTTCTATTCCAGAGCAAGTTTCTTTAATGCTTTCAACCAAAAGAAAAGCCAAAGCAGATGCAAATCCAGCTTGCAATGCTGCACCTGAGGATTTCAATAGAGACACAATTTTTAGCATGACTAGAACCTCATTATAGCCCTTACACAGCTTTATAAAGTCTGTGTATTTAGTGGGCTGTATATTAGAGGACTGAGAATTTTTTCTATTCAGAAATAGATTACAATTTCAGTTTAGAATAAAAAGGGAATATGTGTTCATTATGTTGGATAAATTGGAGATCTAACTTGCCTGCCAGCAAAGCCACCTTTGCTGGCACTTGACCAGTTGGTGAAATTCAGTCCTGTATGGGTTTTTCCTTTCCATCATGCTTGCAGAAATGCTCAGAGAATTCATCAAGCACTAAATCAGTTGGTTGCTGATGATTTATTAAAAAAAACCACAAACTAACCAAGCCATTTTTCAGCTTGCTCTGTTTTTCAAGATGATTCTCTGAGATTTTTGAACAGCTGATGCAAGAAATCTGGGACTGCCATCATAGCCCCAGCTTGGTTGACTAACATATCCTTCTAGGAGAAAAAAAAAAACAGACTGAAATTGCAAAATAAAAGAAAATTAATCATAATCTTTAACCTTAGTAGTGCCCCTCCTTAGCTGCAGTTATAGCAAAATGAACAGAGACTGTATCCCATCACAAACTGACACAGCATTGCCTCAGAGTCAGGTTGCCAAAACCCCCTGGTTCTGATTTACTGTCCTGACAGCAAAGGCAATTCCCACCAAACCTGCTTATAATGAAAATACATTCCTAAGTGAAAACTTATGTGTTCCTTTAATTCGTGGCTCTTCCCTGTGAAATTACCACATTTTACAAAGCAGATGACTCATATCAAGAGCTTTCTTAAGGGCCACTAAGAAACAGATCTGTGCTTCAAACAAAAATCTGCTCTTTCATTAAGTGTAGTTCATGAAACCAATCATTGCCTGCTTCTATGGTTTGCCCATCACAGATGGCAGGAGGCACATTTGGGACCATTAATAGCAGAAGCTGTCAGCAATTCCTTTAATGATATAACCACACTGCCTCCTCTAAACAGAAAATAACATGATTTGTGTAGCAAAAACTATTGCTCAGTGATAGGGACATCATCACCTGTCATCTCTGCTTGTTTTATTTTTGAGGGAGCTAATCAGGAAACTGGCAGTGCTGTAAAGTGCTGCAGACCACCAGTTGCCTCCTGAGCAGCACACACGGTGCAGAGTCAGTGTTTGTTTTCCCTGGGACTGATCAGTTCCTCTGAGTGACAGCCCTGTTTCAGTCAGAGGGATTTTCAAGTGCTCAGAGGATGCTGCAGTTGTCTTGTTCTGCTGGGGCAGCTCTGGGACATTGTAACTCGCATTTGTTTATTTTAGCACCATTCTAGACCTTCCCATTTCACCTGTGAGACTCAGTGGGTTCAGCTCTTTGATGGCATGTCCTGGACATAGTTCTAGACTCTTGGATTGTTCATGGATTTCCTAACTCATTTTTGATTCTCCATCACATGCCTGGTGCTAATGGGGGAAATGGTTTGCCAGGTAAAGTTTCAATATTTCCCTGACCACAGGCAGGTCAGTGACATGAACATCAAGGGCCTTTGCATATGTTCCCTTGTCATTGCCATGAGTCAGTGTCAAGGACATCTGTTTTCAGCTTGAACTTCTTCTGAGGTTGTGAGAAGTACCAGAAAGTGAAGCTTCCCACCTTCACAAAATCACACTTTTCTCTCCCTGAACTCATGTTTGTCTTGTTTCCCACTGATGGGCAGCACTGCATATGTAGTTCTCTGCACACCCTTAAGAAAAAAATTACAAAATGTTCTGGAAGGGAGGAGAACACCAATAATGATACCTTGCTTCTTATTTTATAATCGAATCTGTTGGGTGTGTTTCATATTGTTTCCCTTTATCTGAATTTATTTTCCTAGCATGTTTGCTTTTCCAGTTGACATAATATTTTCTTGATCCATATTCCTTAATCCTTTGTCATCTTCCCCTTGTTTGTATTCACCTCCCCTTTCTCTGTATTTGTTCTCTTTTCCTTCCTCTGATTATTTTGCCATAGTTAAATTCCCTGGCTTTTCTCCTGTTTTCCACCCTCTGTGAGGCACCAGGCACTCCTGGCACCGAGGGACCCCCGTGTGTGTCCCCTCCTGGCTAAGTGACACTTGGCAGGGATGACAGGGGCCAGCTGAGCAGAGATGCTGTGAGAACACTCCTGGCACGCTGCTGCACTGAGGAGAGGGGCTGCCTTCTGGATGGATTTGCTGGTGGCATCCAAGGGAGGGATGGAGCTGTCCAGCTGTTAAGAGTCTTTCCTTGCAGCACACATGACAGACTTAAGACAAGCCCTAAGGAGTGTGTCTTTGAAATTTAATAACATAAGAAGAAAAATATTCCACACTTCACTAGCAAATCTAATGCTACACACTGAAAGCATTATGGAGCTTTTTTTTTTTTTATTTTACTCTATTTTTTTTTTTAAGCAAAGGAAGAGAGCTGGTTTATGAAAGTTGATTAAGAATGTGGCTTCCACACTGCTTCATTTTAGAAAATCATTCTGATGGCTGATGTGTGTTTTCCTGCACGTTTTAACTTTTGAAGTGTATTAATTTTCCCTGCTGGGGGAAGTGTCGTTCAAGAAGACTGGGGGAGGAGGGAGGGGGCCTGACATCCTTATTATACTGTCACATAAAGACTGCTTCTTCAGACTCCTGAAGGTCTGTGTCTCTGCAAGAGTGACAGCCTAATAGGCTCTATTCTTAAATTAGAAGTATCCTTGATAGTGCACCAAGCAATTTATCTTTAAAATAAAAAGGGAAAAAAGTTCTGCTGATACACAGTTGCAGAAAGTCACTGGGAAAAAGCTGAATAAAATTGAATTTCTCCTATCTTGCAAAAATATAAACACAGAGTATTGACGTGCTTGTCTCTGAGCACCCATATCTTCACAGATAGGACCAGATGTAATTACCAGCTTACAATGAATTTCATTCCCATCACAGGAGCTGGAGTCAGGAATATCATATGCTCCCAAGCCTCCAAGCAACTGCAGTATTTCCAGTGGGAATTATGACTTTTGATGACATGATCCATTGTGGCATGAAATAAGTTCACACTGTTGCTTGTACCTGGGTGAAGCACAGGCAAGATTTAATAACACAGAAATAAATCAAATACCAGCCATATATTTATTCTCCTTCAGGTTCTAAGAGCAGAAACCTGGAGCTCAACAGTAGTGGGAATAGAGAGCACTGACTTGGAGGACTCGATTTTGGTATTTGGCTCTGATGTCAAAATTTTGGAATCCAGCCATAGGTCAGAATGCAGGGAAAGATTCATGTGTGGATTTCAAAGAGTAACAGATAAGCTGCATAAGCATATGAGAAGCAAAAGCTTGGCTAGTGCAGGGAATTTGCCTGAATAGTTCAGCTCAGCAGTGAAATGCAGCTCAAATTCAGTGACACACCAACAGTCTGAGAAAACCTCTGTTCTTTAAGGAAGTTGGATGTGTTCACAACATTGCCTTAGCTTTGTTTTGTCTTAAAATTACAGAAGGGATGGGAGGGAAATGGGAATGCTGACATGTGAAGTGATGGCAAGAACATATGGCAAATCCATCCACAGTTCATCTCAGGGTATCATTGTGCTTACTTGGGAAGCTGCTTTTCCTTACTCTGGAAATTCTGCTTAGCTGCTTTTCTATTGCTTAGTACCTATCAGCAGAAATGCAGTTTCTCATTCCACTCCAGAAATGCAAGGCAGTGGGAATTATCCATTGTCTCTGGAGGATTCCCAGTGCTCTGTCCCCCATGGGTCATTCCAGGAACTGTCACTTGGATCTTTCTTCTCCCTTTCCCTGTGGCACATTCCCTGGGTTATTCCTGGGCACATGGTCAGCAGAGCACCCTCTGCTTCTGCAAGTGGCTGATTGTAGGAGCCATGAACCAGTAACATTTCAGTCTGACACCACCCCATAGCTCAGACATTCCATAATTCCTCTTCTGCTGCTGCCCACTCCTAATCTTCTTCCATGCTGATTTTCACACAGCAGAGGGAGAAAAGAGGGAAGAAAGGGAAGAGATGGGATAGGTGGACAGTGAACAGCAGCAGAAGTAAGCAATGCCATTCCTATTTTCACTAACTGTGCTCCCCACCCAGTGAGTCCCACAGACAGCAAAAGAGATTGTACCAAGAATTTGGGGTCCATTTTGGGTCCACCTTCATGGAGTCTGCCCCATTCCCCCTCCACTTCCCACCTGGTTGTTTTGAACCAGTCAGTTGTTCCTCCTCCTAAAAACACTCATCATCAACTACTCTTCCTCTTTTTTCCTGCTTATTTGCTTAATTTTTTTCCATCCTTAGATGTTAAGTGTTCATAGCCATAATGTTGTGGGGCATCCACCATGAAAAAAAATAGCTGGTTTTATCCAGTAAGGGATTTCTCTCATTGCAGTCCTTCCTCCCTTCTTGCTGTTTCCTGCTCAACCCTTATGTAGCCTCAACTCACTTAATCATGGTTTATTTTTTTAATATTGGCTGTATTGTGCTTTTTCACTAGTGAAAGAGCAAGCCCAGTTAAAACCAGGTTAATTGAGATGGCTTCAGGTTTCTGTGCTTACCTTTGCTATAAAACCACAGTGAGCTGAATTTTAAGAAACAATCATTATTGTACATGAAAAAATCTCTACTCAGGGTGCATTTCTTTTAATTATTGTCATATTTCAAACTTATCCAGACTTTTAAACAGTCAGCTCTCCAGATAAATCTGACTTTGAAACGAGGAAACTTCTCTCTTTGTGTGGGGCAGATTAGCAAGATGCAGCTAATATCAATAAATGATATTAAGATGCAGAGGCCATAATCTGTTTTCAGAGCACCTAAAGTTTGCAGCTTGAAGACAGGAGAAAGGGGGCATTGGTTTACCTCAGAGAGAGGTGAAGAATTTCACTTAATCATGTGTGCATTCATAATACACTCAGGGAAGCAGTGACTACAATTTCCTCAACAAGGGAATTCTACTTCTCCATTGGTAAGCTTTTCATCTTTGCCACACATAATGAAGCTCATTTTCACTAAATAATTAATCCAAATACTGTACAAGTTACCAAAGAAATCAAGATTGCAATACAATTGTGCAGAAGACAAATAGGTATATGTGTTTCATATACAGGCAGTGGAGGTTGGGTCTTTCAGGGGAATTAAAGTCTTACTCTACACATCCTTTTGAGGCAGCTGGAGTGATGGGAACTGATCCATGTAGCACAAAGAGAATTTCAAAAGGAGATGTTCTGAGAAACAGATTCAAGTTCTAATCCTGAATGTGCCATTGACTTCTTCTGTTCATGCAGATCCAATACTCCACCGTTTTTGCTGACTTAAATGTTTGAATTATTGATATTCGCGTACTAAGGGAAAATATGATTTTAATTTTTAAGTAGAATCTCTCTTTAGCATCCAAAACAATGGAGTTCAGACTTTGTGGGCTTCTCTTTTAGGTTTGTTTTTTTTTCTCTGGTTTCCTTCATTGAGAAGAGATTTGACCCTTCTGTGTAAAACTTTACACTTAAGGATTCCACCTTTCCTTAAATGTATCAGTGCATCCCACACAGGCCAGAGCAGCTCTGTGGTGTTTGCACAGCATGGCTTGACCACAGATGATGCTTCCTCCTGCATCTCAGTTCCTATCCCATTTCAGAGGTTTCTGGGAAGCCTTTCTCGGTGTTGGTGCTGCACACAAGCCCCTCACCCCCAGTGTCTGCAGAGGGAGGAGGATCTGTGATGCTGTGGTGGGTGTACATCAGCCAGACTGTGCTCACTATCCAACAACTTCACTAATTCAATTAGCAAATTAAATTCTGTTGCATTAAATAATTAAGTGGATTAAGTGATGCCCTCCCCAGTTGTTCAGTCACCTCCACATGTGTGTTCTAATAAAGGCCTGGAGCTGTTGTGTCTCTGGCAACTGATTCTTAGTTAATGCACTCTTGCCATAATTGCTTTTTAATACAGAGGATTAGAAGATTATCTTTAAATTAAACTGTATTTCTAACAATAAAATGAATCACATGAATTATGTGTTAATCAGTAGATTATAAGAGTTAAATTATTTTCTCATATTAGATATTACAGATACTTCATGTCTTTAAGACCTCAGATTTAATCAGTAATTTTCCCATGATCTATTGGGGTGCAAAACCAAAATTGTAAGAAACAAACAGTAAGGATAGAAAGAGATAATATCAAATTATTTCTATTCATTATCATCTGTCTGTTGGAATTCTCATCTTTGTTATCCCAGACATACTAGCTCAGGAACAGCTGCAGTAAATACAGTAACTAGGATTTTCCTTAGTCTGGATCCCTTTTTGGAACTCCATTTCTTGTCCTACTTGATTACCAGCTGCAAGGCACCAAAGTTAGTTTGTTTGTTTGTTTGTTTGTTTGTTTGTTTGTTGTCTAGAACAAGCCAGTGATTTCATGTTTCCAAGGAAGCATTGCTCATGGAAAGGGACTGGGGCAGTTCTTAGTGCACCAGGGGTATTAACCAGAAATATAATTGAGGGCTGGATGCCAAATGGAAACAGCTTTCAGCAGAAGCTGAGACTTTGGTGCCCAGGTAATTCTGAAAGGCTGAGCTGCACTCCAGGAATGAGGATGGAGTGAAGGTAAAGGTGGTGGCACAGCAGCTGCCTACAGAGATGTTGGGATAAAACAACAACAATCAGTTTGACACAAGAGGCATTTTCCCCCCTCTCTTGCCTTCTTGATTCATTGCTGACACATCTTTATCTGTGAATCCACTGCAGTGTCTGTGCTGTTGAAATGTCTGAATCTGCAGTAAGTCCTGTGAAAGGCTGTTCTCTCAACAGCCATTTCCAAGAGCATGAAGAACATTAAACATTATATTTGACATCAGTGGTTTCAATTGATCTCGTTCAAGTCTTCTGTGTTTTTGCAGAAAGCATCAACATTTGGATTGCAGAACTTTTGGGTGTAAAGACTGCTGGGTGAATCAGGAAATGGGAAATTGAAAGCTAAACAGCTGGAAATGAAGAAGATGAAATACCTAAAAGAGTACAATGTCTTTGGAGAGAGAAGTTTGAATTGGTGTAGCTGGGGAATGGAGACCATCGAAAGGGTGCAGTGAGAAGCTGAAGGTGATTCACTGCAGACATCAGGGCTGAAATTATCTATATCTGGGATGTTTGATGGAAATGATTGAAGCTGATACTGAGGCTCTTGACCTGCTTATTGCTCATAAAGAATATGGAATCATGAAGAAGGCTCCATCACAGCCATTTAGGTTATTTGGGATAAGATTGAGGCAGACCAGAAGCCTGGCTTGGAGAGAGTTTTCATGTTGAGTCTTCCCAGAGAATATTTCATTTGAGCTCTGCTTTTATTGCACTCCTT
This sequence comes from Erithacus rubecula, assembly GCF_903797595.1. Classification (NCBI taxonomy): domain Eukaryota; kingdom Metazoa; phylum Chordata; class Aves; order Passeriformes; family Muscicapidae; genus Erithacus; species Erithacus rubecula. The sequence goes on along the minus strand of NC_136659.1, from coordinate 3,302,496 downwards.
GATTTTGCAAGCAGAGATGAGAACAAAGAAACAAACCCTTTAAAATGGAGCTCATCAGGCCAGATTTCAGTGTTGGCAGTATTGGCATCTGCTACTGCATTTGTATCTGACGTTAAAATCTTGGGCCTTAGCCAGTGAGCAGCAGTTTATGACCATCCTGGATAGAGTTCAGAGCTATGCTAAGTGGTTCCATTTGAAAGACATTTTTCAATTACAGAAAAACAATTTGGTGAAGAGGTTCTGTTCAGAAGTGCTTGCTGAAATTCCATTTATGCAGCCTGGCATGGTTGCTTTGGTTATGTTGCTAAAGCTCTTGTGAAACCAGATCGATTCCCTGGCAAATGTATTACATAAAAAAATCAGTGAGAGTCTGAATCCAACCTGTGGAGATACATATACATGGACAGACAGACAGACAGATAGATAATGAGACTCAGAGAGAGGTTGGATATGAATGTGGAGCCTGGTTTTTCCCTTCAGTAATTGCTGCCATTGGAAATTCAGTCAAGCATTTCCAGCTTTTGAGAAACTCTAGACCCAGATGGCAGCCCTGTTTTAAAACAAATGTTATTTATTGAAGCTGCATCCATTTGCAGCTTTAACTCAAAGATCTGGACTCACAGTGCAAAGAAAGAACAGACACAATTGTCTAATGGAAATGTCAAATTAATTGAATTGTGGAGGTTATTAAAAGTTAATAACAAACATTAACACTATTAGGGAATCACCCATTCACCTGGAGCATACAGATGAAAGAGATCTGTATCCCTGGGGATAGAATCACAGGAGTACAAGGTCATATTTAAAACAAAAGTTCTCCCAATGTGGAGGAACACAATATAACACACAGCTTTCCTTGTACACAAAATAAGATCCTGGGATTCTGCCCTAACATCATTGTCTGAATTCTTTGTGTATAAATGAAGAAGAAAGGCAAAGGCTGAAGTTTCTTTGGTGAGATGTGGCTGATAACCCTGTCCCACCTTGGAGCCAAAGCTTTCTTGGGCAGGGCCTGTGTCTGTTCTGGCCCAAAACACTACAAGAGAAAGCCTTGGATTCTGATAAGGAAAATCGTGCATTTTAATAGCTCAGGTTAATTCCTGTAATTTCTCACAGGACTATGTCAGGACAGTATTATTAAGCAACTTACTAATTAAGAATAATAGAGAAGGCATTCAAAATTTTGTGGAGGATGGAATTTCTAAGTGATTTTCTGTACCACCAGTTTTTGTCTCATCAGGATAGTCATGTAGATGATTCACTAATCCAGGAGTTACAGAAGTCTGGCTGTGTTGATATACTGGTTAGAAAGCTAAATTATGAAGATTTTATTTGGAAATTGTCAAAAGAATATGTAAATCACCAAAAAAAAAAAAAAAAGTTCAAACCAGTGCTACAAGTTGGAAATGTTCAGAAGAGCAGGTTTAGTGTGGAGCTGTAAGTGGGGAAAGGATGTGTTATCCTGATGAATGGAAGGATGGATGGATGGATGGATGGATGGATGGATGGATGGATGGATGGATGGATGGATGGATGGATGGATGGATGGATGGATGGAAGGAAGGATGGATGGATGGATGGATGGATGGATGGATGGATGGATGGATGGATGGATGGATGGATGGATGGATGGATGGATGGATGGATGGATGGAAGGAGGGATGGATGGGTGGATGGATGGATGGATGGATGGATGGATGGATGGATGGATGGATGGATGGATGGATGGATGGATGGCCATGGGACCACCTGAGGCACAGGTGAGAAAGTGAAGAATAAGGAGTATGGCATAAAGAACTGGACAGGTGTAGCAGAGGACGTAGCTGAATCAGGGTAGACTGAGAACAAAGCCTGCAGGCAGGTGCTGAGCTTCAGTACAAGAAGGAGGAAAATTATTGCTGGAGAAGGAAAAGAGCTATTAGCACAGCCTATGTTTTCAAAGAAAGGGAAAATAGCAAAATATTCACCAGCTTTTTTTGGGAAAATCAGGAGGAGACAGGAAGGTTGCAGAAAATTACATATTTAGATATGAAAGCTATGTGTTGGGTTATGCATTCAATTCTTCTCAGATTTTACAAGCTAGAATTACTTCCTATCACTGCAGGTTTGCCAAAATATAAAAGCATTAAGAAAAGATAATATGGTGGTGGAGGAGAACTGCAGTCTTCCTTCTTTTGGAGACTGTGACAGCCTAAGTATTAGCCAGAGTCATCCAGCAGATGGGAAAGGTGGATGCCTCTATTTGACAGGGTTGCTTTGGAAACCTGGATTTAAATGAAAATATTTTAAGCTACCCATGCTTTTGCAGTCCTAGGAAGGGGATGGATTGGACTTATAAAGCCTACCATCACAATTTTTGTGTGTAACTGGTTCTGTGAGCGCAGGAAAGAGCAACTAACGTCTCCAAGCAATCAGTAGGATTGCAAATGGCAAGTTCAAGGAAAAGGCACACAGTTCAAGGGGTTCACCGTTAGATTTTATATCTTAATCTAATATATCAGAAACTACTTGGGTTTAGTAGGACATTTTAATTTTTGAAACCTTTGCACGTCATGGACTTCGGCTTGAAAGAGCAGCTGGTCTGCCAGGTCTGAGACAAACTCATTCAGACTTGACCTATGCTGGCTTCCCAGGCAAGGCATGAATAATCCATAAAGAATTAAAACTATTTTTTGGCTGTGAATAAAAGCAGCAATGTCCCAGTCAGTCCAGGACAGCAAGTGAAACACAATTCATATCTTTCAGACACTTAAAGCAGAGGAGTCAAATACGTTAACCCTGCTGAAAACCTTGGCAGGGAGCACTGCAAAGAGCTGCCTTCAAAGCACCATAAATCTGCAAAGCAACTGAAGTACCCTACAATTACCTTTGTTGTTTATTTAACTATCACTTAGCTGTAGTATTACAAGATATTCTGTGTATACTCAGAGCATCAGAGCTATATTAGCTGGGGATTCCTTTTCAGCACTCTAGCTCCGTCCCATTACCTCACCATAGGTTTTTATTGGACGCTGTCCAGCACTTCAGCATTAGTGTCATAAATGCCATGATGACAGATGCAGTTTGTTACCCCGACAGCAGCATCTATTCCAGGCAGGAGCAGCCAGCCCATACTCCCTGCCCAGCCTGGCCCATGCCCTGAGGACAGGGGAGGGGGATTTGGCAGCCCAGGGGGTGGGACTGTGTGTTATCCCCCAAGGTCCACTCGATGCTTTGTGTGCACACAGAGCCAGAAGTGCTGGCCCTTCCAACCCAACCCATTCTGTGACTATTTATGATTTTTTCAAGAATGCCCAGAGGCTCCACTGGACAAGCTTTCCACCTCAGTCAGCCCCAAGAGATGAGCTGAACAAAGTGGTGATTCAGGTTTCTGTTGCAGATGGAGAGCTGAGGCCTGGGGAAATTAAATGAACTGTGCTGTCAGGCAGCAAAGCACTTATTGGAACTGATCTCCAAACTTGTCCTACCTCTGCCTCAGCCACAACTCTGTTGATTCTCCAGTAATGCTGTTGTGGGGTATTCGTGGATTGGCACAAAGAAAAGTTATTAGGTTCCTGCAGCAAATGTTCTTCAGCAATTAAAGCACTAAAGACCTAAATTTTTGTTCTTCTCTCTGTGAGCAGAAACTCCTGGAGCATCAATACAGTCAGTTAAAGCCACACAACATCCATCCATCATTCCTAGTGGCTTACCTGACTCAGCACCTGGAAGTACACCCTTGGCTTATCACATTCTGTGTTCTAGGAATGGGCTTTCCTAAATCCATTGCCAGTGTGGCTTCTGTGGCAGTGAGTCACACCTGTGATCAACTGGGCTGTTGGCAGCAGCAGAGACAGCTACATCTCAGCAGCACCTTGATCTGGGGGCTATAAAATCTTTTTTAACAGCTCTTCATTGATTTTTCTCTGTATCCAAGTGGAATACCTAGAACAGGAGAGATTCATAAAGGCCTGTCCCAGGATAATTTTTTGCCCAGAAACACTTAATTCACTGAGGGACAACAGACAAGCAGGAGCAGGATTATAGATGCTCTCATTCTTGTAAAGGGGGTACTATAAACAGTTAAAGGATTATTCTGGTCTGATTTACTCTTGATCTTCTTCTGTCACCTTCATTTTAATATTGAATCAAAGGAGTTTTGCATTACAGAAAACTCACTGCCCACCAAGCTCATCTGCTCCATGAGTACACCCAAAGACAAAAGGGTCCTGGCACAGAGGGGTTTATTTTAAGCAGCTGAGTTTCACCTACGCCTGTCACTGAGTAATTGTTACACCTACTACAGCTCCCCTCTAAAAAAAAAAAAAAAAAAAAAAAAAAAAAAGTCACAGAAGAAAGTTTAAGAAAACACTATATAAGCTTTGTAAAACATAAAGGCTTCGTTTTACTTATAGAACTCCATGGGTTAGTGAGCCAGCTAACCTCTATGATAGATTGATGCCAGCAGCATTTTCTGGCATGGAACTCCAAGGGCATAAAAGTGAGGATTTCACAGTGGCATAAGGCTAATGATTAAAGTATATGTGATGGTAGTCACAGTAACAGCCCTGAACAGGGAAGCACCTGCCTTTCTCTCAGGTGTTCTGACAGCCTGATATTAAAGACCTGCAAGTGTCAGAAGATGTAGGAAATCAACTGGCCTTTCTGACAGGTTTTACAGCACAGTGTTTGTGCTGTCAAGGCAGTGAGTATGACAATCTGAGGAATGACAGTAATAGGAATGTTTAGTCAAAGGAGCAGCTGAACAGAGATCCCACTGTTGACAATAACCTGCTTAAGCTGAAGAGACACTCTTGGAGCTTGTACTTGGAGAAGATCTTATTAAGCCCAGTTTTCTACTTTGGGGTTTTTGTTTTGTTTGCAGATTTTCTGTGTGTCTATCTGTCTGATTTTATTACCATGGTGAAATACTAATCAGTTGTAATGTGGAAGAAAGATCAAAATCACTCTGCAACACTGCTTCACTTGTAACAAGTGTAGGCAACATCTGAAGGCTGCACTGACCAAAATTTAAAATCTCCTTTGTTTTTTATTTATCCTGGAAGTTTTATAAACAGACAAAAAGCACAACTTGAGTTGGGAGACCTGAAGTTTGAGATTAAGGGTGGCATTGAGCCCAATGTATTTGACCATCTAAAAATGAGATAATTTATTCAAGCTAGCCATGGAGTGAACAGAGAGTAGTGATGTGCAGAGAATGTTTTATCTGACTTGTATCCTTTCAGCCACCAGAGAAGATGCCCAGACAGCTACATCAGATGGGACACTGTGCAGTCAGGAGGGGATCCTCAGCCTGAGCTGGAGGCACACAGTGCACAAGCCAAGCCTGGCTTTCCCAGTCACCTCAGCAGGGCTTTAACCCACCCCATACGAGCCTCCATGCCCCAGGAGCATTGTATAGCAAAGGACTTGGCTTGACAGAAACCAAGAGGATTAAATAATTATGATAACAGGAAGTTAGCTTTAAGGACAAAACATAAGTGTTTCCTGTTTATTTGCTAGGAAAGACTGATGAGTGCAAAAAGCATTAGGAATCCACAATATTTAGCCAGAGCTGCTCTGGTCTGAGCTCATAAGGGCACTGAACCTCTCTTTAAGGAGCAGAACATTTTCAGGCAAAGCAAAATAAATACTACCTTCCCTTAAAAGTGCTTTTTCTCTGAATCAGTAGTTTTCATGACTCTTGCTTATACTCTGGAAGTAAACTGAAGTTTGGCTTCTAGGTCTGTGTCCCATCCCCATCTCAGGCTTTGATCACCTGCAGCAGTTATTAGCTGTGGTGTAAGAACTGCCTCAAGGGTCAAGAGATTTGTGTAAAAAAACGGAAGTGCTAATTACAGTCCATTCCAATAAGCTTAGAAATATAGCAGAGACAAGTCCATTATCTCAGAGTTAATAAGGTTACAAAATGTTGACGATGCACACGATCTGCTTTGCCATCAAATGCTACTGAAATTATGGATTGTTGCCACTGCATGAGAGTTACACCAAATGATTAAGACTTGGGTTTAATGGAGGTCATTGCCTATGTAAGTCTGGCTTTAGGTGGTATTGAAGCCCCTGGATGAATACAGGTGCCTAGGTACATTTGCAGATGCTCTGGTTTACACTTCTACCAGCAGTGTTGGAATTTCAGTAGGGAATTCTCTTTAAAAATATCTTTGAGGTGCCTGTATGGAACTTCTGTGTGTGATTTAGTGTCACCCTGCCTGAGCTGTCTGAGAAGGAGCTGTGGAGGTCCTTCTGTAGTCAGCACACAGAGCCAGCCATCTGCTGTCCCAGAGAGGCAGGGAGCTCCTGGGAAATGGGGATTTTCCTCCCTGGTGGCTGCAGAAGGAGCCTGGATGAACTGAATCCACTGTGTGATGGCAAGGTCAGATGACACGAATCCCACACCATGTCAAAAAGTGATTACACATCTGGCCATTCCCTTAGCGTTAATGGAAAGGATGATGCATATGCTGTCCAAGGGAAAAATAAATCAGTGTTCATATCCCAGTATCATCTTCTGTAACATAAGCATATCCATCTTACTGTTTGAGAAGGGCAGGGGGATCAGGGAGGCTTTCACTGAATGACTGCAGGCATCTCAAAGTGGGGAAAGGAGAAGGAACAGAGCATTAATGCAAAGGTCATCTTCTATTCTCTGAATGCTTTTAAACTGGTGTTTCCCTTAGTCAGAACTATGTTCCTGCACACCTGGAATTTTTCATCTCTTAATACACACTCAACTTCACTAAATTCTTAAAAGTGAGACATACCAATGCTTAAAATACATAGGGCTGCAGCCAAGTTAGAAGTTCTGAGGAAAGCACCTGGTTTTGCACCCAAATCTGTATTCAGAGACCTCACTTGTAGCAGACACTAGAATAATTTTCAATTTGTGGTGACAGAAATTTTGCTGTGACTTAATTTTTCTCAGTTAGCCCAACAGTAAGTGTTATTTTTCTTAATGAAAGTTTTTTAGTTAATGTAAGTGCAACTCTTGAAAAAAACAAGAAAACAGCTAATTGTTCTGGAAATAGTGCTACTTGTAGTACAGTACTTGGCATGCTACTTCCAATATATAAGTTTAACAGAAGACAAAAGCTTGTTTTTAGAACAAGATCTGAATATGAACTGTAACCATGCTCTGGAGCATTTGCCATCACATAAAAAGTGTTTCAGAAAGTTTCTTTGCAAGCAAAGGTTCAGCTTGGCAACTCCTGCAGATAATTCTATGGTGATTTATTCCTTTTTGAATAGCATCAGATGATACTGATCTTTCCTCTTCTCCTCTGTTGCTTTCTTAAAATGTGACATTTTTGTCATGTTGTTGCCCTGGGCAGCACAAGCACAGCTGCAGCAGCACCAGTAGTGGTGACACTTCCTCAGGAGTTTCTCAGCCAACCTGCCGGGCTTCCTGGCAGCTCCCTGTGAATGCTGTGTCACTCTAAATCTGCCCTTTGGGATTCTTGATTTCAGAACAGCTTGGTGGGCCCAAGGTCCCACACTTGTTAACAATCAAGGATTTTTGCCAGGATGGCTTAGTCCTTCCTCATAGTTTTTTTTTCCTCAAGGTAGATTCCCTTGGAAACACAGACTAACACGTGTGCCCACATAGAGATATTCTAGGTAACACTGAAAGCTAGGCAAGTGCCTTCCTATTATATGTATTAAAATATTCTGCTGTGACAGACATTTTCATTTCAAAAAAGCCAGTGCTAGACAAGAAGGTGTTTTCCTTTTATTCTCAATATATTATTTTTAATATATTCAACATGCCTCGTTAGCACATCCAGAAAGGTTTTGACATCTTGAAGACTCTGCTTCAAAAGTTTCTGCTTTAATACTTTTTGCTCTGTTTTGAAACTACTTTAAAAATCCAAAATGACACCAAATAGGCCAACTAAAATGTATTATAAACAAGCTCAAGTCCAGCTGAAAGGGAGCTTTACAGTAATGGTCTGGGTCTAGAAATCCTTATAAAAAGGCTTTAAGTTCTTTTATATAACAGATTTTCTTCTATCAGATAAACGTTTTCTTTGCTCTGAGTAACTTTCTGGTGATTTCTTGCTTGAAGAAGATTTGTCAAGTTCTGAGATCTGTTTAAGCTCCAGGAATAATGCCCCTTCATCTAGGTCACAGTTCCACAGACTGAGAAGTTCAGAGAAGTCCCCTTTTTCCATCAGACGAACATTACTCCACATCTTTATTCTTTGGAGGGAAATTAATCAGGCCACATCCCTCTCCACACTCATTTATCAGCCAGGCCAAATCTCTACATGCAGATTTTTAAAGATGTGAATTGAATTTCTGCTAACACACTGCTTAGGTAATTTGAGGTTTTTCTGTGTTCCAGGGGAATCACTTTTCCTTTGTAAATGTCTACTGAATAATTTGTCTGAGAAACTTCTCTGCCCTGACTTTCCTGTTATTACCTTTTTATGATGCTTGGGTCTAGGATACCTGCACCACATGGCTGTACACAGCCTAAAAAACTGAGTTGAATGACTTCACATGCACACAGTGAGTCACGAGCTTAAGTGCACTCTGAGATGAGCTAATTTTCCCTAATATGCTTTGCCAAATCTATATGTCTATTTAAATACTTCTGAGAAAGGGGAAAGAAAAAAGTCACTAGAGAGAATGACAAAAGGATTTTATTTTGGTGCCAGTGTATTAAACACCTGTATCAGCAGATTCTTGGATATCTTCTCTCTTTCCCAGCTTGCTTTTTGGTCTCCATTACTGAGAATATTTAGTGAATTGCTGCAAGTGAATTATAAACTATTCAAGATTATTCTATGTCCTGTCCCTTGAAAGATTTAAATAGAGTGTAAAGACAAAGGGAGCAGGGGGTAATCATTATTTCCACAAGAATATATAGGAGGTTTTACTCACATTTGGGAATGGAAGACTTATAATAATGTCTAAAAAGTGAATTCCTAAGCAAAACATAGTCTACAAGAAATAGTTGTATTTGTTGAAAGCTGTTTGTAGAACAAACAAAATTGTCCACCATCTATTGTATGTTGAAATCAGTTGCCTGGTAAATAACATTCTGCTTAGTGTGACAGTAATGAAGAATTTTATCTACAGCCACTGCAACTGCAGTTTGCAGCCCTTGTAAATATTCCATTTACTTTTATGTAGGCAAGCACATAAACTGTTAGCCAGATGACTAAAGAGAGGGACTGGGTATTTTTGCCTTTTTCATACCTCACCTGAGAGGTGCCCAGTTCCTAGGAGACTCCTGGCTGAGGGATCCTGATGATGATGCAAATGGTTGCAGCTCCAATAATGACAAAAGACCTTAATTCAAAGGGAATGTAATCCATTAGGGCTGTGCAATTTGTAAAATTACCATGAAGAGACATTCCTTTTGAAAAGGGAAAGAAAATATGTTTGATGCAATATGTTATGTAAGAGATTGGTAGCCTTTGGTAAGTAAGGTTCAAGAAACCCCATTTATCTTAAAATATATTCCATTGACTAACAATCATGTGCCAAAATTAAGCTGAAATACATTCTGACTATTCTTGAACAGAGTTTAAAAGTTCTGAGTAATGACAATTGGTTGAACCATTAATGTAAGTCCTTAAAATATAAGTAGTTTCTTGATACCTTCCTCTTTGGGTCATCTTTCTTTGGAAAAAAAACCACACAACAAAACCAGATGCTGCTCTACATGCATAGGAGAAATCAATGGATGGGATCAATATTCCCTCCACAGGTAATAAATGCTGAGAAGCATTTCTGTCTATCTAAATTGATCCTAGAGAATTCTTTAAATTGGTTCTGATGTGTATAAAAACCATTTCCCTATTGATCAAAGCTTTTCTTGCTTGCTTTCTTTGATATGTTATTTCATCTCTGCCATCAGGAATGGTCTCAGGCTTCTGTATGCAGTTATGATAAACAGAATTTCTTCAATCCACACAAGATTTTTTTCTTTTTAATTTAAACCCAGAAATAGCTGGGTTTGTCTTTGATGGTGGATGCTTTGCTTACAGTTAGGCAGTGCAAGTAATTTTTAAATTGGGGAAGTTACCACATCAGGATTATTAGCAAGGAAGTTTAAAGTAACTGCTGTACTTTTACTAGAAACAACTGCCCAAATCCTGCTCCTCCACTACTCTGTTGTCTCTGAAAGGAGGAGCTGCTGGAGCAGAGAGGAGAATTTTTGATCTGTCACTGTCTTTGTTCTGCCCATGTTTGAGCAGAAGAGTTTGCCTGAGCTGCTGAGTCTATGGAAAATGTTACTGGGTTAACTGTTATCAGGAAGGATGTCTCAGCCTCGTGCCTGGAGAGCTGTGGAGCTTGGGACTTTTGTTACAAAACTATTTTATTAGCATTGAAACTGCTGGACTGCTCCAGAAATATGAAGTACTGGCAGGCTAACACAGAACTTTTCAGAGTATTTGACAATGGAATGTTACAGAATTAATAAATTAATTTGCCCAAAGAAAAGTTAAATGCTTTAATGGGCATATAAAAAGGCTCACCAGTGAGGAGTGGTGGTGGTTTGCTCCAAACCTGTCACAGTTTCCAGCTGTTTGGACACGTAGAGCAGTGTGTAGTGTGGTCCTGGCAAGGTTTCACTCAAAATTGATACTACAAAGAAGACAGTAATCATGGCTGTGATTTCTGTTAGGCTCTTATGAAATATAAATTGTCAAACTGTCTTTTGACAAGTACAGGTTTTGTTCTTCTTACCTCAAGTAATCTGAAGCTATCAACCCAGCAAATTAGTCTTGTCTAGTTCTGTCTTCTGAAGAAATGCAGTAACAAATTAGATTGCTTCAACACGCCTGCACTATTTTAAATTTATCCACCAGTTCAAATTAGGAGATGGATTTGATCCTGTATTCACAAGAAGGGCTTTGGCTCCTTAGGATTCCTTTGCTTAGGTATGCAAAATTTCTTTCAAATTAGAAAGATCAGGTTGGTTACTTATATCTAACACAACTGAGCCTCACTGAATGCAACTTTGCTTTTAAGTTCACATGTTAAGGTCAGTATGGAAATTCCAGTAAAATTGGTGGGATTTTTGCCAGGTTCCTGCTTTTGGCACTTTATGGCTACTGCCTTTATCAAGCTTATAGCTTTATGTACATTTGGAAAATTTACAAGAACAGATTTTCATACAAAATAATTAATTTTAACTACTCCCTACTCCAGAGTGGGGTATGTATCCTAAAAGTAAAAAAATAAAAATAAAAAAAATAATAAAATATTACTATCCCTGAGATACTAAATTATTTTAGGGTTCAGCTCTGGTCTTAAAACAATGTAGAGATAGAGTAGCAGGAATAGTTCTTCTAGAAGGGCATGGATGATTTTTATTGTTTTAAGTACAGATGTATTTCCAACCCAAACAACAGCACTGCACTTGTAATTAATCAGTGTCTAAAACCAAGAGCATTGCCAGTCCAGAGACAAGAACAGAGCTTTTCTCTGTAGGACACTGGGACTGGAAACTTACAGCAGTACTTAACTCCAGTGCTGGGGGGAAAAGGGAGCTGAAAGTGCAGTGATTCCCCAGAGTAAATTCAGTCTGGTCCAGGCAGAAAGGTGACTGTCCAGAGACTGAAGATTCTGGGTGAGGTGGGACTCAGAGGAGCATTTTCATGGAAACCCTGGGGGATAATCTGAGGTTTACATTTCTCTGTGGATCCCCAAGGAAGGACTGCAGCCTGAGGTTTACAGGTGGAGTAAGCACCATCAGCCAAGTACAGTTTAATGCACAGTTTTTTGTTTGTTCCTTTAATTGGCTTTGCTACCTTTCTTTACCTTTTCCAACTCACTGCATCCTTTTTGAAGCCAGTGTCCAGATGGTCAGAGCTTATGTTATTCTAAGGACATAATGGGGGTACATCAGAGGAATTAGTACTTGTGTTCTAGCAATGGGCAACAGCAAATCAGCCGTGAATAGTACAAAGGCTGCTGCTGTAGGGTCTTTTTGTGGTGGCAATGTGCTCTGTCACCACTCCTTGTCTGCCAGGTTGAGGAAGAAGGCTGAGCTCAGGACTGGCATGGGGCCAGCCAGAGCAAAGCTTCATTTTGTCTCCCCGTGTTGCCACATGCACCAACAGATCCAGAGCAGGTTCTGGAAGCCTTATGAGCTAGAGATCTAGAGGCTGTGAGATGTAGAGGTCAGTCTTGGAGATTTTGCATCTTCTAAGCAGAATCTATTCATTTCAATGCAAATCAGCTAACTGCTCAGTTCAGTGAGTTTGCATAGACCAACCCCACCTGACAGTTGGGTCAAAGGTACAATCTCTCTTCAGGCTTTTATCTTCCTCCAGTGTCATATCAAAGTGCCTTTGTCAGTGACAAGTAAGTATCCTTCATTAAAATACAGCTTTGCATCACAATTATGTAGTAGTTTTTGTTTGCTTTCTTAATTGGAGAAAATTTTGAAAGAGCAATAAAACACAATTTGTTCCATCTTCCCAAAATGAAACGTCTCCTTTCAGAAGGAAGGGGGGAGTAAATTTACATTATAATGAGCAAACTGTTATGGGCTCGTAGATCAGCGTTGACATAAAGGGTGAAGGAAATGAGATGTTGTCATTTTGTGCATTCCCCCTCGCATGCATCTGCCTGTGCATCCTGCTGCTACTGAGCCAGCACTGCCTGTACTCATGGTCAGCAGTAGCAGCACATCCCAACTCAGGGAGAAATTCCTGTGACATGAATCACTCTTCACCAGGGCTGCCAAGTGCACTCCATGCTCTCCCCAGTGGGTGCTAGAGATGGAGGCAGTGCCGGGCACTACTGCACCTCCCAGCTGGCTGGTTTTTACTGACACTCTCTTTTTTGCTCTTGGCTTTGTTGCTTCCCAGGACTGTCTGGAATTCTGGCATGGAGTGACAGGCTGAGTGCTCTGGTTTTGCTTCAAGCATGTGACTCACCTAGCAAAGCATGCAGAAAAATGCAGGGTTGGGGTCTGCCCCTGCCCTTCTCAGCCTGAGGAGTGAATGAGCTGAAGCTTTGTCTCAGTTCCACAGTTTGTCTCAGTTGCCACTCTGTCCTGCCCTTTCTCGAAGTGGACTGCAGCTGTCCAAACCTTTTGTCCTGCCTGTCTCTCTCTGTAACAACTGGGTTTGTTAGTGGTTTTGAGAAGCTGGAAGTGACATTAACCCCCTGCCCAGCTGTTGTGGTGTCAGGGCTGCAGGCAAAATGGCATTTGTTTGGCTCCTGGAGAAGTCATCCAGCGATTGCCTGGAGAGTCTCGCTGCAAGTGCAATCCATATGCAATGCTTCTGTCAGCAAAGACTTGCTGGAGAAGAGTTTATAATAAATATTCACATCTGCTGCTTTGGACACTCTAATCCATCCTACAGATATTTGCTGTGTCAGGCTTTGTTCTAGATGAAGAAACTGGGTAGTTATAAAGGTTTGCAAATAGGGCATATTTATCATGGTTAGCTCTACTTCCAAGTTCCCTTTCTTGCACAAATATCCATGACCACACTAAGCATAAGTTGTAGTTAAATATTCTCAGTGCATTTGTAAGCTGTTTCAGGCTACGTGTTTCTTTTGATAAATGGCAAAATGAAGCCATCAGATCTTCATGAACAGAACAGAGAACATCATTGTTACAACCTAGTTTGAATGGAGGAACAATGTATTCCCTGGATGAGCTGTACATCACATAGGCACACCCAGGACCCTAGTGTTAAAACTGGGATAAATTCCTCCATGTTCATGTCTGTTGGGCAGTATGCTCCCATTGGCTATATGGTGAATAATAAAAATGGAAAAACATCTCCTGTTTTTCATAATCTTCCCAAAATTATGACCTTGGAGCCAGAGAGACTTTGTCAGTGTCAATATTAATTATCCTTCTGCTGGTGATGTCTTTGCTTTCAGAGAGAAAATCTTGATACATAAGAAGAGCTGTAATCACTTGGAGGGTGTATTGAACTTGTTCCAAATAGAAAAAGGTGTTTGACCAAGATCACGACTGACAGTACAGTGATCCTGTTGTTGTTAGGGCCACATCAGCTTTGAAATGAATGTATTGATTTTTTTTGGTATGTGAATCATGATTATTATGGTTAATTTCTAACAAATCTTTATCTGGAGGCTGGGTAAGTAAGAGGTGCTGCAAACTTACCAGCTACTACCTCTGCTTTTATTGAAGTAGGAAGATAATAAAGTTATAAACACATTCTGCTTCCTTAAAAGTGTTGAAAACTGAGTCCATTTGATTTGCAAAAAAAAGGACATAGAAACTGAGAACTCCTTAGAAACTTTTTTAGATTTTATTTTATTTTTTCTACAGTTAAACTCTGCTCTATACTAAGGATTGCATGATCATTTTTTCCCTGAGGATATAAGGGAACAAGCACTCAGTTCAGTTAGATGCCTGACCCTCTGGAAATTCAGCTGAAAGCTCACATCCTCATGTCTTAGAGCATTACAAGAAAAGTAGTGTCAAAAACATGGTCTGATGTTGATACCTCCAGGTATTAGGAGAGCATGTACTCCTCTAGTGCTCAGTCTGTGTGTCAGTATCTGTCCCTCAATAATTGTATCCAAATATAAGTGATGGTTCCAGAGTTCAAGAAAAGTATGGACAATACTCTTGGGCACACGGTATGACCCTTGTGGTGTCCTGAACAGGGCCAGGAGTTGGACTCCATGCCCTTTATGGGTCTCTTCCAACACAGCAATTCTGTGATTCTGTGCAAGTATCCAGGCTCCTTGTGAGGAGCACATGAGGTCTCCAGACTGGCCTAATCGCTCCAAAATCCAATCCCGCTGTTATTGATCCATACATTTTCTGTTAAGTTATCTCAGAAAACAGGAAAGCCACCATCTCAAAACTTACAGCGCCTCTCTCTTGTGCATCCTTTGCCAACCTCGATGTCTTTGTTTGTGTTTCAGGTGGCCTGGTGGCTCTGGCCAGCAGCGAGGGCTCCGTGAAGGTGCTGTGCCTGGCCGTGGGCCAGCTCTCCATCCTGCGCGGCCCCGGGGTCGAGGTGCGCTGCGTGCGCTTCCACAGCCAGGAGCACCTGCTGTCAGCGGGGGCCGACGGCAGGGTGTGCATCTGGACCTGGGCGCAGTGACACACCTGGCCCTGGGTGCAGTGACACACCTGGCCCTGGGTGCAGTGACACACCTGGCCCTGGGCACAGTGACACACCTGGCCCTGGGCACGGTGACACACCTGGCCCTGGGTGCAGTGACACACCTGGCCCTGGGCACGGTGACACGGCTGGCCCTGGGCACGGTGACACACCTGCACCTGGCCCTCATTGCCTTCCCCAAGAGCGGTCTGACAGCAGCACTGCAGCCTTATAGCTTCATAGCTCGTGTATGCACTATTCAGGGAATATTCGCCCAAACGCAGCATTATTTGGCATTTTATCTAAATAAACCTCTCAATTTCTCCTTCTTTCTGCTGTCACCGTGTTTTCCCCAGCACCAAGAATCTCTCTTTTGGTGGTTTCTGGAGAAGCAGCTTTACAATGACGCCTAATGCCAACGCAGCCGAATTGCAAGGAGATTGATTTTTAATGTAGCGCAGCACGAGCCACGGGAGCCGGGGCGCCCCTTCCCCGGCGCAGCCGCCTGTGGGAAGATGAGGCGAACTTTCCACAATGCGGCCATGGGGGATGTTTTCCGGGATACCGCCGGGGCAGCGGCGATGAGCCGGAGCCGGAGAGCGCGGAGGGGCTGAGGGGCTGAG
Source organism: Erithacus rubecula (assembly GCF_903797595.1). Taxonomy (NCBI): domain Eukaryota; kingdom Metazoa; phylum Chordata; class Aves; order Passeriformes; family Muscicapidae; genus Erithacus; species Erithacus rubecula. The sequence continues at coordinate 3,286,811 of NC_136659.1, read as the reverse complement.
GGAAGCCCTAGCCCGTGGATCTGAGGGGAACCGGGCTGAGGGGAGACACAGACCGTGGATCTGAGGGTAGAGCGGGGCCCAGAGGAACCGGGCTGAGGGGAGCCGGGCTGAGTGGGAGCTCCAGCCGGTGGATCTGAGGGCAACCGGGCTGAAGGAAGCCGAGTTGACGGGAGCCCCAGCCGGTGCATGTGAGGGAGACCAGGGCCGAGAGGAGCCGAGCTGAGGGGAGCCGGGCTGAGGAGAGCCGCAGCCGGTGGATCTGAGGGGAGCGAGGCCGAAAAGAGCCGGGCTGAGGGGAGCCGGGCTGAGGAGAGCCGCAGCCGGTTGAGGGAAGCGGGGCCGAGAAGAGCCGGGCTGAGGGGACCGGCAGCTCTGAGGAGAGCCGTCGCCCCAACCGGCAGCAGGCGGAGCAGCGGCCGAGGCGGGAGCGCCCCGCCCCTGCATTATTTTTTGGGTTTTACCCCCCGGCGCTTCTCTCTTCTTCCTTTTCTTTTTTTTTTTTTTTTTTTTTTTTTTTTTCGTTTTTTAAACCACCACCCCTCTAAAACCCAAATTAATCCTACTGAGGGCAGGCAGGGAGCGCGGAGCTGCGCGGCGCGGGCATGGCCGGCGCCCGGGCCGGGGAGTCCCCGGAGGGGCGCGGGGGCCGCCCGCCCGCCGGGCGCGGGGCTCCTGCGCCCGCCCTCCCCCGCCTGCCTCCCGCCTAACCCGCCATCGCTCCCCCCCTTCCCCCGCCGAGGCGAAGCCGGAGCCGCAGGAGATCCGCCGGGCGCAGGGAGGGGACAGGGATGGGTTGTTTTCTCTCCCCCGCCCGCCCCGAGACCTGAGGAGATGCAGCCCAAGTTCGCCGCGATGACTCTGCTGCTGGCACCGGGGATTCTCCGCGGCGTCGCAGCCTCCGGACCGCCCGAATCCTGCTCCCTCTGAATCGCCGGGTTAAAGCTCAGTTCTCATGTTGTGGTTGCTGGGCTGCCGCGCTCCCGTTTTGCGATGGGAGGTGGAGGAAAAGGGATTGTCCGTGAGTCAACACCGAAAACGTGATTAGGAGGAACTGCTTTCACTAATCTGTTTCTAACCTTTCAGTCCATGTTGGCCTGTGACCCCTCTCAGCTTTCACATCCAGCCTGATCAGGTAGGTGTGAATTACTCACTTGGGGTGAGGGAAGGCGGATGGATAACGTTTCGGAGACTTACCTACGATCCTGGCCTCTCTCAGGATGAGAAATGATGAGAAAGTTCAAGCTGTAAACTCATTCTGAGCCAAGCAGCATTTGTTTACTTGTTGAAATCTGTCCGTGCAAGACGTCTGCAGTCTGTCTGATTTCCAGGATCGAGCCGAGTGCCTGTGAGTTGCTGTGGGACATCTCAGCTGCTGTAGTAAAATCTAGTGCTCTTATTTATGATCTGGGAACAACTTTTATATACATATATGTAAAACACACACATTGTTTTCAGAGCTTCCTCATCAAACTCCAGCAGGTTCTCACAATTGTTTCACATTTCCTCAGATATTAATTACTTTGTTCGCTGCTTTTTTTTTTTTTTTTTTTTTTCTCCCCTAAATGCCCACAAATCTGCAGTGTTGCAACCTACCTGTAGCGTTAGGTGGGGAGATTCTCTGCTCTGTAGCTATGCAAAGCAGCCGTATCTGCATGAATCGCTGGATTTCCAAACAGCATGTTAGAGTAGATATTGCTGATAGGAGTAACAAGAGGGTGCATAGTCCTTGTGATGGAAACACAGCTAGTATTTCAATTAAGAAGATATCTTTTCGAATTTGATAAATCTTGTGTAATATCCGGTGTCTCCCTCTGTTGTGGCTTCGGAAAAACTGCTTGGTCAACAGGATCCTTTAGCTGCTTCTCTGGGATTAAAGCTTTCTCCTCCTGCTGCTGCTTTTTTGCTTCAATTAAGGGACAATTAATTGCTGAACGTCTGCAGTCCACCAAAAATGCCAATATATAAAACATCTCCCCGAGGGGTGGAGGGGAATGCTCCCTGTATGTGTAGGTTAATGCATGTTTGTGTAGACTCCGTGTGCCTGTGTGTGCATGCTCTGGGAATGGAGGAAAAGAAGGGATGACACACACACCCCAACAGTCCTTTTTTTTATTTGTTTGTGCCAGCATCTACCTCCGTAGTTCTGCAGTCCGGGTAATGCTGATATTTCATCTCATTTAAAAGTTTCCTGCAATACTTCGCCCAGGTTTTTTTTAAGAAGGGTCAGAAACCAGTTTGCTGCCGGGCTTGCACTGGTGCGTGGGCAGGTTGGTGGCAGTGATGTGGCACTGTGGGCAGCCAGAAGTGCTCCCAAGACACCGGCACTGTGCCTTCTGCTGGCGCCGGCTCTCCCGGGGTCAGTCACAGTCCGTCTCCCTGCCGGGATCTGTCCTCACTCCGCCACTTCAGCACAGCCCGTGCTGCATCGCACCCGAAGTTTTAGAAAGGCTCCAGCTCGATCAGGCGGTCACATTTCAGTGGCTCCGTGCATTATGCCGGCATTTAACGTCCTGCACTCCACGGTTTTTTGCTGGGAATTACTGAAACGCTGAATAATGGAGCAGGTGAATTGCATCTTTGCTTCTGTCAGGGTTAAACGTACCTGCTGCAGGCTGGGCTTTGTTGGTATCCCAGGAAGTCCCTCTCCAGAAATGCTGTAAATAAGATTCTGTACTCCCCCACCTCTCACAGCCCGAGTTTAACCCAGCACCATCTTTCAGACACAGATCTGACAGCAGATTATGCTTAACTCATTTTTCAGCTCAGGTTTCCCACCTCGGTTTAATGAAGTGGGCTGTGCTCCATACGTAGCACCAAGGGACAGTGGCCACCACAGGAGGTTTAGACCATTCTTAAACTTGGCTTCAAAACCCTCTGAGTGCCCATCACCATGCAATTTCAGGCAGCTGGTTTAATTTCTGGTGCATCTGAAAACTCAACTGCAAAAATGAGGAGAGTAAAAATTAGATGATTCTGTGATCCACCATTTTTTCAGAGGTATTTTATGGTCATATGCTGCCAGGCATGTGTGTCTAATTCAGGTATTCACATGCTGTGTTCTCTTTACCCATAATTAAGAAGAGGTTTAATTCAAATAAAACAGTGAGAGTTGTCAGTGCAGTTTATAAACTCAGATTTATTCTATGACACTGGTTGAAACAATGACTTTTATAAGTCAATATTCCTTGAATTTTGAGTTTTTTCTCACTTCAAGCTGTTTGTTTTCAGACCACAACACTGGTCTCCCTATGGAAGCAACTGTTTGTATTTGGCTTTGAGGTCCCATGGAGAAGCTGAGGAAGGGGATGGCTCTTCATATCCATGAAGCCTGGATACTTTTGTTTGTGCTCCCTGGTTTGGTCACTCCAGCTGCCATCAATCACGAAGATTACCCCGCTGATGAAGGGGACCAGGCCTCCAGTAATGACAATCTGATCTTTGATGATTACCGGGGGAAGGGCTGTGTGGATGACAGTGGCTTTGTGTACAAACTGGGAGAACGTTTTTTCCCAGGACATTCCAACTGTCCCTGTGTCTGTACTGAGGATGGACCTGTTTGCGATCAACCAGAATGCCCTAAAATCCACCCAAAGTGCACAAAAGTGGAACACAATGGATGCTGTCCAGAATGCAAAGAAGTGAAAAACTTTTGTGAATATCATGGGAAAAATTACAAAATCTTGGAGGAATTTAAGGTATGGAAGCCTTTCTTCAGTATTTCACATTAGTATGCTTTAGGAATTGCATTTTTGTTGGGAGCTCTCAAAGGCACTCGGTATTTGCTTAGTGCCATCGATGAATGCTGAAATTGAAGTCATTTTTAGCTGTGATGCAGGTCTGGCCCATGTAAAAGCTGTCACCTCCCCTTATGTACACTCCCTGAGGGCCAGTAGTCAGTCAAATCCCCTGTGGGAATTGCCAGCCCTCTGCATCTGCCTCCTTTGTTCATAGCATGGATCATGCTGGACTACCAAGGGTGTGCAAGCCAGTACTGAGTGCTTTTTAAGAACCCCTCTTGCAATTTGGATAGCAAAAACTTGATGGCATGGTGCTGAGAGTTGTTACTCATTAACTGTATGAGCATGCAAATAAGTAGATGGTAAACTCTATTTAATCTTTTCATTTCAGCTGTGATAAGGCTGTCTAGGATGAAGAAGATGAACTCCTAGGCAGATGAGCATCTCAAGCATTGAGAAGTGTGGGATTTCATTGTAATGGTTCAGTTCATGTAAGGAATATCATAAAGAAATCCTGAAATACATCTTAAAAACAAGACAGTATTTTCCAAAACCACTACACAACCTGCAGGTCTCATTCTAATGAGCTTTCAATTCTGCTAAGGAAAACAGCATTTCACAATGAAGATCAGGGGCTGTAAGAGCTGTAGGTACACAAGTGTGTTCTTCCAGGTCACGTGGCTTTAAGACTTGAACCTCCATAATTAACAACAGCCTGTAACTCTTCATGGCTGTGTGCCTGATCTTATTATACACTTGGACAGTTTACTGTCTTTCCTGCAAGAAAAATAATTTCATACAGGTCTGTGTACTTCACCAGTTCTTGGTAGCATAGATGGCAATTCCCTTTTTCACAGAAATCATTTTCAAAGAAAGTAGCAGGTAGCAGTTCCTTTCTTCTATCATGTGTGGTGTATGTTTATCTTCTGTCCATCTAAAACTGCAGTCAGTGAGTCTGGGCAAGACAGTTTAATGTCACAAGCACAAGGTAAAGCAAATGTATGAGGAACATCTCCTTGAGGGCCACCCTGATCAACCTGCCCTGCTTTGCTGAGGGATGTGAAAGTGCTGATCTTGTGAACTGCTCAGATAACAGCTTCTTCTTGCCCTGGGAAGGCCTGGCCCAAGTTCATCCCGTGATCACACATCACTGGTCCCATCTTGACTGCTGTGTTGTGAGATATCTCACCTAGGTGATCAGGTTTTCATGTGAGAGGTAGAAGGTCTTGTTTTTAGGAAGCGGAAATTTGTAAGGACTCTTTGAAGAGATTTCAGTGTGGGAGGTAGATCTTGTCATTGAAGTATCTCTTGTGTGTGAATTAAGTGGAAAAATAGTAATCTCTTTTTCTGAAAGAAATCTTTTCATCCTGATAACAGCTTAAACTCTAGGAAAACAGAATACAGGAGAGCAAGGCTGTTGGAAAGAGTTAGGAGCCATCTGGTCCATTGCTTGCTGCATTCAAATACTTGGGGTGCTGTGTGGAAAGCAAAGTTCCAGCACCCTCTGAGAAGCACAAAGTAGATGGTGTCACCCCACTCTGACACACAGTAACCTTCTGTCCAGGACTAATGTGTGATCCTTCACACTTAGCTTGGCTGACAGTCAAACTTTTGACCTAGACCTGTGTTTTGCTGAAAGCTCAACATGTTGTGGAATAGGGCAGAAAGCAATGTTTTGGTAATCTCTGTGTTTGCCTAGAATAAACAGTGGATTGCTTTTTTCCTCAGAGTACTGCAGGAGACTCAGACAATGGAAGATCACTGTTTTGTGGGGAGAAAAGAAGCACCTGTGAACTATGACTGTATAAATTCTGTAGGAAAGACACAACTTTGAGATTCAGGAAGCTGCTGCTCTGAAGTCTTGACTTTATGAGGCATCCAAGCATTTTGTTGTTTATTTCAACAGAATAAAGATTTTTTTTACCTGCTATTTCTGCAGATGAAATCCTGAGCAGTTCATAGGTTTTACAAGCTCTGAGCTCTGCTCTTCCCTCATCCTGTTGAATTTGTAAGGTCTGCAAACTTTCTCACATCCATTACACACACACTGAAGTCAAAGCTGAGAGGCTGTTCTGACTCAAACCCAGGCTGCTTTCAGTGGAAACAGAGGCACTGTTTTATGTGGTCTCAGAACCCTTTCACCCACTTGATTTACTTTTGCTGGTATGTAGATTCCAAATCGTCATCTATAGAAGTGCTTGTCACTGCTGAGTTTCAGCTGAAATTAGCCTCTATTTAAAAATCTTCTGCAAGTGTGTCTGTGTGTGTGTGTGCCAGGACTGACTCATCTTGTAGAAATTTCAGCTGCCTGATCTTTCACAAATTGAGATTAATTTTTTTCTCTCAGAATTTCTTTTTCCTAGGATATCAATATCTATGAGATGTTTCCAGTTGGGTGAATTTTCCTGTATTGTTTCTAGATTTTTTCTCAGGTTTAGAGTGAGAAATCCAAATGTGATTTAATCTTTTTTATTACCACTGGCAGTAACTGTGATGCTCTCAGGATAAAAGAGTAGTTACAAAGACCCATTTCTTGAATATTTAGCTTTCTTCTAGTGAACAGATCTTGTACATCTGATTTTTTGAGTCATAACAGTCATAAGCACAAAACACAAACATGCCAACAAGCCATGTAGCTTAGACAGCTGTCCAAATATTTATCCTTGTGCCCCTCAATCATTAACATGTACAACTGAAATGCTGAACTGAGGTTCAATTATAAATCCAAACCCATTGAGAGTTTTTCTTGTATCCTTTTGTAAAATTTTGTGTCTTTGACAGATGGCTCATGCAGCATCTTCATCTCTTATGGGTCTTGGGAGATGTTGGTGGGTTTGGGCCCCCAGCTGCCTGTACAGAGCCTTCCTCATTCCCTGGTTCCAGTGGGATTTACCCCTAGTTTTGGCTGAGGCTGTGGTCCTACCTGGAAACCCCTGCAGAAAAGGCCAACACAGTCTCTCTAATGTTAACCATGCTCTGATTCAAATGTGTCTAAAATACAGATTGATGCCTGGTGGATTCTGATACCTGTGGAGCAGGAGGGAGGACAGGTCTGGTGGGTTTTACTGGGATCCATCTCTCTTCCCCATTTTGTTTTCTGCTTTTCTCCTTGTTGGACTAGAATGTGGTGTCTCTCACCCTCTCAGAGCACGGGTGAAGGCAGCAGTGGTGGCTGCAGGGAAGGTTGAAGGGTGCTGGAAGTCTCAGGCTGTTTCATCCAGAGGGGTCTGGCAGGGACTCTGGGGGTCACTTGGCAGCTGCTGTTTCCTCCCTCATCATCCTTGCTTTGATTTCAGCTGTGGAGGTTGAGGTTGGAGTCCCAACTGCTCTGAGCTCATCTGTAGGAGCAGAGATCTTTCAGGGAGATTGTTAAGCCTCCCCTTTCTTCTAAGAGACAGAGAACAAGCAAATGGAGATTGGTCTTGGTTATTGTAAGCGCATGTTTGTGTTTTAAGTGAGTGTCCCCAGCCAGCAGCTGATGTAAAGTTAAGGAGACAGCGTTCCTTCAGTGTGATGGATGTTCATTGGCAGCTGATGGAGAAATCCTGCAAATGTCACTGAGGCAGCAGTGTCCCTAAGTGCTGATTAGTTTTTGCTCTCTTGGGTGACTTACTGGCAGAAAAGCACACACACCTTTGAGAAATGGAATCATGGCGTGGTTAAAGTGCATTTGTAGCCACAGTGAGGAGCCACTGGAAGAGGTTTGGGTTATCAGTTTGGGAAGTCCATTATCAGCTTGGAACTTCCTATGTTTCTCATCACCCAGCAGAGGCACATCCAGAATAACCTTCTGCAGACCTCTGGATATCTAGCAAAATGCCATTGCTGGGAGATAAATGGTCAGTTCACAAAGGATTGTCAAGCTGACATGTTGAAATATTCTCTCCATTTTAAACTGACAGGCAGGGACTGCTCCCTGTCCCTGGAGGAGAGTGAGCGTGGTGCCATTCTCCTCCAAGGCAGTGGCAGGAATTTCCTAGGCACAGACATTAAAATGTCTGTGTTAGCCTGCAGAACATTGGGCGAGTTATCCTTTGGGTGGGAACACAAGAGGTTTTGGCCCACCTGATGATGTTCAAGTGAGAAGAGCAACTTCAACCTGCAGTTGGGAACTTGAGCTTGGAAAACACTCTGGACTGTGTTTTTGTGGATTTTTGGGTGCTCTTCAGTGACTGTCTTCCTTCCTGCTGAGCACAGAGCTGCAATTTCTTCCAGCCATTGGCTCTGCCAGTGCTTATCCTCTGCTGCTGCCTTTATTTGCCTGACCTTCCCAGTTACTTCCCCACTTCCTTGTCCTCTCCCCTTCCACCTTGGTTCCTCCCAAACCTATCCTCACTGAAAAAGTCCCTAGGTGATGCCCAAGTATTTGTCCCTTGCATCAGCACAAGTGTAGAGAGGTGTGAAAACAAACCTTGCTCTTGCCATTGCCCTTTTCCTCCACACTGGAAAAAAAACCCCAAAACAAAAACAAAAACAAAAAAAAAACCAACAAAAAAAGTAGGAAAGGTTAAATTTTTCCTTCCAGAACAAAGTTTTTGCTGACTTCAAAAGAGTCAGGATTTCACTGCTAAAGTTCTACTTTCTTTTTCTTTCCCTTGAGCTCATTGCTTTGTTTTGTCCACAAATCACCTGTAATTCTTCAGTGAAGGTTTTTGTATCTGCTGACTTTGTCTTCTTGAACAGTGCTTTGCACAGTAGGGACACAGCTCTAGCAGGGTTCTTCAGAGTGTAATCAGAACCCAAAACATATGAAGGACTATGTAAGCATGGCATTATCATACACTAATTCTCATCTCATTATGGAAACCTTTACTTCAGAACAGTGGCACCTCCTTCTCCTGTGTTAGTGCTCTTTACAATGTTTTATTAATGCAATTACCTGAATTTAACAGAACAAAGCAAGGCCTCTCATCAAAAGGCACATGCAGGCAGGTATGAGGCTGCTATGCCAGCAGCTCTCAGCCCCTGAAATGCAGTGTGTCCATGCTGATGCTGGAGAAAAGGAGGCAGTGAAACCAAAAAGTGATTCCCCACCCCCAGAACTGTGCCAGAAATAGAAATTAAGTGGTGTAAACAACAGCCTGGCTCAGACCAGCAGGTATCCAGCCTAGGAGTGCAAACCTATCAAATATGAATGGAGCACTTGGGATGCTGCAGAGTGTTACTGGTGGGTGATGCTCTTAGGTGAGGAACAAGAGTGTGGCAGTCCTGGGTGGAGATGGCCAGCATGGGTCCCCCATTTTAATATTGGCATTTTTTCTCTCCAAGATATGTGCAGCAGGGTTTTCTTCCTATTATGACTCAAACAAGTGGGGATTTTTTATTTTTTTATCCATCTTCTTCTTGTGTGTTCTGCAATTTCACATATGGCTAGAAAATCATAATACAAAAGAAATTTCAATAACGTGCCTGTGCTTTAATAAAAGGAGCCATGAACAATGCCAGCTCTGAAGATAGCATACAGCCATTGAAATCAGACAGGGGAAACAGAACATCAGTCAGATGGAAAAGTATGATTTATTATCTCCCTCCTGGCAAAATTACAGTGACAATGTCTATGCAAAGGAATCTAAAATTACTGACTTACTGTATTTCTGTCATAATTTGTACCAAGAAAACATACTAAAATAGATAGGCCTGTCACATATTGATCTATAGTGAAACCTATTTTTAAAATTATGCTATGCACTTAGTTACTGATTCTGTAATATATATATCACATTATGCACAAATGCATTGTTACAATAAGTGAAAGAAGGTGGGCTTTATTCAGAATTTGGCTAAAAAAAATCCATGGAATTTTCTTCCCTGGAGCACAGTAATACATGGGGGGGCCCAGAAGTTCAGAGCCCAGTGGTGCTGGCTGTGCCACACACAAACTGTCTCAGAGCTCTCAATTGAAATGGATGAGACCCAAAACTGAGCAACCTCACAATTCAGAATCAGCAGGAGCTGAGCACAAGCCCCCAGTTTTAGTCATGGTGCAGCAGCCCAGTGCAGAACTCGGCCTGTACCTACAATCCCAAGGGATTGCTATTTTTCCAGTAAATGTGACATAGGAATTAATGTGTTCCCAATATTTGTACTGCCAGAGCTGGAGCTGGGCTTTCAGTTTTTCACTCCCAGGAAAAAGCCTATCAGCTCTGCTTGCTTCCAGAATTGGGGCTGTCCAGGGAGCTGCAGAAGGAGAGGGAATATCTGCACAGCCAGAAGAGAAGCTCTGGCACTTCCCCTGCCCTCCCTCCATGTCTGCTGAAGCATTACTGTTAAGAAAATGGAATATGTAGTACATGCAGGTGTTACCAGCTCCTTCCAAGAGTGGTAAAATCAAGTCTGAGGCTTTATTATTGTGCCAGACAATGCTCAGTGGGGCCAAGGAGAGAACTGCTCATCCCTTGGCTCTCCCAAGCTGTTCATTTCTGTGGGGCTAGTGAGCAGGAGATCCTCAGGTCATCAGCTTAGGAAGAAGAAATATTCACAGCTCATTGGTGAGAAGGTTTTTTAGGAAACTATTTCCTGACAGAGTGAGGGGAAGTGCAGGTAAGTGTTTGTTGCCACTGGAATGTGCTCATTAAAAAATGCTCAATCAGCCAGTTATTCTAGTTACTGTTTTAAAAAGCAATAATTAGATAAGTTATGTAGAGACAATGCTCAGAGTAGTTTCAAAATAAGGATACGTGAGGCTTCCTTACTCTGTTCTGTGATAATACCAGTGGTAATTCTTTGGAATTACAGTAAAATCAGTGTGCTTGGAGAAGCAATAGGGTTTGAAACAGCTCCTGAGGGCAGGGAATCTCTCAGTCTGTTAACTGTGGTCATCCCAGTCAGCAGAACCTTTGTGACTAGGGTTAGCCCAGTGTGCTCCCTAGGTAAGCAGACCCCAGTGTATTCTCTCATCACAGATAACCCAGTCAAACCCATTTTCAGTTCACATCCTTCCCAGCCTGTGCTTATAACCAAATGATGACATCCTCTGAGGGACAGAAACCTCCCAGGCACCACTGGCAACTGCAGAAGGAACAGGACCAAGATCCACATCTCAGCCCAGTGATGTATGGATGTATTATACCTTCCTCCCTACCTCAATAGCAGAAATCCAGTGTTTTATCAGTGTTTACATGGAGCTGGTCTTGCCACATTCTCCCAGCTCTCAGTGTGGACAAAGGAGAAAACACCAGGCTCGGGTATAGGGAAAACACATGTAAAAGGGATCACCTTTCTGACCAGGTCCTCTGTTCCCTTCTCCCTGCTCCTAGATATGGCTCCTTCATTGCAAAAGAAGGGAATGGAGAGCTGAAAGCTGCCAGCAAGGCTCACTTTCCCTGCTGGTATTACAAGGAGCTTAACAAATGTGAAGCACACCCAGATATTTTGTCTGTGTCTGATGAACGAAGCTGCACTTCACACTTTGGAGCCACAGTCCCATCTGTCATATCTGTAACCCTTCAGGAGTCCCCTTTCCTGGGCACTGGGCATGTCTGAACTAAAAAACTATTGTAATCGAGTCATAAAAATTATCACCAAAGTAATAGAGAGCTCCAGTCCCCTCAGCCCCAGGGTAGGTGAAGTGCAACTATTGTAAGGAATAAAATGAGACATACATCAAAGCAAAGAGAGCATTCTCATGGAAGAAATGCAAAGTCATGTTTTTACAGAGAGCTTTGCTACTGCTCTCGGGAGAAAAAAAGCAACCACGAGATTGCAGATACACAGCTCGGGTGGAAAAGGGGCCAGGACTCAGCTCAAGGTTGTCTGTCTCATCAGCTAATGGAGGAGTCGCTCTTCAGATCCAGACATGGTTCCAGGAGCCTTTTAAACTCATCCAATTGTGTGGCACAGAGCAAATCTTTGAGTACAAAGCTCCTAAAGCCATCCCAACCCTGACTCATCAGATGTGGGTCCAGCATACCCAGGATGAGGCACATCTTCTGTGCCCCTCATCTGCCTCACTGATCTGTGGGGATCCCCAAGAAAGTTTACAAAAGAATGGCAAGGATAATGTTTCTGCTTATGGACAGGCATGGCCTGGGGATGAGGAAGGTGAGGAATACACAACCTGGAGCTATTAGAGCATCCTTGTGCTTTTTCATCTCCAGAATCCAAGCCTGGTCACCAGCACGCTGGAAAAGCTTTTATGTTAGCAATATTTCTGTGTGTGTTGAGAGCTCCCTTAAAAACAGGATCTCAGCATCTGCTTCTGCTGCTTCTTAGAAGCCAGGTCCTTGGTTTTGCCAATCTGCAGTGTGGTGCAAGCATTTTTCAATTTTTGGATGGCAAAGTTGATTTGTATCACTAGTGCTCCATATAAGTAGGATGTAGCTCCAGTTTTTTCACTGCAGATAAATTATCTAATGACTTAGTAGTTTTTTTCTGTTGCAAAGTAATTTGCAACCTGATGGTGTTTTCAGTGAGTGTGCTTGCCTGTAATTACTCAACGCATTGTTTATTTGAGCACCTTTCCACCTATGGAAAATCCAACTGGTTACAGTTTCTGTAGTATAATTGACATTGTATCTCCACTAGCTGGCTGGCTGCTTTTTATTTTATTAAATACAAGAGAAATTCTTCCCTTTGTGGGTTTTTGTATCGGTACAAATTTTTAGCACAAATCAGAATCACATGGTTATTTAAACACTGCCAAGTGAGCAGCTCAAAAGAGAAGTGGGCAAGTTTCAGTCTCACCTTCAGTTGGGGCTTGTTCACCAGCTCCTTCTCCACAAGTTTGGCACCTGCAAAATTTCTCAGCTGAAAGCTCTCTGAATTTTCCTGCAATCTTCTGCTAATCTGCCTGAGATCACAGGCAATTTCAATAACAATGAAAATGATTCTAATTTCCCCTCCAGGAGTATCTCTGATGAATGCTATCCCTGTTCCTTTTTTATTCCTCTCCCCTGGTTTATGATTCCCCACCTCAGCCAAAATGCAGAAGCCATTTTTGCCTCCAGGTATTCATCAGGTCCTTTCCAACTTTCTTCCCTTTCTTGCTTCCTGCCAAGAAATTCCCCACCTGAAACTGCAGCTACAGAGATAATTTCCATCAGAATTGCAATTGTCCTTAGCGTCATTAAAAGTTACAGCTCCTTTTAAGATCTAAGTGCCCAATTTGACAGACATCACTCTACATCGCTCTGCTTTTCCTGCTGTTTTGTCTGCATCGAGCAGGATGCCATCAGTCCAGCCTGTCTGAGGGAAGAGGCTGAAAGGGATTATCTTTGTGAGTCTCTTGAAAACTTAAAGAGGGAGAGATTGACAGCAGCGATAGTTTTCAGTTTTCCTTTCCTTGGAGCCCAGCACTTACAGGGGATGGGTCACATCCAGACATGTAGGCAGGGGGTGCATGTGGGCACAGCTCGTGGATTTGAATCTATGGCAGGGTGTGCAGAAGTGCCAGGTGAGATCCACTGCATCCCAAAACCCCTTGGCATCAGCAGAAATGCAGCTGATGGCAAATCGTTTTTAAGGTGTTGGCACTTCCTTTTCTAATGTGGTCTCAAAGAGAGAGAAAGCATTTCCATTCCAGGTTCAGTAAAACTGCCATGAAAAGCATTTTTTCCCTTTGCGGTATCACCTAGAAGAGGAACATGCTTACACACCACATCCTTTTTGGTGTTTGAAGGAGCTGGGAGCTGATTTTGGTTTGCAGTGGTACTGAGAGTCCTGGTATCTCCTCTGCCTTTGCTCTGCTGTGATGGCTCCTTGGGTTTCCCCAAAGCTCAGAAAACAAGCCCACTGGCTTAGTTTTGTGATTACACCCCTCTTTGTCTTCCAGTCAACCAAGCAGATTTCTCCAGTCATTCTGGCCATGTTGTAAATTCACCTATTTGACTCTGAAGGACACCACAGGCCCCAGTAACAGGTATACTCAATTCAGTGGAAATACTTGGATTGGCTTCCAATGACTTGGACAGTCTCTGCACCATGATCAGTAGGTGCATTGTAATATGATGAGATGGTTGTAAACACTTACTTTGTTCTCCAAAAGAAAAGTGAGGTATTCCTGTCTGGTAGGAGCTGTTTGTGGCTGGGAAGGGCTGTTGTGTATCAGGCAGCATGAGAACATGGTCCTTCTGCACCATTTCATGGGACTGTGTCAGTGAGATGAAGCCTTCCAGCATGGGATTAGGGGACAGGCTTGTACAGAAACAAGGATGTTTTTCAGACTTAGCTGTAGGAAGGAGTGGGAAGAGAGCAGCACAACAAAGCCTGATAACTGCATCTCAGGCTTTGAACAGCCTGGCTCCAGAAAAGATGTAAATCTTCTTCCATGAGGCTGAAAACCAGGTTGCAAAGAAAATGACACACAACTCAAGGCCTTTTCTTGGAAAAGTGAAGAGAGGTCCAAAGTGTTAGGAAATGGCTGTGCTTAACATGCCTGGAGGAGCTGGCCTCTAAATTCATGGAGTGGAAGGTCTCCAGGAGTAACAGGTCCCTGTACAGTCAGTTTTAATGATACAATATCCACTGACTCTTGAAATACTCAGGTGCCAAATAGCACTTTAGTCTTGGAAGGCTGCTTGGAAAATGAGCAGCATTTTCCCAGCTCCTGGAGGGGTATAAGCCTCAAATCCCAGGTCTGGGTGAAGCCAGCTGGAAGAATCTCAACTGATCACAGGGAACTGGAGCCTTAAAACTTGGTCTGAGACATCTCCTGAGCTGGGTGACTTGGAAACCAGTTAGTCTGGCAGCAGAGCAAAAAGTGAGGAAAACAGCTTCTTGTTGACTGACAGAACAAACAGGTGAAGAAAAAGTATCAGTCAGATGTCATCCTCAGGGTTTTGTAGAAGCAGCTAAGAGTGATTGACAAGCAGACAAAGACACAGAAATCCTGATTGCAGGCAGGCAGGCAGGCAAGAGGAGAACTGCAAAATGGTGTTTCATAGGTACAGATAGGCTTCCTCCATTCACTGAGGGAGAATATTCTGAGGGATGATACAGTGATGATACAATATTCCCTAGTGATGGTGCAAAAAAGCCTTTCCCATGTTTGAGGCAGCAGAAGGGTGGCTGAAGTGCTGTACCTATGGACAAGGCATGAGCTAAGGGAGAAATATGGGGATGAGCTTCAGGAAGTACTTGGAACAGAAGAGTTCCTATGACTAAATGAGGTGACTGAGGCACTTCTTGCAAGATCTTTCCTCAAATCTTGAAGTTTTGTGTGTCAGTTATTGGTGTGATTGAAAAAAAAGTTTGATTCAGATCTCTTCAGTATATAAAAGCTTAAAGGAGTAGATTTAAACATTATGAGTTCTGAATTAGGATTTCCATTTTCTTCTCTCCACCTTTCCTTTTGTTTGAGTATAATCAGTTTTGTGGGCTATTCCCTAAAGAATAGTTTGATCCTGTGAGCTCTCTGTCTGTCCACCTGTCCTTTTAGAGGACTTGAGGGCCTGCTCACTAACAGACCTCTCAGAGCTACTAAATTTCTGGGGGTTATTGAAACCTTGTAGCTGACTAAAGAGGGACCCATGTGGTGCCCAACTCGTAAGAGAGGAGTAGCTAGATGATGTTAGCCGTCATAATTCCTACATGTGCTGGCATTTGCTTCCAAAAAGAGGGTGAAAGCAGTGGGGAGCTGGTGTGTATAGGTGTGAGTGAAGGTTAGGAGGTGGTGCACCCATATCCTGTTTAGTTCCCCAATTTCTCCTGCTCAGGGTGTATCTTATTTTTCATTCTCTTTCCTTTGCTGCCTTTTCATGTGTTTGTTTATATTGTCTATCAAGTTTATCATTATGTGCTTGCACACATAAAATCTTTATTAGCCGTGTGTATTTTCTATTCTCTGCTCTAATTTTCCTTCCTTCTTGCATTGTTAACAAACTCTGCTGATTGCAGATGTTTCCCATTTGACAGCACCTGAGACTCAGGTTTTCCAGCCACACAGCAGAAGGAATGCTAGCTCCTTCCTCTGGCCATCCTGAGGTGTGATGGGGCCATCCCACACAGAAGCAGGGACTGAACCTGCCCTCCCAGCCAAACCTGGGCTCACAGTCCTCCTTGAAAGAAGAGAAATAGAAATTGGGCTGTGATCTCAGGGGTGCTTATGAATGGGTTGTGCTGCTCTGGTCTTCTTGAAGTGACTGGCTGAAGGAGAGGGAGATTAGGTTCAGTGCAGAGATTGAGAAGGTCCCCTGTGCTCTGTGTCCCATTTCAGCTACTGTTAAAAGCCCTTGAGTGGTGAATAGATGTTGGCCACATCTGCTTCCCACCAGCTTGGTTTGACTTGGCCCCTATGCTGACAACAACATCCAAGAATGCATCAGCCCACTGGCTCTGAGGGTCACTGCTGTCATCCCCATTAGAAGTGAAGATGAGGTAAAAAGAATTTCAGTGCTTTGCACTGGTTTGGCCAAGTCAAACTGTCCTGCTGACTGGTATCTTCTACAGAAGGCCCCAGTCTGCTGCTGATAGAGCCATTTCTGAAATCATATTGAGCAGTACAGGAGCATGGAGTCGTGTGGATGTGTAGCTGTGTTGTGGCTGCACATCCTGAGCACCCTTTCCCTTTGGGCAGTGGGAGAATACCTCCCTTGGAGAGAATGTTTCTTCACCAACAGCTCTTGAAATCCTGCCTAATAAGTCCTTCCCTAGTGGTCCCTTCCCTTTTCTGAGAGATTATTCTGTCTTGGACACAGGAGTAAATTAATTGCCACCTTTTGCAATCCTTTAATCTTAACACTATTTCCAGAATATCAGTTTAAGGGGCACAGATGAAGCATTTGCACTGTCCATGTGGGACAGTGTCCTCTCTCCTTCCTACTCCAGAAAACTCTCTGTGTTTCTTCAGTGTCCTTCTTCAGCAGAGATGAGGGTTCCTTTTCTGGAACTGTTGTTTGAACTTTAGTGGCTACAAAAGTGTGAACCACCCCTCTTTCATGGGGCATAAATCTTTAAATCAGGAAACAGGAAACAAAACTTAAGGACATCTTCTGCTGGTTCCCTGTTCTTCACTGGTTCTCAGTTTTTCATTTTGCTGCTTGGTCTTCCTGCTGCCTGTACCAATAGACTGAGGACTTTTTGGCCAGTGTCCCAGAATTGTTCCACAATTGTTCATAGCACCAGGGAAAGTAACAGCTCAGATGCAGAGCCTGCAGATGACAGTTTCAAAACACTTCATCTCAAGTGTGCTTGGGGCAAAGTCCTTTCTGAATGGGCAGGGAATTGCAGATTGGATCCCAAAGCACACGCCATGGAAGAAAGTGCCAAGGCTCTCATAAACCAAGTGGTCAGGAGGGCTGGAGTCCCCCATGGTAAGTGGCACTGACAAGTGATCAAAGTGGTTGGGCAGAGGAAGATCCTGGTGACAAGACAAAGTGGCTTGACCTTAATACAGCAGGGAGGAGGAGCTGGCAGGGAAAGGTCTGGTTCATGCTAAAGCAGCCTTTTCATTTGATGGCTGCTCACTCCATGTTCTGCCAGGATGTGCCTTCCTTCTCTACTTGTGTGCAGCTCTACCTCCTTGGAAAGCTGCTTCCAGCATCAGGCAACATCCTGGTTTATTACAGTGTCATTTTCAGGCTGCACCACCAAGGCTGAGGCAGAAGATGTGTGTGTCATGTCTCATTTGCTCAGCTGCAGAGTCGTTCAGGGGCAGCTTCTGCTTGTGCTGATCCTCTTTGAGCTGTGGATTGGGCTGCAGCCCTGGAAAAGCATCACATATTTCTTAGCATTGCAGCCACTGGAGTAGTGAGGATGGGTACAGCCCCTGGAGGAGACGTCAGTGAAAACTTCCACAAATCACAAGATCTAGTTCTCCTGCTCCATATAATTAGTGATTAAAATGAGTAAAAACAAAGCTGCAATTTTCTTATTGATCCCTCAGCAAATAGCTCTGTCTGTTTTCTTCTGTATTGTTTCTTCTTATTAAATAGCCTTGAATAAGAAATGTCAGTCAAATGAATTTAGATTCCTGGTGCTTCAGACAGAAATCAAAGCAGGATTGAAAGAGGAACGATAATTAGAGAGAGGAATTCCACCTCCACACACTTCTTCCCTTGCTCAAGGAGCGCTGATTTTATCTAAATTGCCAAAGCCATGAGCAAATGAGAGGTGATGGGAATTATAGACTGCAGATGCTGAGACAAAGCAAGGGAAGCTTTAATTAGTGCATTTTAAGGTAGAAATGAATTTCCTGGGAATAAATTATTCGACTCAAGACACATGGAGCTTCTTAGAGGTGAACTGAAGAGCTTCTCACATGCCAGAAAACAGGGCTCACAGGTTGTATCTGTCTTGTAGAAATTAGTTACCCATCACTGGGATCTGAAATACATCAGGATGAATCGTTCTTTCTTTGCATCCCACTTTATTTTTTAATGTCGAGGAATATTTTTTTTAATATTGAGGAATTCCCATAGCTGCAGATTCACGTAAAGCGGAGTTTTTTCCTGTTTAGTCTTTGAAATGCTAGTGATGGATGCTGAGAAACTAGGAGTTACATACTGAACCTACTGGTACTGAAAAGAAGTTGTTTTCCTTTCAGTTCTCGTCTTATTCTTCTTCCTAGCTCTGTTGCTATGTTTTCATGACACTTGCACACACATGAGTCACTGGGAACCTTAAAACACTGACCTTTCTATGTTTTCAGCAGATTTTCACAGCTTTTAAAAGGTTGAGACAGTAACAACTCTGTGCAATTTGGAGATGGATAGAGCTTCCTGGCCAGACTGATGGTGCTGAAACAAAACCATTTAGCTGGGTGCTTTAATCGTGAATTCCCTGACTCAGCAGAATTACTCAGTCTCTTCATTATTTACGTATTTTACGTGAGCCTGTTGCTCACAAACCTTGTTGAAGAGAGCAGGAGAGGGGCCAGGTTGAGAACTCATGGCTGTGTTGCAGGAGACAAACCTCTGATGCAGGTGCTGCACAAATACAGAATAAAATGGGTTTGCCCCTCCAAGAGCAACACTATTCTCCTCTGCCCTGAAAAGAGGGAATGAAAACACCCCAGGAGACTGGGGAATGGACAGGCCATGCCAGCAGCACCTCTCCAACAGCTTGGGAGTGGCTGGCAGTGTGGGTGTACATGAGAGATGGGTATGGCCTGGAAAATCAGCCTGTGTTCCCTTCCTGGAATGAACCACCACTCACGACCTTCCACAAATCCTGCTCTTCTTCTGGCCACATGTGTAACATAAAACAGATGGGTAGAGCAAGGTGCAGCCTAGAGGCTTCAGCTCAGTATTTTTTGGCAAAGGGACCTGAAGTCCTAAAAGACCCTGCCCTCTGTGTGGGAAAACAAGGCTGAGGCTGGCTGTTTTTCTGATGTTGTGGCTGCCTATTTCAGCTGTGGCTCTTTTGTGCCAGAGGTTAACTTGTATCACCCATGATGAATGACTCAGTCAAGGGGTATTGAACACTGATGTGTTTATCTTGTGGCAAGATGGGAATGTTGCTAACTTGTGAGCTGCGGGAGGCAACGGGCTAATTTGAGATTTGTTCCTAGCCCTCGCCATGCGAATGGTGTCGCTGCGAGCCCAGCAATGAAGTTCACTGTGTTGTAGCAGACTGCGCAGTCCCCGAGTGTGTCAACCCAGTCTATGAACCAGAGCAGTGTTGTCCTGTCTGCAAAAATGGTAAGAAAGAACTGTGTTGGCTTTAACAGAGATATAAAGGAAACGTTTGATTGAAATGCTGTTACTGAGCTATGCTTTCACCAGCAGGGGCTGGTCCTTCTCCTGGGGTGAAAATTTAAACTGCCTTTCCTGGCCTGTGCCTTCTCCTTGAAGTCAATGGAATGGCCAGCTTGGCAAAGGTTTTGTAGGATTGAGTCCTGATATAAGTGATTGTTGTTTCATGTCTTTGGTTTTTTTCTCAAAATTATTCTGACAGAATCAAATACATGAGAAAAGAGAGGGTCTTTGTCCCTACATAAGAAACCAATGGCTATTATCAAAGGCCAAGGGAAAGCTCACCAAAATCAATGGAAGAACTTTTCCTGTTCCCAGAAAGACACCCACCAAGCCCAGAACACTGCTGGTTTTGTGCTATAGTCAGTGTGTAGCACTGGCCCTCATTGTCCTGCTGAGATGATTTCATGATTTAGAGTCTGTTTCATCAATACTTTCAAGAAATGTTTTGGAAAGACTGCAAGACCTCTTTGGAAAATAAATCTGTTTCCAAAAAGGTCTCCCCAGTCTTGTACCACAGCCTGTACTCACATACATCTCTGAAAATGCACCTTTCTCCTAATGTAGATGTGAAGACAGATTAAAAGGTAAGGCAGCTGCACATAAACATTTTCACAGCTTTCTAAACATGTAAGAAATGGCTACTTGGATTCATCTCCTTGTGTTTAGAATTCACTATCCGTATATATTTGCTCTTACATACATCACTGCTGCTGAAATAAGAGTAATGGTTGCTTTTGTACCTAAATGAAAATGTTGGTAAAGAAATAACATTTTCAACACATTTTCTGCTCTGTAAGACAGAGTAAAGGCAAAGAGTTGGAAACAAAATACTTTAATTAAGGAGCTTGAAAAATTAAAAAATATTTGGGAAACTGTGCCATAAATATTACTTGAAATCCTGAGGTTTGTATCTGTATTTTTGTCAGATTTTCATTGAGTTTTGTGTTTCTGTTGGAAAGCAGAAAATGTGCATAGGAAATTTCATTGATTTGTTTTCATTGTTTGGGTTCAGAAGAGAGGTTTGTTACCCAGCTCTGTGCACCACCTTTGTGTACAGCCCACTGTGTTTGGGTGTGAGGTTTCTCATCACATTCACCAGGATTGGTGCCCTGGGTTGGTGACTCGGGGTGCCACTGGCTGTCACCAGGCTGTCACTGAGCTCAGACCCACTGACACCTCAGCAAACACCTCTGGAGTGTGTGACCTCTGTGTCCCTGTCACATGTAGGGCACAAATCCCCTCGTTTGCTGTGGCAGCACATCCCATCCAGTTTGCAGTGCATGAATCCGACCTGTGAGTATTGCCAGCAGTGCAGGCTCAGAGGGACCTGCACACGGGTCCAGCAACTGCTGGATTTCCCTACCAACCCTTCCCCACCATGACCATTTCCCCCAGCTCCACACCCCCCTTTGGGGTTGGTGGCTTTCTGTGTTGCAGTCCCCAGCACCCCTAGTGACCAGGAGGGAGAAGTGTATTTCTTCCCAGAACAGCGAGCCCAAACACTAGGGAGAAAGGGAAAGAGCAGCTCCTGCTGGTGGGGACAAGGACAGGACAGAAGGAAGATCATCTTTGTGCTGAATGGACTATGAGACGCAGTGAAGTGATTGGAACCCTCACAGGGAAACCAGGAAGCTTCATCCATGGTTTTAGCAAATCACTCCTCTCTTTGCTCATCTGTCAGGGATGCACATAAAGCTTTACATCTGAGACCTGTTTTAGGCAGGGATGGATTTCTCACCATCCCCTTCAGAGCAGCCTGGATGCCTTGGGCATCCTGTTTTCTGGGGCATGCAGCACAGCTCAGACAGTGGAGAGTTGTGGCTGTTCCTTGGGATGGAGGAGCATGGGGGTGCTGTGGGGAGAGCTGAGCCCCTCTTGCTGTCCCAGCCTGGCTCTAGGGATGGAGACCCCTCAGCTGGAAAGGCTTTCTCCTTCCTACTGCTCTGACTGGCTGCCTTATAGTTGGCCCAAGCTGGCAGTTTTGGCTGTGTCCTTTCCAAATGTAATGAAGGGATTCCCACAGTGATAGAAATTAGTGAGCACCAAGGCAGTTCCTGTGTCGTGGGGAATCTGATGATCAGAGTTGGTTACTGCTCTTGACATGGCTGAGTGTGGCACACACCGTTCACCTTTCTCTTACAGTTTGGGAGATTCAAGTGGAAGTAGCAGCCATTCCTGTGTCTCTTCCCATCTGAATCCCTCTGACACATCCTAATGAATGAGGAGCACAATGTTTTCAGCTCTGTGTTCATCTTGAGACCAAACTTTCTTCTTTCAGCTCCCACTTCAGCCAGTCAATTAAAGCTCAGTTTTACAAATGCATGAAGATAACACAAGCTGACAGACCCACTTACATGACTGAAACATGCCTTTTTAAATTTATTTGGTTTCTTCCTTCCATTCAGTAGCTTCTGTTTTCTGCCCAAGTGGTGAAGACACACTGCCATGTTATGGTGTGATGAAAAGATTTTACTTCTTGTGGTTGTAATTTCAGGCTGACAAACAGAAGAGCTCAAGGGATACAGTTGGGGTGGGGGGAGGGGAGTAATCTCTGGTGCAAATCCTCAATTCAAAAACTACTCCTTAAAATTTCAGTAAGGAAAATCCTCATTTTAGGTAAAACACAGCCCTGCATAATTTGCTGCACTCTCCCAGGAGCATGGCTTGCCTGCTTGTTCAGCTGTTGCTGCTATTAATGAGAGAATAATTCTCTTTCCATACAGTCAGGTAGATTTTCATAACCTTATTAATTACGTGCTGCCAAGGGCAGAAGTGCTGTGATTCAGTGAGCACTGGATCAGGCTGCCCACAGAAGCTGTGGCTTTCCCATCTCCGGAGGTGTCCAAGGCCAGGTTAGATGGGGCTTGGAGCAACCTGGGATAGTGGAAGACGTCCCTGCCCGTGGAAGGGGACATTCTTTGAGAATTCCAAACCAGCCTGGAATTCTATCATTCTGTGATAATGCAAAAATTCATTGATTCTAACATTCCTGGCCTGAAAATTCACAGAAAGCCAATACTGATTTCTGTCCCATCATTTAAGAGCAGTGTGAAGAAATGGCTTTGGAGATTTGCTCCTTCTTGGCTGAAGAAATGCAATGGCTACCTCATGCCTCCCTAACCACAGCAGCTCATTCAAGGTCCCTGGCAAGGGACACCACATTCTACACGGAGCATGCAAACTTCACTGGCAGGCTCAGTTCTGGGGCTGAGGAAGGCAGAGGACATTTTCTCCTTGGTGTCCTATCACCCAGTTTGTCAGAGTGGATTTTAAGGGCGATGGCTCCAGGTGCTGCACAGCATTTCTGTCACAGAGATGAAAGGTCACTGGATTTCACGTTTCCTGGTAGTGACAACTGCAGAATTATGGCCCCAAGTTGTTATTTCCAGTGCCTTTGACTTCTCCAGACAGAAGTGTGTCACTGCTGTTAACTCTCTCCTCTGCAGGATCACAGAGTGGTCTGTCACTGTTGAGAGTCCAGCTTGTGGTGCCATCACTGCTGTCCCTCCTGCCCCAGGTTCTGCTGCCTTCCCTGAGAACATCCACCCACTCCACCTGCCAAAATTCCCAGGTGTGCATGCTCCCGTTGGCCAGGGCTCTAGAGGTGCCTGTGTGCTGCTCCTGGGTCCTTCTCTCCTCACCCTGCACTCTTCATTCCCACACCTCTGCTTGTCCCTCCCCATCAACCTATCCACTGTGTAGTGGGATGTGTGTGTTTTAGCTCTTCCCTTCAACCCTTTAGGTGTGGCCTGGGAATGGTGCAGGATGCTGGGACAGGTAGCATCCCCAGTGTGTCATCCCTCATATTGCTTCATCTGGTTTAATCTATGATCCAGATTAAATGTGCTTTGCCAGCTCCAACCAGCTCTCACCTACTGCAGTGCACAAAGGGAGAAATTCCCTGTGTTTCATTTTCTTGAGGGATGAACAAAACAAATACAAATTTTTGGGTTGGGGTCTGGTTTTACCTCTTAATTAAATTTTTGTTGTCATCAATCCTCAACAAAAGAATTTGTTACCCAACAAGCCAGATAAAAACTAACATGTCCACAGTGAAGTATTTCCTGGCAAGTGTGCTTACTCAGCCTGGGCTTCTAGAGACATTCTTGATGGAATACTGGGCAGCAGGAAGACATTTTGTAGATAATCTGTCACTGAGTCTTTAATTAAAGCTTTAAATTATCACAGTTGATACAGATTTCCAAATAAAGAGGCTGATCCTGCCATCCACACAAAAGTAAAAGATCCCTTTGACCTTCAACAGATTTTACTTTGGTAAAATAGCATGTCTTCAGGCAAAGCTCTCATGGGTTTTTATTATAATGTGCTATAAATATTAATAAATCTCTACAAATGTCTTCATATTTGAGAGCATGAGCACAAAAGTGAGTAAATAATAATTTATTTCCGTCCATATAAACCCACATTTTACCTAAGCTTCTCTCTTAATTTACTGAAATATAAACTCACTGCTCATTATTTCTCTGTTGGAGTTAATTTGAAATAAGCATTCTGCACCCCAGCCTGGTCCTGATGTAACACAGTGTGTCTTGCTCAGGAACCCCCCAAGGAGTTTCCCAGCCTTTCATTTGGCAAACAAATCCATGTTACACGTGTCCCTGAGTGAGCTTTGCATGTCTCTGTGTAGAATAACACCTGAGGGCAGACCTTTAAGGCTGCCTTTTCTTAGCAAGTGCTGTGAAGAAATGCATTATTTCTGAGTGGCAGAAAGCTGGGAGTGCCCAGGAGGTGTCCCTTTGGAAAAGCTGTGCTGTGGGCACTGGGGCAGTTGGTGTCTGGCTATTCCTGTCCTGCCCAGCCACTTCAGAGGTGGTTCATGAACTTCATTTCCATTCCCAAAATGTCCCAGGAATGTCTGGATGCTGCAGAAGGAGGCAGTCAGGGCACAGGCAAAGCCCTGCCCAGGTATTGCCCTGGGAGGGCAATGGGAGCTGTCCCCTTTGCAAAACCCTTTGGGATTTTGCAGGACAAAATGCCCCATCTCAATGTAAATTCTTATAGGTGAAGGTGAGGGATTAACAGTGCATGCTGGTAACCAGTACTGACCAAAACCCTTCCCCACATGGTCTCTGTTGTTCCAAATTATCACTGTCTTGAAAAGTGCCAGGGTTTTAATATGGAATAATCCAGTGCTGCTGCTTTATTGCATAAATGTAGCTTGTTATTTATCTGCAAGATGTGGATCGCTGAAGCTCCAGGTCATTGTTTTGGAAAGCTTCTGCTTCCAACTTGATCAGTGACAAAAAAATCAAGGAAGCATGGAAAAAAATTACTAAAAGATTGAGGAAAAAAAGGGAAGGATTTGGGGACAGGATGCTTTGTCTGCCACTTGGTTATATCCAACAGTTGGAGGATAAAGGCAACACAGAAAATGTGGCAAGAGGATGAGAGAAGGCTTCATGTTCATTTACATTGTGGAAAACAGTGATTTGGAGCCATGGGGAGATCCCTTTAGAGAAAAAAACAAAACAAAACCAACTAAATAAAATTCCTCTTCTAATTTATTTCAGAAATTCCTGAAATGGCCAGATTTTAAGATTGCACTTAAACCCCCTTCAGTCAGAGTTTATGCAATGTGCTGGTTGGTTGTACAGATGCAAGGGGATGTGCCCAGCCAAGGAGAAGAAGTGCTCCCTCCCCATGCTGGATTTTGCTGGACTCCACCATCCTCTCCCCAGGTCCTGGCAGCTGGAGGCAGTAGCATAGCATAGCCACATCACCCTGCATGGTTGTGAATTACTGATGGCAGCCAACTTTTGGGGCACTTGGCCACCCCCACAGCCACCACCCCCTTCAGGTGTCAGCCCAAGGGGCCACGGGAAGGACTGGATAATGTACTTTGTGATGACCAGCAGGAGTGTGAGCTGTGGTGCCCTTTTATCTCAATTAAAGCAGTGATGTGATTACCAACAGAGGAAAGAAAGGATTGATTTGAAAGCTGGTAGAAGTTCAAGACTGAAAATGAGGAGGTGTATTAGGGCCAGGCAGACACCAACCTGACCAAGTACTCCAGTGCTTGCTTTACTGTTCCTTGAGAAGTCATTTCCCTGAAACTGATTTTCAGTGGAGCTCATCCATCTGATCACTTCAGGCCAAGGGATTAAAGGCATGGAGATGCTGAACTTGCTGGTGAGAATTAGACACAAGAGCATCTGTCAAGAGCTACATCCTCCATTGCTTTGGAAATCTCCAGCACTTGGGTTATCCAGATACTTACATGCCCTGCTGACTCAAGATTGATCTGCTCCCCGTGGTCACAGCTGTTGGAAGATGCCTCTATAACAGGGAAAAGCTTTGGAAAAGTTCAAACTCCCAAAATTAGCCATCCTGGTGTTGGACAGCATCAGGGAGGGCTGAGTTGAATCTGCCACATCGTGAAGTTTCAGAGAAAGGGAGACTGGGAGCAACAAGGGAGAGGAAAAGCCTTTGGAGAACAAAACAGCCCTGAACTGAGCAGCACTTCATGTGATTAAGTCCATCCCACAGCTCAGTGCTCACACAAAGCTGGGGTGCTGGGCTGTGCAGTGACAGGGATGCTGCTGGAAGAGCTCCATTCCCAGGGAGCTGTAGCCTGGAGCCAGCAGGACAGCAGTCTCTGAACCTGGTGTGTTCACCTGCACAGGTCACCTGCTGCTTCCCGAGCCTCTGTGTTCTCTGCCTCTGCCCAGCAAGCAAGAAAGGGATAATTCACTAATTAAACATGGCAGGAAAAGGCTCTGCCTGACTGCTGAAGGCCAGGCAGGAGCTGAAAGCTGCCATGCTGGATTTGTACCCCAGGTCCTAACCATGCTTCCCTGCTTCCTCCACAGCAGAGTTCAGATGGATGTAACAGGCACACCTGAAGGGTCAGGGAGGATCATGAGAAGCCATTTGTGGGATGGGACTGGCTCCAGAGCTCTCTTTCAGCAGACACAGCTCTCAGAGATGTGGGAAACATGTTACCTGGTCTGCATTACTCTTCAAACTCAGAAATATTTATGAAGAAGCTTTTGCTCAAAATGATTGTTCTCCCTTGGGGAAGTGTTGCTGAAGTTTGTGTGCACTGGCCTGTGAGAGTGGTAGTTCAAGATTCACTACCATCATGATAGTGTCTTGCAGAGAAGGGGTGGGCTAGGGGTTTTTAGGAGGGGAAGAGTTCCTAGATTCTGCTTGGGAAGCCAGGTTCCTTTGCAGAATGCAAGGAGCCTGAGCTACTAAAATTAAAGTACTAAAGTATTTAAGTACTAAAATTAAAGCAGGCATTGCATTGCTGTTCCCCATCGGATTCTTGGTGTGACTTTAAAATACAAAAAGTGACTTTATGATCCAATGACATTGCTGTAAACCATTTTGCTGCAAGAGAAGCTTAAAGCCAAATCCTGTGTCAGTGTCACTTGATGTAAAACACAGCAGTTTTACTCTGATTTACTCCAGCTGAGGATCTGACCTGCTGGTACCTCTGGGTGGCTCAGAGACACGTTGCACAGGGCTGGGCTGTTTTGCATGGTCAGGGTTTCTGAAAGGATTGAAGAGGCTTTCTTTGGCTGCTCTAGGAGGTTGGGATTATGAAGCATATCTGTATGAGAAGAGTGGCAGACACTGTCTTCATGTATTTCTAATTTGATGAATGTTTAATGCTTCGTTATTGAAGCCTACACATATGTAGAGTAGAGGACTTTAAGAAGGGGTTGACTTATGTCAAATAATTTATGTTTGAGCTGCTTCTTTTACATGAAATGCAGACTTTACAGAGCAAAGAGACTGTAATGAAAATATGAATTAAAGATTAGAGCTAAGCAAGTCTGAGAACACTTAGAATTAAGAAAGATGCTTACAAGTTTTCTCCTGCTTCCTTCCCTTCCCTCCACCTTTCCTACATCTCCATCCCCTGGATGAGAGATCCTCAAAAGAGCTTGGCTGGTGCAGGGATTCATTTCTCGCTCTCCTTGTTTGTGTTTCTAAAACCCTTCTGCAGTGTTGATCTGAATTACTGCCCAAGACTGGAGAGCTTAGGCTTGGCCATGAGCAAATAAAAGCCTGGTAGGAACAAAGAGAGGATTTTGCATTCATTGCAGTGGCAGGTGGGGTTCTTTGCAGCTCTGGCCACTGATGCAGCTCAAGGAGAGAGGAGTCACCCACAAGACCCTATCAGCACTTTGTAATGGGAGGTGAACTCCAGGATGTCCATATTCCACTTGTACCCACTTCTGAAATCATGATCCCCTCAGGAATTCACTGAGGAGTTCAAAGGAAAAGGAGTCATTACAGACCAGTACCACAACTGATGCAAACTGGTATAATTCATTTTACATCAACTAAGCCAGAGCCTGTCCTGGTTACAAATGTTTTGTGCCAGGTAGTGCTGGTAGGGAAGCACTTTGTTAGAATAAATGGAGTAGGAGCTGATGTTCCAAAAACAGGACTGCTGATGTCCTGCCCAGGGATCTGTTGAGAGCAGTGGGTCTGCATGAAGATGAGCACACAAAGTTCTCCCCTGGCTGCCGAAGTTCTGACTTTTTGCACAGCAGCTGCCTGAAAGTATTTGAAGAAGATGGGAATATGTTGGTCAGAAAATGCTGACTCACTGAAACCTCCCTGGGAAAAGAGCCAATTACAGCAAACTCGCTGTTCGTACCTTAAAAAGGTTTGGGAAAAAACTGGAAGTGATGAGATGCCCCATTTAATGCTTTCAGAACAAACTCCCTCAAATCTGGGAGGATAAAGGGGTGACGTGGTTTTAGCTGTAGATCTTCATACTTTGGACTATTTCAGTGGGAAAGACAGAAATGAAGGGGCTTTTTGCCCTATTGATTATTTCAGACAGCCTGCTCTGATTTTTACTGAAAGCAGAAAGTGCACCTTTGACTTTCCCTCCCCAGGTGAGTGGGAGCAGAATAGGAGAAATAGCTCTGACTGTGGTGGGAAATGTCCTTCCTGTTTGGCTCTCCCTCACACCTGGCTAAGTAACCAAGTCCAGGATTGACAGAGGCTGACAGGAAAAATGGGAAGGGACTATTTGCAAAAGGCTGGAGTGGCAGGACAAGGGGGAATGGTTTCATACTGACAGAAAGTTTAGACATTCAGAAGGAATTCTTCCCTGTGAGGGTGGGGAGACCCTGGCACACACTGCCTGGAGAAGCTGTGGCTGCTCCATCCCTGGAACCCTCACCATGTACAGAAAGAGCTACAACACCCAGGCACTGACTGATCCCCCCTAACACCTGCCTGTGCTGCAAGGAAACAGCAAGAGGGAATTTCTGGTGACTTTTCCAGCTGTGCCAAACAAAAAAGAAATGTATTATTGCAGGCAACATCAAATTGTAATTATTAAATTGGAAATTAAATGGGAAGCTGTGATAAAAAACCTGCCCACTACAGTAACATTTAGATGTACTTGCTGTGTTTTGTACAGAAACCACTTTTTTCCTTGGCTACATCATGCCCCCCCAGAGAGTAAATATGCTGTGATGCATTTCCTGAGGCTGGCATAAACTGCCTTGATCCAAGGGAAACATCCATGTTTTGTGTGCAGCTGAGGATCTGCCCCCTCTCTCATTCATCCTAACAGCTCCACAGTGAAGGATTCACATACAAAAAACCAGTCAGGGCCAGTTCCTGTGAGTGTAAAAGCCCCTCCTTGAACAGTTTCACCTGAGAGACACCCCTGCCCAAATGGTTATATGGGTTTCCTAGTTGGATCAGCCCCTGAAATAAAGGTTTTCTTTACAGATTTAGCCTAACTCTTATCTGTGGATCTACAGGCTAGAGGAGAGCTGCTGAAAGAGGAGTGGCCTCCACAGAGGGCATTGCAAGCCCCAGCAAAAAACACCCAGGACCTCCCTTGCTCCTCTATTGCATGCATAGTGTTTTTGCAGTTTGCACTGCCCCTTCTCCTGGGCTTGTTTTCTCCTTCTCAGGGAGGTGCTGCCTGTGCTCTCCCTCTTGTTTTTGTGTGCCCAAGCTCCTCTTCTTGGGTTAAAGGAGGAGGAGAGGAGAGGAGAGGAGAGGAGAGGAGAGGAGAGGAGAGGAGAGGAGAGGAGAGGAGAGGAGAGGAGAGGAGAGGAGAGGAGAGGAGAGGAGAGGAGAGGAGAGGAGAGGAGAGGAGAGGAGAGGAGAGGAGAGGAGAGGAGAGGAGAGGAGAGGAGAGGAGAGGAGAGGAGAGGAGAGGAGAGGAGAGGAGAGGAGAGGAGAGGAGAGGAGAGGAGAGGAGAGGAGAGGAGAGGAGAGGAGAGGAGAGGAGAGGAGAGGAGAGGAGAGGAGAGGAGAGGAGAGGAGAGAGGATCATGACAAATCATGACAGAACAGTTTGGGTTGGAAGGGACCTTAAAGATCATCCAGTTCCATCCCCTGCCGTGGGCAGGGATGCAGTAGCAATGTGACACATTTAGCTTTGACTGAAAGCAGGCAGGCAACCCACATGTTAGGGGTGACATTTCTCTTCTTTTAGTGTCTCCAATTCAGACACATATTTGTGCCCCTCATGTCATTCTGCCTCTAGCATTTCACAAGACCTCTCCAAATTTTTCTCGAAAAAATTGCCTGCTGAGAA
This sequence comes from Erithacus rubecula, assembly GCF_903797595.1. Lineage (NCBI taxonomy): Eukaryota > Metazoa > Chordata > Aves > Passeriformes > Muscicapidae > Erithacus > Erithacus rubecula. The sequence continues at coordinate 3,256,893 of NC_136659.1, read as the reverse complement.
ACAAATAAAGGCAAGAGAATTTATTCTGAGTTTGGCAATCACTTCATGGTCTAGGGAGGAAGGATGCAAAGTAAGAGTCAGGGAAGGGATCTGTCTCAGAGGCACTGGGGCAATGCTGTCTTCAGAACAAGCATTTCTGTGGCTTCTGGGGCAGACAGAAACCAACAGCATAACTTCTTCCACTGGCAGCTTTTCCTCTTCCAAGGTCAGCTACGATTGTGTTTGCTTTGCTCTTGGTGGCAGTTTTGGCTATTGCTGCCATATGTACAAGGGACCATCTGGAAATGTGTTCCCAGCTTTAGCAAGTGCTAGCAGGGAGTTGTGTTCACTGGGCCCATGTTTGCTTGCTGGCTGCAGCAGCTCCATGTTGAGCACACTTGGGCTCCCCCTTGAACCCCAAAAATGCAGGCTCTGGACCCAACCCTGTGTCAGGGCATGCACAAAGACTTTGAGCCTCCCCAGGAATTCCCACCCTCTATTACTTGCAGGGTTTGGAGTAGTTCTGGCTTTTGGGGTGTTTGTTTTCCCATCTTTTTTTACTTCCCGTGGCTGTTGAGCTCAGCTTTTGTTTTATGTGTTCAGGAGTACAGGAGTGTGTTTCATTTTCCAGATTAGAAAATGCTCAGAGGTATAATCAGGTCCTTCCACAGTATTTAATTATCCGTAATTAAAGGCATCTACACAAAGCAGCAGATTTTCAAAGACTATTCCTGTGTTACATTGCTAATGAATTAAGTAATTAATTGGCATTGAAAAAATACAATAGGCAACATCAATCTTTTAAAGTAAAGCATTTTTTAGGGGTTTTATAAAATCATTAACTCATATCAGGTCAGTAGCTGTTCTAATGTCTAAATCCCCCTTCTGGCTTTAAAAAAATTTTCTAAGGCACAAAATGAGCACAGGAAAAACAAGACAGGGCATACTAGCTGAAGAGTGTGGGAACACTCAGAAAAGGGGAATTTTTGGAAGTCATTGTCCATCACTTTGCAGCCCTGTCCCACAGTTCCTTCCCTCTGCCAATAAGGTGTGAACCAATTCCCATTACACTCAAGAGGGCAGTTTGCAGCCTCAAACCTTCCTGTTGCTGCAAATCAAATACAGTTTTCTGCTGGGCTTAGTTTGAATAACCTGCATCCTCCCATGAGTCCCTACTGCCTCTGTGCCTCAGTTTACCCAGAGGACTTCCCTGTCCCAGGGGAATGTGGGAGGATAACAGGTTGTGAGCTGTTCAGATCCTATGGTGCCACTGAGAACCAAGGATGAGCAAGAATTTCATCCAGGATTTAAGTAATAAAAGCAGACTGCAGAGAAGGGTAACAAAGCAGTTGGGCAGTTTGGGCAGGAGGGATGCAGAACCACTTATGAGCACCATAATTTTTCCAGAGCCTTTCATCATTCCCAGCTGTTAGCTCACAGAAATACTGTCCTGTCCCAGTATCACACTTGCCAGAGTGTGAAGACCCACATGCACTGTGGTTATGCCTTTGGGGTGACACCCAGAGTTATGAGCAAAGGAAAGGACTTCCCTTTTTCAATCTAATTCATTAAATTCAACTGTTCCCATGCAAAACCAGCACCACTCATTTTATTTCTATCACCAGCCAGACTCTTTGCATAGCACCATCTGAAAACATCCTGGAAATGTCACAGATACTCTTAAATTCAGGTAGTGGAAGAACATGGGGAGAGCAAAACCTAGGACAAAAAGCAGCTGCTGGAGAAATCAGGACAGGTCCCAGCAGAAGGGTTTAGGGCTCTGGTTATTCCAGCAGCACCAACCTCTGCTCATCTCTATTGTCCATCACACTGAAGTGTGCTTGTCCTTGCAGTGCTTTGGTCTCCCCATGAGTGTCCTCAAGATCCATCCACCCATCCTGCCCTGTCCTTTCCATTCCCTCCTCCTCCTGTTTCCTCAGGAGATGCAGATTTTGGCACAGCAGTGCCATGTCCTCTCTGCCTCCTGTCTCAGGCTTAATGGTTGGGGTGGGGTCAGGGAAGATGTTTTCCTGATTTTCCTTATCTGTGCCACAGGCAGGTAATTAAACTCCCCACATAAACTAAGAAATACTGTTTCTGCCTTTGTGGTTATTCCAATTCTACAGGTAATCAATCATTTGTATGGATTTGCATAGAAATGGGAGCTTTGCCACTGCAGCCCATCCTAAATTTATAGGGATGAAAACAGGCAGAGCCAGAGGCTGATACTACTAAACAACCCTCAGAAGATCCATCCTTTGACTGGAAGGGAAACCTGTGCTGACTGATTTTAACTTTTAGCTTTAAATTCTCCTTTCATGTGGGTCTTACCTGCCTATAGCCATCATTTCTGTGTCCATCATCATGGAGGCCAGGAGGCTGGGAATAGTGGTGGAGACTGGGAGATAGGAGCAGTGGTAAAGGCAGCAGGAGATGGGTTCTGCTCAAAGTCAGCAGCAGAAAACCCAACAGCTCAAACACAAGCCAAGAGCAGGAAGAAATGCTTTCCACAGGAGCTCCTCTAGAGGAACAACTCAGACAAATGTGTAGCAATCCTGGCTCTTCACCACATTTTTTTGCTCCTGTTTGATACAAAATGAGCCCAGTCACAGTTTCCATTTCATTTATGACCGATCTGAAAAAATCCCCTCACCCCATAAAACATCTCACAGCTGTAGTGACCAAGTTAGATTCAATTCTGGCTTTATATTGAGTTGACATGAAGCCAGCTCTCTTCCATACATCATCTGTGATTGCAGTTAAGCATGAAATACTGTTTTAATTCTTACACCAAATGTGGGAATTTTTTTTTCTCAAGAAAAAAAGACATAAAAATGTTAAAGTGGGCCATAAAAATCATTATATTTTCACATGAAGAGCAACCAAGAGGCGAATAAGTTGGCTAAAAGCTCACCCACTGAAAAAGTCCTGCTTGTTATTCTCTCATTGTTAGCCTTTGCCTTTGGGTGGAGACACCTGGAAAGGGACCACAGGACTGGTGCTTTGGCTACAGGGGCTACATCCAGCCAAGTCCTTGGATGAGTTTGCATCTCTGCAAATTCCAATTCCTTTCTTGGGAAATGCTGGCTACAAGGGCATACTCCAGACCAAGCCTGTCCCATGGCACACATTGTTCTGTGGCTGCTCCTGCCACCTGAGCCAGGGGTTTTTAAATTTTTTTTCTTCACTTAAAGGTTTAGTCTTTGGAAGGTCCAACTTTTCTTCCCTTTGGCTGTTGATTTTACTGGTAGCATAGTTAGCTGATGCAGTAGTTTAATGGTACTTCTATTAATTGATTCCTTTAATCTATTTCATACCAGCTCAAAAAAACCCACCTCACCTTACACTATGTTGAACCATGAAAAAAAGAAATGTGCCTCCAGTGCTGTTGGAATTAATTTTGGGAAGTATCTATTTAGACAACTTTTTGAAAGCTTGTTGCTTACCTGAAAGGTTAAAATTACCTCAGAGTAGCTTTCATTGCCCACAATTACAATCTACCTGTATTTAAAAAAGAAAAAAAATCTATGGTATTCTCCCAAATCTTTATGCTGCCTGCAGAAGATTTTGAAGAGCTAATCCTGTTTGTTTGCTCAGGTAATTGTTGAAACACATATTTCTCCTTTAATAGATGGTTACTGCTGGCTTTGAGGTGTTACAGTTTTCCTTCTCCAACCCAGTAAAACCTGGATCACAAAACCTGCTTTGGATGCACAGTTCCTGCCCATGCAGTGCTGGGCCCTTTGCCTTTGCAGTTTTTTTTACCATACACTAAACTTTTCAAGGTACCAAGGTATTTGCACACATAGATCCTTTTAAAATGAAGAGGAATTTGGTATGTAAATCCCATAGGAGACTTTGAAAAATGCCAGCCAGCATTTTACACTAAAAGGAGGGGGGAAAGCCCTGGATTTACTGAATCACTGAAGCACTGGGAGTTGCTCTCCTGCTGTCTGGGAGCTGATCCATGTGCTGGCTCCTCCAGCCAGGTGAAACCTCCTCAGTTTCACTTCAGGGCTGCCCCTGTTCAGGTGTATGAGTCAGCAGAGTGAACAGAGGGTTATCAATTTGATAACTCTTAATTTGCACTGCAGCAATGCCTAAACCTGGTGGCCAGCAGTCCCTAACCCACAGCTGGGTTAGGAACCCAGGGAGCTCAAAGTGCACTTGGACCTGCTCCCAGCTTTGATTTTGATGCACTTGGGATCAGAAACAGAGGGGCTGGGTGCACAGCCTGGGGAAAATGTCCATATGGGGAGGCAGATACCATCACCTAAAGCAGTGGGAAATGTACTGCTGGCATTCTTCTCTTTGGTGTGCCCAGATCATGAGCTTTGCTCCCATCTCCATGCTGCCTTCCCCCAGGGAGCTGTGCCAAAGGTCTGATCCAGAGCTCTGCTGCCCTGGCATGGGAAGGGTGGGTTGGACACGACCATCCCAAAGCCATCAGACACTGGAAGCTGTCCCTGGAAGTGTCCAAGGTCAGGTTGGATGGGGCTTGGAGCAGCCTGGTGCAGCAGAAGGTGTCCCTGCCCATGGTAGAGGGTGGAGGTGGATGAGCTTTAATATCCTTTCCAACCCACACCATTCTGGGATTCCATGCTCAGTCTTGGGCTTAGTCCCCTGCTGTCCAGCTCATCCCACAAGCACAGCAGATGAAGAGTGGAGTGGGGCTGCCCCATTTTCAGCTGGTGCACTTTTGCTGAGGCAGGGACACTGTTTCCATCTGTCTTGGTGAGGGATGGTGTCCAGGCTGTCCTGGAGCTGGGATCAGCGGGGACGTCACCGCTCCCAAACAAACGGCTTTTAAATTGCACCCATAGATCTTCCTGCACCAAAACCTCCCTGCTCCACTGTTTGCTGATGCCTGAAGTCCCCTCTCCACATCAAATTAAGGAACTGTGCTATCAATAAGGAGGAGTAATGCTGTGTATTCCCTTCTGGATGTCTCCCTGTCCCTCATTTGTTTGCTGCTGCTGATTAAGATGGATAACGAGCCATCAGTATTTTTCTAACTACAGTGCAAAGCAGCGAGGCCTAAATCAGTCTCTGTCACTGGGTGCCAGCTCACAATTTAGGGAACTCAGGTGAGGCCCCTGCATTCCTTATCATGGCAGCAAATACTTGGGATTGTCTGAGCAAAGCCTGGATTATGTGACCCTCTTGGTGTGGGGCCACCAGGAGGTCCCTGTCCTGCCGTGCTGGCTGGGAGGTGCTTCTGTGTTATATTTTATTTATTGTGTGGCTGCATAGCTGGCAAAAGTCAGTGGAACAGCTCCCATTGTCCTGAACTGAGCTTTTCAACTCCTCCTCACCTTCTTAATGATGGAGGGCTGGCTCAGAGTGAGCAGCTGGGATTTAATTTGGACCAGGATACTGCAGATATATATACATTTTAATGCAGAGATTAAATAACTTTTAGGCATCTTCAGGCACCCAGTAATGTGAATTATGGCTGGAAAAATCTCTCCTGTAAATAGGCAGTACTTGAGAAGGGCTGTTAACATTGTCTTGTGAGCAGTGAAAAATGCAGGAAGGATGGAAAAGAGTTGCAGATAAGCTTCAGAGGAGAGTAATTCTTTGGGGCAGTGGTGCACACAATTGAAAGCTCATTGATGTCTAGGAGGTACCACCAGATGATTCCAGGAGCTGTTAGCCAGAGCCAGCAGAGTTTATCCACAAATGAAAAGAGAAAAGGCTCTGATTTTGCAACATTTTACAGAACAGAGTGAAACATTTAGTGGAGGTGCCATCTCTCCCTGGGTGGCAGAGGAAGACTGAACCTTTCATGTTGGGGTCACCTCAAGGAGGAGACACTTGTTACACAGCTGGGAGCCACAGAGTGACAGGAAGACTTCCTTTTGGTATTTTAAAATACCAACAATCCAAATAGGGGAAGAGAGCAATTCCTGAGCTTTTGAATGGCAGGGGGTTGGAAGGGTGCTGGAGCCCCACTGGAGGGAGGTTTAACTTGTGGCACTCAGGCTGGCATGGGTTGACCCAGTTCTCAGTGCCTCCTGAAAAGGGAGCAGCATACAGATTGCACTGGGGGGTAGATGCCACATTGGTGCAGTGTCTGCATCCCAGGAGAGCTCACTGCTGCCTGGGAGCGTGAGCAGGCTGGGAAGCAGCTTCCAGACCTGATGGGGATCAGGATGGGGACACTGACCTGAAGCAGTCCCATTCCCAGCCCTGCAGGAGTCTCTGGCAGGTTGGCTGATGATGGGCTTTGGAGTCCAGGTATTCTGAGTCCTGCCACCACTGAGAAGTGGCAGACAGGGATAAGATCTGGGCATTACTGGGGTGTGAACTCTGCCCCACATCCTGGGATCATGGCAGCCCCATTCCAATGCTCAGCTGTGCTCAGAGCCAGATCTCCAGCTCTGGCCTCCTTCTAACAAACACAAGAAAGCTCCAGGGGTGTTTTCTTTGGGTGAGGTTTCCAGCTGTCCCTGCAGAGCATCACCAAATTGAATTTTCAGCAAGGCAAAGCTCAGCATCACCGGCTGATTTCCTGATGTCTCACCTCCGGCTTCACCCGCCGCCTCCTCCTTCCCCCAGAGAGAGGGGGGCTGGCACTCCATACCAGGCAGGGAAAACAAGACTTCTTCCCTCCCCAGCTCCTTAATTAAAGCCACAAATTGAGCTCTTTCCTTGCAATCTGAAGTGATCACATAAATAGCATTGGCAGAGCTAAATGAACATTTGAAAAGATCCTGCAGGATCAGCAGAGAGGAGCAGTGTTAACCTCCAGAAACGGAGGCCATCATTAAAAACAATCTGTGTGCTGGTTTTCCTTCCCTTTTGGACACAGAGCTCAGCCCAGACATGGAAAAAGCCCCAAGATGCAGGCACAGGCAATGTCTTGCCTTTGTGACAGGGCCTGGGGATTCTGCTGTGGCTTTCCTCTTTTTCTGCTGGGGATCCATGAGCATCCTTGTATGGATTCCAGGTGTCATCCTCATTTGGTCACTGCTTTGCAAGAGCAGCAGATGCCAGTGCTGGAGACTGCATGGCTTGTGGTGTGGGATGGTCATGGTGAAGCCTGGGAGAGGCCTGTTCTGTGGAGGTATGAAGAGGAAAATCTGCCTTCCCACTGGGAAGACACTTGGCCATGGTCAGTGGAAACACCTTCCCCAGGCCAGAGCACACTGCCAGCACCAAACCCTCATGCCCAGTTGTGTTCATAGTGGAGCTCCAAAAGCAAAGTCATCGAGCCTCATTCAGCTGAGCCAGCATCCAGTGGGTTGTTTCAGGATGTATCCATTCCTAAATGCTGTGAGGAAACACCACAGTTTTCCACTTATCCCTTGCAACTTCAATTGTGGGGCACACCACTTGGGAGCCTGAGGGATGGCTGCTGAATTGAGCTGCTATTTAGCAGCTGTCTTAACTAGGCAGATAAGTCTAGCCATCAGCACCTCTCCCCCTGATGGAATCCATTGACTGAATAACTAAATTCTCCTGGAGTCAGCTTTAATATTTCCTAAAGGGATGGGGAGGCTCTCAAAGAAGTGGCAGGAGACATATTTTACTGAGGGGAAACTACCACTCTGGCTGGAATCAGAGGTTGCACAATGAGAAGTTCTGGTGGAGATGATGAGCTTTGTCTGGGCAAGATGCTATTCAGGGCACATCTGAATATCACAGTTGGCCTGAAGTGATCCGTGCTTGCTGTTTGATTAACATTTGATTTCCTTTTATTGCTTCTCTGCACACACAAAGCTAAATTCAGAGCTGCTGAAAGCCAGGGGCAGAGCTGCTGAGCTCAGTAAAACCCATCTGAGGAGTCACAGGGAGCTGGGGGATGCTACTGTTCAGCACCCAGTGGCTCCAAGGCATCAGCTCACAGTGCTGGAGAGAGCCTGGCCCCTGAATTCCTTCTGGAGCACAGGTGCACTGGAGCAGGGTCACCACCCAAATAGCTGATCTTCAGCAGATGGTTGCAGAATTTTCCATCATTCTCCCCAAACAACAAACCAAATATGATTTTTTTTACATCTCTCCCATCAAACCAGCATCTGAATGTCCCTAATACATCTCCATAAAAATCTTCACAGCTGTTCTAGCAAGCAGCCTGGAGTGCTGCAGCCTTTTATGAGTATTAACTATGTTAAGCAAAGCAAATCTCACTATTACACTGTCTATGGGAGCAGCAAACTTCTCCCATCAGTCTCCCTGAGCAAGGAAAAAGGGTGATTAGTGTCCTGTTATCCTCACAGTCGTGGTTTAAGATGCTTTTACCAAGAGCAGGACGACAGCCCTTGCCCAAAGCAGCTTCTTGTTCCTGCTGCTATTATCATAAGTAACCTGATGTGCTTGACATGTCATCAAATATTTCTGAGCAGCCTCTTCCTTTGAATAATAATTAAAAACCCCATACTGCTATTCTGTGTCATCCTTTGAGGTTTGTTTTGGCACTGATTTGGCAGGCTGTGGTCTCATCCAGTTCCTCCAAGCAGCCATGGTGGGGAAAGCTCAGGCCAGTCCTCAGCAGCTCTAAAAAAAAATATTAGAGGATTTAAAAGAGTCTGTTGAACTCTACTGCAGGGAAAAAAAAAAAATAGGGCTTGATTTCTTGCTGTGGGCTCTGGCTTTAGGGGCTGCAGCCATGCAGATCCCCAGGTGCTGGAGGCAATCTCCAGCAGTAGCTGCCAGCCCTATCAATCCCAAAGTTTCTGGAAAACTCCCTGGTGACTTGTGCCACGGCACAGAAAATGCACGTGGCTGGAGCATGCTTTCACCTCAATTCCAGCAGTGCAGGGTCCCTCTCTGAGTGCCTCTTTCTTGTGCCTTCACCACGAGTGCCATGCTTGCTGTATCCCAATTTGGACAAACAGAATCCAGTTTTCCAGTGTGAAGGAGGGAGAAATTTAAATGGGGGGAAAGAAAAAAAAAGCAGAGGGGGAGAGGCTGGCTGATAGTGATTGTGCTAGAAAACTGGATTTCAGGCAATGGGAATTTAAGTTGAATGATCACAAATGCAGTGTGGAAATTTTGCCTTCCATTAATAATCCATGTTTCTGTAGGGGTGGGGATAGTGGGAGAGAGGATGCAATAAAGCTCTGTCCAGCTCACTGAGGTGAGCAAAAGAAACCATTTCATTCAGGCAGTGAAGAGGGGGCTATTTGGGGAGAGTGCTGGGAAAGAAAAGGCCGAGAGCAGTGGCAGTACTGGCCCAAATTAAAAGTGCTAGAGTCTGTCAGGAAAGAGGCAGATGTCAGTAAAGCCCCGGGCCATGTTTTCCTCCATTTTGCTAAAAGCCAGGAAGAAAGAAAACAAGCCCAATTGCTGTGCTTTTCCCTCAGCTCAGCCTCTGACTACAGCTCCTCCCTTGGGTGTGATCCTGTGATCCCAGGGATGCTGGGTGCTGCTCCAGTGAGGGCTGGTGGGGCAGTCCCTGTGATTTATCCAACACAGCTCTCATGTTCCCCATTTGCCTTACCCAGCCCCTCTGGGGTGGGCACAGTATCCCAAAGATTTCCTGTTAGACACAGAGATGCTTGCCAGGTCCTTCCAGGCCCAACAGAGGGGCAGATCATTAGTGTTTAATTACAGATTTGTAGAGTTGCCCCACATCCTTGGCCAGGGCAGGGATGTTGCTGTGCTGCTGTCCCCATAATAAGGGACAGAGGCACAGACGATGTTTTCAGCACATCCCCCTCATCCATCTCCTCTTTTCTTCAGTATTCTGCTCCTCCCTGTCCTGGGGCATTAATAAGGGCTATTTACTGATTATTTTATTTCCATATGATCCCCTTTGGAAACTCAGGAGGGAGGAGAGACCTAGGGCTGCTAGGAGGAAGGGCAGCCAAGGAATGGACAGATAAGCAGGATGAAGGAAAAATAAGCTTTTGCCCAGTTGGCAGCACCCCATCAGTCATTCCCAAAGCCATCACCCTTAACTGACTATAATCCCTGCACCACTGGGGTGCCAATGTCCTGTGAGAGAGGTGTTGGGTCCCCAAAGCCTGTCTGGGAGGCAAAAAAAACCTGCTGGCTCCATCACTGCCAGCTTGCCGCCAGTTCCCAGCCCCCTGTCAATCCAAAGTTGTGTCTGGAGATGGGTGTGTGTGTTGAGGCAGCACTGGCCTCTCAAACGAGGTGCTTAACAGGTAGGGCAACAAGAGGGAAGGTGATCTACCCCCTTTCTCACCACCCTTAATCTCCAGAGACAGATATCAATTTGGGAAATCTTCAGGTCATGACTTCTTTAACCTCACATTGAAAGGAAAAACACAGATGTTGTGTGTGCATATGTAGAGTTTGGTAGCTCTGTTCATGCTCTTGGCTGGCAGCTCCTGGATTTAATGTTCTTTGTAATGGCAGACGTTGGAGGGGCTCTTGGGAGCTTGTCCAGCTCAAAGCCCAGCTCACAGCAGCTTGAAAACATCCCCACTCACAGGGCTCCTGCACTGCCAGCAGCCCTGTGTCACCTGTGCTCTGGCTCAGCAAGGGCTGATGTCCTGTTCAACAAAGGGTCCTGAGGAGCACCTGTCCTGGTTTGAAGGACAGGTGTCTGCCAATAAAGGCAGAAGCTTCTCTTTGAAATGGAGAATGTAAACCCCCTCCCTCCAAATTATTATAATTTTGAAATTAAGGGGCTCTCAGGCAAAGATATGGGAATTAGGAATAACAGTTCTTTAATAGGAAAATTAAAATAGAAATGCAGTATTACAAAGAACAATCCCAAACACTGACAGAGTCAGAATCCAAGCTGACACCTGTCAGTCAGTCAGGGTGTTGGCAGCAGCCCCATTCAATGGTGGCTGCATCCTCCTGCAGTGGCAGATGTGGTTCAGCTGGAGCAGTGCTCCTGGAGAAGGTGCAGTTTCCTCTGAAGGTCCAGGGATGATGTGGGAAGGTCTGGCTTTCCTCTGGAATCCAGTGGAAAGAAGGTTCCTTGCTGTTCCAAATCTCAGTTTTTATCTGGGTAGGAAAGGCTTGGCTGCTCCCCTGGCTGGAGCATCTCCCAGTGGGATGATGTAATTTTATCAGTCACACAGTGGCACTGAATGGGCCAGCAGCAGATGATATCTTCCTGGAGGGAGGATGGGCTGTGGAAAGATAAAGATGATTGCCCCAGCTGGTTTAAAGCTGGCCCATTAGCAGATAATATGTGCCAGGAGATCAGGGTCACTGCCCCACCCAGCTCAGCAGATGGGGACAGAACACACATTGCTGGACACATCAACCCAACACAGCACCTTACTGAACTCAGGGCACTCATAAATAGCTCTCTGAGACTGTGAAATGTGGGACCCTGGCACTGGGCTGGCTACAGCTCAGCCTGTTTCCAGCGTCATAAGGAACCCTGTTTCCCCGCCTTAAGCCTAAGTCTTAAGGAACAACTTGCCCATAATTTCGTGTCTCTACACACTCTCCCCTTTAGAATGCACCTCATGCACTGGAGGCATAGATTAAAACTGGTGGCCAGTCAAGGGGTGACATTTCAGAGCAGCACATGAGCCACAAAACACTTTTCAAATGTCTTTATGCTTCCCCAATGCCACCAGTGTGACTTCATTGAATTTTTTGTGTGTGCTGCTGCTCTGGTGTTGATTCCTGGTGCTAAGCACTGAAGGGGAAGAGGAGAGAGCTCGCAGAGGGACAGATGGGTAGTGGGGCTTTTATGATGAAGAGGAAAGGGTTTTAAGATCCCTTCCAACCCAACCATTCTGTGACTGGGAAATAAATCCTTGCTGACTTGCTGCTCAGATTTGATATCATATAATAAGAAAAAAAAATAGCCAAAGCAATAATAACCAGATTAAAGGAATCACCCTTGAGGAAAAATACCTGGATTTTATCAGAAATCTTATTTGAGAGGTGATGTAATACATAATTTTTGGTTACTAGCTCCAAGCTGGTGGGGGTCTGTGAGGTTACCTGGTGTTGGCTGCCCTAGGGGATGGATTGGCTCTGTCCCCACAGCTCCCTGCAGCCTGTAGGCTGGAGCAATGAAGGCTGGGCTGTGTCCTCATGCTTATCCTCATGGTCTTAACCATCCTGAAGCCAAAACTTAAAGAGGCACTAAATTAGAGGTCAACCAAGTAGAAAAAGCTGAGTGCCAGTGCCATTTGTTCTAGGGGTTGGGTGCAGAAACAGAGGGTGAAGTTTCAAGTCCTTTTTTTTTCCCTTTAGTGCCTGAGGGCATCCATAAAATGAGAGAAGGATTGCTGTGGGCCCAAGGCTCGGCATTGATCAGGGTGGGAGCGTTGCTGCAGGTTTGGGTGGCATGGCCAGAGCAGGGCAAGGGGCTGGTGCTGGGTCCCTGCCTGTCCCAGGCTGAGAGCAGAGCTGCTGCCCCCAGCCCAAACACAGAGTGTTAATCCTGTTACTCCCCTGTGTTTCCACAGGTCCCAACTGCTTTGCGGGCACCACGATAATCCCCGCGGGCATCGAGGTGAAGGTGGACGACTGCAACATCTGCCACTGCCACAACGGGGACTGGTGGAAGCCAGCACAGTGCTCCAAGAGGGAGTGCCAGGGCAAGCAGGCTCTGTAGCAGCTCCCCTGGCAGCAGCTCATGATGAGGGTGAGGATGGTGATGATGATGGTGACGAAGGAACGGCTCCGGTGCTGCCCGTGCGTCCAACCTCCCGCCAGCTGCAGCAGGGTCACCAGCAAGGAGGGTGCCACAGGACAGAGATCAGTACTGCAGGGAGGGCCCCCTGCAGCTCCTGTCCCACTGCACACACTCTGTGCCTGCTCTGCTCTGGGAATCACCAGTGCTCGGGCTGGGGGCACAGGAGGAGAGCAGCCCATGCACGTTCCCAGCCTGGCGATGCCTCCCATCGATACGCTGCTCTCACTCTCTGCAGTGTGATCAGGGGGTTTTTCACATTTATTTATTGGAAGGGTTTTTTGCTATTGTGATGATTTTTTTTTTTTAAGTCTCTTCCTAAGATGGGATCATCGGGACAATACAGCTGTGAGTGGAGCAATAGATGGAGAATTTTTATTGTGTCTGTAAGCGCAGGTGGCACTAAGGACAGGAGGGAGGTAGAAATCCAAAGGGATGGGGGAGCTAAAAAAAGACCCAAGTGGAATGTAACCTGCAGCAGGACTGAGGTAGATGCACAGGTATAGACCGGACAGCCGAGACACAAAGCTGTATCTGTGTTGCACTTTCTCCACTGAGTGGGGACAATAAAGTCAAAGACACCTACACAGTCAGTGTGACCTTGATGGGAGCAGAGCCCCCAGCAGCTGCACGGGCAGGCTGGGGCAGACAAACAGGTGCCCCATGAAAGCAGCATCTTACCTGGCTTCTCTGTGTGTGGTTCCTGGCTGGGGCAGCAGTGGTGAGCAGAGGGAAGAGGGCCCCACGTGTTCCTGGTTCCTGGGCTGAGTGTGTGCTCTCCTGCCTTGTTCCATCCCCATCTCTCACTGGAGCCAAGGGCAGTGTTTCATTGCCTTCAGTGACAGCAGGCCACAATTCAAACATGGGATCACCCCTCTCTGGAGGTTTCCAGGAATGTCCCATGGCTGTGGCAGCCCTAAACTGGCTCAGCTGGCAGGTAAGACCCTTTGTTACAGTGGGAGGGAGCTGCCCTGGCTCTCCCTGGAGTATCTGGGCTCCTGTGGGGGCTCTCTCTTTAAGCAGCTGCTTTCTGTGCCTGCCTGCCAGGAGCAGAGGTCCCCATTTCCAGCACTGGTGCCTCCTGCTTTCTCGGGCTGCAGCTTCCAGGTGACACTGTAAAAGAACAGCCACCAAGGTCATCTCCCTGCCCTGCCAGCCCAGGGGCCTTTCCCATCACTGCCCACGTTTGGTTCCCTGCTCTTTGGTCAATGCCTTGGGGGTGGTGGTGCTTCTTTTGTTCAGAGTTCAGACTCCAGCCCAGCTCCTGCTCTCAACAGTGATGGCAGCAAATCCTCCCCACAGCATCCTCACCAGGCAGATCAGCACATCAGGCTCAGTTTATACACACTACTGCCATGGTACCTTCATTTCTTCCCCATTTTGGTGTTTTCCTGGAGGCAGGACTGGGAGGAGCACTTAGCACAGCATCCTGTGACTGAGCACTGGCTGCCTGCAGGCTGAGCTGGTACCATTTGAGACATCATCACCACATTTCTTTGTAAGCTGCTGCCTGTCAATGACTATCCAGTTTCAAAACTTTCAAACAATAGTGTGCCTGAAACTAGTGAGAAAAAAAAATCTGTACAAATGGGAGGGAGGGGTCCTAGAAACAATATTTGATGTGTAAAAGACTATATTATTAAAAAATTATTTTGTTAAATATAAAGTGTGCAAACCAGCAAAAACCCCCAAATTATACATTTGTGGTGTATTTTACTCTGCTGATCACCAGAGCCTCAAGCTCCCAATTCCCCATCTCATCCCTTGCTCCAGTTGCTGTCTCTTCACAGTGTTGGTGAGTGCAGCTGGGGTGGGAAGAGCAGGTCTGGAGCCTGGAAGTAGCCATGGGAATCCCATGGATGGATGGGTTGCTCAGGGAGTAACTCAATGAACCAGTTTTGCTTTGCCAATCCAGGATTCCTGTTTGTGGAGCTGCCATGGACCAACACAGCTCCCAGCCTCTTGCTTTAACCTCCATCTGCTTTTTTACCACTTTTACTGGTGCCATTTTATATTTGATGCCATTTCCTGAACATGGAAATTTGCTTTCAGTTCACAAACTCCTTTTGGTACCTCCAGATGCATCATTATTTACACTGATTAGTAGTTACTCTAATTAATTACAGCTTAATTACTGTAGTTAATGTTTGTACAGTGCTTGGAACAAGTACAGCACTATACGTGCCACATATTATTATTTTCTTTGTTATTAATTAAGCACCATCTCCATTCCATGCTGTGCTACTTCATTATTTCCAAGGAGGCACAGTAGCACCCTTCTTCCCACCCAGGAGTACTTTTCTCCCAGCTGCCAGGGGGATGCTGCAGTGCTGGATTGGAATGGGAAGAGCAGGAGGATTGCTGAGGAACATGGGAATGATCAGGATTTTGTCCTTCACTCTTTCACTGTGAAAAACAAAAAGAGAGAAGAAGCAGATGGAGGGGGATTGACCCCTAGGACCCTGCACAGGGAGCTGGAGCCTGCTCTGGGTCAGATGAGGGAAATTCCTGCAGATCCCATCATGGATGTGTCTGCAAGGTCTCTGTGGCTCAGACTGTAGAAGGGGATCTGACTCCCCCAAATCCAGCAGTGTCAGACACAGTCCCACAGTTGAAATCCCATCAATACACTACAGAATTTTATCCTCATCCCAATCTCCTTCCTTTTCTTTTTTTTTTTTTTTTTTTTTTTTTTTTTTATTTTTATTTTTAATGTTGTAGTTGATTTCTCTCTTTAATTAATCACAACTCTGGGCCAGCCAGACCCATTAACTACTCTTCTCATTTAGACCTTTCAGAGATGCAGTTGCAGATGCAATTTAATTTGTTGACCTGTGATCGATAGCAATTAATACCATCTCTTTAATCTTGTTGAAAGGTTCATCCTGGGCTCCCAGAGGCTGCCAGCTGAAGGGAAAGGTGCCTGGTACATGTGTTATCAGATGGGGGAGCACAACCTCCTCTGTGGGCACCATCCTCCCCATGCCCCAAGGCTAACACTCTTGAAAATGCAGCAGGGATTTGTGTCAGATGGAGAAGAGAAGGTGGGTGAAGGTGAAAAGAAAAGCAGGGGGTTGGTAAGGCAGGGAAAGAGGGGAAGGTGGAGTTGGTGGGTTGGAAAAACAAGGGGAGATAGAAATGAAACAGCCTGGCAGATGTGGCTAGAAAAGGGAGCCAGAAGGACTCAAACTGGAGCAAAAGGTCAGGGAGTGGAGAGGTCAGAGGCTCCTTCAGCAGGAGCAACAGGGAATTTTGCAGAAGAAACAGACCCAGAGTCAGAAAAAGTGCTTCCTCTTAGGGTTCTTCCAGCCAAACCTCGCTGAAGTGATGCCATCTTTTGCCCCCCAAATGCAGCAGCTGTGTACAGCTCTCTCCTCCTCTTAGCAGTGGGAAAGCCTGTCCCAGGAGCATCACCTTTCCCTGTCCTCATTAATATGCCATTAGTCAAGATTGTTTTATAATTACAGAATTATTTCCTGCACACCCCAGGGGGAATGACTCAGCTCCGGAGCACAGCAGGGTAATGTCTTTCTCCCCCAGGAAGCTGCAAAGCATGCTCCAAACCAGGCTAAGCTGGGAAAATCCCCAACTTTGGGCACTCCCCATCCTCCCAGTGCTCCTGAGGCAGCAGCACACGATGGCTTCAGTGGCACACAGTGAGCTGAGTGTCCTGGTGACCATCCCCTGGGTGCCAGATCCACTGCAGCAGCCCCTGTCCAGCCACAGCTCTGCTGGAGCTAAAAGCCAAGAGCAAATCCTGGGATCCCAGCACAGCAGGAGCTGTGAAGGGTTTCTCTTTGGTGGTTATTGAAGGAGAAAGAAGGTCCATGTGGATACAAATGAATGCCCTTTACATAGCAAAAGGACACAGGTTTGCAACAGCAAGTCAATAGAGAAAATGAAAAATTTATCAAGAATCCACCTTCCTTGTGGTGTGGAAGCTTAGGCTTTAAAACATGGGATGGAAGGCATGGAAAGGAATTGCCTGTATTTATATATTTAGGATCATAGAATGGTTTGGGTTGGAACCTTACAAGCACCATTAGTACACCATATGGATTTATTTGTATTTGCAGATAGACTACCTTTTCTTTTAAGAGAAACTATCTTTTTACCATGACTAAATCTAGTACCTGAAAGGGCTCTGCTCTCAGAAGATGTCAGTTCATGCCTGCCCTCAGCCACACACAGACAAATGCATAATTGTGTACTAGGGAATTGGAAGGAAAGACAGAACCCAGCACAAAAGCTAAGCCAGGCTCCTTTGGGAGGGCACAGAATGGGATGGTGTCCCTGCCAGCACTGCCTGGTCTTGTCCCTGCTGATGGGGCAGGTGATGGTTGCACCCATCTGCAGAGGTGGCCTCACCTTTTGGGCAGCTGGGTCTTATCCATGGCTGCTCTACAGACAAAGCCTCTCCTTTCTCAGGAGCTCATGTCCTGACTGTGCTGGCTCCCCTGGGCCCACTATTTCATAGAATCAGGGAATGATCTGGGTTGGAAGGGACCTTAGAAATCATCCCATTCCACCTCTACCTTGGGCAGGAACACCTCCCACTATCCCAGGCTGCTCCAAGCCCTGCCCAGCCTGGCTTTGGACACTTCCAGGGATCCAGGGGCAGCCACAGCTTCTCTGGGCACCCTGTGCCAGGGCCTCCCCACCCTCACAGGGATTAATTATTAAATTATTTCAATTATTACCTGCATCCCTGGGAGCTGTGAGCTGATAATTCCTTGGCACTGGGCTCCCCACAAAAGAAGGCAAGGCTGTGGGTATGGTAGCACCAAGTGATGCTCTCTGACAGTTTCAGGGCATCTTCCCAACCCTCAGCTCATGGAGCAGCCCTGGAGCTGGGACCTGTGCCTGGCCTTCTCTGCACATCACCCCATGCTGCTGGCCAAAGCAGCCAGGTGAAAGGAGCCCTTCTGATGCTGGCATCAGATACAGAGATGGTGAGCTGGGGAAAGGACAGGGAGAGAGGCAGAGCAGGCATGAGCTATTAGACTTGTTTCAGTGGGACAAAGCAGGATTTCAGTAATAATTAATGCCACTATTAAAGATCCTCATTTGGACTGTAAGGCATCTGGCACTGGGAAGGACACAGTGAAGGTACTTTTGGTCATTAAACATACACAATGATCCACGCTGCTGTTGTCTTGACAGTGATAACCCAGGAAAGCCTGAAGGGAAAGCACCAGCCCATTCTCCCTCCCACTTGGCATAGGGATGATCCTATTACCCATATGGATTGTCTCTTCAGGTATTCCAACAGTGTCTTGGCTCTGTGTTTGGAGAAGCAGCCAAATCCAAGCCTAGGGAGTTTGGGGAAAAAAAAATTTGTGAATCTGGACTGCAAAACTCCAAGGAAGCAGGTAAAAAAGGGGCTCACCAGGATTTAAATTGTCCTTCCAAACAATGTGTGATGATCATAGACTCACAGAATAGTTTGGGTTGGAAGGGATCTTTAAAGTCCATCTAATCCCAGCCCCTGCCATGAGCAGGGACACTTTCCATTAGCCCAGTTGTTCAGAACTCCATCCAGCCTGGCCTAAACAGTTTCCAGGGATGGGGCAGCCACCACCTCTGGGCAGCCTGTGCCAGGGCCTGAGCACCCTCACTGCACAAACCATCTCTCTTATCTCCAGATAAACTGACCCTCCTTCAGTGTAAAACCATGGCCCCTGGTGCAGCAGGTGAGTTGATGAGTGGGCCCTGCAGACAGGAGCATCCCACCAGCAGCAGGCTCTGCCTTTTGCCACCATGATCTCTGCCTTGCCCAAACAACTTGCTGGACTTCTTAGGGCACTCTTCCTATAATTTGGCTGTGTTTGCCTCTTTTTTTTTTTTTTTTTTTTTTTTTTTTTTTTTTTTTTCCCCAAAGAACAAAAGCTTTGGGAAAGGGAAGAGATAAAAATGTGAGTAACTTGCTCTCCTGCAAATAATCCATTCCCATACATGCTGAAAGGCTCGTTTTGCAGTCCATTAAGCTCAAGTTAATGCAGGTAGAGCATGTCTGGCATTGAGAGGATGGTAAAGGTTTCAGGGTTTAATTTTCCTCAGATGGAAAATCCTATAAGTTCCTGGCTGGTGCTGGCACTTGTGCAGCACAGCAAACAGGCCCCACAGGAAGCATGAGGCCAAGGTTAAAGCACTTCTAAGTCAAGATACTGTGATACCCAAAGAAGCAATTTGCCATTGTATTGCGAATCTTCTCGCATTTTATTGGCATGAATAGAAGCTGTGAGCCAAAGGGCTGTGTGGGGACCCATTGGAGATGTGCCTGCCTTTAAATTTCCCCTCACTTTCCCTGGATTCAAGGTTATCCTCCTGGCTGGCCACACTTGGGCTAATTGCATTTCCAAACAAACAGCACTGCCCCTCCCTGCCCTGCCAGCTGAAGGGAATGCAAATGGAGACGTGTCTGAATAATGAAGTGTATTTGCTATCATGCTGGGAAGCTCCATGGGGTATTTAAGCCTTCCTAAAAAACATCCTAAATCCCACTGCTTTTGTCAGCAGTGTGAAAAACAAATGGAGGTGCAGGTGCCTCAGGCAAGGCAGCAGGAGGCACTTAGGGAAGGACAATCCTTAAAATCATGGCCAAGTCCAGTGAGACCATGAGTTCCCTGCCTTTTCCTTTTGGGTGCTTCTGAGAAGATCCAAGGCTGGTCTCCATCCAGGGACCAAACCATTTGCAGTCCCACCTCTCTGCATCCTTCTGGATTTGAGAAAGTGGATCACAAACCAAAGCCATCAGTTCCTAGGCCAAAACTCCCCCAGTGTTTGTATGCTACCAGTGAGTGTGATGCCCTCCAGCAGAAATACAGGAATTTTCTTCTGTGAAATGATGTTAAGAGCAGAAATAACAAATCCTCAAATGGAAGACAAGATCCTGCAGGTTAGGTCAGCATAGACATGGAAGTTCAGGTGGATGCACACCTGAATTCCTGACCACTGAAACATCCTCTGAAGGAGTTACCCCAGCAAGGGAAGTGTCACTGCCCAGGCTTGGCCTGTTGCAGCTCTAATCCTGAGCAGATAGGCTTTGGGAAATCCACCCACACCACAGACTTGTTCTGTTGTTTTGTCAGACACACTTTCCAAGTAGTGATACCAAGCCATGGCATTTGGCCTTAAATTTGAGACTGAAAACACTTTTGAGAATAAAAACACCTGTAGGACATAACACAGCAAAGATTCTGCTGCCTCCATGTGCAGGGGCCACCAGTGCTGGAGGGAAGCCTTGAGGCATCACAGCCTTTCTGTTACCTATGAAAAGAGAAACCAAGGAGATTAGCAAATGTGAAAAGAAAGAAACAACTGAGTCACTGTCTCTTCAAACAAACAGAAATTTGGAGCAGAACCTGCTCCTGGAGAAGATGCAGGGGTAAAAACTGGCCTCGTGAGCAGATGCTACATCCAGCACCAACAAGAGAAAGAATCTCTCCCCATTCCATGGTCTTAAAAGATCCATTCCCCACAGGAAATTAATCCCATGGCAAGAGGCCACTCCATCTGATTTTCTCACATCTATTTGGTGATAAAGTATCTTAATCCACTGCCAGGTAACCTGCACCCCCTCTCAGACCCTGGAATCTCATTCCTTTGGCAGATAGAAGTGACCTTGGTACTTTGCCAGGTGTTATTTGGATGCACTGAGCAATACCAAAGTGACAAAGGTTGGAAATGCAGTATTGGGATAGGTCACACCAAAACCCAGGACAATTCAGTGACATTAAATTAGTGCCCAGACCCAAATTCCTGAAGAGGAGCAGCTGATAGGAGAGTGATGCAACTATCAATGCAACCTGTTAGGAGTTTTATTCTTGCTGGTTTTTATTAACCAATTTCTCATCCTTGCCCTGCTGTGGAAATTCTGCACAATAAAGGGCCAGGGCTTGCTCACCTGCAAAACAAGAGCTTTATGGCCTGCCCTGAAATAGATCATTTGCAATGACAACAAGTGCTATTAATAAAGTTGGGGGCTAGGAAATCACAGGGAGCTGTGTTTCATATCACTGCAAGAGAGCTAACTTTGGGGAGGAAAATGAAATGTTAACCAAAAAGCCATTTCCAAGAGAAATAGTCCCTCTGTACATCATCACACTAATAAAAGTTACATGCAGTCATGTAACAGAAGGAAATGCTTCCTTCTCCTGATCACAAATCATTTTAACCCCATTTCTTTGTGTTCTAAGGCTCAGAACACAACTGCAGGCTGCTCTCAGCTTTGTTGGTGAATTTATGCAGCTCTTTACTGCTCACCTATTTCTCATCTTGGTCTTTTTCATTAGTGAATCACAGAAGCATTAATTAACTTTTAAGAGGCAGATAGCAGGTTGGTTTTTTTTTTTTCTTCTGTAGATCACTGAGTCAAAGGTGGGCCTGAGTTGTTCAGTTCTAAGTCAAAATCCAGAAATGGAGAACAGCTCCAATTCCAGGTTGTGCTTTATCCAGCAGGAAACATTTTAATATAAAATTTTGCATGAAAAGAAGGAACCTGAAAGAGCATCCATCTCCAGAATAGGCCCAGCCTTTACCAGTTCTTCTGCAGATGCATTACAAGCTAATTTTTTGTGGCAAATAAAACCTACTGCAGTTTGAAGACATCACCTCTTGTCATATCACCTGATGCCAATAAATGGCTTGTGCAGGAGTTTGATTGTTCAGGGTGAACAGCTGTATTTTATGGGTTCATATAAAAATTCCATTCATTATTATTGGAATTATAAACACTGTAGGCTCAGCACTTCTGGTGTTTTCAAACATTCTGAACTGAGATGGAGGAAACCAAAGCAGCCCAAGTACTTTGATGGGATTAAGTTGAGGGCTCAGGCATGGGTGCCACAGGAGGATCCTGATCTTGATGTCAGTCACCAGGATATCAGAAAATGTACAGAACACAGAATGTACAGAACAGAATCACAGAACCATTTTGGTTGGAAAGAACCTCTGAGACCATCGAGTCCAACCTGTGACCAATCCCTAAAAACACTGGAGAGCTCCTTCAGGTGGAACAGACCTCTGCCTTCTCACCAGACAAACCCTTTGATGGGCCCTGCTGAGGCACAAATCATGTGTGTGTGCCACCTTTCTCCATGAAATGTTGCTGCAGCCACAGATCTCAGGTGTCCCCTGAAGGCATGCAGTTCCATATTTATAATCACTTAATAAACACATGAGAAATGGCACAGTACAGCCCTACATAATCTGTGTGCAATGATCCTTGGTGACAAAGTTTAAGTGACCAAATCCTTTTCCAGGTCTAATGATATTTTGCTCTAGTAAGCCAGTGATATATCTCATATGGCAAAAATAAAGCACTCATGCATAAAATTAATACAGTAAGCTCTGAAGTCATAAAGCTTTCAGTCTGTGATATATGAGATGAGAAAATGACCAACATGTAATTCAAGTTCTCCCAGCACCTTATTCTTGACAGGGTGTAGGGTCACCTGGGCATTGCATGATCAATCCAGGCTGTTCCAGAAGTGCATGAATTCTCAACCAACCAGTTCAGGGACTTATCTGGGTCATGTGCATGAAATGCCCTGAGAGGACACAGGAAGCAGGCTCTCCTCATGGAGGTCAGATGTTTCTGTTCTTTCCTAAACTGTGTGAGAAAAATTCCAGCAAATTGTTCCCATGCATTTTGTTCCCCTCATTCCTTTCAGAGGGACTCATGATGTGACAAAAGGTATTTGGTCCAAGTTTACCTGCTCAATTAGCTGGGCCTCCTTCTAGACAAGCTTCCCAAGCAAACAGCAGAAACACAATTCTCACAATGGCTTCCAATAAAACTGGGAAGAATTTCCTAGAAATCCTCAAAAACACAGCTCAGAGAAACACAAGCTTATTTTTCACTCCTGTGGAAACACAAAGCAGCCATCCCAGGGGCAGGCTGTCTGTCTCTGAGGGGCTGGACCACAGTTCTGGGCTTGTGTGCCCTGGCAGGCTCCCCTCTCACAAACTGCACAGCCCTCCAGGAGCTCCTGCAGTGTCCTGGCCTTCAGTCCCAGTGGGCCCAAAACTTCCCCAATCACCCTGAGAAAGGGAGGAACCATCCAGAAAGTGAGAGCAGGGGGAGAATCACCCAGCAGTGCCATCAGTCTGCAGCACAAGGGAGGGCTGCCAAAATGCACTGCCACTGCAAAAACTGTTCCAGGCAGCACCTGGGGCTCAGGAGAGCAGGGCACACAGGTGCAAACACAAAAACCCTCCATAAAGGTATCAAAGAGTCACCATAGAATTGTTTGGGTTGAAAGGGACCTTAAGGACTGTCTTGTTCTACCCCTTGCCATGGGCAGGGACACCTTCCCCTATCCCAGGTTGCTCCAAGCCTCATGCAACCTGGCCTGGGACACTTCCAGGGAAGGGGAATCCACAGCTCTCTGGGCAGCATAATTACACTCAGTAGTGACAAATGCTGCAATTAGCTCTCTGCAGGTGTGTTGCACGCCTGACTGCAGTACTCAAGGATCAGAAATGCAGGTCCCTGTAAGAGCACAGACACTGCTCCCTCTGACTGTGGGTGCAGCACAGATCCCACACAAGGACATGCTGTGCAGTCCATCATTCTGCAATCCAGCCCATGTTTCAGCCAGAAAAATAATTATCCTTTGCATGTGAGACGATCAAAGTGATTAAAAAAAATCAAACTCCAGCTCCTCAATCAGGAACACTGCCAAGCTATCGAATCAATAGGTTGTTAGATACTTGAAGTGTGGGATCATGTGAAAGCTATCAAATGATTTCTTTGTTAATAAACTGCTACAGTAATTACCATTAGAATAGGAATGGAGAGATATGGATCAGAAATGGAACACTGTGAATGGTTTCTCATTAAGTGAAATTAAAGCCCGTGGGATTTTTTTTTTCTTTTCTTTTGGCCATGATTCTGCTAAGTTTGAACTTGCAGCCCAGAGCTGCTCCTGCACCCTGCTTTGTATTTCACCTAAAAATCTTCGTGTGATGAGCCTTCAGTAGAGATAATTTTTTGTCTACCTCCTCTCCCCCAGTGGGAAAGGGGGAGAGGGAGTGGGGGCTGCAGTCAGTGCATCACAGGCTGTCTCTGCCACTCCTTCCAGCAGCTTCTCCTGCTCCCAAAACCTTGCTGTGCAAACCCAACACACACAGAGGCAGGAGGCATTACAGCACACCACCCAAATTACTGACTTTCAAAGGTCTGCTGTGCTAAAGCACAAGGTTTCAGTTAAAGAATGTGGCAAGCTCCTCAAATCATACACACTTTCGGAGGAAAAAAAAAAAATAGCCAGCCCTCCTCCAGCCCTTCCACTTGCCATCGTTAGAGTAATAGATTTTTTTCACTGAAACAGCTTGACCTTGTCTAAAATGCAGGTCAGAGAATGCAATGAGATACTCACAGGGTTCAGCTTTGCTCTAATTAGTGGGACAGAAATTGTCATGCTGGCTTCAGGGGGAGGAGAGAGAAAACCACTTGCAGCTGGAGGAACAGTCCAGCTGTCAAAGCCAGCTCAGCTGCCCACACAACCATCCCAACCTCTTTACCCTGCCCATAGCTGAGACACCACACAGGAGCAAGAGGTGCCAAGCAAGCCATCCTGAGCAGGTCTCAAAAACCCCAACTCTTTTTAAGAGAAAGGTTGTGGAGGCTGGAAAACACCTGAAAGGTCTCATTCAACATCTGCAAATCCCACTTTACCTGCAGTACTTAGGACAATATTAATGGCCCCACAGCTGTGCACATCCAGAACTCATGTGCTTCCAGACCTAATGTATTTAATGAAATTGGTTGTCTTCTGCTAGCACATAAAGAAGAATGGAGGGAAGAGGACTAATGGATGTACATTAACCTTTTGGTACTAGATTTCCTGATACTAGCTACTAATGCAAAATGCATTAGAGGGAAATGCCTGGGAAGCCGAGTGTGGAACTGCTCTAATGCAGGGAAACAAGCTAAAACTCTGGAGTGGGCACAGCAGGGACCATGCAAGGGTGGTTACAAGTGCAAGGTGACCAAAGAGAGCTCTCCAATCTGCTTTGAGCAGAGAAACCCTGCAAAATAGGCTCTGGAGAGGTGAAGATTCAAAAAGTGAGCTTTGAAGCCCCTGTGTAAAACCTCTTCCATTGCCACACAAATGCTGATGGGCAGTGCAACACATGAGCTCCCCCCCCAGGTTCTTGTGCTGGCCTGGGCAGCACCAAAACAACGATTGCCTTCCTCCAGCAGGTACAAAATTATCTTTATGATCATCTCTTTGAAGATGAAAGAAATGCCAGGAGCAGCCTGGATGCAGTGTGAAGCAGGAACAGATGAAAGTGACCATGGCAATGAAAAGACAGAACAGCCTCAAATGCCTTTACTTGAGGGTTTCTTCACTTGTTGTGTGTTCTGCTTTGAAATTGTAAGACTTATGTGGTTTTCTTTCAGTGATGTGAAGAGAAAGGGGAAAGAATAAGAGCAGAAGTGAATATATAATACACAGAGACAGCTGAAGTACTTACATTAATGTGCACTAATTATGTGTGGGACTGTGCAGCACATCCCAGGTCTGGTTAGAGCCTCTCTCCCTGCTGCACTCAGGTGTGGTTACCTACCATGGTCAAATATGACTTGCTCATGCCTGTAGTGCAAGTGCCACCCCCAATTTAACAGAGACTGATCCAGAGCCAGCACTGCCTTGCCTGGCCCTCAGGAGCTGTGGCTCCTTCCAACTTGTGGATCATAATGTGTCACAACCCCAGCAGGAGCTGCTGCATCTGATCACTCTCTCATTGATGTGTGAATCTGGGAGCTTCTACTGCAAACTAAGCAAGGTTGTGGGCTTTTCCTTGGATTTGACAAATGCAGATGGAATGCAACAAGACCAAATGAAATCCTGATCCCTCTCTCCCCCCAGTTTCTCTGCCTGTTGGTGAGAATCTCCTCAGTGGCCACAGAGAAGGGTAAAAGCCTGAGTGCCCCATGCTGGCCCAGGGTGCAGGGTAGGCACAACACCCAGCCAGCTCCTTGGGCAAGTCTGGTGTCCTGCTGATGGCTGGGACACAACATCTGTAGCTTCCAAAACCCAAGCCTAGCAGGGACAGGCTGCTTCTGAGCCCCAGGCACTGCAGCAGCTGCTAATTCTGTGCAGGCAGCTCCTCCATCTCTCCTTACTGAGTCAAGGTTGCTTTCATCAAGCACTCTAAGAGACCACTAAAAACCACCATTGGAAAACCCAAATGTTTATTTCAGGATGTTCCCAGATGTTTTTACCACACCTTGTGCAACAGGTACACAGCAAGCAAACAACCAGAAACCTTGCACTGTGAATGGACTGAGCTGGGGAGCACATCTGCCTCTGATTTTGCAGTTAAACAAAACTGTGACTTTAATTTAATAAAAGTCTCCTGCCTACAACCACAGATAAAATTGTTCAAGCTTGGCTGGGTTTAAAACCAGAACCTGGCACCTCTTCAGAAGCATGTTAGTGAGCTTAGGGTAGAAAATCTTCCCATTGTGACAGACAGCTGCTGGGACTCAACTGCTGAGAGCAGGCACAAAGCACTGCATGGGGCACAGGCTCCAGAAGCAAAGCACAGGGGGGCAGGGGCAGGACCTGCATTAATAACAATATTGTTTGTCAGAGGGATTTAGAAATGATGCATGGCACTAAGAGTAGCTGGTTTGAATCCAGCCAGCCTGAGGGTACATGAAGGAGTTCAACCCTAGCCATAGCCTGGCTCCTTTGTCCTATCCCAATCCAATCATCTCCTGCTCTCCTAAAACAAGCCTGGGGGACACAGCCAGGCAGAGCATATGGCATTCCCTTGCTGCACAAGGGAAGAAAAAGATCCAGCACTGCAGACTTATTGAATTAAACATTATTGTGGCTAATGCAATCAATAAAGCATTGATTGCATTATCCATATTAATATTTAATTCAATTAAAAGGCTCGCTTTTTTTTTTTTTTTTAAAGCATTCCTTCAGATCTTTTGTGCTGCAGAATTAAATTTTGCTAGACCATGAATTCCAGCTAGACCCAAACTAGAGCTGATCTGGGTTTCTCCTGGCACCAGCTGTTCAAAGCTGACACCTCCAGCAGAGCAGGAAAAACCATTTCTCTGCTCAGGCTGCCAGCAGCACCCAGCACAAACCCTGCAGAGACTGGGAACACACAGCTGTGTATGGCAATCCAAAAACCTCAGCTCAGAGCTGAAGATCCCCCAGTAGAGACAGCCTCCCACCAGAGTCTGGCTCCTCTGAGAATTAGCACTTTGCTAAACTAGAGTAAATTAACCCAGCCCCACTCTAGCTGAAGAAATAAGTACATTTTTATCAGTTCAGCAGCTGAGCAGGACAGGCAGCTTAGCTGCTGCTTCACATCCCGTGTTTTAATCCCTGCTGCCACCGTGTTCCTGCCTCGCTGGAGCCTCCCCGCCTCTGGACACCCTCGGGCACCCAGGGCAGCGCTGTAAGGCAGCCAAGGGCGGTGCTGCTCCAGAGCCCCTCCCATCTGGAGCAGAGCTGCTCCCACCCCGCTGGAGCCAGCCCAGCCCTGCCAGCAGCCATCCCAGCGCATCTCAGAGCAGGGAGTGACAGCAGGGTCTCACACATTTCAGCTCTCTGCTGCTTCATCAGACCAGACGTCCTGCCGGCAGTTAAATTGAAGCACACAAAGTGCATCTTCTCCATAGGAAGGGGAAAAAATAAATAAAGGTGGGGAAGCTTCCTCCCCTCCTTCCATCTGATTACATGCAAAATGTTCTTCTGTTTTTAAGGGCAATTTAACACTAGTTAAACTACCATTAATTTAAATCAAACAAGTCTGAAGAGAAAGAACATGCTGCACTGCTATTAAAAACAACTGAATCTTCATTTGTTCCATGGAGACACTGCTGCTTGTTTCCAAGCCAATAGTATCTGGCTGTCCAAAGACCTCTTGCTGTAGTTTTTAAGCTGGTATTTCTTTAAACACAAATCAGTCCTCTTAGATGTCAAAGATTCAAACCCTTCCATCAAACTTCCTATGGGAGTAAAGGCAGAAAAAGGACATGGGGCCAAACTGATTAATACCAATGGATGTGGCATCCCATCTGCCCCATTCCCAGGTGATCTTCCAGCACTGAAGGACTAAGGAGGAAAAAGGAAAAGCTTTGTTCTACTCTGTTTCACAGGCTTGTCCTCAACAAGATGCCAAGATGCTGCTACCCAGACTTTGCTGGCAGTTCTGCCAATGGCCAGGCCAGGCCAGAAGTGCCCCTGCCCACCAGCTCTGCCAGCACTGCAGGGCTGGCTGCCTTCCCTCTGCCACCCTGGCAGCACAGCAAGCACAGCCAGGGGCACCAGATGATCCCTGTGTTTATACATTCCCCCAAATAACCCACACCAGCATGCAATTTTACACCAGGTCACAGCTTCCATGCAGGCAGCTTTGTCCTGAGCAGAATGCAGAAATTTCAGCAGCCAAGATGCAGTTCTCTTGGAAGACTGCCACACAAAATAACTGTTCCAGAATAAATTTGGTCTTAAGACACTGGACCCATGGAGGAAGTAGAACCAGCTTCAATCTCCTGCCTAGAATTATTCCCTTGAAATAATTCCCTTTAGTCACTTACTCCTGCTGGGTCAGGTTCATCCTCAGCTCACAGCTTGGGACAGAGCAGAAGAAAGGGGCTTTATCCCCCTAAAGGCTGTGTAGGTGCCAACTGGGTGAAACATTTGCTGACATCTTTTTTACCAGAGATGTACCTTTGGGCACTCCCATGATTACAAGAGGGCTGTGAGACAACAGAGCCCCAGCACCTCCCATTCTGCCATTTCTGATGTGAGAGCAAAAGCAGCTACTGCTGTTTAGTGTAGCCTTGTTTTCCTGACCCATCTGCAGAAATATTGAAACATCTCTCAAGATCTCACAGTATTCACTAAAAATGTTGTCTTCTGTTAACTATTAGGGGTGTTAAACTGATGTTGTCACTGAATTCCAAATGCTGCTATGGAAGGTGTTATCAAGTGTCCCAGATGAACTAATTAATTAAGAGAAACAGATAATGTTCAAGAAAATATGCTTGAAAATCATTAACTTGAGGAAAAACTTCTTTCCTGTGAGGGTGGTAAGGCCCTGTCACAGGGTGCCCAGAGAAGCTGTGGCTGCCCTTGGATCCCTGGAAATGTTCCAGACCAGTTTGGACAGGGCTTGGAGAACCCTGGGATAATGAAAGGTGTCCCTGCCTATGGCAGGGGGTGGAATGAGATGAGTTTTGGGGTTCCTTCCAGCCCAAGCCATTCTGTGATAAACAGTATTTTTGATCAAGATCAATACAAATATCTGCAATTCTGAATGCAAGTCTTAGACTTGTATCTCTTCACATGAGGTAAAAACCACTAGATGATCTTTAAGGTCCCTTCCAACCCAAACCATTCTGTATTTCTATGAAATGCCCCAATCATGAGTGCACATTAAGCACATGCAGGTGAGCAGGAAAATACTAATATATATTCATGTTAAGCTAAGGTTCTTCATTAACCTTTAATAGATTTTCTTTGATAAACTCATCTACTCACTGCTTCTAAGCCAGGCTACTGTGGCCATCAGGACCACAAGCCTCCCACACTTCCTGAAACACCTTTTCCATTTTCAGCCTGCCTCCCAGTACTTTCCTTGAGTGCACCCTAGACTAGAAGAGATAGTGAGAAACAATCCCTACACACCTTACCTTGCCTCAGGAATTTAGAGCTTTGCTTTCAGGAGCCAAACTCCATCCAATGGATTAAGGGGTTTGATCTATGCTTACCACAAGGCTCTTTTATCCCTTTGCTTTCAACAATGAACAAGAGCACATGAAGCAGGATCTGTGTCACTGACCTCTGAGTTTTTGTGTACTTTGCAGGGTGTCAGTAGTGTTTGGCACCTGCTGTAGCTCTGGCATCAAAGTCTACTGTGAGGCTCCTCAAGGCTACATCTACATAAGCTGATCACACTCAGCTCCTGCAGAGAGCCAAAGCAGATGGGTCAGAGTGAATCCTGGGTAAGGGTCTCTCCTCAGTGAGATATGGAGTGAAACACTGCTTGATAACACAACTGGATTTAAGGGAACAAGGCTGAGGTTCAGAGCATGGCTTAGAAAACCCAAAACATTCATGGCAATTTTCAGAGTTTCTCACATCTGCCAAGGAACAATGGCTCTTAAAATCTGTAAAAGTACTGCCTCTAAGACATAGAGCACAATTACTGATGGGTTGAATTTTTTCCTGGTACAGGGCAGAAAAGCTCCATTCTGAAGAATTTTGCAGAGATTCACTGCTACTTTTGCAAAGAACACTGCATTAGGTATATTGATGTGCTATGAAATGCCAAGTTAAAATGTGCTGTAACTGTTAAGACAAATGCCCAAGCCCACGCAGTATTGACTGGGTGCCTCATTCTCTGCCAAGGTTTATCTGCACAAAACCCAAAACCACATCAATCCCATGGACTGCTCCACTCATTAATGAGCCCTGCTTTTAGTGAAGAGCAATGACTCAGTCTGGCATAAGTGATAAGATGAAGATACTCCAGCTACTCAAATCTATTGAAAACTGTACCTGTTCTACCTGCTGTGTGTAGTTCTAAGGGTTCTACAGGGCACAGGAGCTCCAGCAGCAATGGTTACAGAAAACAGCTCTCCTCCTCTGCAGGAGCATCTCTGGGTGTGATGCACCATCTTCACAGCTGTTCTGAACTCAATGAAAAGTGCCTGAATGTACCTGTTGAGATATGTATGGGATATGCACTTACTCTGCAGCCAGGCTGGTGCAACAGCCAAATTTACTGCACACAAACAAGTTTCATCATTGCCAGTAACACAAAAACAAACACACACAACTTATGTACTAACCCACAACCATCATCCTTATTGTGTATTATTCCAAGACACCATTTCTCAATTACAAATTCACAAGCTAAGGTACAAAACATTACATAAGAGCACACAGTGAGGGCCTAAGATTCTAACAATAACTTATGAGCAATTATGAGAAATATTTTAACAAATATGAAATAATCAAACATTGATCCAGTGCAGCCAGCTGCTTAGAATACAACTGTATTATTTTGTGATCACTATTGTTTTCTCTTTAAAGTAGCCATAAGAGCAATCATCCAAATTTACAAAAATATTTATTACAATAATTAAGTAAGGATCTCAATGCTTAAAAACCTTAAGGAAATAGAACTGAATTCTAGTTACATGTTTGCAAGCATAGATGAGAACAGAAGTGAGTAAAGCATCAATCTTTTTACAAATAAGTAAATTTTTAGACCAAGATTTTTAAATGCAATGTTCTCAGAAGTGTCTGCTTCCAGATGAATTCAGGCCATTTGTTGAACTCTGATTTCTACAAGACTTATCCCATGCTAAGAATTTCCAGCAAAATTCAGTTCTAAAAAGTTTTAATAAATGCAACGTCACCTGACACGTCTGCACAGGTTGAAATGCATGGAGTCCCTTTTTTTTTCAAAAATACAAATTCTGGCCTGGGAAATATTGATAAATAGACTAGATATTTATCAATGGATGTTAAACACACCATAAATGGGGTCATGCTCAATTGCCTACAAAGAGCTGGCTGAAGCCAAGAAAGCAAAAGGTTTAATTTTGCAAAATCCCAGTTACAAAATGTCAGTGATTATTTATTAAGCATTTATTAAGCTCAATGCAAAAATAAAGCATATTAAATACACCAAGCACACTTTTCAATCCTCTCCTCCATTGTAGTCCATTTACTCCAGCACATCAGTCACCTTAACAACTCACTTAAATACTCAAAGCTCTCCTGAATCCAAAACAGAAATCACAGCTCCAGAGCAGCTTGCCAGAATTGCCCAAGACTCAGCCCATGCTCTTGGGATGCTGCCCTTTGATATTCACTTGACAGGCAGGAGCTGAAATGCCATCACACAGTCGATGAGCCAGCTGGAGGGGGCCATCCACACCTTGCCCTGGCGGATTTTGTCTGGCTGGAATTTGGAAGCCACGTCATAGATGACATACTGAGTGCACAGCCTCTGGTCAGAGCTGGGCTCTGCATGGTAGGCCACTGTGTTGATGGTCTGTGTCACATCACTGTCTGGTTTGGGCTGCCTGACCAGGACCTGGCCACCTGCTGCCTTCACCAGCTCCAGCAGATCACTCTTCTGGTGTTTTTTGAAAGGTCCCAAAAAATAGAAGTAGCACCCATCAAACAACTTAGGCAGCTGTGTGGAAATAATTAAAAAAAACAAGCATGAATACAGGACTTCACAATTGAACAGAGAGGAAAAAAGTGGAAAGGAAAACTCAGAGCATACAAAACCCATATAATTTAAAATAGCCACCACTGGAAACTAGAACAGTAACTTAACATGCAAAGTTCTCAAGGTAAGTATGCAACCAAGAAAAGCTTGTTTATGTGGTAAATTCTTGCTTCTGTTTAAATACTTTCCAGCACAAAGGGTTTGAACTATGAGTTAGGAATATTTACAGCTACTATTACAATGCAGTTAATAAATTCTCCAGAGTAATCCAGCAAGTAACCAGGAATGAACCCGGTTAAATGTAAAAAAAGGCCCTAAATGGAAACAAATAGTAATAAAACTACTTTTCTTTCAGAACTATGTTCTAAAGCTGAGCAGAGAAGCACATCACTTCCTGTAGCAGCAGGTGCAATAGAGTGTTCTCCTGACAAGGTTACAGCAACATCTCCACTAATGGAGAAAAATGACAGCTTTATGGGTGGTTCACGGCTCTTTGGATCACCTTGCACATAATCAAATTTTCTGTACAAGACCACATTAAAATTTTACATCTCCTGCACCTTTGCATGTGGCAAAGGGCAGAGCTGCCCAGCCCCAGGTCATTAATCCAGGCTGTGTGGAGCAGTAAAACCCACCAGCTGCTCCCTGTTGAGCCGCCCTCGCCGGGGGCCACCTTGCACTTCGTACTTCTCTTCTTGTTCTCGGGCTGAGCTCTGCAGACAGGCTTGGACCCCTGCAAAAAACATAGCAAGGGAGGCAAAAATTAGACAGCCCAGGCTTTAAGAGAGGCTTGTGTGTTATTTTAGGGACTAAAATAAAATTATTACAGTGCAAAGCATTACATTCACACAGCACCAAAACTTGTGTGCTTTAGCAATTTGCTTTTAAAGCCCGAAAAAAAATTTACAGCAGTGCCTGAAGATGCAAGTGAGGTGGTGAGAAGTAATATTGCACTAAAAATCAGTGTTATAAACACCAGGAATTATTAGCTCTTCCTCTTACCCTCTAAAGGTCAACCACTTAATGTCAAATGTCAAACTGCTGATCGCTGGGAAGCTCAAAGGCAGAGTGTGGAGCCAACACAGCAGTTAGGAAATGGACACAACTGCCTGATAAAGAGCAATTACAAGGCAAGCACAAAGCTGCTTCTGAGCAGCCACGGCCCCAAATAACAAATCAGATGGGATTTCAAGGTCTCCAGGATCAGCACCAGCTGGAGATTTATGCTGGGGTTTAACAGTGGCATTTGTTTCTGTTAGCAGTGCTGCATAATGAGATTGTCTTTTGGAGTCAACATGTTTTTACCTTGTTTTAAGGCCAGTTATTTTTTCCAATGGAGAAAGCACTGATGGTAATGCATTGCTAACGTCCATAAAATGTAGTGCCTGACCTCACTGGGGAGAGGAATTGCTGTGGTCACCCATTCAAGGATGGAACATTTTGCCTGCGTGTACATTGCAGTCATTAATAAGAATTACCCAGGAAAAAGTTTGCCAAGCTGATTTTGAAAATGGTTCCAGGAGGATTTACAATGTGGCCAGGGCTGTAACTTTTATAGCACCTCACTCCTTGCACCCTGTTTCTAATTCAGGAAACTTATTTGCACCAGGAAAGTAGAAAACTCACAGTATATAAAAACCATAAACTGAACAAAATCAGAAGAGAACTGTGAGGGGTTGACCCTAAAAAGGAAGAAATCCCAAGGCTATGAAGAGAAATATTACAGACAAAGGCATTTGGA
Organism: Erithacus rubecula; assembly: GCF_903797595.1. Classification (NCBI taxonomy): domain Eukaryota; kingdom Metazoa; phylum Chordata; class Aves; order Passeriformes; family Muscicapidae; genus Erithacus; species Erithacus rubecula. Next base: position 3,223,351 of record NC_136659.1, on the reverse strand, counting down.
TGCCATGGCAGCAAGTAGCCAAAGGATAGGAATATCTAATCTGGAGAAATCTTGGAAAAAAACTCACAGTAATTTGCTGTCAGTTCATACAAACTCACAAAATGCAAAGGGAACTCACATTTTAGGTAGTAGAAGTCCTTCAATGTGCTTACATCAAAAAAGATAAACCCCTACAGAAAATTAAAACTGGCTGAATGCTGCAGCAAGTATCTCCTGCACAAGTATCAGATTGATTATTTGCACTTGCTCATTCCTTCAAGGAAAATTAACATGAACTAGAAGGGCAAACCTAGTCATGGATTTTCCAGAAAGGCAACTTACATATTCATTATTGATAACAGCAATGAATACTGATAACTTAATTTCAGTACTCATAACTCGAAAATAAATCTGAAAGCTATTTCACATTTTATTTATTTATTTTAAATCACCACAATTCAACAGGACTTCCAGTGTCAATGTGCCTCTAACTTACACTGCTATTCTTTCCCTCCAAAAAATACAGATATTAATGGGTGCCAGCCACTTACCATAAAGGAAGAAATCTCATCTAACCTTAAGAATGGAACTGTCCATTCATTTAGAGCATGTTTTATTTCAATACACCATCAAAAGCTCAATTTCAAGGACTTTCACTACAGAGAGGAGGTTTTTTTATACAATAAGTACATCACAAATTGAGCATCCAGTGCCAGCATCAGTAAATGAAGCAAATGTGATACAAAAGTAATAAAAGACTGAATGAATACAAAAGACTACAATGTCTTTTTGAACTGCTGCTTGCCTGGAAAAAAAAAATTTGAAGTCAGGGAAGTGACTAATGTTAGTGGAGTGCTGATGTCACAGAATGGCAAAATCAGTGAGGTCTGTCTTGCAAACACACATCAGCACATTTCACACTGCCAGCTCCTCCAAGGAGTTCCTTGTCACAGGTAATTACAATTCTCCAGGAGGCCCACAAAGAGACTCATCCACCTGTGTCCTGCTCTCACTGTGCCCACAAGAACCACAAGGCAGGCATCTGCTTCCTGAAGAAACTGGAAACATGCAAACAGCCAGCTTGTCTGCATGATCAGCACTCATGAATTTCAGCTTTTCCTTCCCACCTAGAAACAGGCCAGATCTGTGTCTTAACAGGCTTGTGACACAAAAGCTCTGTTTTCCACACAGAGCATAAATTCTCAGTGTCCAGGTGTTTTCCTTTGATATAAATATTTTAAGAGGTGACAGACCTACACACACCCCTCTATGGAGCAACAGACTCTGGGTTTTTTTGTTGATGGAAAAAGAGCACTTTTTCAATGAGTGAACATATTTTTTCATACAAGATCTAGAAGGAGAACTTGCTCTGACACATGGGTGTCAGTAGCAAGCAGTGTTTGAGGAAGGTGCTTACAACACTGAGGAGAACAGCCAAGGATTATCTATTCATGAAGGAAGAATTCCTGACTAGAAGGATGAAAGCAAAATAATAGAAGTGATGAAGACCAGTATGGCCTTCAACTGCAGGTTTTATTCAGACTGATTTGTTGCCAAGTGGCTCCTTCCTCTTCAATGACTCCTGCATGCTACATAGTTTGGATTAAAGAATTAAATTAACAAAATCAAATATCAGAACAATAAAAAAAAGAAACAAAATGAAACACGCTCCTGTTCTCATATTTGAGATAAAATGACAGAGGGTTCAAGCTGTTTTGCTACCTAATTCAATATTCATTTGTTAAACAAAATGTTATTTTCCTGTTCTTCCCTCCCCCCCCAAAAAAGGAGGAAACTTTTTGTCAAGCCACCACTTGCTTCTAGATCTCTAAATCTCCATTATTATTTTCAGGTGCAGTGAATCCTAACAGATGCAACAGCCAAGTGAGGTTCTCAAAGACAGCATCATCAGCTCTGTTATGGTGGCATTTGGAAGCAGCAGGAATGTAAAAGTTTTACCATTCTTCTAGGAGATGGTATGAGCACCACAAGATGATCTTGTACTAAAAATAATAATATCCCAATTTCACACTTGAGAGTAGGGATGCAAAAGGGATGCAAACAGCAGGTTACAGCACACTGCTCTTCCAATCTGATTGGTTTTCTTTCAGTGATAGAGATTTTATTTTCTGTGAAAACTGAGTGTTGAGTCCACTCAGAATAGCCCAGGTCTTTTCCTTCAGAAGCATTATTAATTTTAAAGCTGTTAACATGTAAAAGTGGCTGGATAACAAGACAGTTCCCTTTTAATGGTCTCTTCATCCAACTCAGTATCATCCTGATTAAGAGGACATATAAAAAGAAATAAAACTCCATACTTTACTCACAGGTATATCAGTCTGATCTGCTTCTTTCACAGGAACTTTTCCAGAAGCTCCTTTGACCTCACATCACTTAAGTCAAAATCCCTCTTCAATTTTAGTCATGTTTAATTCACTCAAACTCCTGATATCAGACTCTTATTTCTTTAGCACTATACTGAAAAGCCACCAGTGAGAACTTGATGCCAAGGCACTGGTCAAATGAATGGATTGAAAAAAAGAATTGCTGCTATTCTAATTTAAAAAGTGACCAGGACACCATTTCCCTTCTGAAACTGAGATGGACACCTGAAGTACTTCTGCAAAAAAATGTTCAAAACAAGACTGAATCTCAGAAGAACAAGGACAGCCCTAAAGAAGTGGAAGGGAAGCTAAACTTACTTTTGGGAGGACACCTGTAATGTTAGGAGGAGGGAGAGGTCAGCATTGTGTTGTTTTCCTGCACACATAAGCAGTCTGTGCATTCTTGACCAGCAAGCCTGACTAAAAATCTAGTCTGTTCTGTTCTAACATAAGATCATTCAACTTGCACAGGGTCTCAGCCAATCTTGATTTATTCCTTAATACTACTGCCAATAAGAGTTCTGGACCATCTGAGTTTGAGGCTGTTCAGGTTTGTCAGTGTTCTCTTTCTTAGAGAGAGGAGGGTGATTATTACAACTTTGTGTTAATGGCCCTTTAGTTTAATCTCAGCAGCTGGATCAATCACCCATGAAAGGGCAAGACTTGCATGAATGCAAGTGGCATTTCAATTCTCATGGAGCAGAGCTGCCTTGCAGTGCCAAGGTCAGTGTGCAAGCACTGATGGATAGAGCTGGCCTGCCACAGCCACTGTGGGGCCAGATCCCACGGGCACAGGGTCATGCACAGCTCTGCCCTAGAAACACACAACATCACTAAAGAGCTGATTTCACACCTGCAAGTTTTAGGTACCAACAAGGTCATTTGCACCAAATTTTAGCACAACTCAAGCCTGCATTAAAGTCCCTAGAAAACAGGGCAGAAAGAAGTTTTAGCTTAATGCATCTGCATGTAGCTCAGTGCTACTGCATTTGGCAAGCAGAGCATTGCTCATTTTTTTCTCCTCATTAACAAGATCAGTGAAGTATCACTACTTACACTGATCCTGATTACCTCACTAAGCACCTGCCCTCTGCCTTCTCACCTTCAAGATCTAGGGAGCAAACAGGTTAACAGGGTGGTCACTCTAATTGACCTTTGATACAAGTGCAGTGCTAGCACTGGAAATAAAAGAGATCATTATTTGCAAAATTTAAGATCAGAGCCCTCTAATCCTTATTCATGTAAGTCTTATTGGTTTGTAATAAAACTAACTGCATCAGCAGAAACAATTTGAAGAGAATGAAGTACAAAAAAAAACCAAAAAACAACCTGGTTGCCAAAAACAAGTTGTAATCACCCACAGATACCCAGGGGTATCTCTCAGTAACTCAATTAGCCTTAGTGGAGTTTTGTTGGATTTGCATTAATAAAGCAAAGAGCAAGGGTTAGTCCCAAAAATCTCTTAGAATGCCTAAAAGTAATTTAGGAATACATGATAGCAACAAGAAAATGAAATACTACATGCCCAAGATCTAGTAGAGACTGCAACTGATGCTACCTTAGCTCAGTCTGCACAGGGTTTTAAAACTTACATGCAGATTGAGTAAAGCCTGGTGGGACTTTTTTTTTCCTAGAAAATAAAGAAACCTGGACTGAGAGAAAGCTTTAGGGGAATTTGGCATGGCTGGCTTCAATTTGTTTTCATAAAAAGCATTACTGGCCTCTACTACACCAAAGAATTTTTACACTGTCCCTTATATGCTTATAAAGTAACTTCAGACTCACAGATTTCCATGGAGTGAGGCAGAGATCTCACTGGTGAAACAAGAGCAGTCTGTTTTCTCATCACATGCAAATGACACAAGATCTGCAGAGACTGAAGTGCATCTGCTTAAGATTGGTAGTTTACAAGTTAATCCAGGTGGTATTTATTGAACACGATGGAACAGATGCTTAGAAAGTCCTAAAACGTTCCCAAAAGCTGGGAATGTGTGATTTGAAAATTATTCCTTCACTTGGAGCCCCAGGTGTCCTGTCTTCTCTAGAAAAAAACCACTGCTGGCCACAGCTGTTTTCTAGAGTGACCTAAGTGACTGGAGGCAGCCCTTCCTAAGGCCAGGTTAATTCCCTCAGGAATGCTCATCCTCTGGACCTCATCACAGGCTTTTTAATAAGTGGGATTGTATCTCCTATCCTCTTCCTTACAGAAGGCTTCCTTAATGCAAGGTTTTCTTCAAACCAGAAGTCAGCTGGAACAAAGGACTCCACAAACATGGAAAACTGAGTACCTGGATGACACAGAACAGAGGGAGGTTTGGAAACACCAAGGTTTCCTTTTCTTCTGGACCCTATTTCAAACCAACCCACTTCCAATCTCTGCAGACACCACACTGAAGGTATCCTCATGCCCATTTTCTCCTCTGCAAACCCCAGCAGCTCCACAGTGTAAAACTGTGAGCTCCTTTCCAGCAGGTGCAGACACTGTGGGAGTGCAGAAGTTCAGTCCCTGCTGGTTTGAAGCACTGCCCTCAGCTGCACACCCAATACAACCAGAACCTGCACTCCAGAGAGTTCTAAAGCCTCTCAGAGCTTTTGTAGGGGACAGCTGAAAGAAGTTTCCAAGTCCAAAAAGAGCATGAAACACCAGTGATTAAAAGTTTGGGGTGTTTCAAGGAGGGAGGGCTTTGCTGAGAATCAGGCAGCTCCCTGAAAGATGTTTATGCATGAAAGAGAGGCAGTCCAGCCTGAGGAGCAGTCAGCTCAAGCAGCTTTGCACTCCTCTGCCCTCACAGCCTAAACAAGGATGGGCATAGAAAATTCAGAACAATGTTTTCACCTTGAAATGTCAGTCATGCACTCCCTGGCTCTTCCAGTCAACTCCCTGTTGTTTAGAGTCCTTACAGGAAAAGCAGGTTTTTCTGCCTCCTATAATGATCAGAGTTGAATCATTGCTGCTGCTCCAGGTAAGCAAAGCAGAGGAAGGAATGAGCAATCAGATGCTTAGAATTCTGCCAGACACTTCACTGCCAGTACTGACACAAGCTTGTTTCAATGCATATCATTACTGAGATCATTTTTCATTCCCTGCTTTAACAGATGACAATAACTTTAAGAAAAAAAAAAAGCAAGCTGAAAAGCTATTAAAGACTTCTGCTGGTTTTAATTACACTGTTCTATGCTGCACATAAAGCTTAGAGGAAATACAGTGATACTTGAATCTTTGTCTCAGCCCACTTGCAGAAGGATAATGACTCGCCACTTCGTGCCCTATTACCATCCCAGAAATAATAAAGGCAATAAAACAATGAAACCAGTGAAAGATATGGCCAAGGGCAAGGAGCACTGTGGCAACACTGCCTCAATTCAATTCTGTGCTGCCTTGGAAGTGGATGTACTGCTGACAGTGTGTTCCATACAGAAAAGGTGGGAAAGCGACTGGTAACAGGAAATTCTTCTTCTGTGAAGATCTAATATTGCTCAGTGGTGACATCCTTTCATCCTAATCTCCCACCTGAAGACAAAAGGGAACCTCAAAACTGAGGATACCTACTTAAGTCTTGGCTCTCCAACACTCAGCTCAAACTCTGCTGGAAAATTCCACATTAGCTCTCTACCAATATGAATTGATGCTGGATATTGTGTATGGACACATGGCAACAGGAGTATCATAGAATCACCCAAGAGAAGGAAACTGTTTTTTATGAGAGAAAGATTCACAGCCTACTGTAACAGAAGAGTTAACATAAGAGACTCTCAAAGGAAATACTGTTTTTGCAAGCTTGTGATGTTTTTTAAGAAGTGGTATAATGTGTAGGCTATAAATATAACTTTAGGGATAACAGTCAAATGCAGCTTACCTTGTAGTAAAAAAAATTCAAACACTCCCTTATGCATAGTCAGCATTTCATTAAGTGCCTCACTGAGCTTTGTTTTTTCAAATATTTTAGTGAATTTTTTCAACATGAATTCACTTTAAGTGAATGGTTTAGAACAGTGAACCATAAACAACTTCTTAAATTTATTATATAACCAGAACATGCACATACTTCTGGAAGTTTATTTGCATCACATTTAAGGAAACTTATCCAAACAGAAGTCAAGAAGCCACAATAAATGGAAATAAAAAGGAAAAGCAAGGACCTCTTTTTCCAAGACAAATGTTTCATCAGCAGGAGTCCCATTATTTGTTATAACAATCTTTAACTTGTAATGACTCTGAAGAAGACTGATAACAGACTGGTGGGAACAGATGGAGTGGTGCTGTTAATTATAGGCACTTAGCTGCATCAGACCCCATGAGTTATTGCTAACATTTCTCACTAGGGAGGAGAATCACTTGCTTTTAAGTAGTATGTTGCTTACTAAGCTGGGAGCATTAGCAGTCAGGATTGTACTAATCAGTACCAACAACATCAAACTCAGCTGTGAAAAAAAAACATAAAAATATTCCCTGAATAACCCCTGCACTATTTCGTTTATTTTTTCTCTTTTCCAATCAAATATGAAAGTTCTTCCATGAAGATTTCAATTCAGGTCTCACTAATGAAATCTCCCTACCACTCAGAAGTTTTCTAAGCATCTAACTAGCAGGAAGATGAAATTAAATAAAGGAAGCACTTAGGATAGAATATATGCAAACCTTCTGGGCTGAGTGAAGCCAAGAACCTGTCAAGGGATTCACCAAAGAAACAGGGTCTTTAGTCTTAAAAAAAAATTAAAAATAATGGAACAAAATGTCTGGAAGCCAAATGAACAGCCTGAGTTCAGTGTTCAACCTGATGCTGTGCTTTAGCTTGCAGCTTCTGAGGCTTTGCACAATGTGTTCATAAACATCAGTGACCAGAAAAATTCAGACTATTAAAGAATCCTTATGTTCTGTTGTTTAGTCACATAATAGAAAACTGGAATGAAATCTGTCTGCAATTTTTCCACAGGTAATTAACTCATTTGTGTACTTATTAGCTAAAGGGACCTAGCCATAAAGGTCAAGGGGAAGAAGATGGGGTTTACAACTACTGTGAAAGCAGATACTACTAAATATATCAGAAAAATACATAAAGAACTCAAAATGTAGGGTTTAAGTCCACAGAACAGCTGTACTAAAAAACCATGCACTGTATAAACACAAATTACAGACTGCATGAAACATGACTTACATGCTAACTTGGGTTAGAAGTTACAATCTTCAATAGATCTGAGCTTGTGTGTAAATATAAGCTCACTTCCCACACCTTGAGCACACATCCCAAGCAAAGTGTCCTCTCAATTTCAATACAAACTGCTCATAACAAAGACTAGAATTCAATAAAATCTTTCCTTCTCTCCAGGGTATCTTCCATAATCTCCCCAGTCAGTCAATGTAGCAATGAAGAAATTCATTCCCTACTAATAATTAGGCTAGGACCTATCCAACACACCTAATAATGAGATGCACCCATTTGCCAAGGAAGTAGTAGTTATATTTCATTAAATATATTCCATCAAATTTCTAGTCATTCATGAGATTTGAAAACAATCCCTTGCACTTTGTGTCAAGATAGCACTGATATTAGTGCAGTTGTCAAAAAAAAAAAAAAAAAAGTTTCTCTGGAATCCCATCTACAATTTCTAATTAAAAACCCCAAGGAGTCCCAGATATTTAATACTCACATTCAAACTTGAGGACCCAACATCCAGTCAGAAGAGCCATCATGCATTTCACAGTAGTTGGCATTGGAACATCAGGGATAACAAGATGAGTTACTAGGAGAAAGATTACATCAGTAAAACCAAAAGAACAGAAAAGTCAGAACCATACTGGCTGAAAAGCAATCAATCAATCATTATTTAAAGAATAAACAGACTATAATAATTTATCAGCCTCTCTTTCCAGCACAAGGAGGTGATTTTTGAGACTATGAGCAGAGTTAGTAGAACAGCTATTAGAAATTTTGTGGGTTTCAACATATACTTGCTGTGAAAAAGGGAACTCATGGTTTTACAGTTCTATGGTAACACTTAAATCTTCAGATAAAGATAGATTTTTTTTTCAATCCTTTTAGAGTTATATTTAACTCTAACAGGAATCTTACTACAGGATCTCACTGCTTTAATACAAAGCTAACAGAACTCCCATCAAAATTCTGGAGCAGTAATCCAGAAGTGAAATATGGTAGGGGGAAATTACTTTAGCATTTTGTTCACAAGCACTCCAAAGAAAAAGTAACAGGAGGGATTTATTTAATGTTTTTGTGCTCAAAGAGGGGAAAAGAATTCCACCAATCCCCTTAATTTGGAGTCACCAATCTTTATGGAGAATAAAATCTGAAGGAAAGCAGCATGTGAGAAGACATGGAAACTTCCAGTCAATGCCATGCTCTTTTCTCAAGGCACCATCTGCTCACTTCTGGAGTGTAAAACCTTTACAGGATGCCTCACACAACAAGAGACCTTAAAGTTGGTAAAAGAGGTGTAAAGAGAAGAGGTCTTTGAGGAGACCTTGGGATTTTAAATAATAGACAATAAACTGCCAAACTGTGCCTCCCCTAGAAACTTCCTGCCTTGACAGCCAGACAAGCTTTTTATGTGTTTCCATGCAAAACATCAGTCCACTCCAGCTACAACTCAGGGATTTCACAAACTGCACTCCCCAGGAATGATAAAAAACCCTGTTGCAGGTAGTATCTTAAATGATAAAGTGCAGAACTGCAGTTACTTATATCTGGACAGAGACATTTCAACAAGACTCCATACCTCTGCTGTTAAATTCAGTGCACCTCTGGGCCTGCAGGACTGTTGCTAATTTGTTCAGCAATTTCTGCTGCTCTGCACTAAGACTGCTCCCCAGTATACCAAGGGGTCCATTTCTTGGCTGGCTGGAGCTCAGTGCCTGCATGAACAAAAAATTCTGCAGTAAGCTGAATATTTGGGAACATAAGGAAAGCAACTTACTTACTGGACAGCTTTCTTTTTCAAGAATAAGCATTTTGAAACACAGTTCATGGCAAGCTTAGTGGACAGAGAGGGTGCATGAATAAATCTCCATGTAACAAATCAGCTTCTTCCCATTACAGGTACTTCACTGAGCTTATGCAAGGTACCAAAACACCTCATGGATCAGTTTTTCCTCCCTTGCCCTCTTTGGTGCTTTTTAAAGACACACAGAGCTGGCTGAACACTGTGTAAACAGTCTGGCAAACTGCAGTGCTGAAAAAGAATAAAAATCCCAATTAAGTAGTAAAACCTCCTACTTTTAGCAAAGTATTAACAACAGATATGGGATTAAGTAACCTATATAATGAATATCTGCATTTCCTTTTAGTAAAGGGTCCCTGATACTTTGCCCTTTAACCAATCAATGCTTAAGTGGGATTTTTAATGTGGATAGTATTAAGGCAAAGAAAAAGGAGCTTTATGCAGACAAGGGTAGGATATTTCAGCTCCTGGATTTTCCTCAATACTCCAGATTCCATAGCACAGACATGCCTTTGAGATCCAGTTACCCCACAGCCTCAGGCTGTGCATCAAGTCATCCATGTGAGCCAGCAGTCACCCCCTGGCACACACTTGCCCCAAGGCAAATACAAATACCAAAATGGTTTGTTTGGCACAGAACAGCTACACCTTACACTTGCTGCAGGTGTAAGGAACAGCCACATCAGTCCTGGCTTAGCTGCAACAGTTTACTTTTGGCCACTGGGTGCCTTGTGACCTCAGTGAGGAGGGATCATTGCAGGCTGTACAGGCTGGAGTAGGTATGGGCTGCTTCTATCACCCTCATTCATTAGGAAGCACAAAACATTTCATAATGCAATAACTTGTTAGATCTGAGTACCTGATTCTGCTTACAAGTCCTTTGTCCAAGAGAGAAGAAAAACAAAAACCCCAGAACAATCTCCCAAAAGCTATTTTTTACTGCTGAGCTGATATTTTCATTGTTGGACAAAGGATGATAGTAGAACATTCTTTTAAAGGCACACAAAAAGCACTTGGAACAAAGACTGCTGCTTGCAGACAGTTTGGAAAGTAGAACAAATTTAGATATGCAGAAAAACAACATCAATAGCAAAGTTCAAGCACTGCTACTTGAGAAATAACACACGCTTGTTTTCCTGTAATAAAAACACATTACAAGAAACATCTTTTGTCTTTCCAGATAAAGCTGCAACACAGAACTTCATAGCTTGTCAGTGTTCCACATACATCCTACAAATACTGTCCAAGACAGCTTCCTAGCCTACTTTAAATCTCACTGCAAAGTAGGCAATGTACTGCACTCACATCCAAGCCTTCAATATTTAAAGGAAGAACTCATGGCTTGTTGTTTTGTTAAAAAGCAAAACACAAAAACAAACCCACACAGACATTTACCTCAGAGGGCTGGTTAAGTGAAAATGATTCATTCTTCACTGGTAACATTAGCACAGATTTCATCTTTTCACTTTCTGCATAGTCCACAGGCCGCAGACCAAATATATTACTGGCAAAACAAGCACAGATGGGTTTAAGTAAATAAAATGTGACTTGATTCTTAACTAACCAGGCATATTAGCTGGGTAGCTTTCCCTCCCACTTTCTTATTAATATGTAATTTCAGCTAAAAGCACAAAGCTGGAAGTAAGAATTGCATCCAAGACAGATGGATGCTGAATTACAAGCTGTTGCATTCGGCTGAGGAGTAAGGGATGTTCAGACCAGAATGTTCAGTTAAATAAACCACAGTCCTTATTAGACTGTTTCAAGATGCACTTTGATACCATTTGCAAGACCCAGAAATTTCAGCTTTAATCTTTCACTGCAGCCATATAACCAAGAAATGTATTTTTGGCTTATCCATTTGCCATAAAAAACATGTCAGAAGACTCTCTGTAGTATATTAAACACAGGAGCTTGATGTGGTTGTGCTTTTATGGGGAAAGCTATCTGCCTCCTACTTGGGAACCACAGCTCCTTTGCACTTCCAAAATCTGAGTATGCATCTCATCTCATTTTCCTTCAGTGTACTGTCCACAGAACACACTATTGCCAATTCAGTCAGATTTCAGTTGCTTTGCCAATTTTGTTGAAAGCTATTGATTGTAGGTGGCACCTCATAGTTTACTAGTTGTGCTTCCAGACTGATTTCCTCTTTTAGCACTCCTCAGACAGAGGTGATTGCTATAAACACATCAAGCTCAGCAATGACTTCAGTTTTTTCTTCACACAACTTTGCTGCTGCAGGACAGCAGTGAGGGGAGGAGAGCCTGAAATTGCAGAACAGGTATCATTGCCATTAGCAAACAGAAGCCTCTGCCAGCACTCTGGGGAAATACTCTGCTTGCTTTGCCCTTTGTGAGAATAATGGCTGCTGCAGCTGATCCTCTTCTGCCCACCTCACACAGCTCTGGCCCTCCAAAGGCACAATAACAGCTCATTATGGAGGGGAAGCTTGTCATGAGAACAAAGCCCTGACTCAGTGTCTGACACCTGGCAAGCTTAGTCATCAAACAATGAAACATTTAAAGGGCCACAAGACCACTGCAGCTTTGAAGAGCTCTCTCTTGGCCTCACATTTCTGTGCAGAGCAGGAATCCAGGAAGCTTTACAGGGAATTCCACATAAGGCCATAACCCAATCCAGCCCAAAGAGCAGCTCAAATTATTAAGTCTCCACTCTTGACTTAACTGGGAGGCTTTAGCCTGTGCTAAGCAGAAAGATATATCTGACCTCAGCATCCTTCTGTGCCCCTGGCTGAGCACTGCTCACTAACACAGCCCCTGGGGGAAACAACAATCCACAAGAACACCCCACAGAAGAGTCCAGGATGCTATTTCACACTGCTACCATCCCAGACTTTTCTGTGCTACTAATGAGCATGGTGCAGGCATAATACAAACCCTGCAGACTGAAAGATAATTGGTTAAATCTCTGCCCAGGCCTGGGAGTTGCAGCCCATTAAATATTGTCATGCTGTTCCTGCTTTGTCATGCATCATCAGGGTAGCTCTTGCCCTTTCTTTAAATAAGGCCAATATTCAACTCAAACTGCTGCCAGATAAAGCTTCTTTGAACAATGCATCCAGAGAGGGGGGAAATATATATACACACATATCATCAAATACCCCTAAAATCACCTTTAGACTGGTTGGCTGACCTTTCACTGAGAGCTAAGCAGAAGGAGGAAATCCCTGCATGCCAATGGTAGAGATTTAGGATTGCTTTTCCCTCCAAAGGCATAGTAAGGTTCTTGACTGTTGGAAAAAAACTCATGAATGTTTACCACAGAAAAATACATAGACCATCCCAGTTAAATATAGAACTTTTTTTTTGCCAATTAAACTGTACAAATATGAGCTCCAGCTCCTCCTTCTGTATTCAATTGCAATTTTTTCCTACAGCTTTAAGCTTGTTCCAGTTGCTTCTTACTAGAGTACTGTGATATGCTGTCCCATCATTCTGCAGCATTGAAGAATGAAGGGCTATTTATTGCATGTTAATTAATGTGGCACAGTTAAATTGTGGCAAACTTTGGAGATGAGGTCTGAAAAGGAACACCAGCACAAGAGATGGTTTAAGAGTTTAGAATATTTGCAGCTAAGCAGATTGTTGAGCTTAAGGAGAGTGAGAAAATGTAGCTGAAACAGGAGACAAGAGGGTTTACATAATGAAAACCGATACAAGGAACACATTCTAACAACAGATTTGCAAGTAGGATAGTGTTGCAATTTACTTTTCAAAGAGAAGGGATGAAATCTACATTTGTACTTTTTTAGTAAGGCAGAGGAATGGGAAACAAGCTTTAGGGAAATGGTTCTCACATCCCTCTTTATCCAACCTAACTGAACAAGGGAAATCATCCACCTTCTTCAGAATAAAACATGAATTTTAATTCAACCTTCAAAACCAAATTAGACATGCACATTAAGTTCACCCTAACACACCAACAGTGTTTTCAGAAATACCAATAACTCTGTGTGCTCCTCCTACAAATCTGGGTTTGTTGGGAATGGGTCCAGTGCATATGATGAGCTCCACACCCAGCAAGAAGACACAATTGTGTCTGCTGGAGAGAAATTAGTGAGGTGCTTAAGCTGGAATACAAGGCCCCCAAGGCATCCTTTTTCCTACCAGAATGCAAGTGGGCTTTCTGGAAGTTTTTATTAAACATTCCAGAGTCAGGTGTACCCTTGGGTGCAAGCAGCCTCCTGTGAGCCACTCACCAAGGTACTGAATAGTCAGTAGGGGGCTGTTATAGCCAGAAGAAATCCAATCCAAGAGTAGGATGGCTGTGCTGACAACAAAGAGGAGCCCAGTGAAGAGCAACACAACCAAATCCAAGCATGAATTTCCATGAAATGACATAATACTTTGTAATTCTTTGTAATCAGGGTTTTTAAGCTGATCCACAAAGCAAGTGTTGCCCCAGCCCCACAAAAGAGTTCAGTAGTGAATGGAAATCCTGCAGCCAGGTCTTGGTGTATTACCCACTAACTCCCACATGGAAATCTTAACTGGCTCAGGGCTCTCCAGGCAGCACCTGGATTTTGAGAATGTCCTAAGTAGAAACCTTTGAAAACCTAATCTGTGTAGCCAGAAAGACCATCCAAACAGAGCCAGGATTTTAATTAACCTACTATCAGTAGGAAGCTCAACAAACTGTCTTGCACTTGGGCAGCAAAGACCTGCACTATCTTGACTCAGAATAAGGAGACAAAATTTTATCAGTGTCATGGGTCTAATGCCTCCAGCAATGACTGCAGGTTATAATCATTTTTGTCCCTGTGCCATTCATAATTGAGGACCATGGGCTACCCCTAAGCATTCCCACAGGTCTGTTCAGAGTCAGACTCACAACTACTACACCAAAAAAAATAGAGCAAGGTGACAGTTTTTACTAAACTTATTGTGCATGAAGAACTGGAAAGACAGCCCATTTGACTGAAAGCATTTAGGAAGTACTGTGAAATTGCAAATGCACAGATCTAATTTTTCAAATCACTTGGCTTGCTGTGAAGCAAAGAAAAAAATACAGGATTCAAGCATGTTGAAAAAAGCCATAAAAATAAAAATTAGTTATGTGTAGGAGATTAATGCCAAAAAATTAACAGGACCAGTAGGACAATTAATAGGTCCACTGGTCCATATAATATTTTTCATTGGTAGTTTGTATCTCTCCTACTCAGTGAAAACTTCAATGAAGTTGTGGACAACTGAAATGCCCCAACTATTAAATGTCACAGATTTCCAAAAAGAAATTTTGCCAAGGAATAAGGAAATCCCAGGATGAATTTCTGGCAAAAGAGGAAGCCCTCATCTGTTCTTGCTTGGTCTAAAAGATATGTGGCTGCTTCTTGTTATATAGAGCTATTTCTCAAAGCACTACAAATTAACATGAAAGGAGAAAAACACAGACTGAAAGGCTCCTGGAATGTGCCCACTTGATGGGTTTGTGAGTTTCTGATATCTAAATCTGAAATGGCAAAGTCTCAGCTCTTTGGATAGGGTTGTACCTCACCCACTGAGGTATCTCAGGATAGATCCTACATCCCCACAGACCAGTGGATCTTACCTGCCTTTTGGCCTCCTGTCAGTCATTGCTGCACACCTTTAATATAAATTTCACTGAGTACCATGCCAAATTTCAAAACTACTGCTCTAAGCAGGGCTGTTCAATGCTAGCTGTTTTTTTATTCCACTAGATTAACTCTTCAACACACCAGGGACATTGAGACACAAAACTGAGTTAATTCTACTGTTAAGACAGCAGCAAGACATCAGTCATGTCTGTGAGGTTTCATGCTATATATTTCATGGTGTCCCAAGCAACATTTGAATGCATTTGTCATGTTCACATTTTAGCTTAGCTAAAGTGAAACACTGAAGTAACCACAGTGAACTAATCAAACTTTTCTCCCCACTTCTATGAGATAAAGAAGAATCACTTTATTCCACCATATTAAGGAAGGCCCTCTCCTTGGCTGAAAGTTAATTCATTGCATGCCTGAAGAGCCTACAAAAGGACTAGAAAGTGTTTTAAGAGTAAAAAAAAAGTGAACTAAAATTAGACCAATTTATCTGTTTGACAAAATTGATTTGGTATAGTCTTGCATACCTCACAAGTTAAGGCACTCCTCAAGAAAATAACCTTGGAGATGCAAGTTGCAAGTTCTACTGATCACTGCTTCAATTTCTACTGTAAAAAAACTAAAATAATAATGTGAAGGTGAGCATTAAGTACAAAGAGACCAATTATAACAAGTCATAATGAAATGAACTATAATTGCATCATTTGAAGTGATCAGCCTGTTCTCATCTCCTGTTTTTAAAACTGTGGTCTGATGGTTTCAGGGATCTAGGGAAAAAAATGTCCTTGAAGAGAAACAAGCTTCATGTCAGAGCTAACTCCATTATAAGGATACTTGCATCCAGTAGGAAAATAGAATTAACTAAACCATCTATATGCAAGAAAGTTCAAGTTCAAGATTTGTCTAGTCTTACCTAGACAAATCCAACCACTGCTTAAATAGGATTTCAACTGGCAGAGGCAGTGACTGCAAAACCACCCTGTGGGATTTGCAGAGTCATGGCCCAGGGAAAGATCACAGCACCCCTCACTGCTGGAAGCTATTGGGACACAGGAGAGAAGGGAGGCATGAGGCAATCTCAGGAGTCCCACACTGTTCTTGTTCCTGTTGTTTCTTGACAGTGTTTGGAAGAGGTCAGCAGAGCAAGCCTGAACACTTTGCTTGTACTCTATTTCTCTGTGGCTCTAATGCTCTCTGTAAAAATAGGGGAGGGGAAACACTATCCCCTTTCCATCATCAGAGCAATTGCAACACAGAGAGTGCCAATTCAGCCAGAGATGCAGAGCCTATAGAAGATCTGGAAGCCTCTGTTATTCCAGGAGGGATGGACAGGATGGAATTTGTGCCACAGCACCCAGACAAATCACACAAAGATTAATGACAGCTACATTTCTTCTCAGAGATTTTAACTGAACATTATCTTCAGTGAAAAGTTAAAGCAGGGCTTAAGACTTATGTAAATCTCCCCTTCTCTGATTAAAACAGAGCTCATGTAGAATGAGCTGAAAGATGTTCAGCTTGACCTCTGTTTGTGTGAGCACATGCAGCAGAGACCAAGGCTAACAGGAGCCCTGCAGAGTCCACTGCTGGCATTTGGAGCCTGGGCTGTGCAAACTCACCAGAGCTGAAACCCTGCCACAACCTGGCAGCAAAGCTGTTGGCTGTGCTGTGCTTTCAAACAACACACAGACATGTGCTAAGTGTGACACAACCAGCTCCTCATATTCAAGTGGCTTGAAAATCTCTGAAGCTGCCAGCTTTTCCAGGTCCTTGCTGCTCAAGAACAAAGTGAAGACAAACAACTGATCCTTGTTTTAGTTTTTCATGCTGAAGTCTTGAGAGCTTGTTGCTTTGTTTTGGTTTTTTCTTATTGCTTACAAAACTAATATATTCAAGATTAAGACTTCATCAAAGCTCTATGCTTTCCCACAAAGCACCTTAATTCTGTAAGCTTCAAGAGCGTGAATATTGAGAGCTGAAGTGATTAAGGTGAATTTGTTTATGCTTCTTTCTGTGGCTGCCACAGAAACTTGTATCATGCTAAACTTCATCCTGTTGTGTTTCTGTACACACACACCTATTGACAACTCACACTGGACTCAAATTTATACACACAGGCCCTGGCCCAACAACAGTACAACACCTAAAACTACATTTAGTGCTTAGAATATTAACAGGCTGCAGGCTATTCATAGACTGAAACATTCTTTAGCACCTCCTATACAAAAATGCCAAAATCTTCAGGAGACTTAACTGTATAGAAGAGTCAACTGAAAATATGAACTTAGCTTTTTATTTTAATTAAAAGGTGTACCAAGGATTAGTGCAAAAATGAAAACTCCCAAATCTCAGCCTGTATCGGTTTGTGAAAACAGAAGAGACTGGAGCAAAATGCCTTCTGCTAGAAAGTAGTGTATTCAAAGTAAAGAGACAAAAAACAGCTGTAGCAGTTCAAAACTCATCTAGCTCAGCATCTTAGAGCTGACAGCAGCTATAACAAGATGCCAACAGGAAAGTGCAAGATTAGGGTGAGCATATGCTGTTACTTTCCTGCTACAGTCTCCAGTACTCCAGCTATCTGTGACTCAGGCACCCTCAGAAAAGCTTAGGAAAGGAAACACCTACCTGGAAAAGGAGGATTTACCACCCACCCCCTCACCTCATACAAGCCTCGTTTATCACTAGCTCTGCCCCACAGCCACTGAACAGCCAATGGCAGCAGCACCCAGTGTACTCACACAGCCTCCCGGGCGGCGCCGTGCCGCAGCAGCAGCTCCACGATGGCCTGGTGGCCGTTCCTGGCGGCGTCGTGCAGTGGGGAGTCGTTCTGGTAGCCCGTGGTGTTCACCAGAGCCCGGTGCTGCAGCAGCAGCTCCACCACCTCCCTGTGCCCATGGTTGCACGCCTCGTGCTGGGTGGGAAAAGCCACAGGGGGAGATGGGGTGAGGCACAGCTGGCAGGAGGGCTCTTCTGGCGGCAGCTCGCTCGCCTTTGAGATGGGGAAGAGGATGCAAGGACACTGCATCCTGACAGGAATCAACCTGGGAGCCCAGCATGAAAAAAAGCCCTGGGAAGAACTGAACAAAGGCCAACTGAGTGCAAATTAGACCACAGGGTCTAACCCTCCAGATTACAGGCTAGAAGGATGTGTTGGGTTGATGTGTCCAGCAATGTGTGTTCTGTCCCCATCTGTTGAGCCGGGTGGGGCAGTGACCCTGATCTCCTGGCACATATTATCTGCTAATGGGCCAGCTTTAAAACAGCTGGGGCAATCATCTTTATCTTTCCACAGCCCATCCTCCCTCCAGGAAGAGATCATCTGCTGCTGGCCCATTCAGTGCCACTGTGGGACTGATAAAATTACATCATCCCACTGGGAGATGCTCCAGCCAGGGCAGCAGCCAAGCCTTTCCTACCCAGATAAAAACTGAGATTTTGGACACCAAGGAACCTTCTTTCCACTGGATTCCAGAGGAAAGCCAGACCTTCCCACATCATCCCTGGACCTTCAGAGGAAACTGCACCTTCTACAGGAGCACTGCTCCAGCTGAACCACATCTGCCACTGCAGGAGGATGCAGCCACCATTGAATGGGGCTGCTGCCAACACCCTGACTGACTGACAGGTGTCAGCTTGGATTCTGACTCTGGCAGTGTTTGGGATTGTTCTTTGTAATACTGCATTTCTATTTTAATTTTCCTAGTAAAAAGCTGTTATTCCTAATTCCCATATCTTTACCTGAGAGCCCCTTAATTTCAAAATAGTAATAATAATTTGTAGGGAGGGGGTTTACATTCTCCATTTCAAAGAGAAGCTTCTGCCTTTATTGGCAGACACCTGTCCTTCAAACCAACACATAGGAGTATTCTGCAACAGAGGAAGAAGTCATGGTTGAAAAGAACCTTTTGTTTATTTTCTGTAATTCAATCAAGCAATTTTTTCACTCCACTACTTGATATATTTCCAAACCACTGAGGACATTAGGAACCCATTAAATATAAACATTGCTTGGGAATTGATCATTTTCAAGTTATCCTAGCTGTATTTTCTGCACTTGCAGAATCACAGGCTGATGGATTTCGTGGCCTGCCCTACACCCCAGCCAAGGAGAATGACACCTGGGCAGGTCAATGGTTGCTGCTGAATTATTTGAATCTTGCTTATCATCACCTCTTCACTTTGCACAATTCTCTGTCACCTAAATGTATGAAGGGAACTATATCAGAGAAGAATGGAGGGATGAAGAGAAACCTGATTAGAAGGCAGAAAGAAGCCTTGAACACTCACCAGTGGTGTCCAGCCAGCATTATCTTTGACATTGGGATCTGCCCCATTTTTCAGCAGCTGCTCCACAGCTGCTAAGTCACCCTACACAGGAAAAAAACAGATTTATGAAAAAGTGATGAAGAAAATACACAGATACAACACAAATCTGAGAGTTCCCCAATTATAAATTTAGCTGTAATAAAAATATAATGATATAATCCTTCCATGTAGATATTGTCAGAATAATAAAAGCTCAACTGATCTGGAGACCACAGTTAATCATTGCTATTCATTTAAAACCACCCCCACACACATTTTACACAAATACATATTCCTAGATAAGAACTATGCATGTAACAGAGTTAATTCAAAATAAATTGAAAAGTTTGTGCTAATTGCAATCTGTCCACTACACTCAAACTGCAAGGATTGAAGTCAGCAATTTTTACTGAGGACTGGATTTTTTTCAAGCTAATCTAAATAACTGCCTGAAAACATAGGTGAAATAAATTAATAAACCAAACATGCTTCTAGAAATTGAAAGGGAAGGAGTTTTATTCAACACTGCAATTACTACTTTATGTTGAATCTCACTGACACTTTCTCTGACAGTTATCTACCAAAGTAGTTTTAATTTGCTTTTTGGAAAAATGCTATATTCAGCTTTTACTGTAAGCAAGGAGGTGTGGAAAGGGTGGAAACTGATGAAATGAGGCTGAATAGAGATGAGGCAAAGGAAGCAAAAGGGCAGAATTTGTGAATCAGAGGTTTTGATACCCTGAAAAGCAAAGTTGGTAATAAGATTGGAGCATATGCAGTTGCAGCTATAAATAGGAAAGGAGAAGGTGCCTGTGGAAGCTGAGACAAGGGATCTCTGCAGTGTAGGGCTCAATTATTATTATTATTTTAGGCAAAATAAAGGGTTTCAAGACAGCTGCTGACACTTTGCACCAGGGTACTGAGAAACTGGGATGCAGCTCTTGCCAAGGCCAAATATACAATACAAAAAAAGATCTGAAGGAGAGAAAATTTAATCCATGATATATCTCAAGTTCAATGCCTTTAAGTAGTGGAAAAAATCAAGGAATTTCTAGGTGCAACTCAAAGCATGCCTTAGAAAAGGTGTGAGAATATTATATTAAGCTTTAAATACAATAAAAACAAACTTAATCCGATTTTGTTACCAAAAAACTCTTTGAAAAAACAAAATAGCTTTAATCCTTACCCTTTAAGTTAGAAAAAAATATTAGGACAGACTGCTCTGCAAATATAAATCCAGCAAGCAACAACTGTAAACTCAAAATTCACCGAAATAATGCTTTACAACCATCAAGCAAATTCACACATCAGAGAGAAATTTCATGCATTATATTCACAACTTGGATGTCCCAGCAAAATGTTACTTTTCAAAGCAATTAAAGGATTCTAGCAGCAGCATATTCTTTATGGTGGCAAGGTAACAGACACACATCAAACCTGGGAGGTTTCTCAGAGGCAGCCAAGACAGCTCAGCATTAAGATCCTTCCCGACAGAGAGAACACACAATTATCCATAATGAGCGAGAGCTGAGCTTATCATTTAAAGTTCAGTTTGCAAACATGTACTGCAAAGGGTTTGACATTTTAGGAGCACTGCTTTAAAGCAGGAAGCACAGCTAATAATTTGTGTGGGCATCAGATAGTATCACAGCTTTTCAGATCAGTTCTGTGAGCATTGATTTGTGAAACGTCGCTGTGGCTCCATCAAAGGAAACGCTGCTGCTGTGGACACCAGGATTGACAACATCCCCTGACTTAAATCCAGGCCCACATCAAAATTAGAAGATTGGTGTTTTGCTGCTAACAGAAGATAAATATTGTCATCATGTCATCTGTAAATGGAACCTGCTCCCTACAAGCAGCACGGAGCACTGAGAGTGACAGCAAGGAGGGAAAGCTGTCATCAGCTGAGCAGCGACTGGATGGGTGCTGCCAATCAGGATTACAAGAGAGATGTTAACAAAACAGAGCCAGGAGAATGGGCCTTTTGTGTCCTCAGAGGCTCTTCAGTCAGTCACCAGAAGGAGAAGATTTAGCTAAAAAAAAAAAGCAGAAGACTAAATTTCAAGTGGCAGATCATTAACAGACACGTTTTCACGTCCCTGCTGCAAGCAGGATCACAATCACAGAATCCTTTTGGTTGGAAAAGACATATAAGATCATCAAATCCAACCACAGATGCCTCTGACATTTGCCTGGATCTTCCAGAGACTGATAACAGATTTAGATGATAAGTCATGCCAAATAATTGTGATCCAAGAGTAAAAAAATAAAAGTGGTTTGGTTATTTTTTACATTGGCCACTTCTATCAAAGTTGATGGAATTACTAACATTTATAAGCTAATAAATGCTTTACTAAACTCTAAACAAAGAGTAAGGACCATGTAGGTACAAATCCCAGGCAAATATATGTCAATTCTATGTCTTCCCTCCACAAGACAGAGGAAGAAACTACACCTATTAGTACGGAATAACTAATTCCAACACGCTTTGACTAATGCTGAAATTAATTCTGTACATTTCGTTCCTTGAGTATATTTGATGCAGCAGGAAAATCACCAGTATTCACTAAAAAGACATAACCAGGGATACAAGGAGAGAGCAGTCTGCAGCAACAGAGGGAACAGAGTTAAGTGGAGACACTTCTTGTTCAGAAAGGGAGAACAAGGCAAACACTGGATAGAAAAATGCTCCTACCATTAAGAATTCACAGGCAAGTGTTTATTTTGAAATCTAATTATCAATGAAGGATTACATCCAGCTCTTGAAGAGGCAGCAGCTACTGCAGAATGCAGAATTATCCATTTGGAACAAACAAAACTCAGGACATTTTATGCTCATAACAAAGCTCAGCTGTAGTGACAAGGCAGTAAAGCCACGGGTTTGCTTTTCCTCGGCTTTCCCTGGAGCTGGGGAAAGCAGAGAAGCAGGAAAGGCACTGGGGCCATCTGTTGGCAGAGCTGAGACAGAGAAAAGCATTTACACAGCTTTAGCAACTCCTCCTCCCAAGAAGAATTTAGTTCCTGCAGCCACGGTTGGCACAAGCCCAGAAAAACATCTCTACTTGGCTTACACAAGGTTGGTGGAGGCTTTTTTTTCCTTTTCCCTCAAGTCCTGACTTTAATATATATGGTTAAGAACTGCAAGTGTCCTTTCAGTCCTATTTTACAGGAGTTTTTTTTCCATTTTGCCCTTTACAAGTTCCATTAATCAAGGTATTTTCACCTAAAAGTCAAATTACTAAATAAAAATGTATTCTATCAGAAAACATATTCTACTAGTTAATGAGTCCTAACTAATTAGGACAGTACATGAAGATGAAGCTAAAAACCTAAACCCCCTTCAACCAAATATTTCTTCTTTTATTTACAAATTTAATCAAGCAATCTTTAGGTCAAACAAATGAACCAAAACCACTCCCCTTCAAACACAATGCCATGTGCTTGTTTAAGCTGTGGGGGACTAGATTTTTTTACAACTCATAAATGGTCAAGGAGGACAAATATGATGTAAAGAGCTTATAGGAATTGGGAACTCATTCCAGGGTCCTGCAAGTTTCTCACCTCAAAATCCTCATAATGAATTCCCTACACAGCACATAATTCCCTAATAAAAACACATACAAAAAACTATGCTTGACCTTTAATAAAGGGAAAACATGCAAGAAGTTACCCAGCCTCAGAAACAAGACAAGTAACAACCAAGCATTATGGAAAAAGAAATGGTAATTTGTTTCCAGCTTTCCAAATCAGCACTTGGGAAGATGGATTGCTTTGACTCATGGCCAGTTTCCATATTCTCAAGTCGTGCATTTGAAATCATGGCATTATTTCACATTTGCCTTGATCTCCTTTCTCCAGGAGGAGAGATGTTCTTCTGGAACCCACCTCTCAACCATGACACACACAGATCCAGTACCAAAAGCAAGGATGTGCACAGCTAACCAGGTCAGGCACCTGAAAACAAGATTTAAAAACCATCCTGATGCTTGCCACCTTTATTTTCATGAATTAGTTTAGCTCAGAACTAAGTTCATCCACACTAGAACCATTTTGATTTCAGTGAAATAATAACTACTAGTAGTAAATGGGGATAATCCCTTAGAATCATTAGAAACAGCACAACACTCTTACTTTTCATGCCTACTAAGGCTGTTTATGATCTCTTTTAAATAAAAAGGATAATTCAGTTAGCTTTAATTAACTTCTGAGTATTAGACTAACAGCTAATGAAAATAATACAGATTTGTTTTTATAATTAATGAAGTCCCAGAGAATTAGACTGCATTTTACTGTAAGGAAGGGTGGCAGCTACAAGTCTGTTTCCCTTTACACACATGGAAAAACATTACTGGCTGTGAAAACAAGAATTGCCTATAAAACAAAACTGGAAGAGAAATGCTTCTTTCAGAAAAAAAAAAAAAAAATCAGAACTGATTTGAAGGGGGGAAAAGAAAAAAAACAAAAACAACCAGCCAAATCCAAACCAACAAATCTAAATCTCACACTGAGAATATACCAAGAGGATAAAGCCTGGTATTTTCCAGGACCAATTTGACAAAATACTTCCAACAGTTCATAAAGGGTTCCTGCAAGTTAAAAGATCATAACCAAGGGATCACTTTCCTTGTGTTTAGTTCCTTTTCAAAGCAAACTTTGGGATCACCCTGAAGCCCTACAGAAGCCTTTGCTAATGAGCACCTCAATGAATATGGAGCTGCTGGATAAAAACCACAGCAGAACTAATGAGGAACAGAAGCCATTTCCCACTTTAGCTCAATAATTATAAACATCAAAAGACAACACTGAGAGGAACTCACACACAGGACTGAAAAAGCCCATCCCACTGCCCACACTCCAGCTGGAAGTCAGCTTTTTTTTGGCTGTACCAACACTAGTAAGGAGTGCCAGCAACACCACTGAACTTAATGAATCAAAACACGTTCATCCTTTTTGTCTACAGCATGAACTGTTTAATTTTTCCTCATTTATATTCCAAATGCTTTGCAATGAAAAATCACCTTATTGGCACATCATCAATATGTCAATACTCCAAGTGTCAACAAGCTGCAGGGATACTGTTTTCTTAGATGAAATAACTGCATTCCACAGAAGCATCAGGCATATTGCTGGAGACCATACCTGTGTGAAAACTTGTCAAGGCAGATCAATTTTTTTCAGAACCAGTCACTCATGACTGTATTCATTACAAATTCCCAGAAAATCATAGAAGGGTAATTTGTAAACAGTGTTTTAATAAAGAGGAATATGCAGGACTTATGACAAGAGGTAACAAGAGATCTCTCCTTCAAAGCTCTTGAGTCCTGTGAGGATGACATTTCATTTTCTCCCCCCAAATTCCACATTAATGACATCAAATACAAGATCTGAACTCAGCTTAGCTGACACTTCCATTTAAAAAGGCCTCGTGCAGCAGGAGTGGCTTATTAGAATGCCTTTGAAAAAGGACACAGTTATTTATCAAGAACTGTCTGGTGAGACAGAGGCTGAAGTGAAGTGTAAGTTTCAGGTGCTTAAAGAAGAATCAATTCTTCCAGTATATGCAGTTTATTAACCACACAACATTTGTACTTTATGATTTAGCAGGAAGTACATTTAAATTGCCAGACTACAAACTCTTTGAAAGGACCTCTCCTCTCAGAAGGGAGCTGCCATGAGTGCATCTGATGTTTTTACTCAGCCTTTACAAAGTAAGGGGCAAGGACAGCCCCTGCAAAGAGCAAAGCCATGAAGTTCTACCACACCAGGAACTGGTTAAGATATTAACAGCACAATGAGTGATAGCTGTCATTCCAAGAATAGTACTGGTCTTACATGAAACTGAGAACAGCCCAACTCTGCCCCTTCTCTCCAGAGCACAGGGCTCAGCATGGAAATCAGAGGGAGCAGCACCTCATTCCCCCAGAGCCAGCACTTGCACCAGGTGGTGGATCTCAACACTTACATAATAGTTATCTGATGTTTCACAGAGTTACCTTCATGTACATAACTCAGATCTTGCCCTGGCTGAGTTACCAGCTCAGACTGAACTGACCAAGGTCACTCTGTGACATCTGAAATACTTCCTAAACTCCTCATGACAAATCAGAGACAGCTTTCTGGCACACAAGGCCAAAAGATTTAAATGATTATCACTTTCTAGAACTCACAGGTGTAACTAACACTGAACTGCTTCGAGTTTCCAAGTACAATCATCTTTGATCATTCAAACAGTCATTTCTTTATGAAATCAGAGAATCAGGTTGGAAACTTCCCAATAAACCCAGAAAAAAAGATATCACAAAATGAGATTTCCCTCCACAAAATAGGATGTTCTGAGGCAACTGGTTTCCAGAACATTTTTAAAACAACATTGTCTTTTTAAACCTCTGCTTAAAGCTGAACTAGAAGATGATGGTCCTACCTTGATGGAAGCAACATGCAGCAAAGTCTCTCCCTTGAAATTTCTTCTGGCAATTGGGTTGACTCCAGGGGATTTCAACACAGAAGGACTGAGTGGTGTTGCTACTTGACTGCAGGTTTTAGAAGTGGATGGGGTAGAGGGAGATTCTGAAAGTGAAGGACTGCTTATTGCTTGAAGGGCTGCAGATCTCCTTGTCTTCATTCCAGTGTCAGTGAGTTTGGATGCAGAGGAAGAAGTCTGAACTGGTGTGTGTTCAATGGCTGGGGAGATGGGGGAGCCCTGCAGTGACTCCTCCAGGCCATTGGCCTGCCTGCCTGACTCCCCAGCAATGCCCCCCTCACTTCTCCTTGCTCTTTTGGACTGAGGAGTACCCTGAAGTCTGGACTGCTCCCTTCCACGTTTCAAAGGTGTAACTTCATTTGCTATTGACAGCAATGTCTCTGCAGCACAATTTTTTTCCTTGCTATCTCGTGCAGAGCACACAACTTCACTGTTATCTTTCTTCTCTGGGGATTCTACCTGTGGTGGAACTTCCACATTTTCTGTATTACTGCTGGAGTCAGCTTCCTTTACTGACTCCTGCTGAGATGTTTCCTCAGGGCTCTCTGGTTCCTGAGTGCACAGCACTACTGGTTGACTGCAGATGGTCACACACTTTCCCTTGGGAGTCTTCTCCTCGGCTCTTTTCTGCTCAGGTTTCTCCAAGCTCCACTTCATGTTAACATCTGCTAAATGTTTCTTCTTCATCCTCTTAATCTGCTTCTGGGTTGGTTTTTTTGTTGGTTTGGAGGGCTTTTCATGAGGAGGGGAAGGAAAGAACTCATAAACTGATGTGTCCTTGTCCTGGCCAAGGTCATTGCTTTTAGTCTCAGCATGACTCCTGTTCACCACACATCGAATCTTTTTGCTTCTTGGGCTGAACCACATTTTTATCTGCCCCTTCTTGCTCTTTTTTCCCATGTCTGAGTCAGTTGGTGTGCATGTATCTTCTGCTGAATCTAAGTGCATGAGGAAAGAGCAAAAATTATTATGGAGTACTCTTCAGAACCTGACAAAGCAAAAAAAAAAAAAAATACTGTAACAACATCTGCAAGAATTGATGAAGTGTTACTAAATACAATCTATGAGTGCCTTCATTCCTTCTGAGAAGACACACACAGTGACTTCAAAAGCCCTGGCAAGGTCACCCTTTTGGGAAGGCACACAGAGTGACTATAAAAGCCCTGGCAAGGCCACCTGCCACTCTGGAGCTCAGAGATCCCAGTGCAGCTACAGTTGTCCATCAGGCAAGTGAGCATCTCCTTCAGCAGTCTGGGCTCACAACACAGCACATGCACAGAAGAGCTCTGACCAGGTCAGAAAAGGACAGAAGTTGGTTTTGTCACTGAGCTTTCCTTGGAAATAGGTTTAACAAAGAGGTATGTGCATACACAAAAGAGTACAGAAACAATTTTCTAAAGAGATATTTACAGTTCACCCAAGGATGAAAAGGAAAAAATAGCTGTATGCAAGTAAAACCAACATCCTTATAAAAACATCAAACATTCCTGAGAAATTTTGACTGATTCCACAGATATAGCAAATGAACCAGAAGAATATATAGAAAATCTGTAAGCAATTGTGTCCTGTCATTTGATCCTTTACCCTTGGGTAGTAAATAATTTCAAGGAAGCTAAGCATTTTGATGATCTCAAACATGTCTTTAAAAATAAGCAGTGGAGCAATTTTATAAATCATATTTGTAGAGTACATTCCAAATCAATGACCAGGATGACAAAGGAATATCCTGTACTCCTCCCAGCACATGAAATAACAGCTGAGAACAAGGGCTGAGGATATAAATACTGCCCTCATTGGCTTAAGAATAAATTAATAGTATAAAGTAACCTCAAAGTTGGACACTAATTTGACAGGTTTTTTGACACAAAAGAGCTACAGGTGCTATTTTAGGTTGTTTGAACAAGTCCTCCAAAGTAAATGCACAACTCATTCTTCCTGTTGCCTCAAACAGCAGGGACTACCACTCACAAAAGTCTTGGTAATTTATAGCAATCAAACACAAAACTAATATGAATTTTGTTTTGTTTTTAAGCAGCACTGAGCCCAGGACTAGAAGGGAGGACCGGTTTCAAGCAATTTTAAATAAACTATACAAAGTCTCAGTTATTAAAAGTGACAGATACTGCAACAATCTATCACTTTCACTTCAGTGCATTAAATTTCTATGGCTAATTTATTATCTCCATACCTTCTCTTTTATTTTTGGTGCTAGTAACTACAGCCAGTTTTTCACAGCAGGCTGGGGTAAACTCATAGCAGCAAACACAGTAGTTCCAATCCCTTAGTCACAAAAGGGTGCATTTGAAACTCCACTTAAAAGAGAGCTGTTGTAGCTAGTAATTCAACCCCAAAACAGACATTCACAGTTGTCTTTTAAAGCAATATTGCAAAGTTAAGTGTTTCCTTAATCTTGATTTCAATTACCCTACTTATCCCTCAAATTAAATCCTGTTCCATATTAGATTTAGCTGGAGGAATATGTAAGCCATCAGACCAAAAGTGTCATTAAGAATACAGCTTGAGGCTAGTTAATCAATCATTTAGGCATCTAAAGATAATCATCACGTATGGAACTTCAGCTATTTGGTTTTCCTCTAAGGCTGGGCTTGGTGCAAACAAGAAAAAAAGCTTTGAAATTGAGACTGAAATCTCAGAACTAGCTAGCCTTGAGATCACATCACATCTATTCTGACAATAACATCTAAAAAAAGGAAGAGCTTGATTGCAAAGAGATGCAAAATATAAAACACAGGTTAGTATTTACTCATCTTGCCTTCACTGTTTACACAAACTAGCAGATCTCCTTGTAAAATATTTACCTTGCTAAAACTATCAGTCATCCCCAAGTAAAGAGAAAGAATAAAATCAGCTTGCAGAAGTAATTTGTGCAACAATTTTACAACGGCCAGAATTCTTTTTGATGTGCATAGCACAGCAAGGCTTTAAAGTCCAAGTGACAAATTCAATCAAAGGCACTGTCCTTCAGAAGTATGATCTAAAGCAGCAGAACACAATGAAGCATTTACACTGGATGTACCACTTCTGGCAGCAGCAAAGCCTGTGAAAAATCCACCACCAGGGTTCTTGAGCTGATCTGCTCATTACTGGTTGCTCAGCAGGGCCTTACTGGTCAGGTTGTTAATAACCTGCTGAAAACATAACATGCCAAAGAATTACCTTGCCAGGAGTGTTTTTCCTCACCTGCAATGACCTGAGGTGTAATAGAGTATGCTGCATGTTCTAGAACAGGGACATGATTAAAAGATGCCCATATCCTAACAAAGAGACCCTGCACACCCAGGGGAGGAAACTGCATTTTCTGGTTTTTCTTAGACTCTGCCAACCCTTACTCCATTTCCAAAGTGTACAAAGCAACTTGGACAAATGGCCTATCTACCTTCCCTGAAAATCAAATCTTTTGATGGACTCAGAGCTGTGAGAGAGAGAGAGAGAGAGAGAGAAAGGAGATTCAGCACCAAGAAGTTGAAAGAAGTTTTTATGATTTAATACACAAATGTTAATTTATATAAAGAGGGTATTATCTGGTAGCTAAGTTCATTCAGTTAAAGTTAAACCTTCAGAGAAAGTTGTTCAAAATAAAATCAATTCCCATGAATTCTCTGCTGTCTCTGAGTTTGAAGCCAGAGCTTAGATCTCAACAGGATTGAAAAAAAAAATTACTATTATGATTTTTATTTCATTATATTTTTGATACCTAAGTGTCCTCCCAAAAATTTTCAGAGAGGCATTTAGACAAGGTAAACCAGTAGAGCATGCCTTACTAATTCTAGATTTTGAGCACTTTCAATAGCATAAAGAGCATCCACAGTAACAGTATTAGAACCTGCCTATAATAAATGCAGTAAATTTAGTCTCTATTACCTATTAAATGTAACTTTCAGATACACAGTGCGGTAACTGAATTATTTCTAAATTAGAATTATTTGCACTTAATAAGCCCAAGTTTCTCAATGCTGACATTTTTAATAGAGTTGGACTTCTTAAGTGTTAAAAGGGTTGAGAGCACACAAAAATACCAGGAAATAGTAAGTGCCTTGCAACTAGAGCTCCAAGTTCTTCTGTAGTGCAATAGCAGGCTAGTACAGAGGGGGAAAAAAAGGAGCAATTAGAAAACGTGGTTTAGCTATCATTAATCTGCATCAAAGGAATATAATGATGCACATTGTGTGCCTTGCAAATTATTCTCTATTACGGGTTTCAGAACAGAAGTTGAGAAATCTCTTTGACAAACTAGTCCCTTATTAAAAATCAAAGGGAAGAGCTTTGCTACCATCTGTGCAACATTAGTGCCTTCACTGAAGAATGATTATTTTGCAAGTTAAGTATTCAACACCGAGGGGGAAAGGGAGAAATTCCATCTATTCAAAACCTCATCTTTAGATGTGTCACAGCGTCCATGGAATGCAATGTCATCTGTTACCACAGGAGTTCCACACCCAGTAAATGTGAAACAAAGTAAATGTGAAATAAAGGCTGATTGAAAGCTGATCTGTCCACCAGCATCTGCATGAGTTCAGGAAGCTTTGACCAACACCTGCAAGGTGCAGCTCTGCATGAGAAGAGGGGAGGAAGGCTTTCTGTTTGATGTATAAGAGTGAAGCAGATTGCTACAAAGAATAGGCAAATCAACTATAAATGGTTGGTGATGGCTCTGCAAATTTACAACCATCTCTTCTTTTTAAAGAATGTTACACAGAAAAGTCTAAGCATTTAGAACTTCCCTTTCAAAATCATCACCGTAAATCAACAAACCTAGTATTTAATGTACACTATGCTGGTGATTCAAGAAGTCCTCAGGAATTACCCACCTGTGCAGCCCATCATCCCACCAGTGTCAGTTCCCAGGATGTTCTGGGCACTGCAACAGCAGAGCTGAAGAGTCTGAGCTGCAGACATCCTGCCTGTGGTGCCTGCAGCACAGATCCTAGCCTCCCTTTACCCTTAGGAAGGCACAGCCAAAAGGTCAGGCACCTCTCCTCACCTTGCCATGGACTAAGCATATAAAACCTCTAACAAGTGAATTCATTTGGAGGCTCAGCATCTCCTACCTGCAGCTTGAATTTTCCACCTGCAATTTGCATTTTCCAGCCAGTTTCAGGTTTGTTGTTTGCCAATTCATCTCCAGTCACCCCTGGAGTGTAATTTGCTGTGTTTCCCCCTAATTTAAAAGGGAAGTATTAGCTGGTTTGTGCAGTCTTTCCTGAATTATTTGCTGCTGCTTCGTACAATGCACATGCTGTTTGGCAGAAGTTATTTTTTATCCCAATGGAATACAAAGTGAGATCCCTCTCATGTCTGCTGTGGAACCTCAGGGTACAGGGATTTTTGTATTTGAAATATTCAGTGTGAGCTTAACCCTATCCTTTTCAGTCACAGCAGTTCTGTGGGGTTTTTAAAAAGAAAAACACACAACTTACTGCATGCACCAGCTCTGTCAGAGACTAAAAAAATTACTAGTAGGATGCACTTAGAAATTTCAGCATCAACAAAGATCTCCAACAAGATTTAAGAGAAGTCACAACTGTCTCAAAACAAGGCACATACAGCAAATGTGCAAAAGGGACATAAAACAAATATATGAAAATATTCTTTTTTTTTCAACTGCTTCTCTTCCTTTCCTGCACTGAAAGATTGATTTTTCGGTCTATTTCCTTCACTGGAACATAAAGTACAATTTCTGACCTTTTAACACAAAAGAGAAGAAAATACTGTTGACAGAAGCACAGTGCTGTAAGAACATGAAAGCAAGTCCTCAACATGAGAAGACAGCCTGTGATTTTCCCAACTCAAACATATTTCACTTTGGATACATTAAGTTCAAGGCAGAACTTGATGTATGCAGACATCTATGGGAGGTGAGGGATTTGCTAGAGATGAGGGACAAAACATCCTGATGAATTTGATCTCAAAATCTCTAAACCTACAATATCCTGTGATTTCCAACCATATTTTTTCAACACAGAGCTGGTTGTTCTTAGAGGTGTGCTCATTTACTTATGAATTCAAGCCAATCCTGACAGTGAACTATTACCAGCTCAGGAGGATTTTCTCCTAACCTCAGTCTCACACATCCAAGAGGCCACTGTGCTAATCCTTAACACACTGCAAGGACTACAAATGACAGAAAGGTATCTCCCAAGTAACTTCATATAAAATACTCTTGCAAACTTCTATTTTGTGTCTACATTTAAGTCAGAACAAGGGATGGTGAAAAGAACCTCATTTAGTTCTGTGGCGTAGCCACACCACGCAGACTTTATTTTTAGAACTATGGGATTACATGTACTATTCAAATTTTAGTACAGTTAAACATCAAACCAATTTTTAAGAGTTAATCCATCTCTAAGAGTTCTCCAAGACACCTAATAATGCTACCATGTTGTATTTTAAATGCTTTATTTATAGCATCACAAACAGTTCCTCTCAGAATGATTGTCTTCCGAGTGTGCTTTTAAATGTCTTCATCACTTAAAATGTTTCCCTGAAGTCCTATTTAATCCATCATCTGTTTTCTATGCTCCAGAAGATTTAATCACCATAGGATTTTATACCTATATAAAATGTATTCCTTTACACTTGGACACAGGCTTCCAGCCTCATCACTTAAAATCCATTTTGGTGTCAATAAAGAGCTATTCCATAAATGAATGAAGGTGCTGATGGGATTAGACAGACAGAAAAAGAAACTTTAACTTAGACAAACATATTTGGAAGCAACAATGAAGGAAGAATTACCTATTCTGTATCTGACAACTAAATTTATGTTTTCCAAAACTTGGTATTACATAAATGCTCCTCTCTGAGCTTGCAGAAGAAACACACAATCACCTACACTTATTTCACTACGGTTTTTCCTACTCTGACAAACAGCTAAAATTTGATAGAGATGAATTCCCAGAGTATACTCTCTGCAATCTTCCAGCACAGTCAGCAATGACAAAACTTCACTGCAGCACACTAGCTGATTGTTAGGGACCAGAAAATAAATGAGTTAAGACTGGCTTCCTTCCCCTTTTTAGACAAGGAACATAGATAATTTTTCCCATGTGCAAAAACCCTGAAGTGGAAATTACAGGGACAGCAGGCACGATTCAGTGCACAGAAATTCAGAGGCAGAAGATATACATTAATTCTTTAACAGGGCCCCCCAAAATACAATGCAGAACATTATGCACTGGGTCTCCCACAAGATACAACCACCTGTGCCCCTGTTTTGTGCCACGTGACTCAGCAATCTCTCCCACTTTCATCTAATTTTGGAAGACGGATCCTAATGAATTATGGACTAACCCGCTCAGGCGGATTTCTTAGTAAAACAGATTCAAAGAACGAGCAATCCATACAGACAGCTCTCTTCAAATCAAATTTTCCAAACATGATTTGGAACAGCCTCTCGGAATTCTAAGCAGGGCTGCACTGAGAGATGAGAGGGGTGGCCTGGACTCAGCGGGGAGCAGGGTGAGTCTCACCGGAGGCGTCGGAGCCCAGGAGCTGCCGCAGTTTGCTGCAGAGCTGGATCATGGTATCCAGCTGCCGGTTGATCTGCGCGTCCTGCACCCAGGCTGGCATGTGGCACACGGGGCACTCGGTGCCAACACAGTCACCCACACAGCACCTGAAAGGAAAAGGGAAAAACCATCACCCAGTGGAAGTTACCCATTGCACCTGCCATTGAGCATTTCACAGC
Organism: Erithacus rubecula; assembly: GCF_903797595.1. Lineage (NCBI taxonomy): Eukaryota > Metazoa > Chordata > Aves > Passeriformes > Muscicapidae > Erithacus > Erithacus rubecula. The sequence continues at coordinate 3,189,950 of NC_136659.1, read as the reverse complement.
CCAGAGTGTCTGATTTTAGCATTGACAAACCATCGCTGTAAAGCCCACACGAGTCAGTGACAAAAGCAGGACAGGACATATTCATCATGGCAAGTGACAAGCTTGGGTTGATGTGTCCAGCAATGTGTGTTCTGTCCCCATCTGTTGAGCCGGGTGGGGCAGTGACCCTGATCTCCTGGCACATATTATCTGCTAATGGGCCAGCTTTAAACCAGCTGGGACAATCATCTTTATCTTTCCACAGCCCATCCTCCCTCCAGGAAGATATCATCTGCTGCTGGCCCATTCAGTGCCACTGTGGGACTGATAAAATTACATCATCCCACTGGGAGATGCTCCAGCCAGGGGAGCAGCCAAGCCTTTCCTACCCAGATAAAAACTGAGATTTTGGACACCAAGGAACCTTCTTTCCACTGGATTCCAGAGGAAAGCCAGACCTTTCCACATCATCCCTGGACCTTCAGAGGAAACTGCACCTTCTCCAGGAGCACTGCTCCAGCTGAACCACATCTGCCACTGCAGGAGGATGCAGCCACCATTGAATGGGACTGCTGCCAACACCCTGACTGACTGACAGGTGTCAGCTTGGATTCTGACTCTGGCAGTGGTTTTGGGATTGTTCTTTGTGATACTATATTTCTATTTTAATTTTCCTAGTAAAGAACTGTTATTCCTAATTCCCATACCTTTGCCTGAGAGCCCCTTAATTTCAAAATTATAACAATTTGGAGGGAGGGGGTTTACATTCTCCATTTCAAAGAGAAGCTCCTGCCTTTATTGGCAGACACCTGTCTTTCAAACCAGGACACAAGCTGAACATAACTAAGCACCCCACTTCCAGAGCCCTGTCAAGACAGTCATGAAAAACACTGTGCCTCACAAGCTGACCCAAATTTTCAAAAGCTCCACTGCTGTTTGACTCCAGATAACAAATAGGCTTAACAGTTAAAATTACACATTCTTTTACATCTGCTATTCTGCAGCCTTACATTTTTAAACAAGTGCCAGAAAGCCAACCCATAGCAAAGGACAATTTCTGCTTTCTCCTAGCTAATATTTGCTTGATGCTGTGAAGAAGTTTCACCTGTGTGAACATTTCTCTAGGTGCTCAGAGTATTTTATCACTGCTCTTTCACAGCACTGATGTCAGATGACCATGCTGGGATAGGTGGTGAAACAGATTTACTCATTAATACTACTCTCCCCAAATCAGCCTATAATCTTTTACCCTTTTGATTAGACCTTATGATTTGCTATCTGAACTGCAACATTCAAGGGCCATTGCTACATCTCATCTCCTATCCTATTAAATAGAGGTTATAGTTCCACACAGCCAAGACTGAATCAATTTCAACAGTTTGAGTTACCTGACCACTACTCATGTAAAAATTGTTGCTAGGTGTGTAACTAGGCAGAGGACCTTGTGGCTGAGGCACTGCTGTGTTTGGGAGACTGAAGCACAGCTCTTGGCCCCAACATATCCTGGATGACACTTGACAAATCACTCAGAGGAAAGGGAAAGGCCAACCAGGTCTGCTCCTCTAGGGAAGCTGGCCTCAGGCTTCCCACCCTTGCAAATGGCACTGCAAAGGAAATGCAGAATGACTTTCATGACTTTCACACCATAACATCTCTTAATTATGTGCAGCTGTTGGGGTTTGGTAGTCTACTGGTAATGACTGCAGGTGACCTGCACCTATCCCAGCAAAACTGATCTTGATAAATATCCCTGTCCACAACAAAACCGTGGTGAGGGAGAATTGGTTGTTTTATGTGTGATCTGAACACAGGTCAGTTCATTAGTTTCAGATCTTTCACTCCCATATTTCAGAAGCCAGCTCCAACCACTTGCCCCAATTCTCCCCAGGTATGTTAATAAATGTCTGTCTTCAGCAGTGGACCAGAATCAGTTCACATTACTTCAACTTGACAGAAATTCATCTTAGCAGCCTCAAGTTAACAGAATGTAAACCTAACATCACTTAAATGTAACAAAACTGAAGTCAGAGTTGAGAGTGTTCCTTTATAAGTTTTAGACACAACAGAACCTAACTCATTTTGACTCCACTGTTACAAAAAAAGTACTGGGAATTTGTCATACAACAGTTAAACATCAATGAACAACATGCAGGCAAACAACTGAGTTGTAACTGAAATAGCAGCAGCTTGGACTTACTGGAGAGATTATAAAAGTGTGGCAACCACGCTGTAATACTATGTAATTTAGCTTTGAGAATAACTGCAAATATTATTGAAAATACCTAATTTGAATCTAAAGAAATTAAGCTGAATTTCCTTAGGCTAACTTAAAAAAATAGCCACTGCCCAAGACTCAATCATCTAAGGACAGATTAAATTACTACTAAAAGTAAGGCACAACAATAACTCAGATAATAGCAAATAAACTCCTTTTTCTGAAGCAAGAAATAGCTTCTAATGAGTGCTTAAGACTTCTGTTAGCTATTCTTTCCAGCCTCATCAATACAAACTGCATTGTCCACTTAATGTTTGGCAATCTCTTCTTTAAAAACCCCAACAAACTTCAAGGAGCAGTGAATGATTTAAATCTATCACCTAGAATATGCAAGGGTTATCCAAAATAAAACCACAAAGCATTAGATGCCCAACAGCTAAACAGGAACACCTTCCACTGTCCCAGGGTGCTCCAAGCCCCATCCAACCTGGCCTTGGACACTTCCAGGGATGGAGCAACCAAAGCTTCTCTGGGCACTCTGTGCCAGGGCCTCCCACCCTCACAGGGAAGAATTTTTTCCTAATATCCAATGTAAACCTGCTCTCTTTCAGTGTGAAGCCACTCCCCCTAGTTCTGTCCCTATGTGCACCTGTAAAATAATCTCTTCAAGAATCTTCTACAGCAATTAATGCCCCCAACTGGGAAAGAATATGTGTCTGGAGAGAAATAAATCACCTGGGCATCTTTCAGTACATGCAGACTGGAGGAAGAGATGCTGAGGGCTTCTGTCCCGTGATCAGCTACTCCTTAAAAAGCCAGTAAATATTTTGTTGGTATTTTATCTTTCAGGCCTTCAACACTGTAAGCTCCTATTGGAAAAGTAGTGGATACACATCCTTGAGGGAGGGAGGGTTTCCTCATATTTTACTGATATAGTGACTATGGATTAACAGGAAGCAAAGCTGAGTATCTGTGCTGGCTTACAAGCAGAGGTTAGACATTGTCCTTCTTCTTCACCCTAACAAAGGTAGGGTTTTATCAGACTGCTTGCACCTGTGCTGTAAGATGCACTTTTAACTCCCCGTGTGAAGAGCAGTGGCACACAGGGCTGCCAAAAGGCTCCACCACCTCTCCCAAAGGCAGTTCTGGGGCACAAACATTTCAGTCTCTGCCATTACTGACAATGCAGTGGGCTGTCCTACCACAGGTGATCACTTCAGAAGTGCCAGAAGTGCTCAGAAGTTGGCAGAATGTTTCTAACTTGAGTCAGTTTATTTAAGCACCCAGATTATTTGACCAACCCAAGCCTGCCTATGCCAACGCGTTTGGATGTAAAAACAGGAACAGAGGCAGATTGGAAAGAGCAAAGGCTTGGTAGAAGGCCAAACCAAAACAAGCAGCACCCAACCCTCTGGGGCAGAGGAAAACCCCCTGGGAAACAGGAACACCTTCCCAAGCTGCTCTTTTTCCTTTATGTGAGGAGGAAGGAGTTGAGGATGACGAGAACTGCGAGTTGCTCTGGAATTCTACCCCACTACAAGCGGACGATTCCCTCCATCACACTGCGAGCTCCCTGGGCAGCATGCTGAAGCCTAAAGCAGCACTGCAGCACGGGGCTCACAGGGGAGCAGCAGCTCCCGCTCTCCTCAGCCCCCGGGAGGAGCAGCGGTGCCCACATCCCTGTCCTTTCTCCACAGCACGGCGGGCCCCGCTACTTACAGGCAGAAGACGTGCTCGCACTGCCCCAGGGACACGGGCTCCCGCAGCACGCCGGCGCTGTGGGCAAGGCAAGGAGAAACTTTTAATATGCGCGGCTACACGGCAGGGGGAAAGGGGTGGGGGAGAAGGAGGACATCCATTACCAGCGGGAGCATCTCAGCGCCCTCTCCAGCCGCCCCAGCGCGGCGCGGGTGTGGGACCAAGGCTGGGCCATGGAGGGAGCGGCGGGGCAGAGGGGGCTGCTCGGGGCCGGCTGGTTGCCCGAGCGTCCGCGCAGCGCCTCCCTCATCGCTTCCCTCTTCAGCGCCCAGCTCAGCCCGGCCTCCCCTCAGCGCTTCCCGCCGCCCGAACCGAATCCCCCGCCCGCCGCCACTGCGCAGGCGCGGCGGCAGCGCGCGCGCGCCCCGCCCTCAGCGCTTCCCGCGCTCCGTCAGGGGCGGGCTGGGCGGAATTCCCGGCGCAGATGCCGCAGGGTTAGGGCGGGACAGGGAAAATGGGTGCTAATGTCTTCGCGTGAAACTCAATAATTGGGAATTATAGGGAAAATCGGCTGTTAATGTCCTCAGGAACGACTAGGTCTAAAAGAGTGGCTTGACAGTCTTGAGGAAAAATGGGGCTTTTTGTCTCTAAGAACATGAAACTGCACAAGTTTGTTACAGAAACCAAACTTCTGAATTTTAGGGTAATAGGAGAAATGGGCCGTTTCTAAGTCTGTTGCAGAACCCAGAGCGTCAGAACTTCCGAACTTTGAAGGTAAATGACCATACGTGTTCGAGCAGCTTGGAGCCATTTGCTCCTGTCCCATCCCTGTTCCTGGGAGCAGAGCCGATCCCCCGGCTGTCCCCTCCCTCAGAGAGTTGTGAACAGCCAGACGTGTCCCCTGAGCCCCCTTTTCTCCAGGCTGAGCCCCTTATTTCGGGTTTCCAAGGTGGTTTTTCCCTCAGCCTGTGTGTCCTGCAGCACCTCATGCCACAGCCCAATCTCCCACTTTTGCAGGCTGATGTTTTTTTAGGAGGTACCTGCACATCCCTCTACAGCGTAATTACTGGAGCACATAAAGCAGTTATAGCAGGAATTTATCACTTTCAGGTAGAAATACTCCTGGCCAAGTAAAAGATAGAGCAGGAATGCCAGGAGCAATTTATAAGGGGCTTACTGACATTTCACGTGGAGAAGCTCTGCCAGTGAATAAGCATCAAGCCATAAATCTCAGAGAAAACATGATTAAAGCAAGCAAGTTATTCTTTGAGGGAACTTCATCATAAAAGGACATGGTGGCGTGGAGCTGTGAAATTTGGTTTGTGACAGTCGTAGGAAACAGCCATCAGAGGGGTGTCCCAGCCTTACCTTACCTGGACAGAAGGAGTTCTACTTAAATGGGTGTTAAATCAGGGCTGAAAGGATTTCTGAATAAGTTATTAATGTCTTCCAAGAGGGAGGTTCTCCAAGTTTTCAAGTGTCACACTCCTCTGTTTTCATAACCTGTTCCCTCCGTGGCTCCTGAACATTTGGGATGATATAAATTATGAATTTTATATTTTTTTTTCTATATTTAGGGAAAGCCAAACATTTATCTTTTTTTTACTAGTATGATCCAGAGGTGCAAGGAAGCAAGCTCCTCACAGGATGTGGAATTGGGAAATCTCTCAGCACTTTGGATCTGAGGACAACATATCACAGGGTGAAGCAGCATCACTGAGTTCATGGTAACTGCCAATCCCTAGCTGTGAATCCATAGAGGGATTCCTGAAAATTTGTGTGCAAAGAAAACCTAATTTGGTGCTGTTGTAGCTTTAGGAATGACAGACCTTACTTGCTGTTTTAAGGGGAGACACAAGTTTTAATTTGTGGAATTTTTATTCCCTCGGCACTATTGCTTTCTAGATGAGTACATTTGTTTATCAGGTGCTAAGAACTTAAGATAACCAGGGCCAAATTCCCACCTGCTGAATGCATTTAAACAGGTTTTTCTCTGAGGTGTTTAGAGTTTTCTCATTCTACTGACTTTTCTGGGGCATGACAATATTCACCACTGTGGTCCCTTACTGAAAACTGCCCAGGTATATCACAGCTGCCTTAGACAAGCAGTGCCAGGAGTGAGAAATGTGTCAGGCAGCTCAGCTTGTTCATTCATCTTTCTCAGTTTAGGAAAATAGAGAATGGGGACTGCCACTTGGTGTTTCTACATGCTTTCACTCTCTGATTCTCATGAGGTAGCAAAAAGCTGAAGATTCTTTAGGGGATGTCAAGCAATTTCAAGGAGGTTTCTTTAAAAGAAAAATACGGCAAAACAGTACAAAACAAACAAAAAAAAAAAAAAAGGAAAAAACCCAGAGCAAACACAACATCTGCTTCAAGGTGCAGCATCTTCCTCACCCTGTGCTCCAAAAACCCAGCTCCCAGCATCTCCCAGTGCACCAGGGATCCTGAAAGATGGCAAAAAGCCTCAGTGCTGAGATGAAACTTTAACACAATTTGAAGTGTTCAGAGCAGGTTACAAACAGCACTTGATCCATAGATCTCTTGAGCCAACCTGGCATTTATGTTCACAAAATATGAGATGCCAATATATACTGTATAGCACAGTAAACCAGATAAGTGCCTCCTCTTCCTTTCCTCCAGCTGAAATATGTTTAGTGTCTCTCTCAGTAAATCCACAGATGCAATAGTTTCCATTGTGCTGAGACATTATGTGGGAATTTACAAACATTTACAACTGAGTTAAACTGAGGCAAAGCACTGCCCTGGGCAGCCTGCATCTAACAAATACTTGCATTCAAGAAAGATGTAAAAGTCACGAATGATTCATTCTCCTTAATTTTATAAAGGTTAAGGAGCTGGCACTCTTGGAAATCTAAGAAATGTCTTCTTCAGCTGTGAATTACTGCAAGCATTTGGACAGTCAGAAGCAAAAAAAAAAAAAAAAAAAAAAGATGGCGGGGGGGAAACAGAGGGAAGCAAGAAATATATCTCTAAATTTGGTTTATGCAGTATTTAAAGTACAAGTCAAGCCATTCCAGGCAGTCTGAGGCCCACACACTTTAAAATAAATTTGTTGCATGACAGAAAGCCAGTAAAAGGGTTTGAGCAGTGGTGTGATATAGAGAGGCAGTGGCTCTGCACCCTGCTGAGGCAGGGCTCATCCTCAGCATGCTGGGCTGGAAATGGGATTTCCAAACAATGCTGAGCTCCAGAGCCAAAGCTGCACTGAAGGATGGCTCGGCTCCCTGGCTGACGAGGAAGGTAAAAAATCCTTCATTCCAAAGCATTGCCCGTCTGGTAAAGACCTTTTTATGGAAATATACCACTACCTGATATTTTATTCATTTAGTGAAGCTCCCCCAGCTGTTTCTCAACAAATATACATTATGTGATTCATCGTGTAGCAGGAAGGAGCATGCAGAGGGAAGTCGTTCCATTGAGTTTTGGAAATCAATTGTTTTCCTAGGGGCTTAAAAGAGCCAAAGCTCCATGAAGAGGGGAATCCCTCTGCTCTCATCCACCTGAATACAGAACACATCCTGAAACCTCTGCACCCTGCCAGGAAAGGGTGCTCAGCTTGATGTGCTGAGCACCCACAGCACGCACCAGGATGGATCCTCTTCATCAGAAGACTGAAGAAAAAAGGTGCAGAGAAGGTGCAGCCTCATCTTTGAATTCCCTCTCCCCCCAAAAGTTTGAATCAAAGGCTTTAACAGGCTTACTTTGCTCCTCAGGCCACCCCTCTGGGGCCAGTTTTGTTTCACACCCAAAGCCCTGTGAGCTCACTGTGGTTGTGGGCTGCAGCCTGGTTTGACAGACACGGGGCTGCTGAGATCATTCAGTGCAGTAATTGATTAGGGCTGTCAGACTACCAAGTTTTGAGATTTCAAATACTGAGGGATTTGATCCTGAAAGGAAATAATAATAATAATAAAAAAGTCTATTACACTTTCAGACTAAGCAGCACAGTCAGCATTGCATTACACAGCATTAAATTATTCCTTGAGTCTCGATAGCAGGAACATCTGCTGGTGTTAGACATGGCATTTTTAATTAAAGGCAGCAGCAGAGAAGCCTGTGGTTCATTGGTTCTGCTTTCACTGTGTGAATTGCTAAATCCAAAGGGCACTTGTACAAAAGATTTGGTCAGAGCACAAGGTCTGGGCCCAGCACTGCAGAAGCACAGTGGAAAAGCAGCAGAGGTGACAGGTAATTTCCACCTGCCCATTGCCCACCAGGAGATCTCTGTCAATGCCCACATGGGTCAAAACTGCTGGGGGTTTTACAAAATTTAAATTATCCTTCTGATTTGACCAGAAAAGGGATTTCCTGCAGAAAGGCAAGTAACGGAGAACATCAGAGCATGAGAAAACCCTGTGCCCAGCCCAGGGACCACGTTCACACCTTTGCTGCAGTAACTGCTGATGCTCCCCTGCTCCAGTGCTGGGGTACATGGATAGATGGCACAGACCCTCCCTGCCAAGTGGTGCCTGCCACAATTTAGACTTCCAAAGGAAAGTTTGCATCCCACATCAGCTTGGCCCTCCAAGAATTCTGGTTTTTATCAGGTCAAGCATGACCAAAAATCCCCATCAGTTGTGGGATTTGAGGGATTTCAGCATGGCTGGAAAATGCTCAAAACCCCCATCAGGGTGGATACTTCCAAGACAGAGCCACCCAAAAAACAGCCTTCCTGCCCTCTTCCACCTACACCACCCCAAGGCTGTCCCACTAACCTGGGTCAGGCTAGCAAGTCTGCTTTGATGTGACCTAGCTTTTCCTCAACAAAATCTGAATTTAGATCTCCAAAATGCCAGGTGCTGACCCAACTGGATGGATGGGCAGAGATGAGGAGCAGAGGGAATTTCTTGTCTGGGGCTGTGGATGTCAGATGTGTCATGGACACGTGTGGCTGCCTTCCCATTGGCACTGAGGGGCCCAGGATTTCCCTCAGCAGGCCCCACAGATGGTGTTTGTTTGCTCAGCCACCATAAAAAAGGAAAATATTTGGTGCAATCTGCTAGCAGACAGAGACAGACATATGGTCAGGAAAACACAGTCAAGGCTCTGCAGCAGCTTTTAGATGTTGGATTTCCCTTGAGCTGAATAGGACACAAGTCCAAGGAAGCCACTGAAGAACCTAGGTGCAGGTTGTGTCCTGCTGTGGCTTGAACCCTCCTATTAGCCCCCCCTCTAATTAATCTTATTATACTATCCCTATTGCACTGGAGTTATTGCAATTAACCCAGTTTTAATTTATGCAAACCTCAGCTCTGGCTCCACGCTTGGAGAAGTTCACCCTGGTTTGATGTCTGTTCATCTGGCACACACAAAACAGGTTAAAAATGACAGAGACCATTAAAGGCAATTACTTGCATTTTTAGACCCAGAGGAGTCAAAGTGCAGGTGCAACATTGCTTTTGATCTTTTTACCTGTTTTTAAATGTATCATTGCAGCTTCAAGCCTAAGGGAAATCTTTGGATCACCCCAAAAAAATCAAATTATTTTTATTTCCTTTCCAGTTACATTTTAAAAATGCAGACCATAATTGTTTCCCACATATCAAGGCCTATTTCTTAATCAGGACTAACCTCCAGCTAAAGCAGCACTGGTGACCTCCATGAGGTGGGTCAGGAACCTCCACACCTTCAGCCAGGGCTCAGCACCTCCAGTTCCACCAGGATAAAGCAGATAGTCAGGACTGTGAGTGCTGGACTGACTTTGGGAAGAAATTTACTGGTATTTCCTAACAACAAACCTGCCTCACTTTAAAAAATTCAAATTGTTTTGGGGAGTAGAGTAGACACCCCCCACTTTGCCTGAGTGCTTGAGGGCAGAGACAGATGCTGTGCCCAAGCAGTGAGATGAGGATTCCTGGACAGTGAAGCTGTGTCACCAGCAAATTTAGAAATTATCTGTGGAGAGGGATGGAGCCAATCTGGCAAGAGCTCCACACCCAAAACACCCAAGTAGAGTCATGTTGGTGCCCTGCCAGCCTTGCTGTGGTGCATGAGTGTCTCAGCCCCACCTTTTAACTTGAAAAAAGTCGAATCAGGGGGAGAAAATAATACTACAGTGAGGAGTACAGCTGGCATTTCTGGAGAATATGAAATATGTGGGTAATGCTCACTTAATCTAAAATGAAATGCTCTTTCCCTGCTAAGCCTTCCTCCCAAAGGGAGGAGCAGCAGGCTCCAGCATCCCACAAAACTCATGCCTGGTGCTTTTTAAATGGGAAAGCCAGAGCTGAGCTGCAGATAAAAAATAAGGAAGCCCATGGAGTTACTGCAGAGATCCATGGATGCAATGGATTCCAGTAGCACTGTGTTTTGTACTGGGGCTGCAGGGAGGGCTGGGTGATGGCAAAACAGGTCCAAGACCTCCTGGTCTTGCTTTCCCCCTCAGTGCTGATTTACTGTGTCAGCACAAGACAGATTTTGTTGGGCTGCAGCTTGAACTGTTGGCAGTCCCTCACAAGCAGAGTTCCCAGAGCATTTTTCTGACTTGCTTCCTAGCTGGAGGAAACTAAGGAACAAAAGGCACAGCACATCTGTATGTGTTTACAAGTAAAGTTATGTATTCTGTAAATAGGTGAGGATATTATTTTTTCCATTCTAATCCATACTAAATCCAAATTAACATGATAGCGGCTGCTGCTGATTTATGTTGTTATAGTAAATAACAGCAACTGCACAGCACTTAGCTGATGATTAATGATCCTTATTAACACTGTGTTCAGCTCAGGTCTGCAGTTTACACTTGCAAACATCAAAGGAGGACTCAGCCTTCCTTCTCTCCTGTATTTTGAGGCCACGTTGTAAATCCTGTGCCAGCAGCCTCGGCAGCTGCATTTTAATCCACAAATGGGATTGCCATAAACTGTTTCCAGAAGAAACAGTGGTCTGACCTGTGAGCCATGGGGGCTGTTTCCCTCTGGCCTGGCAGCAGGTCTGGCTTCTCCAGCCTCTGCAGGAAAGAGACACCATGGCACCCTCCCCTCTGGGTTACAGGGTCTGTCACTCTGATGTACCATGCTGCAAGCACAACCCCTGTTTTTGTGCTCAGGCTGGGTGCATGGGAAAAACAGCTTCCCACATCCTAAGGTGATTTCAAGGACTTGTATCACCACACAGGCTGGAGTGCTCCCTCACACAGCCCAAGCCAGGTCACCCCAGAACTCCTGCTTGAGCCAGAGAATGCCAGAGGGGCTGGGAGAGAAGTACGACCCAGCAACTTTGATTTATCAGGATGAGGCTGGTGAGTAATACAGAAACTCAGCAGCCCAGGGGAGACACTTGCCTCTCCCATTTCACTTTGTGAGAGAAGTGGTGCTGTATTATTCACAGGGGCACTATATTAGAATCATATATGAGCTGATTTCAAGCCCTGAAATCACCCTGTGTAGGATATTCACAGTGGAAAAATGACCCCTTACAACATCAAGACTCTCCAAGGGAGCTGTGAAGGTTTCCTGCTCTCACAGGTCACTGCCATTCACCCAGTAATGACATTTTCCTGCAGGCCAGCGGAGTTACGTGGTTCTGGCACATGGATTTCCAGAATGGTTGAAATATGAACTCAATCTGAAGCTGCATCCCTCTGCTCTGCTGCCTCCACTGTCAGGAAAGGCAAGGCAGCAGGCATGGAGCAAATTATCCCATTGCTCCTGGAACATCTGCCTACAGGTATGTGGGCCCAGCCCCAGCTATATGACCTTCAGAGGTTGCACGTGCTTGTACACTGCCTGGTCAATGTCATGGTATTCCCCAATCCTGCCCAATTCCACACATCCCAGTTCATAACCCAACCCTGAGGTGCAGGAGGGTTCCCCAAACAGCCAGGGTGATTTGTAACAAACATCCCAGCTTGGCCTTTGCTGCCATCCACCCATGTGTGGCAAAGAGCTGATTAGAGGGGGAAAGCCCCTTGCTGAGTGTATAATGAGGATGGTCCAATGGTGAATTGCAGGAAGAAGGTGGGAGGAGAGGCCTCAGTGCCCTTGCCCTGCTATGTTCACACAGGGAATTATCTCAGTGTGAGCACCAGCCCAGGAGGAATCGCTCCCTTTGCAGCTCCTCGGGGAGGCTTTAATAACTTCTGGGGAGGCTCTGGAGGCACATAAAGAAATGAATAAAGGAGTCAGGCTGAGCAATGGCTCTCTTCCTCTTCATGGCAAGCCGGGAGCTGCTCTTGTCTGGCTGATCAGGTGTGGCTTTGATTCCCTGGGTTCCTGGAGCAGAATGGATTCGGCAGCACTGCTGCTGCTTTGCAGTGATGGATGGGAATGATTATAATTGTTAATCTGATTAAGCCTATGCTCTCCATATTGGCTCATTTTACTGACATTGAAGGTACTTAAAGGAACACTTGAGGAGGAGTATGTGAAGATGGATGAAGCACCTGCTTCCCTGCACCTCAGAATTGATCCCAGGGCTCAGTGTGGTGCAAGTTGATGTGAGTTTGCATTAAAATGGGGTATCTGGGTTATTGACACGTCAGCCCTCAGGCTTTGTGGTAAAATGGGCAAAGGAGAATCTCCTCCAGATTTATTTTTCTCTCTTTGACAGGATTTTAAATAAGAATCTGGGGGAATCTGTCCAGAGCAACCTGACTACAGGCTTTGACAGGAACTTCAACTAAGGCTCCAGACAAAGGACCATACTCCAGACTCACAGCTTTGGGGCTGGCATGATGCTCAAGGTTAAAGGGGGTGATGTATTTTGAGTTTTCTACCTCATGTAACTCCACAGAGATGGCCAAGGGACAGCTAGAAGTGCTCTGGTGTTTCTAGCAATTCTTAATGTTTGCATTGTTAATTTTTAATGAGTTTTCTTATCAAAGTCAACTGCGATGCTTTGACTTTCACAGTTCCTGGAGGCAGGATACATTCTGGCACTGCAAGAGGGAAATGTCATGTACAAAATAGTGTGGAAAACTCTTACCTTGTAGAAGCACTGGGATCTTAATTGTTTCCCAGCAATAGTCTGCTGGAGAAAATTGCTCTTACAAAGCTGAAAAAGGTTTCTGTGTTTCTCCTCTGCCTTGCTCCCAGGCCACCCTGGGGAATCTTTCCCAGGAGAGGAGCAGGGCACTGTTAGTGATGCAAGCCCATATGTGCCTCCTCTGGGATCTCTTGGATATGGGTCAGACAGGCTTCAGCTCTGTGCTGCTGGCCCTAACAGCACGTGTCTGCTTGAAACTGCACTGGTGTAATTAAAGGTAGGCTACTAATTGGATGTGCAACCCTAAGGGGACTCCTTTAATTGCATTTCAATCTGCTTGGTATCATTTTAACTTAAATTCATTGCTGTCTTGAGCAGGAATAACCCAGCTGGGTCTGGTTATGGAGAGGCAGATCATCCTGCTTCCTCCTCCCTGTCACACACAAGATGTGCTTCAGTTTGTTTGTCTTTGGCTGGGAAACAGGCAGTGCACACTCAAGCAGAGGGCTGGGCAAAAACCCTTCCCCTGACAACCAGGTCATGGAGAGTAGAGGGCTGAGAGTTCACCTTGACCAGCCCATGGAGATAAGAGCCTCAGTTATTACCCTCTCTTCACTTGGATTTCATCTCACATGCGTTCCCATAAATTGTTGTGGCCGTCCTTTGTTTTTTTCTTTCTCAGTGAAGTCAGTGAAGACCTGAACTCTGTCCAAGAGATGCTCCATTTCTTACCCAGCTTGCTGGTCTAGTGAAAGACTCACTGCTTCAAACTGAAGCAGCTCCATGATCTGGAGGCTGGGGAGATGGTGGGGGTGCTGCTTTGAGCCTTACAGCCCGTGGGAGTGCTGCCATTTCCTTGTCTCACCCTAGGATTGCTTTCCCTCATGAAGGCCTCATTCCAGAAGGGTCTTCCAGCAGCAATGAGCAATGAAGTGGGGGCTGCATCACCCAGGATGAGCACCTGGGAGAGGGAGCTGGTTCCAAGTGTTGTTCCACAGGGGTCAGGCCCTGTAAAGATCTGTGTCCTCCATCTCAGGCTCAGCCAGTGGGACTCTTCCATTCTGGCACGTGCCACCAGCCAGGTGCTGCAGGATTGTACATGGGGCAGCCTCCAGCCCCAAAACTCTGATACTCCCTTTGGTGATCTTGTGCATTCTACAGATACTTTGAGGAGTCGGGTCTGGCTCAAAATGGGCTGCACTCCCCATTGTGCTCCCTCCTTCCCAGTGCAGTGTATGTGAGTAGCATGAGGAGCAGAGCCAACAGCAAGAGCTGGCTGTGTCCCTTACTAATGTTGTTCTTATTATTTTAGTGCCATCTTCCTTCTTTCCTCTTCCTGAACAACTAAATTAATTAGAGTGATTTTTTTTTATTTAAATACTGGCATGGAATAATAATTCTGGTGAATTCAATTTCTTTTTTTTTGTCATTCCCCACTGCTGCTTTTCTATGTTGTGTTCACTTTTAATATGCTGTTGATACTTTGTTAGAGCTATGCAAGATCACAGCTGTTATCGACAAAAAAAAAAAAAAAAAAAAGGAAAAAAAGAAAAAGAGTAAAATCATGCTATGTGCTCTTGCCATCCAAAACCCATTTTTCTTTCTCCAGCAGCTCACAGAATAACCCTTCCCCTATTAAGTGAAGAGACAGATATTTTTCTTGGCTTGTAAAAAGCCAAAAAGCCTCACAGCAGCTTCAATGAAGCTGCAGCAGTGGAAGGAAGCTGAAACTCCTACAACAGGCTAAGCTCCATTCTGAGCCTGTTATGAGCATGGATCCCTCAAATTCTGGATCCCAGGAGTGACTCCTCACAGGCTGCAGGTCTGTGGGCACCACCAGCTCCTAAGCTTTAGCAGTCACTGAATTTTGTTTACCTGGATGTGTTCATCTGAGCTGTAAACATGTTTTCTGAACTGACCCAGTAACAAAACCACTCCTGCAGCTCTCATGAAAGGACCAAAAAAAAATCCCATTAGAAACCTTGAATTAATATTTACAGTATTTTACCTAACACTGAACAGTTTTCCCAGTCCCTGCCAGACCCTTTCTGACCTGCAAAAACAGCTCTCAGTGGTTATGTGCAGAGAGTGGAGCTAAGCAAGGATCAGCAGTGTGCTCTCATCAACAGCTCAAAGTGATAAATGAAGGAGAGCCAGGACAGAGATTTGAATCATTGTCTCCAAGTCCACAACTCAAATTACAAACCTGACTTCAATCAGCCTCACAGAGCACACAACCAATTCTGAAATTCCTCCTTGACTCCCTGGCCCTGCTTACTGTCTGCACTGCCTGTCCCTTGTGTGTGTGATGTGCTAGAGCATTTTAAATGGAGCCAGGTTCCAATTAACACACCAGGGCTGTGTGACTGTGCTGGGAGGGCTCCCCTGGCATTGCTGCATCTATGAGAGCTATTGGGGTGTCTTGGCTGGCAAAGCAGGATGTAACCAAAACTATGTATTCTATCATCTGTTGAAATCAGCTGGGGCAATGTTCTTTATCTTTAGCCATGACCCCATCCTCCCTCCAGGAGATATCTCCTGTTAATGGCCCATTCAGTGCCACTGTGTGACTGATAAAATTACATCATCCCACTGGGAGATGCTCCAGCCAGGGGAGCAGCCAAGCCTTTCCTACCCAGATAAAAACTGAGAGTTGGATTCCAGAGGAAAGCCAGACCTTCCACATCATCCCTGGACCTTCAGAGGAAACTGCACCTTCTCCAGGAGCACTGCTCCAGCTGAACCACATCTGCCACTGCAGGAGGATGCAGCCACCATTGAATGGGGCTGCTGCCAACACCCTGACTGACTGACAGGTGTCAGCTTGGATTCTGACTCTGGCAGTGTTTGGGATTGTTCTTTGTAATACTGTATTTCTATTTTAATTTTCCTAGTAAAGAACTGTTATTCCTTATTCCCATATCTTTGCCTGAGAGCCCCTTAATTTCAAAATTATAATAATTTGGAGGGAGGGGGTTTACATTCTCCACTTCAAAAGAGGTTTTTGCTGTTCTTAACAAACACCTATCTTTCAAACCAAGACATGGGGTGACTGAGGTGACTCCTTTAGGAAGGTGAAAACCTTTTTTTCCCTGGACTGTAGCACTCATCTCTGGCTCCTGGAGAGGTAACAAAGCTCTTGAGGGGCAGCAATCTGAGCTCCCTGCTCAGGCCAGAGGAAGGAGGCAGCCTGGTGGCTCATTTTGAAAGCAGAGTTATGTAAAGCCAAAATTTCTGAGGGGATTCAGAGAAGGCTGGCAGTGGGGGACACCCACTACTACATACATAAGTGAAGATGGGGAAGTGATTCCATGCTGTAGACCCTGCTCAAAACCTTTCATATGCTCAGCAGTGGTTTTTCAGCCAGTGCTCTGTATTCCTGGCCACCCCTGAAACCTTCTCAAGGAGACAAAGAGGTAATGGGAGGCATGGAGCTGGTGTTCAGAGGCAGGAGAGTGGCTTCCAAGTTTTTTGCCTTGGAATGGAGCTTGGATTGTGTCCTAACTCTGAAAGGGACAGGATGAAGCTGAGGCTCTGCAGGGAATGGGGATGTTTGTAACGTGGCATGAATGGTAATTCAGCCCCTGGTGACGTTATATACAACCTCCCTGCCAGATGCTTCCAGCCCCCAAACGGTTGTAACTGCTTCTCCACGGGCCTCAGTTAAATTCCCCCCAGCATATAAACCCTGCCTTGCTTGGACCCATACCCACAGACTTGATTGCAAGAGCAGATGGTTTATTTTTACCTGCGAGTGAGAACGGGGAGCGTAGATCATGGCCGTGACACATTTCACATGGAGCAGATGTTTCTATTAATGCCAGAATTGGGTGGAAATTCAAAGGATGCTTTTTGCTTTCCACCTCCCCTTCCCCCCCAAAACTCTATTTTACACAATTAAATTGGAACTTGCTGAAGTATTCCAATGAATCACTTCCTTTTTTTTTTTTTTTTCCCTGTTTGATTAGTAGGCTCTAAAGGGAGAAAAGAATAGTTTTGTATCAGTCTCCCTCAATTACATGTAAAGTACATCTGGACAGAGTCTGAAGATCCATCTTTCACTGGCAGTTGCAAAGCCATCGACATAATAAAATAATGCTCTGATTGGTATTACAAGGCTGCATTTAAATCATTGGCATTCATGCTCCGAGTTCTTTGCAGGGAGCACAAGCCCTCCATTAGAGAAAAGCTTAATTTTATACTGTGATCTGTGTAAGATGTGCAATGAAAATGAGAAAAAAGAGCTTTTGCAGAGCTGGAGACATAATAATAGAAGCTACAATGGATGTCTGGGCAGCATTTTCAGTTACTTATAAACTGCAGGTGTCAAATGCATTCTGGAAAGAAGCTGCATCCCTGTTTTAATTACAGTCAGCAGGTTGAGGCATAATTCAAAGCTTGATAATACTTTGAATCCATAATAAAACTCCTCCTGCTAGCAGCAAGAAGTTTACACCAAGACCAAGGAGAGGATGTGACCTCCTTGCAGCAGCTAAACCTTGAACTTCAGTATCCCACTGAATATCAAGGGTGTTTGGGATTTTACAAAGTACCTACTCCTTGCACAGTTATCACAGCAAACCTTGGCATCACAAAAGAGCTGAAATAGTCAAACTTATGGTCAGGGTAACAAAGATGTGCCATTGCAGCTTTCATCAGAGGTTCCTCAAATTAGTTTGGGATAAGGGAAAACAAAAATAAGAAAAGGAAAAAATAAAAAAGAAGTCACCTGGCTGGAATTGTATGGGTGAACCCAGGTAAGTTTTATGGGCCACCCCAGGTCTCACAAGGTAAGGCTTTATCTGCAATCTGTTTTACCAGCAACAGCAAGTTTATTGAGCTCAGAGTTGAAGTTCATTTTGTGCTTGAAGGTACATCAATGCCCTGACCCAAACTCGGGTCTCTGGGGCCTTATGCTGATACATATAACAAAGAATCATATTAAACTATTCTATCTATTAATCATTCTGGGGAAAGAGAGCAGGATGTGTGTGGTGGTGAGCTGAACTCAGCTGCTGGGGGCTGCTCTCAGAAGTGGGCAGAGCACTCCCTTAAAGCCAGCAGGCAGAGCCTTTGAAGCAGGAGCTAATGATGCCTTATTATGTGGGAAAACATAGCTCCAGAGTCATGGGGGCAGCCAGCACGAGGGGTTGGGGAGGGAGGGCACTGGAGAGGGCACAGAGAGGCAAAGCTGCTGGAGATGGAGGGTGGGGGATGCTCCTGCTTCTGCTGTGCTCAGGGAATCTTGAAGCAAAGAGCTTCTTCCTTTCAGAGCATTCAGCCAGCAGACCTGTCCTGTACCACCCTTGGCTATGCCAGAGCAGCCCTGAGCTCCAGCCAGGAGAAAGGGGCTCGTGGGGGAACCATCTTCCACTGGGCTCCAAGAGCCAGGAACTGCCTGGGACCAGGGACTCACTCGAGGAGTCACACAGAGCTGGAACAAGCTACAGGAACAAACCAAAACCACTGGAAGCACTAACTTATAAAATAGTTATATTTGTTGTGCTGACATAACCAGATAAGCTCTATGTCATTACCAAAGATGGTCCCCACCAGTGGCCTTTGTCAGTACTTAACACCTGCATCCTCACAACCCCCCTGGGAGAGGGGCAAGACCATGAGCAAACGCATTCTGGAAAGAAGCTGCATCCCTGTTTTAATTACAGTCAGCAGGTTGAGGCATAATTCAAAGCTTGATAATACTTTGAATCCATAATAAAACTCCTCCTGCTAGCAGTAAGAAGTTTACACCAAGACCAAGGAGAGGATGTGACCTCCTTGCAGCAGCTAAACTTGAACTTCAGTATTCCACCTAGCCACTTTCATTCAGTCATCCAGGAAGCCTGCTGCTGAGCAGGGAGTGGAGTGTGAGCTTTCCTCTGTGGCCATGGGGCTGCTTTGTGGTCACACACCCTGCACTGCCCACAGCTCCTCTGCTCCATCACAGCCACGTCTGCTGTAAGCAAACGGCCACCAGCAGCAGCTGATGTTGTCTAAATCCTCACAGCCATTACAGTGATCATAAAACAAGAGTTGGGGGGGGAGAGAACCTGTGGAAAGACCAATCTGATTTGTAACCATAGTGGCAGTCTCAAACACCTACCGAGTTCCTAGTGAAATTAATTAAGTGCATATCAAAAAAACAAAGTACTTTAAGAAAATGGAACTGCTTATCTCCATCACCCTAAAATCACTGAAAACAGGGTTGGAGGGGCTGTCAGGCCTTTTCCCCAGATTCCATGATCCTGTGTGGGTGGATCCCTTCAATAGATGGAGTTGATGGTGCTAGCTTGGCTGCTTGTGTCAGAGCTGTCCAGCGTCACATCAGGACCTGCGTCTGTGCCGTCGGGATCTGCTTGATCTTTAGCAAAGTTGATGAAAACCTGGAAGTTTAAAGGCAAACACTCAGTATGTGAGAGCATAAATAATTTATGATGTGCATGAATATAAAAAAGGCATGGCTGTTCGTTTGACTGTGAGTGCTTGGGGATGGATTCACGCTGAATTTGAGAATTGCAGATTGCTGGGCTTCCGTGGGCTCATGTAAATAAATGGATGTGCACTCCTGTACTGCAGAATCAACACCCAGGATCCAGAGGCAGACATTCCTGCACAGAACCTAATTGTCCTGCAGCTCAGGTTCCTGAAGCAAGGAGGCAATGCCCGTGCAATGGCTCATTTTGATCACTGTAATACTGTCCCATTATTACTTCATAAACCCATCTGTCTCTGTGTAATTGACATCTGTGCACGCACAACTGCAGAGTGTGGAGAGAGGTGTATAAAATCACAGGGAAGAGCCTTCCTTTCAGCAGCAGCTAATGAATACAGAAAGGACTCTTACCAGAACACTCCCTGCAATCACATTTGCATATTCACAAATGCAAGCCGTCCTCCCACAAAATATGAGCTGGGGCTTCCTGTGCTTTGCCTGCCTGTTTCTCTCACAGCCCCTGCCCCTTACTGGAACAGCACTGAGGAATTCCCAGACTGCTGTGTCACAATCCACAGCACTGCAGGGCTACAGCTCTGCCCCTCTCTCTGGGACAAACCTAATATTCCACCCTGCTCAACAGGGTGATTTCTTCTGGATGGGCCTTGTAGCAATCCCTTCAGATGATGTGCTTTCCATGAGATTTTGCTGCCATTGGGAATGTTCTTCCAAGGGAAAATGGAATGAACCCCAAAGCTAAGTTTGGAGTAATGCTAAAAGAACTTCCAACCTGAAAAGTGAAATTAAGCATATTTTCAGTGCAGGTGGAAAGCCTAGCCCTGGACTTGGGGGTGATTCATAGTTCTGCCCTTCACCCACACCCACGAGGCTCCTGAAATCAGCAGTGACAGAGGGAAGAACAGATCCTTTATGCCCCAGGCAGCTTTCTGTGTGTGTTTCCCTAGCACCAGCAGAGGTACCTGGAGGCAGCAGTGCTGATAAAGTACCCCCAGGAGGAATATAGATGGAAATCCCTTTCAAACTGTAGTCTATTGTGTGCAGCAGTCCATTATGTGTTACCATCAGTCTGCTCCCCTGCTAGCAGTTTTAAATGGATGGCCTCACATTTTAATTCCTTACCTCCTCCAACGTTGTCTGACTCACAGAGAAGTGCCTGATGTTGAAGGCTGCTTTGCTGCTTTCCAGGAGATCAAATATATTTGCTACCCCTCCTGCAGAGACTGGGACATGGTACTCCACCATCTTGAAATGCTGATCCTGTGGGGACAGGAATGGTGGGGGAAGCCAAGAGCCAACAGATCCAAGAGCTGGGCCATGGGAGGGTGAAGGGGCAGGGCTGTGGTGTCCTCTGAATGTTATTGCCTGGGAGTTCTTGTGGGGAAGCACAACTAAACTGCAAGGCTGGAAGCTCCAGGGTGGCCATAGCATTTTCCAGCTCCAGGTGTGT
Organism: Erithacus rubecula; assembly: GCF_903797595.1. Lineage (NCBI taxonomy): Eukaryota > Metazoa > Chordata > Aves > Passeriformes > Muscicapidae > Erithacus > Erithacus rubecula. Next base: position 3,169,211 of record NC_136659.1, on the reverse strand, counting down.
AGTTTTGATTCGTGCAGAGATTGGGTTACAGGCAATTGTAATTGATTTGTGACTCAGCTACTCTGGTTTTACAATTACTCAGCTACTGGAAGTACTGGAAGCATCCTATTACCCATTGAACCTAAAGGGGGTTTCCCTCCATTCCAAGGGCAGAGGGTGAGCTAACAGCTGCCCTACAGTCACTGCAGCTGTTTGGCTGATGTTACACCAGGAACTGGAGTTCTCCAGCCCTTGGACAGTGCAGCTGAAAGCAGTGACAAGAGTGACTCAGAGCTCAGATCTGTGTGCACAGTATGTCACAAGATGCCCACCTTGCAAGGGTCTTCTTGGTCAGTTTGAAGGGATTTTGAAAGCCTCTCCTGAAAGGATTTTCCCTGCTTACCTTCAGGCATGTATTTGGGAAGTGTGACTTCATGAACTCTGTCAGCGTGTCGGTGCAAACTGTGCTGCTGTTTAAGTGCATCTTCACAGTGAATCCTCTTCCAAATCTAGGGGGAAAAGAAAACCACAATTACCACTGAAGAAAAGAGAAAAAGAGATGAAGAAACTCCTTTGAGACTGCTGCACAGACTCTTTGGGGAAATCTAATCCAGGCATGGTGCATCTTGAATGGGGTCAGGGTTGTTAACCTGGAGTGAAACTTAGTAAGAAGCTGAGCTATTGTTATAACTAATAAAACTAAAGCTCAACCCTAAGATGCATTTCTCATTTGTAACAGTGAACAGATTACTTTGGGGGACACATTCTGGGAAGACAGGCTGTGAGGGAGTAGAAAGTGCATTAGTTAACACAATTTCAGTGGTGTATTAGGGACATGAAGCAGAAAAAGTCATTGTTTTGATAACACAGGTCTCATGTTTTGAGCACTCAGAGCTGTAGGTCAGTAGCTCCAGAGGCTGTTCAGGAAAAGTGAAATCGGTTCATGTCACTGACCTGCTCTTGATGTGCTGCAGAGAGCCAATGCACTGGAAACTCCCATTCACCATGATGGCCAGCCTGGTACAGAGGGCTTCACACTCCTCCATGCTGCAAAACCAACCAAGAAACACCAGTAAGCCACTGAGAAGGTACAAAAATATGGTTAAGTAACTGGAGAACATCACTGATCCTCCCTAAAGTGTTATGGACACCACATTCAGCCACAACAAACCCCCAAACCTGTTCCAGCTCAGTGCCCTGAAATTGTACAAGGACCAGTGGGGAGTGTGAGGGATGAGTCTCTCCACACTTCTGCTGACCCCAGAAAGGGAGGCAGAGCAGCCCAGCCCTACCTGTGGGATGTGAGTATCACTGAGCATTTGTTCTGCACTTCCTCACTGATGATTTTCCAAAGGTGGCGTTTGGCATTCGGGTCCATTCCAGAGCTCGGCTCATCCTATTGGGAAAGACAGGACTGAGTGGAAATTTGCACTCAAAAAGTGCACAAGCCTGGGCTCAGACAGCAGTTAGTACAGAGGGAATTCCCACTCTTCCTAGTTTTATGGAGATTTTTTTCTCTCACAAAGCAGCAGGAGCACTGCAGGTGGTCAGAAGTAAAAGCAGCAGTGCTGGGCTTGACAGAAGTTGGGACAAGGGATATTTATGTCCACTAGATATCCAACTTTATACTGGGAATCCTGCTCACAGAGCTCTGCACACAGCAAGTGGGAAAACTGCACAAAACCCCTATGTTTTAGCAATGGGATAAGTCCATGGAGGAACTAGAAATTCAGAGTGAAAGATAAGACAAGAAGCCAAACCTAGAAAAGCAGTTACATTCTAAGGAACAAGGAGAGTTTAATTGGCAAATATACAGTCCATTTTTGACCTCTGGAACATGCTGCCAGAGAAACTGAACAACTTGCCACTCTCTTATGCCCTCAAAGAAAATATGAGTGCTTGCTGGAACTTGAAATTTCCTGTGATGGTTTCTGTCGTCAGGCCAAGCACGGGCACATGGGGAGTGTCCCTTAAGCTGTGCCTGAGGAGGTTTTGTGACTGTCCAAGCTCTCCTGCCAGCCCAAGGCCTCTTCCCTCAGCAAGAGCCCCATTTCTTACCAGCAGCAGAATGGATGGATTGCCAATGAGAGCCAGAGCAGTTGACAGTTTCCTGTTGGTGCCATAGCTGCACATGGAGGTGACTCTGTCCTTGTAGGCTGTCAGGTTCAGCCGGTGGAGGAGCTGCAGCACAACCTAGGGAACAAGAGTTCTGCTTCCACAACATGTCCAGGCTGTGGATTACCACACTGAAAGACTGATTTAAAGGCTCCAAATGGCAAAAATGCTGCCTTGTTACTCACTCCCTTGATGTCCCCCTCCGGGATGCCGTGCAGCCGAGCGTAGTAATACATGTGCTCCTCCACGGTCAGCAGCTCATCCAAAGCATCCTCTTGGGGACAGTAGCCAAAAAGGGACCAGTGAGCCTCACTGATGTCATTCAGGGACCTGTGTAAGGATGTTGGCACATCACTGGAATCAAACAGGAGGGAGAAAACCCCTTTCTCCTCCTCCCTACCCCCTTCTCCAAGCCTTGAAGGAAAATGCAGAGCTCCAGCTTTCAGGCTACCAGTTCTGCAGAGGCTGAGTGTCCAGTATGTAGCTTTCCAGTTACTGCCAGCACCTCAGGTGGCACAGCTGCCACCAAGCCTACACCTGTTAAAGGACCTTTGAGGTGAGCCCTACTGGTCTCCAGGTCTGGCTTAGAAGTAGGATCACACTGCTGAGGATCTGAGCCTGATCCCACTTGCAATGGACTGAAGTGGAACAAACACCTCTGAGCAGCACAATGCAACTCCCTAGGAAGCAACCATGCCACCTTCAAAGGATGAATTCCCTGCCTTATTTATTTTTGCTCTGGTTTGAGTGTTTTATTTCAGACTTTCACATTTCTTTTCCTTTGCCACCCAGCCTTAAAAACTGCTCTCAGGTTGATTTGCTTCCCCAGAGATCATATCCTCCATACCCAGAATGATCCTGGACCCTCAGCCTTCCACTGGATGCTCCAATATCCCCTGTCAGCATCTTGAAGATTGTTGTCTTTCCAGCTCCATTCACACCAAGCAGGCCAAAGCACTGGGAAAGGAAAGTCAAAATGTAAACCTGCTGTATTTGTAATGCAGAAATATTGCTCTGAGATAGGTGCTCAGTGCACCTTGCCCCTTCTTTCTCCAGCCCCTTGAGCAAGAGGAATTGCCAGAGGAGCTCAGATCATGCCAGTGTGGCAATGGAGGTTGTTTATGGTGCAATACACTCCACTTATATTAAGACCATTTGTTTAATATCATGAAGAATCAAGGCTGTGTCTCCAGCAGAGTCATTCCTTTTACTGTGAGGTGCATTTCTGCAGGAGCTCAGGCCAAATCCCCATCAGCTCATCTGTGCAAAGCCTCCCCTTGGCAGGAACAGAGCTGCTCATGGCAATGGGGTGAGTGAGGTTTGGGCTGGCACTGCTTAAAACCTTCATCAACACAAGGGTTTTGTCACACAGTATCACCAAAGCTTAATAAGAGGGAGAACTGTCTCCCTGTAGTGTAGCTCCAGTATCCCATGGTAAAATCCACATTTTATTGCTAAGGTTGGAGACAGGCAGCTGTGTGTTGCATCAGCCATCACCATTGTGCTGATAATTACTGTTATTTTGCCATCATTAGTACAGACCAGCTGATGTGAAAGTCCTCCTGTGCTGGGGATGCACAGCAGTCCATGGCTCTTCCCCACCTTGGTCCATACAGGAACAAGATCTGTGCAAAGTCTGCACTGCTCCTGCTGACAGATGAGGAATGGTGCCCCAAATCCCACCAGCATCAGGGTGAATTCTGCCATAAATCAGAGACCTCAATGCCAGTGCTGGCTTAGAAAAAACCCTCTGCCATAAAGACTAGCACAGTGTCCATGTGAGGATACTGTCCTTTCATCTCAGTAGGACCCAGGCAATTCAAATAAATCAGGTGCCAAGGAATTATTCCAAGCTTCCCCACAAGTCAGGTGCACAGCCTGAGGTAGAATCTGGTCTCCAGTTTCCTCTGGATCTCAGAGGTGCTCTGTGTAACCCTGTCTTCTCACTTCTCAGGGAGGCAACTGCACTGGCATAACCAAAGAATGTTTTTTTCTTTGGAGTTAATTTTATGTCCTGACTCATGAAAATGCATGTCCAGCTGAAGTGATTTGTCTTCCCCTGATGGGAAAGCACAAGCAGATAAGCCTGACTCACCATCTCCCACGCAGTTCAGCTGAGTAATTTCAGCTGGACACGTTCTGCTGTCTTCATTTACCACCTGGTGATCCCCAGTGACCACCCAAGACTGCACTGCACAAACAGAGCATGCAGACATTTTGCTCTGAACAGGGCTCCATCAGTTCCCAGCCACTTTCCCTCTTTCTAGGTTCTTCAAACTTACTTCATGTTCCAAATCTACCAGGAGCCTTTTGTCACTGCTGGAACCCCAAGAATCAGTAAATGAAGCAAAGAAAGGAAGAGGCCAGAGCAGAACAAACCACTACAGATGATGCCAGTGACACAGGAAGGTGCCCACAGCCTTCTCCCCTGGCTCACCTCCCCAGCAGGGATGCCAAGGCTGATGTTTTTCACGGCTGTGATGCGTTTGTGAGGGAGGTGGTAGATCTTGGTGAGGTTCTGGAGCTGCACCACGTCGAAGTCAGCTTTGCCAGACTCCACCCTGCTCCTCTCTGCCTGCACATCTCCATCCTCCACGGCAGTGGCAGGCAGAAGGGAGGCTTTGCCATGGACTCTGTCAAACAGGAACCTGGGGGAGGGCACAGAGGGACATCCTCCAGCAACAGCCAACAGCTGGGGTAGATCCCAGGGCATGCACACAATACTCAGATATGCAGTTTCTAGTCTCTCCTGGTATTTGCTCCCACCCACTGTTCTCTCCCTGTTCCTTGCCCCTCCTTTTTCAGCAAATATTCTGGGCTGGAGCAGGTCCTGCCTGGTGGGCATGCTCCTAATGCAGGTGGCAGGCATGTCCTCACTCTTTTGTGTGCACCCAGGGCAGAGGAGATGGGCAGAGCCAAACTGAGGAGGCTGTCAGGGAAATGACTGCCCTGACCAACAGCTGAGCATCCACACACCAACCCCAAGCCCAGGGCTGCAGTGCAGCCAGCACTGACTTCCAGGGGAGCCTGTTAGTTAATACTCTAATTACCTCTGCCAGAAAAAACTCACTGCACATTCACACATTGCCCTGGAAATTGGTGGGCTTCATAATTGACAGTGCTGCAGTGAAAGCAGGGAGCTGTGGTGGGCTCCCAGGGCTGTTACTCACTCCAGGAGGTTGTTCCAAACTCTCTGGACCATCCTGTCGTGGACTGAGAGACGAATGGCAAAGAACACAGTGCCCTGGATGAACATGGCCAGCAGCTTGGATGTGGTCTTGTCCAGCTCAAAGGTTTTGTCAGGGTAGTCCACTCCATAGGCTTTTAGGAAGCCCAGCAGTGCCTGATCCTGGGACAGTTCAATCAAGCCATAGCCAAAGCAGAATTGTGGGAACAGAAGGAACACATGCCTTAAATTTTCAGCAAGATCATGCAGGCCCTGGAAAAAAAAAAACAAAACAAAAAAAAAAGAGCAGCACAGTCAGTCACTGCTTTTATTCATGGAATAAATTCATAGGTTTTACTGTGGGACTGAAGTGTAACAATTACACTGGGATTTGCCTGTGTCTCAGAGCAGAGATAAATTGAGAGCAAAGAGCTCTGCAGACAGCTCGTTCCACAGGCACAAGGTCATAAAAGTCAACAGACAGCTCTGAGGTTGTGATCACCCATAGTAAAAAGCAGCCAGGTCCCAGGATGGTCCCTGCTGCTGCTCCAGCACCCAGATCCCACCCATGAGCCAGAGCTGAGTCCTGCCACTGTGCCCTCTGACCTGTCCAGCACAGCCTGCTCCCCTGGAGCACTGCCCTGCCTGTTTTCCTTGGACAAACATCTCCATAAAACAGAAGATTTGGCTTTTCTAGACACAGAAGGGCTTTCCCAGCTAATTCACAGTCCAGTGCAGTCTCACTGTAAAGAACTGGTACATTTCTAGAAGAAAGGATTAGTGCACAAAGCAAACTGGAGAGGCACTAAATTAGCATGGAAGGGAACTGACTCCCTGCCACTGGGGCACAGAGGGATGAAAGGTGATCATAATTGCATATCCCTAAAATATAAGGGGTTGCAGAACAAACTCTGTCCAGATAGAGAGAAAAATCCAACCCAGCTGTTGTAATTGCCCTCCATAAAAAAAGGAATCTAAACGTAATGTGTGGGTTTTACCCCAGCCATTCCCAGGGAGATCTAAGTTTTAGAGAGGGCTTTCCTTAGGGAATCATCACTGTCTCTAGGTTGTTTTTCACCCTTGCAGGGAGAAGATGACTGCATTACAGACTGAAATGACAGACAGCTGGTGCTGGGCTAACTGCAGCACGTCAGACTCAGGGCAGTGACATTCAGCTGTCACTGCCTGAACTCAGCAATGCCTTGAAGTGTCCATCAACAACTTTTTATCAAGCATCTCCTGTCTTTCATCTTCCATCACCAGGGTGGTTATAGAGTCCTCAGTTTTCTCCCTCTCATTTCATGTTCTCCCCTCTGTCACCATCATCCCCTTCCTTGCTGGGGGTGCAGATTTACAGACAAGCAAGATCCATATGTGACTCATGTCCTGTCTGTGGGGAACTACATGAAATCCTGTGACTGTGTCCAGCTGCCACAGACCTGATCCAAGCCAGCAAGCCCACAAGAAGCCTCCTGCTGTGTCCCCACAGGGTCAAGGCCAATGGGGCTCCTACCTGGTCCGTGGCCTTTTCCTGGGAGAGCAGGAACACAACAGAGTGGGTGATGATGGTGTTGATGCCAAAGAACAAGTTGACACAGACATAAACAATGAAGGCCATCCCTGTTTCCTTGAAAAACCCAGCCAGCAGGTACATCCAGGAAAATGATGCATATCTATAAATACCAGCAGTGCAGAGAAAAACCATGGTAACTCAAAGGCTCCTTTGAAAACAAACCACTGAAGACATCAGACAACACAGAGTCATTGGATGGTTGGAGCTGGAAGAGAGCTTAAAGCCCATCCAGTTCCACCCCCTGCCACTAGATTCAGGCTGCTCCAAGTCCTGTCCAACCTGGCTTTGAACACTTCCAGAGTTGGAACATAACAGTTCTGTTTTGGCATGTAACTACACTTCCACATTACAGAGCTCAAAGAAAGGAAAAATGCCTTTATGTCTGTCAGAATTTGGAGAAGAGGTTTATGATACCTACTTTGAACATGGAACCCCACCTGAAAACAAAGAGGATTCAAAGCCAGGAAGAGGTTGTCTAAGTTTTCCAGAATTGTGCTACTGCTGTTTATTTTGCTCTCTGATATTAAAATGCTATTAAAAAGCAAGCATTTGCTTACAGCTTGGACTGTTGCTGGGACCTTGAATATTTCTGTACCCTCACCTAGGGTTTGCTCTGAATAAAGCAGGCATAACAATAGTGCTTCACCTCCCTGCTCCTGGAAGGAGCAACTTAGTCACTGTTTGTGAAGGGTATGTTGAAGAGAAATTCCACATTTTCCACTTATTCCTCCCCTGGATCTCAGGCTGCAGCAGCCTGCAAGATCCAGTTTGTCACCCTGTGCAGTGATATTTAAATAACTAAGCTCCACACTTACCCAAACAGCAACAGCAGAAGAAATACTGCCACTAAGTTACTGTTGTTGCAGAAAGCTGGGATCTGGAAGGCTGAAATAACTCCTACAGAGAGTCCTATAGGGACCATAAAAAGTACCTGCAAAATGATATTAAGAAGATGTTACTAGGACAACAGCTCTGAAACACCTTCCTACAGAAATACAGAAGAAACAATGCCAGGACTGAATCTGATCCCACAAATGCAGCTTGGTTTTTCTAAGGGAAACCAACCACAGGTGGGCTCTCAATTCTCCCCAGATGAATTCCCACCAAGCCACTTTGAATAGACAAAGAGGACTGTGGGCAGGAAGTACCTTAAAAAAAGGTTATGAATGAAAAATACCCCTTTGGGTTTTCTGTTAGCCTTGCAGTCAGACCACTTCATTGTGCCCTGTAAATCTAGTTTTTATAGTGTTGAATCAAGCCAGAGACCAACCAAATGTCTGCCTGGAGAGCTCCTTCTCTTCCCCAGCCTAGGGATTTAGCAGAATTTACTGCCAGGGATTCAGTGAGAAATATCAAGTTGCCGAGAGCGCTGGATTAGTTTCAGCCTGCTGAATCCTGACTGTGCAAGGACTCCAGGGATTCTTACACAGGCTGATTTACAAATATGCAGTGCTGGAGAGAGGGGCTGGAGCAGGCAGGCAGCACAGGCTGCTCCACCCTGCCTGCTGTGCTGGGGCCACATTGCCTTGGGATCCCTTCCAGCAGGGCAGGGCATCCCAGTGCTGCTGCCTTGGGATCCCTTCCAGCCCTCCTGCAGTTCAGGGCATCCCTGTGCTGCTGCCTGCACTCATCAGCCCCTCCAGGCAGGCACTTCTGGCTCATATTCCCCATGGGATCTCAGACCTTAGTCCTCCCTGCACCATAGAGGGCCAGTCACCCAAATGTCCATGAAGATTTCCTGTTTTCAGGAAGCAGTGGAATCCCTGGGATTTTAGGCACTTGCAGACGTGCATCCACAGAAATTTGAGGGAGAGGTGGAGCTGGTCACCACTGCAGCCCAGCTGGCAATGGCCAGGCTCAGGAGCTGAGCTTGGCTGCATTGCCCATTTCCTGTGGGATGGTCTGGCACCCTGCACCAAAGGGAATGCAGAAGACACAAAGCACTTAAGCCTACAGACACTACAATTTCCCTCTTGGCCCAGCAATGCTTTCCAGCAGTGCCATTAACCCTCTGCACCAGGAGGAAACTTAATTTCAGGAGGAAATAACTTCAGGAGGAACAAGGGAATGCAGCACAGTGCTGGGAGCTCAACAAGGTACATCCATGCAGCACTGTGGAAAAGAGCTGCTCAGCTCCTGCAAGGCTGTATTTGGAGCTTTTCTTGGCTTATAAACCTCATAATACAGACTCTTACAGACAGCATTCTGTAATGCTGAGATGGGTTTCTGCCCAGCAGGGCTGTGTCAGCTGTGGGATGCCTGCTGCTGCCCCTGCCAGGGCTCCCAGACTGGCTGCAGCCTCCAGCCCCAAAGCCTCACCCCAGATTTGTGGAGCCTGGGTGACAGCAGACCCTGCCCTGCAAGCTGTCAGAGGAGCAGCTGGCTACCTGGATGGAAGTCAAGCTGCAGCCTGTTCTGTGCTGCTCCTGTGTAAATGTGCTGGGTGTTTTACACACACTCCAGAGAGCAGGAATGCCTTTGCTTAGCAGAATCCAGCACTGCAGTTCACGTTTCATCGTCCCCAATGCCTTGGAGAACAATCACTGCACAACACTCTTGGTAGCAATAAGTCTAGGCAACCAATTTTAAATAAAGAACTATTTTTCCCCCTGTGCTGTGTGATGCTCCTCCTGGTGCATTTAGGAATGTGAATTATTTACCAGATCATAAATGAAATTGGTCACCCAGTAGGTTGTCATCCCAATGCCTGAAATGTGCTGCAGCTGCTTGGCTTTGGTTTGGTGCTCCTTGACCATGTAGAGCACAAAGCTTGCTGTGGTGATGGAGTAGCCCACCAAAACAGACATGGACACTATGATGTCCAATAAGCTGTTCAGCCTGGGAAGAAAGGGCAGAAAGATAAATTTGGTGAGTGAAAGTGGCAGATTTCCCTTACAGTGAGGCTTGGTCAGAGCTCAGAATCAATAAGGTCCTTATTCTGGGACAGCATCTTTGATAATCCTGGGATGGTTTGGGGCTGGAAGGGACCTCAAAGCCCATCCAATTCCACCCCCTGCCATGGGCAGGGACACTTTCCACTATCCCAGGTTGCTCCAAGCCCTGTCCAGCCTGGCCTGGGATACTTCACCACCCTCCCTGAGGAGAATTTCTTCCTTTCTTTGCTCCATTTGCTGATGGCAATGTTGCCCAGCAAAAGGGACTCACAGCACTGAGCTGGGGTGCTGGATCCCAGCATGGAGTGGAGGGGCCAAAAATAAATTATTATTATTATTATTATTATTATTATTATTATTATTATTATTATTATTATTCTCCCAAGCATACAAATGTGTGAGGCTGTAACTGTGACCTCCAGATCTCCATGAGATCCTGCAGAAAAACCCCTCACAGGAATCCCCAGCTCTGTACACTAATAATGTACAGAGGGAATGAACACAAGCAAGAACAGTTTCATCACTTAGAGAAAGAGATCCAGCAATTCAGGCTGGTTTATGGTTTCCAATAAGCTGGTCTGCTCCTTTTAAAGCTAAAGAACTCAGGCATCAACCAAATGAATCTTCTTACATTACTTGTTCTTGACTCTGTCCTCCAGGATATGGGTGAGCTGATAAGAAAATACCTACAGGAAAAAAAATAAAAATAAATTGAAAATGTGTCCATTAAAGCCTCCTTCATCAGCTCCTGATATTGACAATAATGTAGAAAACTGAGAGAGAAGAAAATCAGATCAAAAGTGTGTTTCTGCTCTGTCATCTCTGTGTGATCTTGGGCAGAATTCTGAGCATTCTTGTTTTTCCTAGGACTTCACTTGGCTGCACAGCAGATCTGAAATCCAAATCCTGGGTCTTGTTCCTGCATCTTGTCCCTTCCCTCCATCACCATTCCCTTCCCACACCTCACATCAGGCACATGCCTTCAAACCTGATGAATTTGTTCTGTTTCAAAGCTGCTGCCTGGTGATCCCACCTCATTCCATTTGTTCTTTTAAAACCAGGAACAAGTTTTTCCCTGCTGCCCTTCTCCATAACTGCTACCTGCCTGTGATAAATGTCTTTCTCCATATGGGATCTGGAGGTGAGAGCAGAATTCCACCTAAGCTGCAGACACTTTTGCCCCCAGTGTGGCAGTGAGTTAATTCTGAACTATTCTGCTTAAAAAAGCTAGAAAACAAACACACAAAAAAGCGTTTTGCTGGAAGTTACTAGCAAAATATCTAATTATCACACTGGTAAGTTCTCTGTGATGCCTTCCCAAAAAAATCAATTAAAAAGGGGTTTGTGTCAAGCCCAAACGGCAACAGAGAAATTCTCTGCTGATGTGCAGGTATCTTCAGATGTGGTTTAAGCACTCCTTCTCCCAGGAGAACAGCTAGCCCCAAATACATTAGTATTGTCCACCACAGAGTTGATGTGATCAAAAGCTATTCTGCGTAATTTTATTTAAGAATGGGCACTCTGACAGGGGGACAAGAAGGGAGGAGCCTAAGGGTTTAGCTGACCAAATGCCATGCTGAGCAAATGAATTTGAAAAGGAGGATTTAATAATAAATTAATTTTGGAGGAAAGAAAAAAAACAACAAAACCTCAGTCTTGTCATCAGCGAGAGAAATGGGATTAAAATCTTGGACTGCTGATAAAACCATACAAGTAGCCAGGAAATGTTTCCCCTCTCCAAGTGGGAGAGAGAGAGAAAGAAAGATACTGCCTGTCTAATCTGTTAATACTTCACTATAAAGCCATTTTCCTTTACTGGAGCTTAGGCTAGAAGTCAAAATTTCCATTTCAATGCTTCCTCCTTTTTTGTTAGCTGGGATTGAGAGAAGAGAAAGCACAATATACATAAGTCAAAAGCTATTATGACTTGCTTAGTGACAGGGTAAAAAGCTTTTTATGTCTTTTTTAAAAAAAAATATACCCAGTCTAAGTCAAACCTCTAAAGCAGGACTGGCACCTCTTTCTGACTGCTGAAGTGACAACACACTTTTATCTGGCCATTTCAGTGGTTCTTAAACCATCATTTATTTGTCACAAGAACTCGACTGAGCTGCCAGGAGTTCCCCCATGAACATGCCTTCAGTTGTACTGCAGACTGGATTGACTCCACCTCAGGGGAACCAGCCTCATCCATTCATTTTATTTTATTTCTCCCCTTCTCTGGCTTGGATGATTAGTGGGAAGCAGAGTATTGTCTGTCTGGTCATTTACTGCTAAGCATTTCTTTCCAAAAACACGTAAGCAGCGGGACAGATGGAACTAAAACTCCTGCTAATCTTTCCCCCTGAAAATTGCTGTTTTTCTGGTATAAAAACTTTCCCAGAGAAAACTTTCTGGCTGTTCACAAGAACTTCATGCTAGGACATGGCTGGAAGGGCACTGCTTGTCCAACCAAGTCAATCAGGAGGATGCTTCTGCACACAATTGCTGCTCTTGAGAGAGCCCAGAGATCTCTGTGTGAGAGCTCTCAGTATAAATCTGTCTCCTGTCTCTGCACCCTGGCCCTCTCTGGAGGCAGACACACCTGCACACAGGTTTGTGCCCACACTGCACCTTGAAAGGGGCTGAACTGCAAAGGGAAAGGCAGGTGCTCTGGTTTGCCAGCAGGAATTTGGGTTGCTGCAGTGCTGTGTAGGGTTGATGTGTCCAGCAATGTGTGTTCTGTCCCCATCTGTTGAGCTGGGTGGGGCAGTGACCCTGATCTCCTGGCACATATTATCTGCTAATGGGCCAGCTTTAAACCAGCTGGGGCAATCATCTTTATCTTTCCACAGCCCATCCTCCCTCCAGGAAGATATCATCTGCTGCTGGCCCATTCAGTGCCACTGTGTGACTGATAAAATTACATCATCCCACTGGGAGATGCTCCAGCCAGGGGAGCAGCCAAGCCTTTCCTACCCAGATAAAAACTGAGATTTTGGACACCAAGGAACCTTCTTTCCACTGGATTCCAGAGGAAAGCCAGACCTTCCCACATCATCCCTGGACCTTCAGAGGAAACTGCACCTTCTCCAGGAGCACTGCTCCAGCTGAACCACATCTGCCACTGCAGGAGGATGCAGCCACCATTGAATGGGGCTGCTGCCAACACCCTGACTGACTGACAGGTGTCAGCTTGGATTCTGACTCTGCCAGTGTTTGGGGATTGTTCTTTGTAATACTGTATTTCTATTTTAATTTTCCTAGTAAAGAACTGTTATTCCTAATTCCCATATCTTTGCCTGAGAGCCCCTTAATTTCAAAATTATAATAATTTGGAGGGAGGGGGTTTACATTCTCCATTTCAAAGAGAAGCTTCTGCCTTTATTGGCAGACAACTGTCCTTCAAACCAGGACAAGTGTGTTATCCAGGAGAAGCTATGAGGACCCCAAATGGGCCCTCAGCCCTCCTTGGATCTGTCTATGTCAGGTATCAGAGGAAAACACAGCTGAAAATTACATTTCTCATTAATCTCACCCTCCTCACTCTCACTCAAACCCAGACACACAGATACCCACACACCCTGGGCAGGAGGGTGACATATTAAAATTTTCTAATCTAACCCACCCATGGAGATGACCTAGAGCTTTTCTCTGCATAACTAATGGGCACCTATCAAGAGACAGCCCTTCCAGTGCCACATGAGAGGCAATAAATCAAACAGCAACTGCTGGCGTTTCTCAGATGAAGCATTTTATGTAGGAGCTGGGGTCCTCTCTGTCCAGCTCCCCCGAGCCTCTGACTAAGACAAATGAACTTTGTGATTTATTCATGCTTTTCAGTTCTGTTTTGAAAGGAATTGCAGAACAGTGAATAAAGAAATAGCCTCATTGAAGTCAAGGTAAGTGTTGTCATTGATTTCAGCAGAACCAGGATATCCCTCCAAAGGGGAGAAGTTATCTGCTTATGTAAAGGGACACTTACCATATCTGGAAGTGTCATTTTTTGGCAAGTTGGCTCGAAGGATGAAGTTGTTCAAGCTGTTCAGATAGGCTGGGAGGCTGTGATAACCCTCAGGATTGTACCACACCTGCACACAATGGAGAAATTGAAACAATTTGGGAGATATTACTGACAACATGTTGGTTTGCCCTGTTTCCCTTGTGCAAACTACCTCAGGTTTCAGCCCTCGTGCTTTCCAACATTTCCACTGAGCTGAACCAGAGAAATGGGCATATCAGAATGCATCAGGCAGCCCCTGTTATGGTACATACATCCCCTCATGAGATAAAGGTGCTACTAATTGATCTCTTCACCTCTGTATAATAAAATTATGACAGCATAAAAATTGCCTCCTGCCAGCCAGAGCAGTGAGACCAATAAAGAAGAATGGGGAGAGAAAAGAAAATGAACTGCAAGTCATCTTTGCCATGCCAAGCTGCAGATTTCAGGGGGTTTTGCTTTCTTTTTTGGAATATCCATGAACTTGACATCACTTCTGCTGAGTCCCACAGTTCCCATGCCAGGATGAGCAGGTGGAGGTTGGTTACCTTAGTCAGTGTTCTGTTGGGGGGCACTGGCCTGATGTCAAACTGCAGATCTGCTGTCAAAGGCAGCCCAAAGCTCCAGCCTCCATACCTGAGTGAAAACCAGAGGGAAATGCATTGCTGCCCTCATCCCAAAGCTCTGATTCCCTTGCATGGGGCACTGCCCCCCAGGCAACCCCAGAATTCAGAGAGCTTATCCCAGCATGGGGCCAAGCCACCTCTCCTGTGGGAGCCTTTCTTTGGGGGGAAAACCCCCATAAGCTTGCCAGCATTGTCACAAAACTGCTGAAAACCTCCACTGGAGGAAGATCCTGGAGCCCTGTGAACTCCTGAGCTGTGTGCATCTCTGGGCTGAGATGCTGCTTCTGACCCAGGAGATGATTGTTCAGTGGCAGATGCACACATGTCCTGCCAGCCTTGGTGGCCTCTGCCCCAATCCTTGCTGTGCTCTGCCTGGCAAAGCCCAGACCCACCAACAGCTCCCAGAGCCCCAGGAAATGCTCAGGCTCTGCTCTCACTGCAATGGATGTGCTCCTTCAAGTGAGACTCTTCAGAGAATCAAACCAGGAGGAAAATCTCCCCCCAGGGTTTGCCTCATGACAGGCTGTGTCAGATTTTCCTCTTTTTAAAGGTTTCTGAGCCAGACAAAGGCTTGTCAGCCCAAACATGCCAGGTGATTGACATGCTACCCTAAGGCTATGATGTGCTATGATCACTTGCAGAGCCTTTATCTTTTTTCCATGATTGCTGGACACTTTAGCTCCTTCCAGCAGGTTCTCAACCCCTACTGCAGTGCCAGCTCTGCAGGCAGAGGGGATGTGAAGGTTTGGGATGTCCTGAGCAGAGAGGGAGGGCAGTTTGTGCTGTACCTTTTCTGCAGGAAGTCCTTGGTGGTTGCCAGGATGTAAGTCTCCACATCATGCCCTGTCAGGTTGTAAAGTGTCCTTGTGGAGAAGGTTCTTCTGTGAGGGGGAGTGTAGTTTGTCTGTGGACATGTCTGAGGGGAGACAAACAAAGAAAAGCTTTAGTGTTTGTGCTTTAACTAAAAACCACCACATTAGCACAAGATTGAGAGCCTGCCATGGCAGTATTCTGGTCCTGAGTCTCATTCCCGCAGAATTCCTTGCTCCTTCCCAAGCCAGGGTGCACAGACACACAGCACACTGTCCCCAACACATGCAGGGATGTGCTTACAAACAACCTCTGCTTAAATCCACCCTTCAGTTCTACTGGCATCAGTGGGACCTTGAAGTGTGCTTTATGCTATGTAGGAAGATTTTGGCTGAATTAAGGCTGATCCTACTTAGCAGAGTGACTGCACAGACAACTGCAGAGGGCAAAACAACTCACAGAGCAGAAAACTCTGAGGTGGCCTCAAACTCTCATCTTCCATTTCATAGCAGCTACACTCTACATCTCTGCTTTACTGTCACTCACTGGAAATGTTTTCCTGGGCTTCAGAGAAACCTTGAATTAGTTCTGAATATATAATTTAACATGCTGAGGGCCAAAGTCACATCAGTGTTTCATGAGGTTGAAGTGTCCTCCCAGACAGCAGGTTGGCTGCTTCCTTCAGCTCATCCATAACAAAAGCCCTGGACCGCCCCCATTGTGCATCTGTTCATCTGAATACACAAAATAGCTTCCTCCATGCTGGGGAACACCTGCCTGTGCCTGCTGGAGGTGGGAATCAGCTTTGAACATTATCCCAACTTGCTGGAGAAATTATGCCAATACTTTTAATGTGAAATTAAGTGGATGTCCAGAAAACTGCACAAAATAGCTGCATTTTAAAGAATGACTAGAAAGGTTCAACTAGGTACATCCTTTCTGTTAAAAGGCATCACATTGTGCCATGAGTTTATTTGCTATGGAAAAAAGCTGAACAGCACTGGAGGGAGGAGAGCTCAAGCCCAAATTGAACATTAAAACTGTAACACCCTTGGGGCAGAATCTGCCTTTTCCCCATGTGCATGCAAATCTCAGCAGCACCCATATCTGACTCTGTAGGTACCACTGTAATGCTAATAATTAATATTATTAATCATTAATGTTTAGAACAAGGAGCAGATATAGACTGCATAAAGTTGAATTCTGAAGAGCAAGCAGCAAAAGTAGCTGTGATTTTATATAGTGCTTGTATGAAATGAAATCTTCCTCCTGAACACATGCTCATCTCTGTGAAAAGGGACAATCACACAGTACTCAAAACACCATAAAACCTTTTCACACCACAAGGAGCAAGGCAGGGATGTCAGGGTGGGAATTTTCTGAGGATGCTGTTTTCCTTTCCTGTCCCCAAACTGGTGCAGACAGTGGTAATACAGTGTACAAATTCAACAAGGCCAAAGAGAGACAGGAGGACTTGGAACACTGAGTCCCCATTAGCATCATGCCAGCCCATAAAATCACTCCCAACAAACAAGGCCCCCAATTACCCCCCAAGCCCACTCACTTCTGGGTTTTTCCAAGTTACCTGGATGCCATCTGTGCAGTTGCAGTCAGAATACTTAGTTCCCTGGTTTCCACTGGTAATCCACTGGCCGAGCACGTCCTCTGTTAAACACTGCCTGAAAAGGAACACGTTTTCCTCTGAGGCTCTCTGTGCTCAGGTGTGCAAACAAAGCTAATTGCTGACATGTTTAATGACAGCAAGGCTGGCAGTTGAGCAGCTCCAGCAGAAAAGCAGAGCTTCTTGTCAGCTCTGGGTGGTTCAGGGAATCCCCAGCCTCCTGCTGCCTCCTGTGTCCCTTGGCTGAGAGCCCTCCCTGCTCTTCCTGAGCCTGGATTCACTCAGCTCTCAGATGGAATCCAGGCACCACTTCACTCCTACAGTAGACAGTGCAAGGAATTGGCACTCAGAGGCCAAAAGCATCTGAAACCAGCCCAGAAATAAGGGCTATTGTTGTGGCAATCCCTGTGTGCTGCTGTGATGGGCTGTATTGCCTGCAAACACCCAGGGTAAATATTTGCCTGCATGAGCATTGAAGTCTGCCCAGGATTTTACCACCCTGAGAATTTAACTGCAAAGCCCAAAACAAACCAGCCCTCATGGCACAGCTTCTAGATAGAGGTAACAAACACTGTGCTGAGAGCTTGCTGTGTGGGCTCACATTATAATTGGAATTATTGGGATGGCAGGGACCACTTCCCAGTGAGGAGAATTGCTCGTTTTCATCCTGCCACCACCAAAGCTGCTTCCTTATCACTCCTAATAATGCAGGAGTGCAATGCATGAGAATTCTGCCAATGATCAAAGATGGCTATTAAGGTCTAATGGCTAATAGTGTCACACCAATTCTCTTGCAGGTTTGGAGTTCAAGTGGGAAAAAACCCCAAGAGCTACTTACGAATTGCTTTCGTTCATGCACGTGTTATCTGTCCCAGGGAAAGCCAGCATCGAAGAAACTAAAGCAGCTGTGGTTTCATTGAAATTCCTAAGATTCAACAAACAAAAACAGAAAACAGGAAAAGGTTCAAAGAATTCCACTACTGAGGAAAAACTGTGTTTGAGTGAAACAGGATTTAAGGTGTTGAATAATTGAGTATTTGTGGAGGCAGCACTGAAGGACACGCAGTACGTGAGGACACTCACACAGGTTTAAAAGGAGCCCTCATAACCTCAGCTCTGTCAGGGATTTGCTGCCTCTAGATCCAAGCAAGATGCTTTTGGGACAATCAAAATTCTCTTTAAAGGGAGAAAGAATCTACTTGCAATTTGCTTGCAACCCTGTCTCAATCAGGTCTCTCATCCGTGACATCCACTTGGTTTTGACCATTCAAGAAGATTGTCCTTGGTTCTGCCCCAGCTCTCCAGCAATCATCCAAAAAAAAGAAGGAGGGAACATTAGGAACAGAAGACTTGGATATGCAGCTCTAGCAGGACTGAAGTGGAAAGGTATAAGAAATGCTGGGAAGAACACCTAGAGCAGATGGCTTTAGAGCTAAATTTTGTAATTCTGACTTAGAGCTGAAAATTACTGGAGAAAGAAAGGAGCTCACAACATGAAAACTGAATGGTACCAATTATAGTTGTTTTGGTAACAGGATTTTTAAGGAGAATGAAATAATGGTGACATGTCAATGATCCTAGAAAAGCACAAGCTCTTCCAATTGTTTGTGTGCCTTGGACCAGCAGGGCCTGGCCAGGAAAGCACATCCAGAGAGGAGGGCAATGCTCACAAGATGGATAGAACTTGATCCCAGAATTGTAATGTTGGAGGCAACATGGGAACCTCATTCCACATTGGGGGAGGAACATATATGTAATATTAAGAGAACCAAGAACATTCCTCAGCCATTTCACAGTTAAAGTGGGAGGTTGCTTTTCTGAAACTTTCTGGTCTGTGTCCTCAGAGATCCCTTGGGGAACAGGGTTTCTCCGGAGTTCTGAACCCAGGGCGGTCGGAGCAGCACTCACCCAAAGAAATCAGCCTGGTCAGCCGTGCCATACAGGGAGGGGGACAGCAGCAGCTCGGGGTACTCAGTCTCCTTGGTCCTCAGTGTCCCCAGGCCCATGGCAGCAGTGACAAAGAGCACGGGGAGGATGACCTGGGCGATGAAGCCGCGCACGTCGCGCCGCGTGTGCTGGGAGCGCTTGACCAGCAGCGCCCCGGCTCTCTGCAGCAGCAGCGGCAAACCCCGCAGGCTCTTGGACCTGATCAGCAGCTGGTCTGCGTTGGGAAGGGGGAACCAGGAAAACCTTGTCAATATCATTGCCTAGCAAAAGGTTTGGGGAATGTGGAGACCATATGGGAGATTGAAATGAAGCCATCTTTGAGATAGCAAACCTTAGTAAATAACTAGGAGACAATAGGATGGCCAGGAAAGTAATCCACTCGATAGAACAATGGCCCTAAGGTCAGAGAAGACCTGCTAGCTTGGCAGAAGGGGTCCAAAGAGTATTTTCAGGGTTTAAAGTATAATAGATTATGGTAATGTAATAATTCTTACAGGCTGTATGTAAATGCTGTAAGATTTGTGTCTTGTATTTAGATTGGTTAGTGGAAATTAGAATATTCAACATACAAGATTTATTGTATTGTAAACGGGAAAATCTCTCTCTTACTTCACTCTCTTACTTTGCTCTCCTACTTCCCTCTCTTACCACTCTCTTACCTCTTGAAACTAGAATTACTAGTAGAATTACTCCTGAAATAAGAAAAACAAGCACAAGCCACCAGGCCTCTTGCATGGCCAGGTTTTGTGTTATACTAAAAGCAGAACCAAATCTTGTGCTAGCTATTCTCCTTTATGAAATATTAACCTATGTAATACACCATGAAGTAAATCCTTTTCAGCCTTTTTTAGAGGGTGAAACAAAACACTTTTCTACATGAGTGACTGTTTACAGTAACATTGACAGTGCAGGTCAGCTTTGAAAAGTACAAAAATACTTCTGTGCTGTCCCTTGTATGCCTCCCTGACTATAAATAGTATATTTGTAAGTACAAAACCATGTTTCTAACCCAAGAAGGCATTGCAGCCAGGTATGTCTAATTTTTGGGCTGGGTCACCTTTAGGAGGTCTCAAACCCCCAGGGATAGTGGTATAGCTGGCTTTCTTCTGAATTTGCCCCATTATCTGGTCCTTTGGGCTCCTTTACCAAACTGCAATGTCTGGGGCACAGCAAAAAGCAGCAAGGAGGACCCAGTTCAGAGTTGTGCTGCTTTTCCAACAGCCTAAGGGATTTCCACAAAGTTTCTTTCCAATTCTGCTAGTTATGGGAAAATAATCCTCTGCATCTATTACAGCAATTACTCTCAGAGGTACACATTTACTCTTTCATCCACATGCTGCATTTGATTAGATTAAAACCTGGATCAATTTAAAGGAAGGCAGATGCAAACAAAACCCCTTTAGAAATTTATCCTGCCATTCAGACTGTTCCAAAGCAGGGGATCTAAAGGACTGATGAGTACTGTATTTCCAGTGATTTATAGGGTTTGTGATTCCTGGCTGGGTGAAATGTGCTTTTCAACAAAGAAAGAAGATAAGGAGCTCAAATCAGTCTATCTGTCAGAGTTTACATCTGCAGTAAATCTGGAATAAACCCTGCTGGTGATTGAGTTACCATCTCTTTCTGTGAAGGTGTCTGTGCCCACAGACATTTCGTCAGCACCAGTGTGACCACTGACTCCAGGCAGCTGATGGGGCAGCACAGCATCTTCTTGCTGGTCCTTCACTACCTCTTTTGTCAGATTGAGGAACACCTATGGAGCAAGAAAACATGATGGAAAATTTGTCCAAATTACTCCATTTACCAAAACAATTACCAGAATCCACTCTCCTGCTTTGTAGCTGTAGTTGGTGCAGCAGTTATGGAACATAATCCTCTTTCTATTCCCTTTGTGCCCCATGAGAGAAATTAACTTCTTTTCCATATAAAATTGCTGTCCAGCTCCTTGTCACCTCCTGTCTGTATGATGATCTCCCTCCCTCTCTTCTCTAAGACAAGGGTCATCACTGCTCATCATTTACTTTTTATTTCTGATGCAATTAAATGTGTTTATTTGACCAGAGATTTCCCATGGGCAGAAAGGTGCCTGTGTTACTCTCTCCTTAGCCTAACTCCAGTGCCTCATTTTCTGGGTAGCACATCAAAAGGCTGTCAGCAAGGTAAGACAGTGCATTAGTACATGTATAGATTTACAAATGCTTCTACACTCTCATGTGCACCTAAGTGTGACCCCTTCCTCCCTGCCTGAAACCCTCATGTAATTCCTAACATGCCCAGAGAGCAGAGCCCCACAGTGCTGTGAAATGAATCTCCACGACATTCCAGCACATCCAGCAGCTCCTGAGCTCATACCTCTTCCACAGTTGTGTTGGAAATCCCATAGCAGCCCAGGTGGAGGTCATTCAAGCTGGTGTCCAGGGCTCTGAGAAGGGCCTGGTAAGCCCCTGACACTGTGGACTTGAAGGGGGGAAGCACATACACAAGCTCTCCACCAATATCCTCCTTGAGATAAGCCTCTGGGAGATAGGACTGGATCAAGGACGTCACTGCTGTGGTGTCACATTCCTCTATCATGTTCTGAAAAAGGAGGAAAACACTCTATGCTCACTGAAAACATTGCAAAGTCAACCTTCCTCCAGCAGGATGTAGCCCAAATCCTGTCCCAGAGCATAACTGGTAAGTGATCTCAGTCCAGCTATCCAACATGTCAGGGTAAATATCAAAACAAGATGAAAGTGGGTTTTTGGCTTTTGAAATAGGGATGTGTGATACTCTCCCTTCTTGGTCCATCCAAAACCTCATCAGGTTGGGCTGCATCAACCACTTTGCACTGCTAGAGGTTTGTAGTACAACAAAGAAAAACCCTGGCCACCAGAGAGCTTAACGTGGCTGCCAGCACAAACTCGCTCTTTTTTTTTTCCATGAAAAATGGGGATTTTTTGGTCATTTTTCATTTTCTCTGTCTCCAGTGCCAGCAGTCTGGAAGAGAGGCTGGTCTCTCATGGTATCTATGTGCTGGGGCTACTAACAGCACTGTAATAAATGCTAGCAAGAGCAGAGTTCCCCACTCCTTGCAAGCAGAATTTGCCCCAGGCCAGACACTATGGATGGGCTCTTTCCCTCTGCTTTATTCCTCTGAACTACAGAGGTCACATTCTGCACCCAGCCTTGCCTTTAACCCTTAAGGAGACCCTGTTCTTTTTCATCAAAGCAGAGCACTGACATTCCAATTTTCACAAAGCCACAGAGATCACTCAGCTCCTGCCAACCAATCCCTCAACCAGCCCTGATAACTCCCTTGGAGACAGAGCTGCCAGGAGCTCTAGGACCAGCTCAGACACAAACCTTCTTTTTGGTGAGTGTCAGGTGGTAGCCATCCCCAAAGGTCTCCTTGAGGTAGAAAGGAGAGCCACAGCATCTGAGCCCCCCGTGCTCCAGGAAGGCGATGCGGTCGCTCAGAACTTCTGCTTCATCCAGGTGATGTGTGGAGAGAATGATGGTTCTGCCTGGAAAACACAGTCATCACACAGTGAACACCTGCTTTGATGGCAAAACTGGATTTTAGAAGGTATTGGGTTCTTTTCTTTCCTTTCTCAAAACCTCCCGTATTTCCCTACACAGCAATATAATTGCAGGGGTTCCAGAGCTTCCCCTTGCCCTGGATCAGTCCACAGCAAATAAGTCTACATTGTTCAATCAATATAATGAATGTTTATAATAATTTTATTTTATCACATTCTGGTCAGGTCTGTCCTTATCTCAAGAGTGAGATAGATGAAAGCCTTGCTGAAGGAGGAGACACAGAGTATCAGGTGAAAATCAACTGCATTTTTTGGTAATTAGTAGTGAAATTGAATGAAAGGCTGCAAGAGAGATGATTTTTACAATATTGTAAGCTGTATTCTATGGTGAAGTTATTTTTTAAGTGACACTGTGAATTTACAGAAACCAACCAGAATGCACCCTCCAGAACTGCAAAATCCCAGTCTGCCAAAATTTCTTCTCTCTGCCTTCCAAAACCCACAATTCAAAGCCATTGGGATCATGTTTGTAAAGTGACACAAATCATCTTTGTCTCTGGGCAGCATCTCCTCTCATCACAGTACCTTTCTTATTCTTGGAGATGATTTCCCAAATACTCCTCCGGGAGCAGGGATCCACGCCCGTGGTTGGTTCATCCAGAATCACCACCCTGGATCCCCCCAGGAGAGCTATAGCTATGGATAACTTCCTCTTCATCCCTCCAGACAGGGTGCCAGCCAGCTTGTGACGATGGCTGTACAGCCCAGTCTCCTTCAAAGTCCTGCAAAACAGAGAAAAACAACTCCCAAAAGTTGTCCTTCAAGCATCTTTTCCAAGCTTGAAAATATTCAGTTTTTCAAATCCCCATTACTATCTGTATTCCTGTGATCCTTGGTTCAGCTGGAATTGCTGAATTACATCATGAGCCTTTGGGATGAGTCCCATGGACAAGAATTTTCAGGGAATCTGAAAATACCTGAAAAAAACCAAAACTGCAACTGCAAATGAAAACCTGCTCAAGGATGGACTGCTCTGCTCAGTGGTCACAGTGTAGAGTCACCCTGCAGCTCAGTCATCAGGGTTTTAATTTAAAACATTTTTGAGGATGTTTTCAAAGTTTTCATCTGACAAGTCAAGGTTAAAGGCTCAACCCCATCAACTGAGACACCAAGATCTAAACTCCCTGGGATGTTCTGGCTGCTTCATTTCTCTGCAAAACCAATAAAGCCAACATCATCTTTCTGACTGGTTGATTAAATCCCTTTCTGGGGAAAACTGTAAAGCAGCAAGGAGTAGACCCTTAGGCCTATAAATTCATCTCCAAATAATTGCCACAGCAACCAGTAAACCCCCTGGAGAAGAGAGATTGTTTCCTTACAGCTTAGGTATCAATATACTCCTCTAGTCAGAGCAAGGCAGCACTTGAACCCTAAGCTGGAGCTGCAATAAGACCTCCAATCCATGATTTTGAGCTTTGCAGGGGCACTGGCACCACCACACAACAATTGTGACAGCCCTCTCTCCCCTTTCTCCCAGCCTGCTGCTTTCCCACCTCTTCACTTCTTGGTAGAGCTCGTGCTTGCTGCAGTGGGGCACTTTGATGTAGCCATAGAGCAGCAGGTGCTCCTTGGTAGTGAGGTAGTTGAAGAGCACATTGTGCTGCATGCACACCCCCATGTTCTTCCTGATCACCTCCTGGTCAGTCCTGATGTCTTTGCCATACACCATGATGGTGCCTGATGATGTAGGGAACAACCCAGTCAAAATAGATCTGAAGGGAAAAGAAATAGAAAGGGGAAGTTAGAAGAAGGAGGATGCCATGGATAATTTTCTCCTTCCCACTGTGTGTCCTGCTGCCCAGCCATGCTCTGGCAGAGCAAAGGCCAATTAACATCCATGGACATCCTTGTTTCCCTCTGTGGGATTGCAAGGACAAGCTCCAAGCTCACCCTGCCTACTCCTCAACACTACTTTTACCTGCTTCAGCCTCCCTCTCCCTAGGTCAGACCACTGCATATCCCACACACTCAGGAGTGCCCTTGAATTCTGGTTTAATTAATGGGAATTCATACACTGCAGTTACTCTTTATTCTCTGAGGTTTGCCTGGAGCATGCAGACAGCCTCATATTATAACCACAGCTCAGACTGAAAACCACCTCTTCATCTGAGTAATCACAGCAGAGCATGGCAACCTGATTTCACTGCCATTATTCATGAGAAATGGGAGAGGACTTCTGGATGAGACACCTCACAGTGGGCAGCACTTTCATCTAGTTCAGGCAAATAATCACCCACCAAGTAAGAGCTGAGTCAAACTCCCTCTGCTCAGAATAACTACTTGCACATTACAGCTCATTTTTGGTGCTGTCCTGCAGGGACTAAAGGGAGAGGATGCATCTCAGACCACCCTTCACCTTTGCAGAGTTTTTCTCTCTCCTGGGACTTTTAACCATCATTAAAAGGCAGTAACTTGTGACCTTACTCAGGATTTGAAGCCTGTGCTAAGTTTCAGGAAGGTTTTCTACTTTTCTGCATATCACCTTTGCTACACTTTGCAAACAGAATATGAGGTGAATTGATAATAAGCTGAGGTGAAGCACACATCTGTCTTACTGGATTTGGCTCTTCTGAGACTTCTATTTATCAGCTTAATGTTGCTTTCAGAGATATGCACATATATATCAGTGGAGAAATCAAGTTCTACAGGTCTGTTTTAGTGCTGTTATCTAACAAGTCAAATAATAATTTATAAACAGCAAGGCTGAAAGGCCAATGCATTAATCCCCTGTCATTCCAGCCCAGCCAACACATGACTCTGTACAGCTGAAGTGTATCTTTATTAAGTTTTCTTGCTGGTATCACTTCAGCTTTGCTGTGTGCACGAGCTCCCCACAGCTTCCAGAGCAACCTAACCCCAGGCCATGGAACAAAACACCTGAAGAGCTGCTGGGCTGTGCATCCCAGGTACCTCACCAGATTAAAAAGCATGCTCCTAAGGAGAGAAGGACCTTTTAGAACCTAAAGAGCTCTAATGGATGAAGGAACTCCTGGGATCATCCATGAACAAGATGAAGCGACCTGAGGGATTTGGCCTAATGAAGCACATCCCCCAGTCTCCCACTGCCCTCTTGCTCACCCAACCACACCCCACAGGACAAAAAAGAGCAGGATAAATTAAAGAATACACACATGGTTGTAGTTTTCCCAGCTCCATTGTGTCCCAGCAGGGAAGTGATGTTCCCTTCATAAAAGTTGAGGCTGAGGTTGTCCACTGCAGCTTTGGATCCATAAACCTTTGTTATACCATGGAGGGAGACTCCCAAGGGAAGGTCAGTGGGCTCTGGCTCCACGTGAGGGTGGGGGGCACCTTTGACAACAAAGAGAGGGGTCAGGGACACTTACTGCAGTGCAGCAGGTGCTGTGCTACTTTTCTCATCTCAGAGAAAACCAAAATACAGCAAAGGCAGGTGCCTTTCAGCCAGGAATATTGAGAACGTGTCACCAGATCTGCATCATTTTGAGCTCTATGGGATTTTTCCTTTTTACTTCTGAAGCTTCTAATAACTCCTGACAACAGGCATTAATCACTTCTGAAAAGGTCTCATATTTAGGTGTTTCAGAGCACCTAACTTTATTTATACTAAGCAAGCACAGAAAATTAGAGAGCATGAAGCAAAACTAGGGAGTTATTTTCAGCTGGGTGGAACCAGCAAGCTTTTATGTATGATCTCAATATTTTACAGGCTAAACATTTAAAGAGATAAGCAAAGAAACACACATGCCATTTTACCAAGTGGAAACCTGTATTTGCTTGCCCAAACAAAAGTGTATTTCTGCATAGAGAGACAGGCATGGAAAGTAACTCCCCAATTACAGTACACACAAATATGTGTGTGAAAATCAGTACTGACTCCCCACAACAAATAGAAAGAATATAATTTAATAATGCCAAATCTCCATTAATGTGAGTACCAGCTTTCAATCTTTCCTGTCCTTCAAAACAACTCTCCATGTTGTTTTCTGAGTACAGTGCCCCTTTACAAATTTAGCTTTGTTTACCCAAAATATAAGTTAATATTGCTACCCCCCATCTAGTATCCACATACATATCTTGTTGGGGAGGGTGACTTCTTTCCTGAACATCAGCTTGGAGAAGAGCAGGCCTCTTTGTTTCTCATTCCAGAAGGGCAGGTAGCTGTTGTATTCAATCCAGTAAGAAGGAAGCAGTGGGAAGTACCAGGGAGCAGCCATTCCATATCTACCTGCAGGAACAGGAGTCTCATTCAGAAGTGCCACTGTTGGGGTGCACTCAAAATAGCAAAAACTTCACAGAGATTTGTTGATATGCTCATGCACTAGCAGGACTTGGTAGAGACTTTTTGTGATTGGCACAATAGGAAGCACTCACTAATTTGTTATTCTGAGTAACTCCATAGCTGGAGGCAGGAAAACTTTACATTTTCCACTGGGTAGATTTCTGTATGCCAGTGGACTGCTTCATTAGGTGGGGAAGAAAAGCAAAAGACAAATGTACTGGCTCTTGCCAAAGGCAGGAATTACTTTTTGAAACCAAATGATGTAAGTAACACAGCTTGAAATCACTCAGCTGACAAATGCAGTCTAACATGCTCCCCTCCCACCCCTCCAGACTGCAATCACACCCTCCTTTAGCTTCTTCAGGAGACCCACCCACCCTATGGTAGGCTATAGGATAGAAACTCTAATTCTTTCTTGTTCTGTTTTCTCAGTGTCATTAATAGGCTCAGACATTCACAAAGTCATGCTCCCTTTGGTCTGGGACAATGTATGTGTTTCACTGCCTCAGCCAGCTCTGTCTTCATTGCTCTCCAAAAGAGATGCTACAGCACCACCCTCAATGCTTTGCATCCTTACCTGGGAAAACATTCCTTATGTACCACCCCAGGATGAAGTAAATGAAGGAGTCTATCAGAATGAGCCAGCACATCCAGCCAAAGGAAGTGTTGTCTCCAATCATTGGGGACTTGTACATGTTGTCCCACTGCAATCCTGCAGAGAGGAGTTGAGAAATACAATCAGAACCCATCTCAGCCAGTGAAATATCAGCCCCAGGAGAGCTCAAAGCCTGGCATTGTCTGCCATAAACTCACCTATGCCCTGTGCCTCGTAGCGAGCAATGTATTGACTTGCATAACTGAAGGCAGTTGGAGACAAGAGACTCTGGGGAATAAACAAAATTGAAAACAAGGAACATTTGAATTAGTCTCAAAGAGAAGTCAGGTCAATCGATCAGGTACCTCATTGGCTTATTCCAACAGCCAGAAAAATGAGTGTTGGGTTTGGTTTTTTCCCAGCAGTCACAAGGAGCACTGGACCAGGTCTGTGCTACCTGAAATATCTCTTTAGAGCTTGACTTTCTTTTGCTTCCCTACCCAGGACACAACTTCCTCTCTCATACAGGGCTTTATTTTAGGCTTTTGAAATACAGCAGTGCTTGAGAATTACCTCATGGAGCTATGTGGTTAATTCTTTTACCACTTGCATTAATAGATGTAATTTCCTGAATTTGGTGACTCAGAAAACGAGACTGGCTTCTAGAACCTAACACCTACCTACTCTGTCCCTTGGTAAGAAACAAAACTTTACATCTACTCCCATGTGTGGGAACTGAGACACAGGAAGCCAATGGATGATCTGAGGCAGCAATGGCAAACCCTTTACTGAGACAGTAACATCTGGAGGTTCCACCGAGATGGAATATTTGGAGGTCCCACCGAGAGATCTAACAGGCACCCAACTCCCGTGTGTTTGGGACATGGGACACAGCAAGAGCTGCAGTGCCTCCAGACAATGCCTGGAAATGTGGAGCAGCAGAACCCACCAGGAGGCTCTTGACAGAGAAGCTCAGGTGGTTCTCGATGACGAGCAGCACGATGAAGGGGAAGAAGGTGAGGATGTAGACGAGGCTGCCCACCAACGCCGCGATGTTGGTGTTGTTGAAGAAAACGCTGATGAAGTAGCTCATGGCTATGATGGACAGGCTGTAGTCCATCAGGTACAGGAACAGGAGGGCTGTGTCTGTCTTGGGAAGGATCTCACCCACTTTCAGAACCACAATGAGGAAGGTGACAGTGATCAGGAGGAAGATGGCACACTCGATGAACCAGGCGATGAAATGGCTGCTGGCATTGACGCCCATCATCTTCATGTACTGCAGAGAGGAGGGTAAAATAACCATCACTAGTGGCATTTCAGAGAAATGATGAGATCTTTCTGCTGATAGTGAATGATTTCACAAGCTCCCAGGCAGCTTCTGGCCTTAGATTTGTAAGTTTTCTAAAGCCTTTTGGTTATTTTTTTAAATAATGATCATTGATCCCATGGCTTAAGCTTAAAAGCTCTCAAATGTCTTTGAAACCCCAAGACAACAAATAACAGCTAGATTACTATGGTTAGAAGGAAGAAATATTAATTTATATTATTGATGATTAATTCCCCATACTGGCATAAAACTGTACATATGTATTGATAAATCCAGAAGAAACTGCAGGTGCTGTTGTTTTTTTTTTTTTTTTTGTGGATTATTACACAGCTAAAATTGTCAGTGATGCCCTGGTCCTTGGAGACAGTGAAAATGGTTGCCTAAATTAGAGTAGGAGACTACCAGGGAGCACACACTGGGGTTCATTCATTTTCCACCTCATCACAGGTCAGAGTGTCCTTTATTGGAAGAGTTTTTGGAGAATCAGTATTTGTTTCCATGGTGTTGGATAAAAAATAAATCTGCTCAAAGCTTTTGTTGCTTGCTGAAGCTTAGTTTGACAAAAGTCCTTTGCTGTTCATCTCTGTTGACAGTGATCACACTGAAAACCTGAGTTAATTTAATAAATTCCCAATGTCTCAATGTCATTTCTTTTCAGCAGGCAAGCTGAATGAAGAACTTCATTTCAGAGGAGCTGATGTAATATGTAGCACCTTCTGAAATATTAAGTATAATAACTTCAAGGATAGGAAATAAGTCACTTTTCATGTCTTTGTCCCCAGCAGATATGACTCAAAGTCAATTTTTAGAGAGCTTTAAATCTTCAGAAACCCTGTGATTTTGTGAGGTGCCCACAGTTCCTGTGTTCAGCACTGCAAAGTAATACTCCCTCCACTTGAAGGGCAAACACCCTGCACTCCCATGGCTTTGAGCTTGGTTATAATGTCAGAATTCACACACTGCAGGTCACCTAACATACCTAACAATAGATATCTGGAATATTTTCCTTAATGCTTGTTTTGCTCCATTTAATATTGAACATCAGACACACTAACCACGAATAAGGAAAATCTGTTTATAATTCTGCACGCCCCAGAAAGTTTCCCCATACCTCATAAAGCCTCAGATCTTTCTCCTGAACAAGTGTTTTAACAAAATCAGCTATAAACAGCACCCAGGCAGCCATCAGAGCAAATGGAAGAGAGTAGGTCACGCTGGTTAAGAAC